>NC_132921.1:26186624-26908915 GCF_047675955.1 Chlorocebus sabaeus
TCTCAGAAAGCTTCTTTCCACTTTTTCACAGAAGATATTTCCTTTTTCACCATAGACCTCTATGGGCTCACAAATATCACTTTGCCAATTCCACAAGAACAGCCTTAGCGAAAGGCTTCTTCAAGGGAAAGACGTAAATCTGTGAGATGAATTAACAGAACACAAAGCAGTTTCTCAGAAAGCTTCTTTCCAGTTTTTAGCGGAAGATACTTCCTTTTTCACCATAGACCTCTATGGGCTTCCAAATATCACTTTGCAAATTCCACAAGAACAGTCTTAGAGAAAGGCTTCTTGAGGGGAAAGCTGTAACTCTGTGAGATGAATTAACAGAACACAAAGCAGTTTCTCAGAAAGCTTCTTTCCAGTTTTTAACGAAACATATTTCCTTTTTCACCATAGCACTCTCTGGGTTTCCAAATATCACTTTGCCAATTACAAAAGAAGAGATTTATCGAAAGACTTCTTGAAGGGAAAGATGTAACTCTGTGAGATGAATTAACAGAACACAAAGCAGTTTCTCAGAAGGCTTCTTTCCAGTTTTTAACGGAAGATATTTCCTTTTTCACCATAGCCCTCTACGGGCATCGAAATATCACTTAGCAAATTCCACAAGAACAGTCTTAGCGGAAGACTTCTTGAAGATAAAGCTCTAACTCTGTAAGATGAATTAGCAGAACACAAAGCAGTTTCTCAGAAAGCTTCTTTCCAGTTTTTAACGGAAGATATTTCCTTTTTCATCATTCCCTCTATGGGCTTCCAAATATCACTTTGCAAATTCCACAATAACAGTCTTAGCGAAAGGCTTCTTAAGGGGAAAGCTGTAACTCTGTGACATGAATTAACAGAACACAACGCAGTTTCTCAGAAAGCTTCTTTACAATTTTTAAGGGAATATATTTCCTTTTTCAGCATAGCCCTCTTTGGGCTTCCAAATATCACTTTGCAAATTCCACAAGAACAGTCTTAGCTAAAGGCTTCTTGAAGTGAAAGCTGTAACTCTGTAAGATGAATTAGCAGAACATAAAGCAGTATCTCAGAAAGCTTCTTTCCAATTTTTAATGGAAGATATTTCCTTTTTCACCATTGCACACTATGGGCTTCCAAATATCACTTTGCCATTTACACAAGAACAGCCTTAGCGAAAGGCTTCTTGAAGGGAAAGATGTAACTCTGTGAGATGAATTAACAGAGCACAAAGCAGTGTCTCAGAAAGCTTCTTACCAGTTTTTAACGAAAGATATTTCCTTTTTCACCATAGCCCTCTATGGCCTGACTAATATCACTTTGCCAATTCCACAAGAACAGCCTTAGCGAAAGGCTTCTTGAAGGGAATGATGTAACACTTAAGATGAATTAAGAGAACACAAAGCAGTTTCTCAGAAAGCTGCTTTCCAGTTTTTAACGGAAGATATTTCCTTTTTCACCATAGCCCTCTATGGGCTTCCAAATATCACTTTGCCAATTCCACAAGAACAGTCACAGCGAATGGCTTCTTGAAGGGAAAGATGTAGCCCTGTGTGATGAATTAACAGAAGACAAAGCAGTTTCTCAGAAAGCTTGCTTACAGTTTTTAAGGAAAGGTATTTATTTTTTCAAAATAGACTTCTATTGGCTTCCAAATATCACTTTGCAAATTCAACAAGTACAGATTTAGAGAAAGGCTTCTTGAGGGAAAAGCTGTAACTCTGTGAGATATATTAACAGACACAAAGCCCTTTCTCAGAAAGCTTCTTTCCAGTTTTTAACGGAAGATATTTCCTTTTCCACCATCGCCCTCTATGGGCTTCCAAATATCACTTTGCCAATTCCACAAGAACAGACTTTGCAAAAGGCTTCTTGAAGGTAAAGATGTAACTCTGTGAGATGAATTAACAGAACACAAAGCAGTTTCTCAGAAAGCTTCTTTCAGGTATTTAACGGAAGTTATTTCCCTTTTCACCATAGCCCGCTATGGGCTTCCAAATATCACTTTGCAAATTCCATAAAAACAGCCTTAGCTAAAGGATTCTTGAATAGAAACTGTAACTTTGTACGATGAATTAGCAGAACATAAAGCAGTTTCTCAGAAAGCTAGGTTTCAGTTTTTAACGGAAGATATTTCCATTTTCACCATAGCACACTATGGGCTTCCAAATATCACTTTGCCAATTCCACAAGAACAGCCTTAGCGAAAGGCCTCTTGAAGGGATAGAGGTAACTCTTTGAGATGAATTAACAGAACACAAAGCAGTTTCTCCGAAAACTTCTTTACAATTTTTCAGGGAAGATATTTATTTTTGCTCCATCGACCACTATGGGCTTCAAAATATCACTTTGCCAATTTAACAAGAACAGCCTTAGCGAAAAGCTTCTTAAGGGAAAGCTGTAACTCTGTTAGATGAATTAAGAGAACACAAAGCAGTTTCTCAGAAAGCTGCTTTCCAGTTTTTAACGGAAGATATTTCCTTTTTCAACAAAGCCCCCTATGGGCTTCCAAATATCACTTTGCCAATTCCAAAAGAACAGCCTTAGAGAAAGGCATCTTAAAGGGAAAGATGTAACTCTGTGAGCTGAATTAACAGAAGACAGAGCAGTCTCTCAGAATGCTTCTTTCCAGTTTTGAACAGAAGATATTTCCTTTTTCACCATAGCTCTCTATGGGCTTCCAAATATCCCTTTGCCAATTCCACAAGAAAAGCCTTAGCGAAAGGCTTCTTGAAGGAAAGATGTAACTCTGTGAGATGAATTAACAGAACACAGAGCAGTTTCTCAGAAAGCTTCTTTCCACTTTTTAACTGAAAATATTTCCTTTTTCACCATAGACCTCTATGGGCTTATAAATATCACTTTGCAAATTCCACAAGATCAGCCTTATCGAAAAGCTTCTTGAAGGCAAATCTGTAACTCTGTGAGATGAATTAGCAGAACACAAAGCAGTTTCTCAGAATGCGTCTTCACAGTTCTTAACGGAAGATACTTCCTTTTTCACCATAGCCCTCTATGGTCATCCAAATATCACTTTGCAAATAGCACAAGAACAGTCTTAGGGAAAAGCATCTTGAAGGCAAAGCTGTAATTCTATGAGATGAATTAGTGGAACACTAAGCAGTTTCTCAGAAAGCTTCTTTCCAGTTTTTAACGGAAGATATTTCTATTTTCACCATAGTCCCTTAAGGGCTTCCAAATATCACTTTACCAATTCCACAAGAACAGCCTTAGCGGAAGGCTTCTTGAAAGGAAAGATGTAACTCTGTGAGATGAATTAACAGAACACAAAGCAGTTTCTCAGAAAGCTTCTTTACAGTTTTTAATGGAAGATATTTCCTTCTTCACCAGAACGCTCCAAGGGCTTCCAAATATCACTTTCCAAATTCCACAAGAACATTCTTAGCGAAAGGATTCTTGAAGGGGAAGCTGTAACTCTCTGAGATGAATTAACAGAACCCACTACAGTTTCTCAGAAATCTTCTTTTCAATTTTTAACGGAAGATATTCCCTTTTTCAAAATAGCACTCTATGGGCTTCCAAATATCACTTTGCAAATTCCACAAGAATAGTCTTAGCGAAAGGCTTCTTGAGGGAAAAGCTGTAACTCTGTGAGATGAATTAACAGAACACAATGCAGATTCCCAGAAAGCTTTTTTCCAGTTTTAAACGGAAGATATTTCCTTTTTCACTATACCCTCTATGGGCTTCCCAATATCAATTTGCAAATTCCAGAAGAACAGTCTTAGCGAAAGGCTTCTTGTGGGAAAAGCTGTAATTCTGTGAGATGAATTAACAGAACCAAAGCAGTTTCTCAGAAACTTCTTTCCAGTTTTTAACGGAAGATATTTCCTTTTTCACCATAGCCCACTATGGCATTCCAAATATCACTTTGCAAATTCCACAAGAACAGCCTTAGCGAAAAGCTTCTTGAAGTCAAAGCTGTAACTCTGTGAGATGAATTAGCAGAACACAAAGCAGTTTCTCAGAAAGCTTCTTTCGAGTTTTTAACTGAAGTTATTTCCTTTTTCACCATAGCCCTCTGTCGGTTTCAAAATATCACTTCCAAATTCCACAAGAACAGCCTTGGGAAAGGCTTCTTGAAGGGAAAGCTGTAACTCTGTGAGATGAATTAACAGAACACAATACATTTTCTCAGAAAGCTTCTTAACAATTTTAAACGGAAGATATTTCCTTTTCCACCGTAGCCCTCTATGGGCCTCCAAATATCACTTTCGAAATTCCACAAGTACAGCCTTAGCGAAAGGCTTCTTGAAGGGAAAGATGTAACTCTGTGAGATGAATTAACAGAACACAATACAGTTTCTCATCAAGCTTCTTTCCAGTTGTTAACGGAAGATATTTCCTTTTTCACCATAGCCCTCTATGGGCCTCCAAATATCAATTTGCAAATTCCACAAGAACAGATTTAGCGAAAAACTTCTGAAGGGTAAGCTGTAACTCTGTGAGATGAATTAGCAGAACACAAAGCGGTTTCTCAGAAAGCTTCTTTCCAGTTTTTAACGGAAGATATTTCCTTTTTCACCCTAGGCCTCTAAGGGCTTCCAAACATCACTTTGCAAATTCCACAAGAACAGTCTTAGCGAGAGGCTTCTTGAGGGGAAAGCTGTAACTCTGTGAGATGAATTAACAGAACACAAAGCAGTTTCTCAGAAAGCTTCTTTCCAGTTTTTAACGGAAAATATTTCCTTTTTCACCATAGCCCCGTATCGGCTTCCAAATATCACATTTCAAATTTCACAAGAGCAGTATTTGCGAAAAGCTTCTTCAGTGGAAAGCTGTAACTCTGTGAGATGAATTAACAGAACAGAAAGCAGTTTCTCAGAAAGATTCTTTCCAGTTGTTAACGGAAGATATTTCCTTTTTCTCCACAGCCCTCTATGAGCTTCCAAATATCACTTTGCAAATTCCACAAGAACAGTCTTAGCCAAAAGACACTTGAAGGGAAAGATGTAACTCTGTGAGATGAATTAACAGAACACAAAGCAGTTTCTCCGAAAACTTCTTTACAATTTTTAAGGGAAGATATTTATTTTTTCTCCATCGACCACTATGGGCTTCCAAAGATCACTTTGCCAATTTAACAAGAACAGTCTTAGAGAAAGGCTTCTTGAGGGGAAAGCTGTAACTCCGTGAGATGAATTAAGAGAACACAAAGCAGTTTCTCAGAAAGCTTCTTTCCAGTATTTAACGAAAGATATATCCTTTTTCACCATAGCCCCCTATGGGATTCCAAATATCACTATGCCAATTCCACAAGAACACTCTTAGCCGAAGGCTTCTTGAGGGGAAAGCTGTAACTCTGTGAGATGAATTAACAGAACCCAAAGCAGTTTCTCAGAAAGCTTCTTTCCAGTTTTTAACGGAAGATATTTCCTTTTTCACGATAGCCCTCTATGGACTTCCAAATATCACCTTCCAAATTCAAAAAGAACAGTGTTAGAGAAAGGCTACCTGAAAGGAAAGCTGTAACTCCGCAAGATGAAGTAACAGAACACAAAGCAGTTCCTCGCTTAAAAATATCACTTTGCAAATTCCAAAAGAACAGCCTTAGCGAAAGGCTTCATGAAGGGAAAGATGTAACTCTGTGAGATGAATTAACAGAACACAAAGCAGTTTCTCAGAAAGCTTCTTTCCAGTTTTTAACAGAATATATTTCCTTTTTCGCCATAGCCCTCTATGGGCTTCCAAATTTCACTTTGCCAATTCCACAAGAACAGTCTTGGAGAAAGGCTTCTTGAGGGGAAAGCTGCAACTCTGTGAGATGAATTAACAGAACACAAAGCAGTTTCTCAGAAGGCTTCTTTCCAGTTTTTAACGGAAGATATTTCCTTTTTCACCATAGCCCTCTATGGGCTTGCAAATATCACTTTGCAAATTCCACAAGAAAATTCTTAGCGAAAGACTTCTTGAAGAGAAAGATGTTACTCTGTGACATGAATTAACGGAACAAAAAGTAGTTTCTCAGAAAGCTTCTTTCCACTTTTTCACAGAAGATATTTCCTTTTTCACCATAGACCTCTATGGGCTCACAAATATCACTTTGCCAATTCCACAAGAACAGCCTTAGCGAAAGGCTTCTTCAAGGGAAAGACGTAAATCTGTGAGATGAATTAACAGAACACAAAGCAGTTTCTCAGAAAGCTTCTTTCCAGTTTTTAGCGGAAGATACTTCCTTTTTCACCATAGACCTCTATGGGCTTCCAAATATCACTTTGCAAATTCCACAAGAACAGTCTTAGAGAAAGGCTTCTTGAGGGGAAAGCTGTAACTCTGTGAGATGAATTAACAGAACACAAAGCAGTTTCTCAGAAAGCTTCTTTCCAGTTTTTAACGAAACATATTTCCTTTTTCACCATAGCACTCTCTGGGTTTCCAAATATCACTTTGCCAATTACAAAAGAAGAGATTTATCGAAAGACTTCTTGAAGGGAAAGATGTAACTCTGTGAGATGAATTAACAGAACACAAAGCAGTTTCTCAGAAGGCTTCTTTCCAGTTTTTAACGGAAGATATTTCCTTTTTCACCATAGCCCTCTACGGGCATCGAAATATCACTTAGCAAATTCCACAAGAACAGTCTTAGCGGAAGACTTCTTGAAGATAAAGCTCTAACTCTGTAAGATGAATTAGCAGAACACAAAGCAGTTTCTCAGAAAGCTTCTTTCCAGTTTTTAACGGAAGATATTTCCTTTTTCATCATTCCCTCTATGGGCTTCCAAATATCACTTTGCAAATTCCACAATAACAGTCTTAGCGAAAGGCTTCTTAAGGGGAAAGCTGTAACTCTGTGACATGAATTAACAGAACACAACGCAGTTTCTCAGAAAGCTTCTTTACAATTTTTAAGGGAATATATTTCCTTTTTCAGCATAGCCCTCTTTGGGCTTCCAAATATCACTTTGCAAATTCCACAAGAACAGTCTTAGCTAAAGGCTTCTTGAAGTGAAAGCTGTAACTCTGTAAGATGAATTAGCAGAACATAAAGCAGTATCTCAGAAAGCTTCTTTCCAATTTTTAATGGAAGATATTTCCTTTTTCACCATTGCACACTATGGGCTTCCAAATATCACTTTGCCATTTACACAAGAACAGCCTTAGCGAAAGGCTTCTTGAAGGGAAAGATGTAACTCTGTGAGATGAATTAACAGAGCACAAAGCAGTGTCTCAGAAAGCTTCTTACCAGTTTTTAACGAAAGATATTTCCTTTTTCACCATAGCCCTCTATGGCCTGACTAATATCACTTTGCCAATTCCACAAGAACAGCCTTAGCGAAAGGCTTCTTGAAGGGAATGATGTAACACTTAAGATGAATTAAGAGAACACAAAGCAGTTTCTCAGAAAGCTGCTATCCAGTTTTTAACGGAAGATATTTCCTTTTTCACCATAGCCCTCTATGGGCTTCCAAATATCACTTTGCCAATTCCACAAGAACAGTCACAGCGAATGGCTTCTTGAAGGGAAAGATGTAGCCCTGTGTGATGAATTAACAGAAGACAAAGCAGTTTCTCAGAAAGCTTGCTTACAGTTTTTAAGGAAAGATATTTATTTTTTCAAAATAGACTTCTATTGGCTTCCAAATATCACTTTGCAAATTCAACAAGAACAGATTTAGAGAAAGGCTTCTTGAGGGAAAAGCTGTAACTCTGTGAGATATATTAACAGACACAAAGCCCTTTCTCAGAAAGCTTCTTTCCAGTTTTTAACGGAAGATATTTCCTTTTCCACCATCGACCTCTATGGGCTTCCAAATATCACTTTGCCAATTCCACAAGAACAGACTTTGCAAAAGGCTTCTTGAAGGTAAAGATGTAACTCTGTGAGATGAATTAACAGGACACAGAGCAGTTTCTCAGAAAGCTTCTTTCCAGTTTTGAATGGAAGATATTTCCTTTTTCACCATAATCCTCTATGGACTTCCGAATATCCCTTTGCCAATTCCACAAGAACAGCCTTAGCGAAAGGCTTCTTGAAGGGAAAGATGTAACTCTGTGAGATGAATTAACAGTACACAGAGCAGTTTCTCAGAAAGCTTCTTTCCAGCTTTGAACGGAAGATATTTCCTTTTTCATCATAGCCCTCTAGGGGCTTCCAAATATCCCTTTGCCAATTCCACAAGAACAGTTTAGCAAAAGGCTTCTTGAAGGGAAAGATGTAACTCTGAGAGATGAATTAACAGAACACAGAGCAGTTTCCCAGAAAGCTTCTATCCAGTTTTGAACGGAAGATATTTCCTTTTTCACCGTAGCCCTCTATGGGCTTCCAAATATCACTTTGCCAATTACACAAGAACAGCCTTAGCGAAAGGCTTCTTGAAGGGAAATATGTAACTCTGTGAGATGAATTAACAGAACACAGAGCAGTTTCTCAGAAAGCTTCTTTCCAGTTTTGAACGGAAGATATTTCCTTTTTCACCGTAGCCCTCTATGTGCTTCCAAATATCCCTTTGCCATATCCACAAGAACAGCTTTAGGGAAAGGCTTCTTGAAGGGAAAGATGTAACACTGTGTGATGAATTAACAGAACACAGAGCAGTTTCTCAGAAAGCTTCTTTCCAGTTTTGAACGGAAGATATTTCCTTTTTCACCATAGAACTCTAAGGGCTTCCAAATATCCCTTTGCAAATTGAACAAGTACAGCCTTAGCGAAAGGCTTCTTGAAGGGAAAGATGTAACTCTGTGAGATGAATTAACAGAACACAGAGCAGTTTCTCAGAAAGCTTTTTTCCAGTTTTGAAGGGAAGATATTTCCTTTTTCACCGTAGCCCTCTATGGGCTTCCAAATATCCCTTTGCCATTTCCACAAGAACAGCCTTAGGGAAAGGCTTCTTGAAGGGAAAGATGTAACTCTGTGAGATGAATTAACAGAACACAGAGCAGTTTCTCACAAAGCTTCTTTCTAGTTTTGAACGGAAGATATTTAATTTTTCACCTTAGCTGTCTAAGGGCTTCCAAATATCCCTTTGCCAATTGCACAAGTACAGCCATAGCGAAATTCTTCTTGAAGGGAAAGATGTAACTCTGTGAGATGAATTAACAGAACACAGAGCAGTTTCTCAGAAAGCTTCTTTCCAGTTTTGAACGGAAGATATTTCCTTTTTCACCGTTGCCCTCTATGGGCTTCCAAATAACCCTTTACCAATTCCACAAGAACAGAATTACTGAAAGGCTTCTTGAAGGGAAAGATGTAACTCTGTGAGATGAATTAACAGAACACAGAGCAGTTTCTCAGAAAGCATCTTTCCAGTTTTCAACGGAAGATATCTCCTTTTACACCGTAGTCCTCTATGGGCTTCCAAATATCCCTTTGCCATTTCCACAAGAACAGCCTTAGGGAAAGGCTTCTTGAAGGGAAAGATGTAACTCTGTGAGATGGATTAACAGAACACAGAGCAGTTTCTCAGAAAGCTTCTTTCCTGTTTTGAACGGAAGATATTTCCTTTTTCACCATAATCCTCTATGGACTTCCAAATATCCCTTTTCCAATTCCACAAGAACAGCCTTAGCGAAAGGCTTCTTGAAGGGAAAGATGTAACTCTGTGAGATGAATTCACAGAACACAGAGCAGTTTCTCAGAAAGCTGCTTTCCAGTTTTGAACGGAAGATATTTCCTTTTTCACCATAGCCCTCTATGGGCTTCCAAATATCCCTTTGCCAATTCCACAAGAACAGCCTTAGCGAAAGGCTTCTTGAAGGGAAAGAGGTAACTCTGTGAGACGAATTAACAGAACACAGAGCAGTTTCTCAGAAAGCTTCCTTCCAGTTTTGAAGGGAAGATATTTCCTTTTTCACCATAGTCCTCGATGGGCTTCCAAATATCCCTTTGCCATTTCCACAAGAACAGCCTTAGGGAAAGGCTTCTTGAAGGGAAAGATGTAACTCTGTGAGATGAATTAACAGAACACAGAGCAGTTTCTCAGAAAGCTTCTTTCGACTTTTGAACGGAAGATATTTCCTTTTTCACCATAGCCGTCTATGGGCTTCTAAATATCCCTTTGCCAATTCCACAAGAACAGTCTTAGCGAAAGGCTTCTTGAAGGGAAAGATGTAACTCTCTGAGATGAATTAACAGAACACAGAGCAGTTTCTCAGAAAGCTTCTTTCCAGTTTTGAACGGAAGATATTTCCTTTTTCAGCATAGCCCTCTAGGGGCTTCCAAATATCCCTTTTTCAATTCCACAAGAACAGCCTTAGCGAAAGGCTTCTTGAAGGCAAAGATGTAAGTCTGTGAGATGAATTAAGAGAACACAGAGCAGTTTCTCAGAAACCTTCTTTCCATTTTTGAACATAAGATATTTCCTTTTTCACCATAGCCCTCTAAGGGCTTCCAAACATCGCTTTGCCAATTCCTCAAGAACAGACATAGCGAAAGGCTTCTTGAAGGGAAAGAAGTAACTCTGTGAGATGAATTAACAGAACACAGAGCAGTTTCTCAGAAAGCTTCTTTCCAGTTTTTAACGGAAGATATTTCCTTTTTCACCATAGCCCTCTTTGGGCTTCAAAAAATCACTTTGCCAATTCCACAAGGACAGCCTTAGCGAAAGACCTCCTGAAGGGAAAGATGTAACTCTGTGAGATAAATTTACAAAATACAAAGCAGTGTCTCAGAAAGCTTCTTTCCAGTATTTAATGGAAGATATTTCCTTTTTCAACAAAGCCCCCTATGGGCTTCCAAATATCACTTTGCCAATTCCACAAGAACAGTCTTAGCGAAAGGCTTCTTGAAGGGAAAGATGTAACTCTGTGAGATGAATTAACAGAACAAAAAGCAGTTTCTCTGAAAGATTCCTTCCAGTTTTTAAAGGAAGATATGTCCTTTTGCACCGTAGCCCTCTATGGGCTGCCAAATATCACTTTTCCAATTCCACAGGAACAGCCTTAGCGAAAGGCTTCTTGAAGGGAAAGATGTAACTCTGTGAGATGAATTAACAGAACACAAAGCAGTTTCTCCGAAAACTTCTTTACAATTTTTAAGGGAAGATATTTATTTTTTCTCCATCGACCACTATGGGCTTCCAAAGATCACTTTGCCAATTTAACAAGAACAGTCTTAGAGAAAGGCTTCTTGAGGGGAAAGCTGTAACTCCGTGAGATGAATTAAGAGAACACAAAGCAGTTTCTCAGAAAGCTTCTTTCCAGTATTTAACGAAAGATATATCCTTTTTCACCATAGCCCCCTATGGGATTCCAAATATCACTATGCCAATTCCACAAGAACACTCTTAGCCGAAGGCTTCTTGAGGGGAAAGCTGTAACTCTGTGAGATGAATTAACAGAACCCAAAGCAGTTTCTCAGAAAGCTTCTTTCCAGTTTTTAACGGAAGATATTTCCTTTTTCACGATAGCCCTCTATGGACTTCCAAATATCACCTTCCAAATTCAAAAAGAACAGTGTTAGAGAAAGGCTACCTGAAAGGAAAGCTGTAACTCCGCAAGATGAAGTAACAGAACACAAAGCAGTTCCTCGCTTAAAAATATCACTTTGCAAATTCCAAAAGAACAGCCTTAGCGAAAGGCTTCATGAAGGGAAAGATGTAACTCTGTGAGATGAATTAACAGAACACAAAGCAGTTTCTCAGAAAGCTTCTTTCCAGTTTTTAACAGAATATATTTCCTTTTTCGCCATAGCCCTCTATGGGCTTCCAAATTTCACTTTGCCAATTCCACAAGAACAGTCTTGGAGAAAGGCTTCTTGAGGGGAAAGCTGCAACTCTGTGAGATGAATTAACAGAACACAAAGCAGTTTCTCAGAAGGCTTCTTTCCAGTTTTTAACGGAAGATATTTCCTTTTTCACCATAGCCCTCTATGGGCTTGCAAATATCACTTTGCAAATTCCACAAGAAAATTCTTAGCGAAAGACTTCTTGAAGAGAAAGATGTTACTCTGTGACATGAATTAACGGAACAAAAAGTAGTTTCTCAGAAAGCTTCTTTCCACTTTTTCACAGAAGATATTTCCTTTTTCACCATAGACCTCTATGGGCTCACAAATATCACTTTGCCAATTCCACAAGAACAGCCTTAGCGAAAGGCTTCTTCAAGGGAAAGACGTAAATCTGTGAGATGAATTAACAGAACACAAAGCAGTTTCTCAGAAAGCTTCTTTCCAGTTTTTAGCGGAAGATACTTCCTTTTTCACCATAGACCTCTATGGGCTTCCAAATATCACTTTGCAAATTCCACAAGAACAGTCTTAGAGAAAGGCTTCTTGAGGGGAAAGCTGTAACTCTGTGAGATGAATTAACAGAACACAAAGCAGTTTCTCAGAAAGCTTCTTTCCAGTTTTTAACGAAACATATTTCCTTTTTCACCATAGCACTCTCTGGGTTTCCAAATATCACTTTGCCAATTACAAAAGAAGAGATTTATCGAAAGACTTCTTGAAGGGAAAGATGTAACTCTGTGAGATGAATTAACAGAACACAAAGCAGTTTCTCAGAAGGCTTCTTTCCAGTTTTTAACGGAAGATATTTCCTTTTTCACCATAGCCCTCTACGGGCATCGAAATATCACTTAGCAAATTCCACAAGAACAGTCTTAGCGGAAGACTTCTTGAAGATAAAGCTCTAACTCTGTAAGATGAATTAGCAGAACACAAAGCAGTTTCTCAGAAAGCTTCTTTCCAGTTTTTAACGGAAGATATTTCCTTTTTCATCATTCCCTCTATGGGCTTCCAAATATCACTTTGCAAATTCCACAATAACAGTCTTAGCGAAAGGCTTCTTAAGGGGAAAGCTGTAACTCTGTGACATGAATTAACAGAACACAACGCAGTTTCTCAGAAAGCTTCTTTACAATTTTTAAGGGAATATATTTCCTTTTTCAGCATAGCCCTCTTTGGGCTTCCAAATATCACTTTGCAAATTCCACAAGAACAGTCTTAGCTAAAGGCTTCTTGAAGTGAAAGCTGTAACTCTGTAAGATGAATTAGCAGAACATAAAGCAGTATCTCAGAAAGCTTCTTTCCAATTTTTAATGGAAGATATTTCCTTTTTCACCATTGCACACTATGGGCTTCCAAATATCACTTTGCCATTTACACAAGAACAGCCTTAGCGAAAGGCTTCTTGAAGGGAAAGATGTAACTCTGTGAGATGAATTAACAGAGCACAAAGCAGTGTCTCAGAAAGCTTCTTACCAGTTTTTAACGAAAGATATTTCCTTTTTCACCATAGCCCTCTATGGCCTGACTAATATCACTTTGCCAATTCCACAAGAACAGCCTTAGCGAAAGGCTTCTTGAAGGGAATGATGTAACACTTAAGATGAATTAAGAGAACACAAAGCAGTTTCTCAGAAAGCTGCTTTCCAGTTTTTAACGGAAGATATTTCCTTTTTCACCATAGCCCTCTATGGGCTTCCAAATATCACTTTGCCAATTCCACAAGAACAGTCACAGCGAATGGCTTCTTGAAGGGAAAGATGTAGCCCTGTGTGATGAATTAACAGAAGACAAAGCAGTTTCTCAGAAAGCTTGCTTACAGTTTTTAAGGAAAGGTATTTATTTTTTCAAAATAGACTTCTATTGGCTTCCAAATATCACTTTGCAAATTCAACAAGTACAGATTTAGAGAAAGGCTTCTTGAGGGAAAAGCTGTAACTCTGTGAGATATATTAACAGACACAAAGCCCTTTCTCAGAAAGCTTCTTTCCAGTTTTTAACGGAAGATATTTCCTTTTCCACCATCGCCCTCTATGGGCTTCCAAATATCACTTTGCCAATTCCACAAGAACAGACTTTGCAAAAGGCTTCTTGAAGGTAAAGATGTAACTCTGTGAGATGAATTAACAGAACACAAAGCAGTTTCTCAGAAAGCTTCTTTCAGGTATTTAACGGAAGTTATTTCCCTTTTCACCATAGCCCGCTATGGGCTTCCAAATATCACTTTGCAAATTCCATAAAAACAGCCTTAGCTAAAGGATTCTTGAATAGAAACTGTAACTTTGTACGATGAATTAGCAGAACATAAAGCAGTTTCTCAGAAAGCTAGGTTTCAGTTTTTAACGGAAGATATTTCCATTTTCACCATAGCACACTATGGGCTTCCAAATATCACTTTGCCAATTCCACAAGAACAGCCTTAGCGAAAGGCCTCTTGAAGGGATAGAGGTAACTCTTTGAGATGAATTAACAGAACACAAAGCAGTTTCTCCGAAAACTTCTTTACAATTTTTCAGGGAAGATATTTATTTTTGCTCCATCGACCACTATGGGCTTCAAAATATCACTTTGCCAATTTAACAAGAACAGCCTTAGCGAAAAGCTTCTTAAGGGAAAGCTGTAACTCTGTTAGATGAATTAAGAGAACACAAAGCAGTTTCTCAGAAAGCTGCTTTCCAGTTTTTAACGGAAGATATTTCCTTTTTCAACAAAGCCCCCTATGGGCTTCCAAATATCACTTTGCCAATTCCAAAAGAACAGCCTTAGAGAAAGGCATCTTAAAGGGAAAGATGTAACTCTGTGAGCTGAATTAACAGAAGACAGAGCAGTCTCTCAGAATGCTTCTTTCCAGTTTTGAACAGAAGATATTTCCTTTTTCACCATAGCTCTCTATGGGCTTCCAAATATCCCTTTGCCAATTCCACAAGAAAAGCCTTAGCGAAAGGCTTCTTGAAGGAAAGATGTAACTCTGTGAGATGAATTAACAGAACACAGAGCAGTTTCTCAGAAAGCTTCTTTCCACTTTTTAACTGAAAATATTTCCTTTTTCACCATAGACCTCTATGGGCTTATAAATATCACTTTGCAAATTCCACAAGATCAGCCTTATCGAAAAGCTTCTTGAAGGCAAATCTGTAACTCTGTGAGATGAATTAGCAGAACACAAAGCAGTTTCTCAGAATGCGTCTTCACAGTTCTTAACGGAAGATACTTCCTTTTTCACCATAGCCCTCTATGGTCATCCAAATATCACTTTGCAAATAGCACAAGAACAGTCTTAGGGAAAAGCATCTTGAAGGCAAAGCTGTAATTCTATGAGATGAATTAGTGGAACACTAAGCAGTTTCTCAGAAAGCTTCTTTCCAGTTTTTAACGGAAGATATTTCTATTTTCACCATAGTCCCTTAAGGGCTTCCAAATATCACTTTACCAATTCCACAAGAACAGCCTTAGCGGAAGGCTTCTTGAAAGGAAAGATGTAACTCTGTGAGATGAATTAACAGAACACAAAGCAGTTTCTCAGAAAGCTTCTTTACAGTTTTTAATGGAAGATATTTCCTTCTTCACCAGAACGCTCCAAGGGCTTCCAAATATCACTTTCCAAATTCCACAAGAACATTCTTAGCGAAAGGATTCTTGAAGGGGAAGCTGTAACTCTCTGAGATGAATTAACAGAACCCACTACAGTTTCTCAGAAATCTTCTTTTCAATTTTTAACGGAAGATATTCCCTTTTTCAAAATAGCACTCTATGGGCTTCCAAATATCACTTTGCAAATTCCACAAGAATAGTCTTAGCGAAAGGCTTCTTGAGGGAAAAGCTGTAACTCTGTGAGATGAATTAACAGAACACAATGCAGATTCCCAGAAAGCTTTTTTCCAGTTTTAAACGGAAGATATTTCCTTTTTCACTATACCCTCTATGGGCTTCCCAATATCAATTTGCAAATTCCAGAAGAACAGTCTTAGCGAAAGGCTTCTTGTGGGAAAAGCTGTAATTCTGTGAGATGAATTAACAGAACCAAAGCAGTTTCTCAGAAACTTCTTTCCAGTTTTTAACGGAAGATATTTCCTTTTTCACCATAGCCCACTATGGCATTCCAAATATCACTTTGCAAATTCCACAAGAACAGCCTTAGCGAAAAGCTTCTTGAAGTCAAAGCTGTAACTCTGTGAGATGAATTAGCAGAACACAAAGCAGTTTCTCAGAAAGCTTCTTTCGAGTTTTTAACTGAAGTTATTTCCTTTTTCACCATAGCCCTCTGTCGGTTTCAAAATATCACTTCCAAATTCCACAAGAACAGCCTTGGGAAAGGCTTCTTGAAGGGAAAGCTGTAACTCTGTGAGATGAATTAACAGAACACAATACATTTTCTCAGAAAGCTTCTTAACAATTTTAAACGGAAGATATTTCCTTTTCCACCGTAGCCCTCTATGGGCCTCCAAATATCACTTTCGAAATTCCACAAGTACAGCCTTAGCGAAAGGCTTCTTGAAGGGAAAGATGTAACTCTGTGAGATGAATTAACAGAACACAATACAGTTTCTCATCAAGCTTCTTTCCAGTTGTTAACGGAAGATATTTCCTTTTTCACCATAGCCCTCTATGGGCCTCCAAATATCAATTTGCAAATTCCACAAGAACAGATTTAGCGAAAAACTTCTGAAGGGTAAGCTGTAACTCTGTGAGATGAATTAGCAGAACACAAAGCGGTTTCTCAGAAAGCTTCTTTCCAGTTTTTAACGGAAGATATTTCCTTTTTCACCCTAGGCCTCTAAGGGCTTCCAAACATCACTTTGCAAATTCCACAAGAACAGTCTTAGCGAGAGGCTTCTTGAGGGGAAAGCTGTAACTCTGTGAGATGAATTAACAGAACACAAAGCAGTTTCTCAGAAAGCTTCTTTCCAGTTTTTAACGGAAAATATTTCCTTTTTCACCATAGCCCCGTATCGGCTTCCAAATATCACATTTCAAATTTCACAAGAGCAGTATTTGCGAAAAGCTTCTTCAGTGGAAAGCTGTAACTCTGTGAGATGAATTAACAGAACAGAAAGCAGTTTCTCAGAAAGATTCTTTCCAGTTGTTAACGGAAGATATTTCCTTTTTCTCCACAGCCCTCTATGAGCTTCCAAATATCACTTTGCAAATTCCACAAGAACAGTCTTAGCCAAAAGACACTTGAAGGGAAAGATGTAACTCTGTGAGATGAATTAACAGAACACAAAGCAGTTTCTCCGAAAACTTCTTTACAATTTTTAAGGGAAGATATTTATTTTTTCTCCATCGACCACTATGGGCTTCCAAAGATCACTTTGCCAATTTAACAAGAACAGTCTTAGAGAAAGGCTTCTTGAGGGGAAAGCTGTAACTCCGTGAGATGAATTAAGAGAACACAAAGCAGTTTCTCAGAAAGCTTCTTTCCAGTATTTAACGAAAGATATATCCTTTTTCACCATAGCCCCCTATGGGATTCCAAATATCACTATGCCAATTCCACAAGAACACTCTTAGCCGAAGGCTTCTTGAGGGGAAAGCTGTAACTCTGTGAGATGAATTAACAGAACCCAAAGCAGTTTCTCAGAAAGCTTCTTTCCAGTTTTTAACGGAAGATATTTCCTTTTTCACGATAGCCCTCTATGGACTTCCAAATATCACCTTCCAAATTCAAAAAGAACAGTGTTAGAGAAAGGCTACCTGAAAGGAAAGCTGTAACTCCGCAAGATGAAGTAACAGAACACAAAGCAGTTCCTCGCTTAAAAATATCACTTTGCAAATTCCAAAAGAACAGCCTTAGCGAAAGGCTTCATGAAGGGAAAGATGTAACTCTGTGAGATGAATTAACAGAACACAAAGCAGTTTCTCAGAAAGCTTCTTTCCAGTTTTTAACAGAATATATTTCCTTTTTCGCCATAGCCCTCTATGGGCTTCCAAATTTCACTTTGCCAATTCCACAAGAACAGTCTTGGAGAAAGGCTTCTTGAGGGGAAAGCTGCAACTCTGTGAGATGAATTAACAGAACACAAAGCAGTTTCTCAGAAGGCTTCTTTCCAGTTTTTAACGGAAGATATTTCCTTTTTCACCATAGCCCTCTATGGGCTTGCAAATATCACTTTGCAAATTCCACAAGAAAATTCTTAGCGAAAGACTTCTTGAAGAGAAAGATGTTACTCTGTGACATGAATTAACGGAACAAAAAGTAGTTTCTCAGAAAGCTTCTTTCCACTTTTTCACAGAAGATATTTCCTTTTTCACCATAGACCTCTATGGGCTCACAAATATCACTTTGCCAATTCCACAAGAACAGCCTTAGCGAAAGGCTTCTTCAAGGGAAAGACGTAAATCTGTGAGATGAATTAACAGAACACAAAGCAGTTTCTCAGAAAGCTTCTTTCCAGTTTTTAGCGGAAGATACTTCCTTTTTCACCATAGACCTCTATGGGCTTCCAAATATCACTTTGCAAATTCCACAAGAACAGTCTTAGAGAAAGGCTTCTTGAGGGGAAAGCTGTAACTCTGTGAGATGAATTAACAGAACACAAAGCAGTTTCTCAGAAAGCTTCTTTCCAGTTTTTAACGAAACATATTTCCTTTTTCACCATAGCACTCTCTGGGTTTCCAAATATCACTTTGCCAATTACAAAAGAAGAGATTTATCGAAAGACTTCTTGAAGGGAAAGATGTAACTCTGTGAGATGAATTAACAGAACACAAAGCAGTTTCTCAGAAGGCTTCTTTCCAGTTTTTAACGGAAGATATTTCCTTTTTCACCATAGCCCTCTACGGGCATCGAAATATCACTTAGCAAATTCCACAAGAACAGTCTTAGCGGAAGACTTCTTGAAGATAAAGCTCTAACTCTGTAAGATGAATTAGCAGAACACAAAGCAGTTTCTCAGAAAGCTTCTTTCCAGTTTTTAACGGAAGATATTTCCTTTTTCATCATTCCCTCTATGGGCTTCCAAATATCACTTTGCAAATTCCACAATAACAGTCTTAGCGAAAGGCTTCTTAAGGGGAAAGCTGTAACTCTGTGACATGAATTAACAGAACACAACGCAGTTTCTCAGAAAGCTTCTTTACAATTTTTAAGGGAATATATTTCCTTTTTCAGCATAGCCCTCTTTGGGCTTCCAAATATCACTTTGCAAATTCCACAAGAACAGTCTTAGCTAAAGGCTTCTTGAAGTGAAAGCTGTAACTCTGTAAGATGAATTAGCAGAACATAAAGCAGTATCTCAGAAAGCTTCTTTCCAATTTTTAATGGAAGATATTTCCTTTTTCACCATTGCACACTATGGGCTTCCAAATATCACTTTGCCATTTACACAAGAACAGCCTTAGCGAAAGGCTTCTTGAAGGGAAAGATGTAACTCTGTGAGATGAATTAACAGAGCACAAAGCAGTGTCTCAGAAAGCTTCTTACCAGTTTTTAACGAAAGATATTTCCTTTTTCACCATAGCCCTCTATGGCCTGACTAATATCACTTTGCCAATTCCACAAGAACAGCCTTAGCGAAAGGCTTCTTGAAGGGAATGATGTAACACTTAAGATGAATTAAGAGAACACAAAGCAGTTTCTCAGAAAGCTGCTATCCAGTTTTTAACGGAAGATATTTCCTTTTTCACCATAGCCCTCTATGGGCTTCCAAATATCACTTTGCCAATTCCACAAGAACAGTCACAGCGAATGGCTTCTTGAAGGGAAAGATGTAGCCCTGTGTGATGAATTAACAGAAGACAAAGCAGTTTCTCAGAAAGCTTGCTTACAGTTTTTAAGGAAAGATATTTATTTTTTCAAAATAGACTTCTATTGGCTTCCAAATATCACTTTGCAAATTCAACAAGAACAGATTTAGAGAAAGGCTTCTTGAGGGAAAAGCTGTAACTCTGTGAGATATATTAACAGACACAAAGCCCTTTCTCAGAAAGCTTCTTTCCAGTTTTTAACGGAAGATATTTCCTTTTCCACCATCGACCTCTATGGGCTTCCAAATATCACTTTGCCAATTCCACAAGAACAGACTTTGCAAAAGGCTTCTTGAAGGTAAAGATGTAACTCTGTGAGATGAATTAACAGGACACAGAGCAGTTTCTCAGAAAGCTTCTTTCCAGTTTTGAATGGAAGATATTTCCTTTTTCACCATAATCCTCTATGGACTTCCGAATATCCCTTTGCCAATTCCACAAGAACAGCCTTAGCGAAAGGCTTCTTGAAGGGAAAGATGTAACTCTGTGAGATGAATTAACAGTACACAGAGCAGTTTCTCAGAAAGCTTCTTTCCAGCTTTGAACGGAAGATATTTCCTTTTTCATCATAGCCCTCTAGGGGCTTCCAAATATCCCTTTGCCAATTCCACAAGAACAGTTTAGCAAAAGGCTTCTTGAAGGGAAAGATGTAACTCTGAGAGATGAATTAACAGAACACAGAGCAGTTTCCCAGAAAGCTTCTATCCAGTTTTGAACGGAAGATATTTCCTTTTTCACCGTAGCCCTCTATGGGCTTCCAAATATCACTTTGCCAATTACACAAGAACAGCCTTAGCGAAAGGCTTCTTGAAGGGAAATATGTAACTCTGTGAGATGAATTAACAGAACACAGAGCAGTTTCTCAGAAAGCTTCTTTCCAGTTTTGAACGGAAGATATTTCCTTTTTCACCGTAGCCCTCTATGTGCTTCCAAATATCCCTTTGCCATATCCACAAGAACAGCTTTAGGGAAAGGCTTCTTGAAGGGAAAGATGTAACACTGTGTGATGAATTAACAGAACACAGAGCAGTTTCTCAGAAAGCTTCTTTCCAGTTTTGAACGGAAGATATTTCCTTTTTCACCATAGAACTCTAAGGGCTTCCAAATATCCCTTTGCAAATTGAACAAGTACAGCCTTAGCGAAAGGCTTCTTGAAGGGAAAGATGTAACTCTGTGAGATGAATTAACAGAACACAGAGCAGTTTCTCAGAAAGCTTTTTTCCAGTTTTGAAGGGAAGATATTTCCTTTTTCACCGTAGCCCTCTATGGGCTTCCAAATATCCCTTTGCCATTTCCACAAGAACAGCCTTAGGGAAAGGCTTCTTGAAGGGAAAGATGTAACTCTGTGAGATGAATTAACAGAACACAGAGCAGTTTCTCACAAAGCTTCTTTCTAGTTTTGAACGGAAGATATTTAATTTTTCACCTTAGCTGTCTAAGGGCTTCCAAATATCCCTTTGCCAATTGCACAAGTACAGCCATAGCGAAATTCTTCTTGAAGGGAAAGATGTAACTCTGTGAGATGAATTAACAGAACACAGAGCAGTTTCTCAGAAAGCTTCTTTCCAGTTTTGAACGGAAGATATTTCCTTTTTCACCGTTGCCCTCTATGGGCTTCCAAATAACCCTTTACCAATTCCACAAGAACAGAATTACTGAAAGGCTTCTTGAAGGGAAAGATGTAACTCTGTGAGATGAATTAACAGAACACAGAGCAGTTTCTCAGAAAGCATCTTTCCAGTTTTCAACGGAAGATATCTCCTTTTACACCGTAGTCCTCTATGGGCTTCCAAATATCCCTTTGCCATTTCCACAAGAACAGCCTTAGGGAAAGGCTTCTTGAAGGGAAAGATGTAACTCTGTGAGATGGATTAACAGAACACAGAGCAGTTTCTCAGAAAGCTTCTTTCCTGTTTTGAACGGAAGATATTTCCTTTTTCACCATAATCCTCTATGGACTTCCAAATATCCCTTTTCCAATTCCACAAGAACAGCCTTAGCGAAAGGCTTCTTGAAGGGAAAGATGTAACTCTGTGAGATGAATTCACAGAACACAGAGCAGTTTCTCAGAAAGCTGCTTTCCAGTTTTGAACGGAAGATATTTCCTTTTTCACCATAGCCCTCTATGGGCTTCCAAATATCCCTTTGCCAATTCCACAAGAACAGCCTTAGCGAAAGGCTTCTTGAAGGGAAAGAGGTAACTCTGTGAGACGAATTAACAGAACACAGAGCAGTTTCTCAGAAAGCTTCCTTCCAGTTTTGAAGGGAAGATATTTCCTTTTTCACCATAGTCCTCGATGGGCTTCCAAATATCCCTTTGCCATTTCCACAAGAACAGCCTTAGGGAAAGGCTTCTTGAAGGGAAAGATGTAACTCTGTGAGATGAATTAACAGAACACAGAGCAGTTTCTCAGAAAGCTTCTTTCGACTTTTGAACGGAAGATATTTCCTTTTTCACCATAGCCGTCTATGGGCTTCTAAATATCCCTTTGCCAATTCCACAAGAACAGTCTTAGCGAAAGGCTTCTTGAAGGGAAAGATGTAACTCTCTGAGATGAATTAACAGAACACAGAGCAGTTTCTCAGAAAGCTTCTTTCCAGTTTTGAACGGAAGATATTTCCTTTTTCAGCATAGCCCTCTAGGGGCTTCCAAATATCCCTTTTTCAATTCCACAAGAACAGCCTTAGCGAAAGGCTTCTTGAAGGCAAAGATGTAAGTCTGTGAGATGAATTAAGAGAACACAGAGCAGTTTCTCAGAAACCTTCTTTCCATTTTTGAACATAAGATATTTCCTTTTTCACCATAGCCCTCTAAGGGCTTCCAAACATCGCTTTGCCAATTCCTCAAGAACAGACATAGCGAAAGGCTTCTTGAAGGGAAAGAAGTAACTCTGTGAGATGAATTAACAGAACACAGAGCAGTTTCTCAGAAAGCTTCTTTCCAGTTTTTAACGGAAGATATTTCCTTTTTCACCATAGCCCTCTTTGGGCTTCAAAAAATCACTTTGCCAATTCCACAAGGACAGCCTTAGCGAAAGACCTCCTGAAGGGAAAGATGTAACTCTGTGAGATAAATTTACAAAATACAAAGCAGTGTCTCAGAAAGCTTCTTTCCAGTATTTAATGGAAGATATTTCCTTTTTCAACAAAGCCCCCTATGGGCTTCCAAATATCACTTTGCCAATTCCACAAGAACAGTCTTAGCGAAAGGCTTCTTGAAGGGAAAGATGTAACTCTGTGAGATGAATTAACAGAACAAAAAGCAGTTTCTCTGAAAGATTCCTTCCAGTTTTTAAAGGAAGATATGTCCTTTTGCACCGTAGCCCTCTATGGGCTGCCAAATATCACTTTTCCAATTCCACAGGAACAGCCTTAGCGAAAGGCTTCTTGAAGGGAAAGATGTAACTCTGTGAGATGAATTAACAGAACACAAAGCAGTTTCTCCGAAAACTTCTTTACAATTTTTAAGGGAAGATATTTATTTTTTCTCCATCGACCACTATGGGCTTCCAAAGATCACTTTGCCAATTTAACAAGAACAGTCTTAGAGAAAGGCTTCTTGAGGGGAAAGCTGTAACTCCGTGAGATGAATTAAGAGAACACAAAGCAGTTTCTCAGAAAGCTTCTTTCCAGTATTTAACGAAAGATATATCCTTTTTCACCATAGCCCCCTATGGGATTCCAAATATCACTATGCCAATTCCACAAGAACACTCTTAGCCGAAGGCTTCTTGAGGGGAAAGCTGTAACTCTGTGAGATGAATTAACAGAACCCAAAGCAGTTTCTCAGAAAGCTTCTTTCCAGTTTTTAACGGAAGATATTTCCTTTTTCACGATAGCCCTCTATGGACTTCCAAATATCACCTTCCAAATTCAAAAAGAACAGTGTTAGAGAAAGGCTACCTGAAAGGAAAGCTGTAACTCCGCAAGATGAAGTAACAGAACACAAAGCAGTTCCTCGCTTAAAAATATCACTTTGCAAATTCCAAAAGAACAGCCTTAGCGAAAGGCTTCATGAAGGGAAAGATGTAACTCTGTGAGATGAATTAACAGAACACAAAGCAGTTTCTCAGAAAGCTTCTTTCCAGTTTTTAACAGAATATATTTCCTTTTTCGCCATAGCCCTCTATGGGCTTCCAAATTTCACTTTGCCAATTCCACAAGAACAGTCTTGGAGAAAGGCTTCTTGAGGGGAAAGCTGCAACTCTGTGAGATGAATTAACAGAACACAAAGCAGTTTCTCAGAAGGCTTCTTTCCAGTTTTTAACGGAAGATATTTCCTTTTTCACCATAGCCCTCTATGGGCTTGCAAATATCACTTTGCAAATTCCACAAGAAAATTCTTAGCGAAAGACTTCTTGAAGAGAAAGATGTTACTCTGTGACATGAATTAACGGAACAAAAAGTAGTTTCTCAGAAAGCTTCTTTCCACTTTTTCACAGAAGATATTTCCTTTTTCACCATAGACCTCTATGGGCTCACAAATATCACTTTGCCAATTCCACAAGAACAGCCTTAGCGAAAGGCTTCTTCAAGGGAAAGACGTAAATCTGTGAGATGAATTAACAGAACACAAAGCAGTTTCTCAGAAAGCTTCTTTCCAGTTTTTAGCGGAAGATACTTCCTTTTTCACCATAGACCTCTATGGGCTTCCAAATATCACTTTGCAAATTCCACAAGAACAGTCTTAGAGAAAGGCTTCTTGAGGGGAAAGCTGTAACTCTGTGAGATGAATTAACAGAACACAAAGCAGTTTCTCAGAAAGCTTCTTTCCAGTTTTTAACGAAAGATATTTCCTTTTTCACCATAGCACTCTCTGGGTTTCCAAATATCACTTTGCCAATTACAAAAGAAGAGATTTATCGAAAGACTTCTTGAAGGGAAAGATGTAACTCTGTGAGATGAATTAACAGAACACAAAGCAGTTTCTCAGAAGGCTTCTTTCCAGTTTTTAACGGAAGATATTTCCTTTTTCACCATAGCCCTCTACGGGCATCGAAATATCACTTAGCAAATTCCACAAGAACAGTCTTAGCGGAAGACTTCTTGAAGATAAAGCTCTAACTCTGTAAGATGAATTAGCAGAACACAAAGCAGTTTCTCAGAAAGCTTCTTTCCAGTTTTTAACGGAAGATATTTCCTTTTTCATCATTCCCTCTATG
This sequence comes from Chlorocebus sabaeus, assembly GCF_047675955.1. Lineage (NCBI taxonomy): Eukaryota > Metazoa > Chordata > Mammalia > Primates > Cercopithecidae > Chlorocebus > Chlorocebus sabaeus. Next base: position 26,211,180 of record NC_132921.1, read on the forward strand.
GGCTTCCAAATATCACTTTGCAAATTCCACAATAACAGTCTTAGCGAAAGGCTTCTTAAGGGGAAAGCTGTAACTCTGTGACATGAATTAACAGAACACAACGCAGTTTCTCAGAAAGCTTCTTTACAATTTTTAAGGGAATATATTTCCTTTTTCAGCATAGCCCTCTTTGGGCTTCCAAATATCACTTTGCAAATTCCACAAGAACAGTCTTAGCTAAAGGCTTCTTGAAGTGAAAGCTGTAACTCTGTAAGATGAATTAGCAGAACATAAAGCAGTATCTCAGAAAGCTTCTTTCCAATTTTTAATGGAAGATATTTCCTTTTTCACCATTGCACACTATGGGCTTCCAAATATCACTTTGCCATTTACACAAGAACAGCCTTAGCGAAAGGCTTCTTGAAGGGAAAGATGTAACTCTGTGAGATGAATTAACAGAGCACAAAGCAGTGTCTCAGAAAGCTTCTTACCAGTTTTTAACGAAAGATATTTCCTTTTTCACCATAGCCCTCTATGGCCTGACTAATATCACTTTGCCAATTCCACAAGAACAGCCTTAGCGAAAGGCTTCTTGAAGGGAATGATGTAACACTTAAGATGAATTAAGAGAACACAAAGCAGTTTCTCAGAAAGCTGCTTTCCAGTTTTTAACGGAAGATATTTCCTTTTTCACCATAGCCCTCTATGGGCTTCCAAATATCACTTTGCCAATTCCACAAGAACAGTCACAGCGAATGGCTTCTTGAAGGGAAAGATGTAGCCCTGTGTGATGAATTAACAGAAGACAAAGCAGTTTCTCAGAAAGCTTGCTTACAGTTTTTAAGGAAAGGTATTTATTTTTTCAAAATAGACTTCTATTGGCTTCCAAATATCACTTTGCAAATTCAACAAGTACAGATTTAGAGAAAGGCTTCTTGAGGGAAAAGCTGTAACTCTGTGAGATATATTAACAGACACAAAGCCCTTTCTCAGAAAGCTTCTTTCCAGTTTTTAACGGAAGATATTTCCTTTTCCACCATCGCCCTCTATGGGCTTCCAAATATCACTTTGCCAATTCCACAAGAACAGACTTTGCAAAAGGCTTCTTGAAGGTAAAGATGTAACTCTGTGAGATGAATTAACAGAACACAAAGCAGTTTCTCAGAAAGCTTCTTTCAGGTATTTAACGGAAGTTATTTCCCTTTTCACCATAGCCCGCTATGGGCTTCCAAATATCACTTTGCAAATTCCATAAAAACAGCCTTAGCTAAAGGATTCTTGAATAGAAACTGTAACTTTGTACGATGAATTAGCAGAACATAAAGCAGTTTCTCAGAAAGCTAGGTTTCAGTTTTTAACGGAAGATATTTCCATTTTCACCATAGCACACTATGGGCTTCCAAATATCACTTTGCCAATTCCACAAGAACAGCCTTAGCGAAAGGCCTCTTGAAGGGATAGAGGTAACTCTTTGAGATGAATTAACAGAACACAAAGCAGTTTCTCCGAAAACTTCTTTACAATTTTTCAGGGAAGATATTTATTTTTGCTCCATCGACCACTATGGGCTTCAAAATATCACTTTGCCAATTTAACAAGAACAGCCTTAGCGAAAAGCTTCTTAAGGGAAAGCTGTAACTCTGTTAGATGAATTAAGAGAACACAAAGCAGTTTCTCAGAAAGCTGCTTTCCAGTTTTTAACGGAAGATATTTCCTTTTTCAACAAAGCCCCCTATGGGCTTCCAAATATCACTTTGCCAATTCCAAAAGAACAGCCTTAGAGAAAGGCATCTTAAAGGGAAAGATGTAACTCTGTGAGCTGAATTAACAGAAGACAGAGCAGTCTCTCAGAATGCTTCTTTCCAGTTTTGAACAGAAGATATTTCCTTTTTCACCATAGCTCTCTATGGGCTTCCAAATATCCCTTTGCCAATTCCACAAGAAAAGCCTTAGCGAAAGGCTTCTTGAAGGAAAGATGTAACTCTGTGAGATGAATTAACAGAACACAGAGCAGTTTCTCAGAAAGCTTCTTTCCACTTTTTAACTGAAAATATTTCCTTTTTCACCATAGACCTCTATGGGCTTATAAATATCACTTTGCAAATTCCACAAGATCAGCCTTATCGAAAAGCTTCTTGAAGGCAAATCTGTAACTCTGTGAGATGAATTAGCAGAACACAAAGCAGTTTCTCAGAATGCGTCTTCACAGTTCTTAACGGAAGATACTTCCTTTTTCACCATAGCCCTCTATGGTCATCCAAATATCACTTTGCAAATAGCACAAGAACAGTCTTAGGGAAAAGCATCTTGAAGGCAAAGCTGTAATTCTATGAGATGAATTAGTGGAACACTAAGCAGTTTCTCAGAAAGCTTCTTTCCAGTTTTTAACGGAAGATATTTCTATTTTCACCATAGTCCCTTAAGGGCTTCCAAATATCACTTTACCAATTCCACAAGAACAGCCTTAGCGGAAGGCTTCTTGAAAGGAAAGATGTAACTCTGTGAGATGAATTAACAGAACACAAAGCAGTTTCTCAGAAAGCTTCTTTACAGTTTTTAATGGAAGATATTTCCTTCTTCACCAGAACGCTCCAAGGGCTTCCAAATATCACTTTCCAAATTCCACAAGAACATTCTTAGCGAAAGGATTCTTGAAGGGGAAGCTGTAACTCTCTGAGATGAATTAACAGAACCCACTACAGTTTCTCAGAAATCTTCTTTTCAATTTTTAACGGAAGATATTCCCTTTTTCAAAATAGCACTCTATGGGCTTCCAAATATCACTTTGCAAATTCCACAAGAATAGTCTTAGCGAAAGGCTTCTTGAGGGAAAAGCTGTAACTCTGTGAGATGAATTAACAGAACACAATGCAGATTCCCAGAAAGCTTTTTTCCAGTTTTAAACGGAAGATATTTCCTTTTTCACTATACCCTCTATGGGCTTCCCAATATCAATTTGCAAATTCCAGAAGAACAGTCTTAGCGAAAGGCTTCTTGTGGGAAAAGCTGTAATTCTGTGAGATGAATTAACAGAACCAAAGCAGTTTCTCAGAAACTTCTTTCCAGTTTTTAACGGAAGATATTTCCTTTTTCACCATAGCCCACTATGGCATTCCAAATATCACTTTGCAAATTCCACAAGAACAGCCTTAGCGAAAAGCTTCTTGAAGTCAAAGCTGTAACTCTGTGAGATGAATTAGCAGAACACAAAGCAGTTTCTCAGAAAGCTTCTTTCGAGTTTTTAACTGAAGTTATTTCCTTTTTCACCATAGCCCTCTGTCGGTTTCCAAATATCACTTCCAAATTCCACAAGAACAGCCTTGGGAAAGGCTTCTTGAAGGGAAAGCTGTAACTCTGTGAGATGAATTAACAGAACACAATACATTTTCTCAGAAAGCTTCTTAACAATTTTAAACGGAAGATATTTCCTTTTCCACCGTAGCCCTCTATGGGCCTCCAAATATCACTTTCGAAATTCCACAAGTACAGCCTTAGCGAAAGGCTTCTTGAAGGGAAAGATGTAACTCTGTGAGATGAATTAACAGAACACAATACAGTTTCTCATCAAGCTTCTTTCCAGTTGTTAACGGAAGATATTTCCTTTTTCACCATAGCCCTCTATGGGCCTCCAAATATCAATTTGCAAATTCCACAAGAACAGATTTAGCGAAAAACTTCTGAAGGGTAAGCTGTAACTCTGTGAGATGAATTAGCAGAACACAAAGCGGTTTCTCAGAAAGCTTCTTTCCAGTTTTTAACGGAAGATATTTCCTTTTTCACCCTAGGCCTCTAAGGGCTTCCAAACATCACTTTGCAAATTCCACAAGAACAGTCTTAGCGAGAGGCTTCTTGAGGGGAAAGCTGTAACTCTGTGAGATGAATTAACAGAACACAAAGCAGTTTCTCAGAAAGCTTCTTTCCAGTTTTTAACGGAAAATATTTCCTTTTTCACCATAGCCCCGTATCGGCTTCCAAATATCACATTTCAAATTTCACAAGAGCAGTATTTGCGAAAAGCTTCTTCAGTGGAAAGCTGTAACTCTGTGAGATGAATTAACAGAACAGAAAGCAGTTTCTCAGAAAGATTCTTTCCAGTTGTTAACGGAAGATATTTCCTTTTTCTCCACAGCCCTCTATGAGCTTCCAAATATCACTTTGCAAATTCCACAAGAACAGTCTTAGCCAAAAGACACTTGAAGGGAAAGATGTAACTCTGTGAGATAAATTAACGGAACACAATACAGTTTCTCAGAAAGCTTCTTTTCAGTTTTTAACGGAAGATATTTCCTTTTTCACCATAGACCTCTAAGGGCTTCCAAATATCACTTTGGAAATTCAGCAAGAACAGCCTTAGTGAAAGGCTTCTTAAAGGGAAAGATATAACTCTGTGAGATGAATTAACAGAACACAAAGCAGTTTCTCGGAAAGCTTCTTTCCAGTTTTTAACGTAAGATATTTCCTTTTTCACCATAGCCCAAAATGGGCGTCCAAATATCACTTTGAAAGTTCCGGAAGAACAGTCTTAGCGAAATGGTTGTAAAGAGGAAAGCTGTAACTCTGTCAGATGAATTAACGGAACACAAAGCAGTTTCTCAGAAAGCTTCTTTCCACTTTTTAACTGAAAATATTTCCTTTTTCACCATAGACCTCTATGGGCTTATAAATATCACTTTGCAAATTCCACAAGATCAGCCTTATCGAAAAGCTTCTTGAAGGCAAATCTGTAACTCTGTGAGATGAATTAGCAGAACACAAAGCAGTTTCTCAGAACGCTTCTTCACAGTTCTTAAAGAAAGATACTTCCTTTTTCACCATAGGCTTCTATGGGCTTCCAAATATCACTTTGCAAATTCCACAAGAACAGACTAAGCGAAAGGCTTCTTGAAGGGAAAGATGTAACTCTGTGAGATGAATTTACAGAACACAAAGCTGTTTCTCAGAAAGCTTCTTTCTAATTTTTATCGGAAGATATTTTCTTTTTCACTATAACCCTCTATGGTCTTCCAAATATCACTTTGCAAATTCCACAAGAACAGCCTTACCGAAAGGCTTCCTCAGGGAAAAGCTGTAACTCTGTGAGATGAATTAACAGAACACAATGCAGATTCCCAGAAAGCTTTTTTCCAGTTTTAAACGGAAGATATTTCCTTTTTCACTATACCCTCTATGGGCTTCCAAATATCACTTTGCAAATTCCAGAAGAACAGTCTTAGCGAAAGGCTTCTTGTGGGAAAAGCTGTAATTCTGTGAGATGAATTAACAAAACCAAAGCAGTTTCTCAGAAACTTCTTTCCAGTTTTTAACGGAAGATATTTCCTTTTTCACCATAGGCCTCTATGGCATTCCAAATATCACTTTGCAAATTCCACAAGAACAGCCTTAGTGAAAAGCTTCTTGAAGTTAAAGCTGTAACTCTGTGAGATGAATTAGCAGAACACAAAGCAGTTTCTCAGAACGCTTCTTTCGAGTTTTTAACGCAAGATATTTCCTTTTTCACAAGAGCCATCTATGGGCTTCCAAATATCACTTTGCAAATTCCACAAGAACACTCTTAGTGAAAGGCTTCTTGAAGGGAAAGCTGTAACTCTGTGAGACGAATTAACAGAACACAAAGCAGTTTCTCAGAAAGCTTCTTTCGAGTTTTTAACTGAAGTTATTTCCTTTTTCACCATAGCCCTCTCTCCGTTTCCAAATATCACTTCCAAATTCCTCAAAAACAGCCTTGGGAAAGGCTTCTTGAAGGGAAAGCTGTAACTCTGTGAGATGAATTAACAGAACACAATACATTTTCTCAGAAAGCTTCTTAACAATTTTAAACGGAAGATATTTCCTTTTTCACCATAGCGCACTATGGGCTTCCAAATATCAATTTGCAAATTCTACAAGAACAGATTTAGCGAAAAACTTCTGAAGGGTAAGCTGTAACTCTGTGAGATGAATTAGCAGAACACAATGCAGCTTCTCAGAAAGCTTCTTTCCAGTTTTTAAGGGAAGATATTTCCTTTTTCACCCTAGGCCTCTAAGGGCTTCCAAATATCACTTTGCAAATTCCACAAGAACAGTCTTAGTGAAAGGCTTCTTGAGGGGAAAGCTGTAACTCTGTGAGATGAATTAACAGAACACAAAGCAGTTTCTCAGCAATCTTCTTTCCAGTTTTGCCTGAAGATATTTCTATTTTCACCGTAGCCCTCTATGAGCTTCCAAATATCACTATGCAAATCCCACAGGAACAGTCTGAGCGAAAGGCTTCTTGAGGAAAAGCTGTAACTCTGTGAGATATATTAACTGAACACACGGCAGTTTCTCAGAGTGCTTCTTTCTAGTTTTTAACGGAAGATATTTCCTTTTTCACCATAGCCTTCTATAGGCTTCCAAATATCACTTTGAAAATTTCACAAAAACAGTCTTACTGAATGGCTTCTTGAGGGGAAAGCTGTAACACTGTGAGATTAACTAACAGTACACAAAGCAGTTTCTCAGAAAGCTTCTTCTCGGTTTTTATCTTAGGATATTTCCTTTTACACCATAGCCTTCTATGGCCTTCCAAATATCACTTTGCCAATTCCACAAGAACAGTCTTAGCGAAAGTCTTCTTGAGGAGAAATCTGTAACTCTGTGAGATGAATTTACAGAACTCAAAGCAGTTTCTCAGAAAGTTTCTTTTCAGTTTCTATCTTAGGATATTTCCTTTTTCACCATAGCCCTCTTAGGGCTTCCAAATATCACTTGGAAAATTCCACAAGAACAGTCTTAGTGAACGGCTCCTTGAGGGGAAAGCTGTAGTTCTTTGAGATGAACTAACAGAACACAAAGCAGTTTCTCAGAAAGGTTCTTTTTGGTTGTTATCTTAGGATATTTCCATTTTCACCATAGCTCTCTGTGGGATTCCAAATATCACTTTGCAAAATCCGCAACAGCCTTAGCGAAAGGCTTTTTGAGGGGAAAGCTATAACTCTGTGAGATGAATTAACAGAACACAAAGCAGTTTCTCAGAAATCTTCTTTCCAGTTTTTAACGGAAGATATTTCCTTTTTCACCGTAGCCCTCTAGGGGTTCCAAATATCACTTTGCAAATTGCACAAAAACATTCTTAGCGAAAGGCTTCTTGAGGGGAAAGATGAAACTCTGTGAGATGAATTAACAGAACACAAAGCAGCTTCTTAGAAATCTTGTTTTTAGTTTTTATCTTAGGCTATTTCCTTTTTCACCATAGCCCTCTGTGGGCTTCCAAATATCACTTTGCAAACTCCACAAGAGCAGTCTTAGCGAAAGGCTTCTTGAGGGGAAAGCTGTAACTCTGTGAGACGAATTAAGAGAACACAAACCAGTTTCTCAGAAAGCTTCTTTCCAGTTTTTAACGGAAGATATTTATTTTTTCACCATAACCCTCTATGGGCTTCCAAATATCACTTTGCCAATTCCACAAGAACAGACTTAGCGAAAAACTTCTTGTAGGCAAAGCTGTAACTCTGTGAGATGAATTTTCAGAACACAAGGCAGTTTCTCAGAATGCTTCTTTCAAGTTTTTAACGGAAGATATTTCCTTTTTCACCGTAGACCCTATGGGCTTCCAAATATCAGTTTGCAAATTCCACAAGAACAGCCTTAGCGAAAGGCTCTTGGAGGGGAAAGCTGTAACTCTATGAGATGAATTAACAGAACACAAAGCAGTTTCTCAGAAAGATTCTTTCCAGTTTTTAACTGTAGATATTTTCTTTTTCACCATAGCCATCTAAGGGCTTACAAATATCACTTTGCAAATTCCACAAGAACAGATTTAGCGAAAAGCTTCTTGAAGGGAAAGCTGTAACTCTGTGAAATGAATTAACAGAACACAATACAGTTTCTCAGAAAGCTTCTTTACAGTTTTTAATGGAAGTTATGTCCTTTTTCACCATAGCCCTCCATGGGCTTCCAAATATCACTTTGAAATTCCACAAGAACAGCCTTAGCGAAAGGCTTCTTGAAGGGAACGATGTAACTTTCTGAGATGAATTACCAGAACACAAAGCAGTTTCTCAGAAAACTTCTTTCCAGTTTTTAACGGAAGATATTTCCTTTTTCACCGTAGCCCTCTAAGGGCTTCCAAATATCACTTTGCAAATTTCACAAGAACAGTCCTAGAGAAAGGCTTCCTGATGGGAAAGCTGTAACTCTGTGAGATGAATTAACAGAACACAAAGCAGTTTCTCAGAAAGCTTCTTTCCAGTTTTTAATGGAAGATATTTCCTTTTTCACCATAGGCCTCTAAGGTCTTACAAATATCACTTTGCAAATTCCACAATAACAGTCTTAGTGAAAGGCTTCTTGAGGTGAAAGCTGTAACTCTGTGAGTTGAATTAGCAGAACACAAAGCAGTTTCTGAGAAAGCTTCTTTCCAGTTTTTAACGGAAGATATTTCCTTTTTCACTCTATCCATCTATGAGCTTCCAAATATCACTTTGCAAATTCCACAAGAACACTCTTAGCTAAACGCTTCTTGAGGGGAAAACTGTAACTCTGTGACATGAATTAGCAGAACACAAAGCAGTTTCTCAGAAAGCTTCCTTCCAGTTTTTAACAGAAGATATTTCCTTTTTCACCATAGCCCCCTATGGGCTTCCAAATATCACTTTGCAAATTCCAAAAGAACAGTCTTAGCGAAAGGCTTCTTGAGGGGAAAGCTGTAACTCTGTGAGACCAATTAAGAGAACACAAAGCAGTTTCTCAGAAAGCTTTTTTTCCAGTTTTTTACGGAAGATATTTCCTTTTTCACCATAGCCCTCTATGGGTTTCCAAATATCACTTTTCAAATTCCAAAAGAACAGTCATAACGAACAGCTTCTTGAGCGGAAAGCTGTAACTCTGTGAGTTGAATTAACAGAACACAAAGCAGTTTCTCAGAAAGCTTCTTTCCACTTTTTAACTGAAAATATTTCCTTTTTCACCATAGACCTCTATGGGCTTATAAATATCACTTTGCAAATTCCACAAGAACAGCCTTAGCGAAAAGCTTCTTAAGGGAAAGCTGTAACTCTGTTAGATGAATTAAGAGAACACAAAGCAGTTTCTCAGAAAGCTTCTTTCCTGTTTTTAACGGAAGATTTTTCCTTTTTCACCATAGCCCTCTATGAGCTTCCAAATATCACTTTGCAAATTCCACAAGATCAGCCTTATCGAAAAGCTTCTTGAAGGCAAATCTGTAACTCTGTGAGATGAATTAGCAGAACACAAAGCAGTTTCTCAGAACGCTTCTTCACAGTTCTTAAAGAAAGATACTTCCTTTTTCACCATAGGCTTCTATGGGCTTCCAAATATCACTTTGCAAATTCCACAAGAACAGACTAAGCGAAAGGCTTCTTGAAGGGAAAGATGTAACTCTGTGAGATGAATTTACAGAACACAAAGCTGTTTCTCAGAAAGCTTCTTTCTAATTTTTATCGGAAGATATTTTCTTTTTCACTATAACCCTCTATGGTCTTCCAAATATCACTTTGCAAATTCCACAAGAACAGTCTTAGCGAAAGGCTTCTTCAGGGAAAAGCTGTAACTCTGTGAGATGAATTAACAGAACACAATGCAGATTCCCAGAAAGCTTTTTTCCAGTTTTAAACGGAAGATATTTCCTTTTTCACTATACCCTCTATGGGCTTCCCAATATCACTTTGCAAATTCCAGAAGAACAGTCTTAGCGAAAGGCTTCTTGTGGGAAAAGCTGTAATTCTGTGAGATGAATTAACAAAACCAAAGCAGTTTTTCAGAAACTTCTTTCCAGTTTTTAACGGAAGATATTTCCTTTTTCACCATAGGCCTCTATGGCATTCCAAATATAACTTTCCAAATTCCACAAGAACAGCCTTAGCGAAAAGCTTCTTGAAGTTAAAGCTGTAACTCTGTGAGATGAATTAGCAGAACACAAAGCAGTTTCTCAGAACGCTTCTTTCGAGTTTTTAACGCAAGCTATTTCCTTTTTCACAAGAGCCCTCTATGGGCTTCCAAATATCACTTTGCAAATTCCACAAGAACACTCTTAGTGAAAGGCTTCTTGAAGGGAAAGCTGTAACTCTGTGAGATGAATTAACAGAACACAAAGCAGTTTCTCAGAAAGCTTCTGTCGAGTTTTAACTGAAGTTAGTTCCTTTTTCACCATAGCCCTCTGTCGGTTTCCAAATATCACTTCCAAATTCCACAAAAACAGCCTTGGGAAAGGCTTCTTGAAGGGAAAGCTGTAACTCTGTGAGATGAATTAACAGAACACAATACATTTTCTCAGAAAGCTTCTTAACAATTTTAAACGGAAGATATTTCCTTTTTCACCGTAGCCCTCTACGGGCCTCCAAATATCACTTTTGAAATTCCACAAGTACAGCCTTAGCGAAAGGCTTCATGAAGGGAAAGATGTAACTCTGTGAGATGAATTAACAGAACACAATACAGTTTCTCATAAAGCTTCTTTCCAGTTGTTAACGGAAGATATTTCCTTTTTCACCATAGCCCACTATGGGCTTCCAAATATCAATTTGCAAATTCTACAAGAACAGATTTAGCGAAAAACTTCTGAAGGGTAAGCTGTAACTCTGTGAGATGAATTAGCAGAACACAATGCAGCTTCTCAGAAAGCTTCTTTCCAGTTTTTAAGGGAAGATATTTCCTTTTTCACCCTAGGCCTCTAAGGGCTTCCAAATATCACTTTGCAAATTCCACAAGAACAGTCTTAGTGAAAGGTTTCTTGAGGCGAAAGCTGTAACTCTGTGAGATGAATTAACAGAACACAAAGCAGTTTCTCAGCAATCTTCTTTCCAGTTTTGCCTGAAGATATTTCTATTTTCACCATAGCCCTCTATGAGCTTCCAAATATCACTATGCAAATCCCACAGGAACAGTCTGAGCGAAAGGCTTCTTGAGGAAAAGCTGTAACTCTGTGAGATATATTAACTGAACACACGGCAGTTTCTCAGAGTGCTTCTTTCTAGTTTTTAACGGAAGATATTTCCTTTTTCACCATAGCCTTCTATAGGCTTCCAAATATCACTTTGAAAATTTCACAAAAACAGTCTTACTGAATGGCTTCTTGAGGGGAAAGCTGTAACACTGTGAGATTAACTAACAGTACACAAAGCAGTTTCTCAGAAAGCTTCTTCTCGGTTTTTATCTTAGGATATTTCCTTTTACACCATAGCCATCTATGGCCTTCCAAATATCACTTTGCCAATTCCACAAGAACAGTCTTAGCGAAAGTCTTCTTGAGGAGAAATCTGTAACTCTGTGAGATGAATTTACAGAACTCAAAGCAGTTTCTCAGAAAGTTTCTTTTCAGTTTCTATCTTAGGATATTTCCTTTTTCACCATAGCCCTCTTAGGGCTTCCAAATATCACTTGGAAAATTCCACAAGAACAGTCTTAGTGAACGGCTCCTTGAGGGGAAAGCTGTAGTTCTTTGAGATGAACTAACAGAACACAAAGCAGTTTCTCAGAAAGGTTCTTTTTGGTTGTTATCTTAGGATATTTCCATTTTCACCATAGCTCTCTGTGGGATTCCAAATATCACTTTGCAAAATCCGCAACAGCCTTAGCGAAAGGCTTTTTGAGGGGAAAGCTATAACTCTGTGAGATGAATTAACAGAACACAAAGCAGTTTCTCAGAAATCTTCTTTCCAGTTTTCAACGGAAGATATTTCCTTTTTCACAGTAGCCCTCTAGGGGTTCCAAATATCACTTTGCAAATTGCACAAAAACATTCTTAGCGAAAGGCTTCTTGAGGGGAAAGATGAAACTCTGTGAGATGAATTAACAGAACACAAAGCAGCTTCTTAGAAATCTTGTTTTTAGTTTTTATCTTAGGCTATTTCCTTTTTCACCATAGCCCTCTGTGGGCTTAAAAATATCACTTTGCAAACTCCACAAGAGCAGTCTTAGCGAAAGGCTTCTTGAGGGGAAAGCTGTAACTCTGTGAGACGAATTAAGAGAACACAAAGCAGTTTCTCAGAAAGCTTCTTTCCAGTTTTTAACGGAAGATATTTATTTTTTCACCATAACCCTCTATCGGCTTCCAAATATCACTTTGCCAATTCCACAAGAACAGACTTAGCGAAAAACTTCTTGAAGGCAAATCTGTAACTCTGTGAGATGAATTTTCAGAACACAAAGCAGTTTCTCAGAATGCTTCTTTCAAGTTTTTAACGGAAGATATTTCCTTTATCACCGTAGACCCTATGGGCTTCCAAATATCAGTTTGCAAATTCCACAAGAACAGCCTTAGCGAAAGGCTCTTGGAGGGCAAAGCTGTAACTCTATGAGATGAATTAACAGAACACAAAGCAGTTTCTCAGAAAGATTCTTTCCAGTTTTTAACTGTAGATATTTTCTTTTTCACCATAGCCATCTAAGGGCTTACAAATATCACTTTACAAATTCCACAAGAACAGATTTAGCGAAAAGCTTCTTGAAGGGAAAGCTGTAACTCTGTGAAATGAATTAACAGAACACAATACAGTTTCTCAGAAAGTTTCCTTACAGTTTTTAATGGAAGTTATGTCCTTTTTCACCATAGCCCTCCATGAGCTTCCAAATATCACTTTGAAATTCCACAAGAACAGCCTTAGCGAAAGGCTTCTTGAAGGGAACGATGTAACTTTCTGAGATGAATTACCAGAACATAAAGCAGTTTCTCAGAAAACTTCTTTCCAGTTTTTAACGGAAGATATTTCCTTTTTCACTGTAGCCCTCTATGGGCTTTGAAATATCACTTTGCATATTCCACAAGAACAGTCTTAGCGAATATCTTCTTGAGAGGAAATCTCTAACTCTGTGAGATAAATTAACAGAACACAATACAGTTTCTCACAAAGCTTCTTTCCAGTTTTTAACAGAAGATATTTCCTTTTTCACCATAGCCTTCAACGGGCTTCCAAATATCACTTTGCAAATTTCACAAGAACAGTCCTAGAGAAAGGCTTCCTGATGGGAAAGCTGTAACTCTGTGAGATGAATTAACAGAACACAAAGCAGTTTCTCAGAAAGCTTCCTTCCAGTTTTTAACAGAAGATATTTCCTTTTTCACCATAGCCCCCTATGGGCTTCCAAATATCACTTTGCAAATTCCAAAAGAACAGTCTTAGCGAAAGGCTTCTTGAGGGGAAAGCTGTAACTCTGTGAGACCAATTAAGAGAACACAAAGCAGTTTCTCAGAAAGCTTTTTTCCAGTTTTTAACGGAAGATATTTCCTTTTTCACCATAGCCCTCTATGGGCTTCCAAATATCACTTTGCAAATTCCAAAAGAACAGACTTAGCGAAAAACTTCTTGAAGGCAAAGCTGTAACTCTGTGAGATGAATTAGCAGAACACAAAGCAGTTTCTCAGAATGCTTCTTTTTCCAGTTTTTAACGGAAGATATTTCCTTTTTCCCAATAGCCCTCTATGGGTTTCCAAATATCACTTTGGAAATTCCACAAGAACAGCCTTAGAGAAAGGCTTCTGGAAGGGAACGATGTAACTCTTTGAGATGAATTAAAAGAACACAAAGCAGTTTCTCAGAAAGCTTCTTTCCAGTTTTTAACGGAAGATTTTTCCTTTTTCACCGTAGCCCTCTATGGGCTTCCAAATATCACTTTGCAAATTCCACAGGAACAGCCTTAGCGAAAAGCTTCTTGAAGGCAAATCTGTAACTCTGTGAGATGAATTAGCAGAACACAAAGCAGTTTCTCAGAATGCGTCTTCACAGTTCTTAACGGAAGATACTTCCTTTTTCACCATAGCCCTCTATGGTCATCCAAATATCACTTTGCAAATAGCACAAGAACAGTCTTAGGGAAAAGCATCTTGAAGGCAAAGCTGTAATTCTATGAGATGAATTAGTGGAACACTAAGCAGTTTCTCAGAAAGCTTCTTTCCAGTTTTTAACGGAAGATATTTCTTTTTTCACCATAGTCCCTTAAGGGCTTCCAAATATCACTTTACCAATTCCACAAGAACAGCCTTAGCGGAAGGCTTCTTGAAAGGAAAGATGTAACTCTGTGAGATGAATTAACAGAACACAAAGCAGTTTCTCAGAAAGCTTCTTTACACTTTTTAATGGAAGATATTTCCTTTTTCACCAGAACCCTCCAAGGGCTTCCAAATATCACTTTCCAAATTCCACAAGAACATTCTTAGTGAAAGGATTCTTGAAGGGGAAGCTGTAACTCTCTGAGATGAATTAACAGAACCCACTACAGTTTCTCAGAAAGCTTCTTTTCAATTTTTAAAGGAAGATATTCCCTTTTTCACCGTAGCACTCTATGGGCTTCCAAATATCACTTTGCAAATTCCACAAGAATAGTCTAAGCGAAAGGCTTCCTGAGGGAAAAGCTGTCACTCTGTGAGATGAATTAACAGAACACAATGCAGATTCCCAGAAAGCTTTTTTCCAGTTTTAAACGGAAGATATTTCCTTTTTCACTATACCCTCTATGGGCTTCCAAATATCACTTTGCAAATTCCAGAAGAACAGTCTTAGCGAAAGGCTTCTTGTGGGAAAAGCTGTAATTCTGTGAGATGAATTAACAGAACCAAGGCAGTTTCTCAGAAACTTCTTTCCAGTTTTTAACGGAAGATATTTCCTTTTTCACCATAGCCCACTATGGCATTCCAAATATCACTTTGCAAATTCCACAAAAACAGCCTTAGCGAAAAGCTTCTTGAAGTCAAAGCTGTAACTCTGTGAGATGAATTAGCAGAACACAAAGCAGTTTCTCAGAAAGCTTCTTTCGAGTTTTTAACTGAAGTTATTTCCTTTTTCACCATAGCCCTCTGTCGGTTTCCAAATATCACTTCCAAATTCCACAAGAACAGCCTTGGGAAAGGCTTCTTGAAGGGAAAGCTGTAACTCTGTGAGATGAATTAACAGAACACAATACATTTTCTCAGAAAGCTTCTTAACAATTTTCAACGGAAGATATTTCCTTTTTCACCGTAGCCCTCTATGGGCCTCCAAATATCACTTTCGAAATTCCACAAGTACAGCCTTAGCGAAAGGCTTCTTCAAGGGAAAGATGTAACTCTGTGAGATGAATTACAGAACCCAAAGCAGTTTCTTAGAAAGCTTCTTTCCAGTATTTAACGGAAGATATTTCCATTTTCACCATAGCCCTCTATGGGCTTCCAAATATCACTTTGAAAATTCCACAAGAACAGCCTTCGCGAAAGGCTTCTTGGAGGGAAAGATGTAACTCTGTGAGATGAATTAACAGAACACAATGCAGTTTCTCAGAAAGCTTCTTTCCAGTTTTTAACGGAAGATATTTCCTTTTTCACCATAGCCCTCTTTGGGCTTCAAAAAATCACTTTGCCAATTCCACAAGGACAGCCTTAGCGAAAGACCTCCTGAAGGGAAAGATGTAACTCTGTGAGATAAATTTACAAAATACAAAGCAGTGTCTCAGAAAGCTTCTTTCCAGTATTTAATGGAAGATATTTCCTTTTTCAACAAAGCCCCCTATGGGCTTCCAAATATCACTTTGCCAATTCCACAAGAACAGTCTTAGCGAAAGGCTTCTTGAAGGGAAAGATGTAACTCTGTGAGATGAATTAACAGAACAGAAAGCAGTTTCTCTGAAAGATTCCTTCCAGTTTTTAAAGGAAGATATGTCCTTTTGCACCGTAGCCCTCTATGGGCTGCCAAATATCACTTTTCCAATTCCACAGGAACAGCCTTAGCGAAAGGCTTCTTGAAGGGAAAGATGTAACTCTGTGAGATGAATTAACAGAACACAAAGCAGTTTCTCCGAAAACTTCTTTACAATTTTTAAGGGAAGATATTTATTTTTTCTCCATCGACCACTATGGGCTTCCAAAGATCACTTTGCCAATTTAACAAGAACAGTCTTAGAGAAAGGCTTCTTGAGGGGAAAGCTGTAACTCCGTGAGATGAATTAAGAGAACACAAAGCAGTTTCTCAGAAAGCTTCTTTCCAGTATTTAACGAAAGATATATCCTTTTTCACCATAGCCCCCTATGGGATTCCAAATATCACTATGCCAATTCCACAAGAACACTCTTAGCCGAAGGCTTCTTGAGGGGAAAGCTGTAACTCTGTGAGATGAATTAACAGAACCCAAAGCAGTTTCTCAGAAAGCTTCTTTCCAGTTTTTAACGGAAGATATTTCCTTTTTCACGATAGCCCTCTATGGACTTCCAAATATCACCTTCCAAATTCAAAAAGAACAGTGTTAGAGAAAGGCTACCTGAAAGGAAAGCTGTAACTCCGCAAGATGAAGTAACAGAACACAAAGCAGTTCCTCGCTTAAAAATATCACTTTGCAAATTCCAAAAGAACAGCCTTAGCGAAAGGCTTCATGAAGGGAAAGATGTAACTCTGTGAGATGAATTAACAGAACACAAAGCAGTTTCTCAGAAAGCTTCTTTCCAGTTTTTAACAGAATATATTTCCTTTTTCGCCATAGCCCTCTATGGGCTTCCAAATTTCACTTTGCCAATTCCACAAGAACAGTCTTGGAGAAAGGCTTCTTGAGGGGAAAGCTGCAACTCTGTGAGATGAATTAACAGAACACAAAGCAGTTTCTCAGAAGGCTTCTTTCCAGTTTTTAACGGAAGATATTTCCTTTTTCACCATAGCCCTCTATGGGCTTGCAAATATCACTTTGCAAATTCCACAAGAAAATTCTTAGCGAAAGACTTCTTGAAGAGAAAGATGTTACTCTGTGACATGAATTAACGGAACAAAAAGTAGTTTCTCAGAAAGCTTCTTTCCACTTTTTCACAGAAGATATTTCCTTTTTCACCATAGACCTCTATGGGCTCACAAATATCACTTTGCCAATTCCACAAGAACAGCCTTAGCGAAAGGCTTCTTCAAGGGAAAGACGTAAATCTGTGAGATGAATTAACAGAACACAAAGCAGTTTCTCAGAAAGCTTCTTTCCAGTTTTTAGCGGAAGATACTTCCTTTTTCACCATAGACCTCTATGGGCTTCCAAATATCACTTTGCAAATTCCACAAGAACAGTCTTAGAGAAAGGCTTCTTGAGGGGAAAGCTGTAACTCTGTGAGATGAATTAACAGAACACAAAGCAGTTTCTCAGAAAGCTTCTTTCCAGTTTTTAACGAAAGATATTTCCTTTTTCACCATAGCACTCTCTGGGTTTCCAAATATCACTTTGCCAATTACAAAAGAAGAGATTTATCGAAAGACTTCTTGAAGGGAAAGATGTAACTCTGTGAGATGAATTAACAGAACACAAAGCAGTTTCTCAGAAGGCTTCTTTCCAGTTTTTAACGGAAGATATTTCCTTTTTCACCATAGCCCTCTACGGGCATCGAAATATCACTTAGCAAATTCCACAAGAACAGTCTTAGCGGAAGACTTCTTGAAGATAAAGCTCTAACTCTGTAAGATGAATTAGCAGAACACAAAGCAGTTTCTCAGAAAGCTTCTTTCCAGTTTTTAACGGAAGATATTTCCTTTTTCATCATTCCCTCTATGGGCTTCCAAATATCACTTTGCAAATTCCACAATAACAGTCTTAGCGAAAGGCTTCTTAAGGGGAAAGCTGTAACTCTGTGACATGAATTAACAGAACACAACGCAGTTTCTCAGAAAGCTTCTTTACAATTTTTAAGGGAATATATTTCCTTTTTCAGCATAGCCCTCTTTGGGTTTCCAAATATCACTTTGCAAATTCCACAAGAACAGTCTTAGCTAAAGGCTTCTTGAAGTGAAAGCTGTAACTCTGTAAGATGAATTAGCAGAACATAAAGCAGTATCTCAGAAAGCTTCTTTCCAATTTTTAATGGAAGATATTTCCTTTTTCACCATTGCACACTATGGGCTTCCAAATATCACTTTGCCATTTACACAAGAACAGCCTTAGCGAAAGGCTTCTTGAAGGGAAAGATGTAACTCTGTGAGATGAATTAACAGAGCACAAAGCAGTGTCTCAGAAAGCTTCTTACCAGTTTTTAACGAAAGATATTTCCTTTTTCACCATAGCCCTCTATGGCCTGACTAATATCACTTTGCCAATTCCACAAGAACAGCCTTAGCGAAAGGCTTCTTGAAGGGAATGATGTAACACTTAAGATGAATTAAGAGAACACAAAGCAGTTTCTCAGAAAGCTGCTATCCAGTTTTTAACGGAAGATATTTCCTTTTTCACCATAGCCCTCTATGGGCTTCCAAATATCACTTTGCCAATTCCACAAGAACAGTCACAGCGAATGGCTTCTTGAAGGGAAAGATGTAGCCCTGTGTGATGAATTAACAGAAGACAAAGCAGTTTCTCAGAAAGCTTGCTTACAGTTTTTAAGGAAAGATATTTATTTTTTCAAAATAGACTTCTATTGGCTTCCAAATATCACTTTGCAAATTCAACAAGAACAGATTTAGAGAAAGGCTTCTTGAGGGAAAAGCTGTAACTCTGTGAGATATATTAACAGACACAAAGCCCTTTCTCAGAAAGCTTCTTTCCAGTTTTTAACGGAAGATATTTCCTTTTCCACCATCGACCTCTATGGGCTTCCAAATATCACTTTGCCAATTCCACAAGAACAGACTTTGCAAAAGGCTTCTTGAAGGTAAAGATGTAACTCTGTGAGATGAATTAACAGGACACAGAGCAGTTTCTCAGAAAGCTTCTTTCCAGTTTTGAATGGAAGATATTTCCTTTTTCACCATAATCCTCTATGGACTTCCGAATATCCCTTTGCCAATTCCACAAGAACAGCCTTAGCGAAAGGCTTCTTGAAGGGAAAGATGTAACTCTGTGAGATGAATTAACAGTACACAGAGCAGTTTCTCAGAAAGCTTCTTTCCAGCTTTGAACGGAAGATATTTCCTTTTTCATCATAGCCCTCTAGGGGCTTCCAAATATCCCTTTGCCAATTCCACAAGAACAGTTTAGCAAAAGGCTTCTTGAAGGGAAAGATGTAACTCTGAGAGATGAATTAACAGAACACAGAGCAGTTTCCCAGAAAGCTTCTATCCAGTTTTGAACGGAAGATATTTCCTTTTTCACCGTAGCCCTCTATGGGCTTCCAAATATCACTTTGCCAATTACACAAGAACAGCCTTAGCGAAAGGCTTCTTGAAGGGAAATATGTAACTCTGTGAGATGAATTAACAGAACACAGAGCAGTTTCTCAGAAAGCTTCTTTCCAGTTTTGAACGGAAGATATTTCCTTTTTCACCGTAGCCCTCTATGTGCTTCCAAATATCCCTTTGCCATATCCACAAGAACAGCTTTAGGGAAAGGCTTCTTGAAGGGAAAGATGTAACACTGTGTGATGAATTAACAGAACACAGAGCAGTTTCTCAGAAAGCTTCTTTCCAGTTTTGAACGGAAGATATTTCCTTTTTCACCATAGAACTCTAAGGGCTTCCAAATATCCCTTTGCAAATTGAACAAGTACAGCCTTAGCGAAAGGCTTCTTGAAGGGAAAGATGTAACTCTGTGAGATGAATTAACAGAACACAGAGCAGTTTCTCAGAAAGCTTTTTTCCAGTTTTGAAGGGAAGATATTTCCTTTTTCACCGTAGCCCTCTATGGGCTTCCAAATATCCCTTTGCCATTTCCACAAGAACAGCCTTAGGGAAAGGCTTCTTGAAGGGAAAGATGTAACTCTGTGAGATGAATTAACAGAACACAGAGCAGTTTCTCACAAAGCTTCTTTCTAGTTTTGAACGGAAGATATTTAATTTTTCACCTTAGCTGTCTAAGGGCTTCCAAATATCCCTTTGCCAATTGCACAAGTACAGCCATAGCGAAATTCTTCTTGAAGGGAAAGATGTAACTCTGTGAGATGAATTAACAGAACACAGAGCAGTTTCTCAGAAAGCTTCTTTCCAGTTTTGAACGGAAGATATTTCCTTTTTCACCGTTGCCCTCTATGGGCTTCCAAATAACCCTTTACCAATTCCACAAGAACAGAATTACTGAAAGGCTTCTTGAAGGGAAAGATGTAACTCTGTGAGATGAATTAACAGAACACAGAGCAGTTTCTCAGAAAGCATCTTTCCAGTTTTCAACGGAAGATATCTCCTTTTACACCGTAGTCCTCTATGGGCTTCCAAATATCCCTTTGCCATTTCCACAAGAACAGCCTTAGGGAAAGGCTTCTTGAAGGGAAAGATGTAACTCTGTGAGATGGATTAACAGAACACAGAGCAGTTTCTCAGAAAGCTTCTTTCCTGTTTTGAACGGAAGATATTTCCTTTTTCACCATAATCCTCTATGGACTTCCAAATATCCCTTTTCCAATTCCACAAGAACAGCCTTAGCGAAAGGCTTCTTGAAGGGAAAGATGTAACTCTGTGAGATGAATTCACAGAACACAGAGCAGTTTCTCAGAAAGCTGCTTTCCAGTTTTGAACGGAAGATATTTCCTTTTTCACCATAGCCCTCTATGGGCTTCCAAATATCCCTTTGCCAATTCCACAAGAACAGCCTTAGCGAAAGGCTTCTTGAAGGGAAAGAGGTAACTCTGTGAGACGAATTAACAGAACACAGAGCAGTTTCTCAGAAAGCTTCCTTCCAGTTTTGAAGGGAAGATATTTCCTTTTTCACCATAGTCCTCGATGGGCTTCCAAATATCCCTTTGCCATTTCCACAAGAACAGCCTTAGGGAAAGGCTTCTTGAAGGGAAAGATGTAACTCTGTGAGATGAATTAACAGAACACAGAGCAGTTTCTCAGAAAGCTTCTTTCGACTTTTGAACGGAAGATATTTCCTTTTTCACCATAGCCGTCTATGGGCTTCTAAATATCCCTTTGCCAATTCCACAAGAACAGTCTTAGCGAAAGGCTTCTTGAAGGGAAAGATGTAACTCTCTGAGATGAATTAACAGAACACAGAGCAGTTTCTCAGAAAGCTTCTTTCCAGTTTTGAACGGAAGATATTTCCTTTTTCAGCATAGCCCTCTAGGGGCTTCCAAATATCCCTTTTTCAATTCCACAAGAACAGCCTTAGCGAAAGGCTTCTTGAAGGCAAAGATGTAAGTCTGTGAGATGAATTAAGAGAACACAGAGCAGTTTCTCAGAAACCTTCTTTCCATTTTTGAACATAAGATATTTCCTTTTTCACCATAGCCCTCTAAGGGCTTCCAAACATCGCTTTGCCAATTCCTCAAGAACAGACATAGCGAAAGGCTTCTTGAAGGGAAAGAAGTAACTCTGTGAGATGAATTAACAGAACACAGAGCAGTTTCTCAGAAAGCTTCTTTCCAGTTTTTAACGGAAGATATTTCCTTTTTCACCATAGCCCTCTTTGGGCTTCAAAAAATCACTTTGCCAATTCCACAAGGACAGCCTTAGCGAAAGACCTCCTGAAGGGAAAGATGTAACTCTGTGAGATAAATTTACAAAATACAAAGCAGTGTCTCAGAAAGCTTCTTTCCAGTATTTAATGGAAGATATTTCCTTTTTCAACAAAGCCCCCTATGGGCTTCCAAATATCACTTTGCCAATTCCACAAGAACAGTCTTAGCGAAAGGCTTCTTGAAGGGAAAGATGTAACTCTGTGAGATGAATTAACAGAACAAAAAGCAGTTTCTCTGAAAGATTCCTTCCAGTTTTTAAAGGAAGATATGTCCTTTTGCACCGTAGCCCTCTATGGGCTGCCAAATATCACTTTTCCAATTCCACAGGAACAGCCTTAGCGAAAGGCTTCTTGAAGGGAAAGATGTAACTCTGTGAGATGAATTAACAGAACACAAAGCAGTTTCTCCGAAAACTTCTTTACAATTTTTAAGGGAAGATATTTATTTTTTCTCCATCGACCACTATGGGCTTCCAAAGATCACTTTGCCAATTTAACAAGAACAGTCTTAGAGAAAGGCTTCTTGAGGGGAAAGCTGTAACTCCGTGAGATGAATTAAGAGAACACAAAGCAGTTTCTCAGAAAGCTTCTTTCCAGTATTTAACGAAAGATATATCCTTTTTCACCATAGCCCCCTATGGGATTCCAAATATCACTATGCCAATTCCACAAGAACACTCTTAGCCGAAGGCTTCTTGAGGGGAAAGCTGTAACTCTGTGAGATGAATTAACAGAACCCAAAGCAGTTTCTCAGAAAGCTTCTTTCCAGTTTTTAACGGAAGATATTTCCTTTTTCACGATAGCCCTCTATGGACTTCCAAATATCACCTTCCAAATTCAAAAAGAACAGTGTTAGAGAAAGGCTACCTGAAAGGAAAGCTGTAACTCCGCAAGATGAAGTAACAGAACACAAAGCAGTTCCTCGCTTAAAAATATCACTTTGCAAATTCCAAAAGAACAGCCTTAGCGAAAGGCTTCATGAAGGGAAAGATGTAACTCTGTGAGATGAATTAACAGAACACAAAGCAGTTTCTCAGAAAGCTTCTTTCCAGTTTTTAACAGAATATATTTCCTTTTTCGCCATAGCCCTCTATGGGCTTCCAAATTTCACTTTGCCAATTCCACAAGAACAGTCTTGGAGAAAGGCTTCTTGAGGGGAAAGCTGCAACTCTGTGAGATGAATTAACAGAACACAAAGCAGTTTCTCAGAAGGCTTCTTTCCAGTTTTTAACGGAAGATATTTCCTTTTTCACCATAGCCCTCTATGGGCTTGCAAATATCACTTTGCAAATTCCACAAGAAAATTCTTAGCGAAAGACTTCTTGAAGAGAAAGATGTTACTCTGTGACATGAATTAACGGAACAAAAAGTAGTTTCTCAGAAAGCTTCTTTCCACTTTTTCACAGAAGATATTTCCTTTTTCACCATAGACCTCTATGGGCTCACAAATATCACTTTGCCAATTCCACAAGAACAGCCTTAGCGAAAGGCTTCTTCAAGGGAAAGACGTAAATCTGTGAGATGAATTAACAGAACACAAAGCAGTTTCTCAGAAAGCTTCTTTCCAGTTTTTAGCGGAAGATACTTCCTTTTTCACCATAGACCTCTATGGGCTTCCAAATATCACTTTGCAAATTCCACAAGAACAGTCTTAGAGAAAGGCTTCTTGAGGGGAAAGCTGTAACTCTGTGAGATGAATTAACAGAACACAAAGCAGTTTCTCAGAAAGCTTCTTTCCAGTTTTTAACGAAACATATTTCCTTTTTCACCATAGCACTCTCTGGGTTTCCAAATATCACTTTGCCAATTACAAAAGAAGAGATTTATCGAAAGACTTCTTGAAGGGAAAGATGTAACTCTGTGAGATGAATTAACAGAACACAAAGCAGTTTCTCAGAAGGCTTCTTTCCAGTTTTTAACGGAAGATATTTCCTTTTTCACCATAGCCCTCTACGGGCATCGAAATATCACTTAGCAAATTCCACAAGAACAGTCTTAGCGGAAGACTTCTTGAAGATAAAGCTCTAACTCTGTAAGATGAATTAGCAGAACACAAAGCAGTTTCTCAGAAAGCTTCTTTCCAGTTTTTAACGGAAGATATTTCCTTTTTCATCATTCCCTCTATGGGCTTCCAAATATCACTTTGCAAATTCCACAATAACAGTCTTAGCGAAAGGCTTCTTAAGGGGAAAGCTGTAACTCTGTGACATGAATTAACAGAACACAACGCAGTTTCTCAGAAAGCTTCTTTACAATTTTTAAGGGAATATATTTCCTTTTTCAGCATAGCCCTCTTTGGGCTTCCAAATATCACTTTGCAAATTCCACAAGAACAGTCTTAGCTAAAGGCTTCTTGAAGTGAAAGCTGTAACTCTGTAAGATGAATTAGCAGAACATAAAGCAGTATCTCAGAAAGCTTCTTTCCAATTTTTAATGGAAGATATTTCCTTTTTCACCATTGCACACTATGGGCTTCCAAATATCACTTTGCCATTTACACAAGAACAGCCTTAGCGAAAGGCTTCTTGAAGGGAAAGATGTAACTCTGTGAGATGAATTAACAGAGCACAAAGCAGTGTCTCAGAAAGCTTCTTACCAGTTTTTAACGAAAGATATTTCCTTTTTCACCATAGCCCTCTATGGCCTGACTAATATCACTTTGCCAATTCCACAAGAACAGCCTTAGCGAAAGGCTTCTTGAAGGGAATGATGTAACACTTAAGATGAATTAAGAGAACACAAAGCAGTTTCTCAGAAAGCTGCTTTCCAGTTTTTAACGGAAGATATTTCCTTTTTCACCATAGCCCTCTATGGGCTTCCAAATATCACTTTGCCAATTCCACAAGAACAGTCACAGCGAATGGCTTCTTGAAGGGAAAGATGTAGCCCTGTGTGATGAATTAACAGAAGACAAAGCAGTTTCTCAGAAAGCTTGCTTACAGTTTTTAAGGAAAGGTATTTATTTTTTCAAAATAGACTTCTATTGGCTTCCAAATATCACTTTGCAAATTCAACAAGTACAGATTTAGAGAAAGGCTTCTTGAGGGAAAAGCTGTAACTCTGTGAGATATATTAACAGACACAAAGCCCTTTCTCAGAAAGCTTCTTTCCAGTTTTTAACGGAAGATATTTCCTTTTCCACCATCGCCCTCTATGGGCTTCCAAATATCACTTTGCCAATTCCACAAGAACAGACTTTGCAAAAGGCTTCTTGAAGGTAAAGATGTAACTCTGTGAGATGAATTAACAGAACACAAAGCAGTTTCTCAGAAAGCTTCTTTCAGGTATTTAACGGAAGTTATTTCCCTTTTCACCATAGCCCGCTATGGGCTTCCAAATATCACTTTGCAAATTCCATAAAAACAGCCTTAGCTAAAGGATTCTTGAATAGAAACTGTAACTTTGTACGATGAATTAGCAGAACATAAAGCAGTTTCTCAGAAAGCTAGGTTTCAGTTTTTAACGGAAGATATTTCCATTTTCACCATAGCACACTATGGGCTTCCAAATATCACTTTGCCAATTCCACAAGAACAGCCTTAGCGAAAGGCCTCTTGAAGGGATAGAGGTAACTCTTTGAGATGAATTAACAGAACACAAAGCAGTTTCTCCGAAAACTTCTTTACAATTTTTCAGGGAAGATATTTATTTTTGCTCCATCGACCACTATGGGCTTCAAAATATCACTTTGCCAATTTAACAAGAACAGCCTTAGCGAAAAGCTTCTTAAGGGAAAGCTGTAACTCTGTTAGATGAATTAAGAGAACACAAAGCAGTTTCTCAGAAAGCTGCTTTCCAGTTTTTAACGGAAGATATTTCCTTTTTCAACAAAGCCCCCTATGGGCTTCCAAATATCACTTTGCCAATTCCAAAAGAACAGCCTTAGAGAAAGGCATCTTAAAGGGAAAGATGTAACTCTGTGAGCTGAATTAACAGAAGACAGAGCAGTCTCTCAGAATGCTTCTTTCCAGTTTTGAACAGAAGATATTTCCTTTTTCACCATAGCTCTCTATGGGCTTCCAAATATCCCTTTGCCAATTCCACAAGAAAAGCCTTAGCGAAAGGCTTCTTGAAGGAAAGATGTAACTCTGTGAGATGAATTAACAGAACACAGAGCAGTTTCTCAGAAAGCTTCTTTCCACTTTTTAACTGAAAATATTTCCTTTTTCACCATAGACCTCTATGGGCTTATAAATATCACTTTGCAAATTCCACAAGATCAGCCTTATCGAAAAGCTTCTTGAAGGCAAATCTGTAACTCTGTGAGATGAATTAGCAGAACACAAAGCAGTTTCTCAGAATGCGTCTTCACAGTTCTTAACGGAAGATACTTCCTTTTTCACCATAGCCCTCTATGGTCATCCAAATATCACTTTGCAAATAGCACAAGAACAGTCTTAGGGAAAAGCATCTTGAAGGCAAAGCTGTAATTCTATGAGATGAATTAGTGGAACACTAAGCAGTTTCTCAGAAAGCTTCTTTCCAGTTTTTAACGGAAGATATTTCTATTTTCACCATAGTCCCTTAAGGGCTTCCAAATATCACTTTACCAATTCCACAAGAACAGCCTTAGCGGAAGGCTTCTTGAAAGGAAAGATGTAACTCTGTGAGATGAATTAACAGAACACAAAGCAGTTTCTCAGAAAGCTTCTTTACAGTTTTTAATGGAAGATATTTCCTTCTTCACCAGAACGCTCCAAGGGCTTCCAAATATCACTTTCCAAATTCCACAAGAACATTCTTAGCGAAAGGATTCTTGAAGGGGAAGCTGTAACTCTCTGAGATGAATTAACAGAACCCACTACAGTTTCTCAGAAATCTTCTTTTCAATTTTTAACGGAAGATATTCCCTTTTTCAAAATAGCACTCTATGGGCTTCCAAATATCACTTTGCAAATTCCACAAGAATAGTCTTAGCGAAAGGCTTCTTGAGGGAAAAGCTGTAACTCTGTGAGATGAATTAACAGAACACAATGCAGATTCCCAGAAAGCTTTTTTCCAGTTTTAAACGGAAGATATTTCCTTTTTCACTATACCCTCTATGGGCTTCCCAATATCAATTTGCAAATTCCAGAAGAACAGTCTTAGCGAAAGGCTTCTTGTGGGAAAAGCTGTAATTCTGTGAGATGAATTAACAGAACCAAAGCAGTTTCTCAGAAACTTCTTTCCAGTTTTTAACGGAAGATATTTCCTTTTTCACCATAGCCCACTATGGCATTCCAAATATCACTTTGCAAATTCCACAAGAACAGCCTTAGCGAAAAGCTTCTTGAAGTCAAAGCTGTAACTCTGTGAGATGAATTAGCAGAACACAAAGCAGTTTCTCAGAAAGCTTCTTTCGAGTTTTTAACTGAAGTTATTTCCTTTTTCACCATAGCCCTCTGTCGGTTTCCAAATATCACTTCCAAATTCCACAAGAACAGCCTTGGGAAAGGCTTCTTGAAGGGAAAGCTGTAACTCTGTGAGATGAATTAACAGAACACAATACATTTTCTCAGAAAGCTTCTTAACAATTTTAAACGGAAGATATTTCCTTTTCCACCGTAGCCCTCTATGGGCCTCCAAATATCACTTTCGAAATTCCACAAGTACAGCCTTAGCGAAAGGCTTCTTGAAGGGAAAGATGTAACTCTGTGAGATGAATTAACAGAACACAATACAGTTTCTCATCAAGCTTCTTTCCAGTTGTTAACGGAAGATATTTCCTTTTTCACCATAGCCCTCTATGGGCCTCCAAATATCAATTTGCAAATTCCACAAGAACAGATTTAGCGAAAAACTTCTGAAGGGTAAGCTGTAACTCTGTGAGATGAATTAGCAGAACACAAAGCGGTTTCTCAGAAAGCTTCTTTCCAGTTTTTAACGGAAGATATTTCCTTTTTCACCCTAGGCCTCTAAGGGCTTCCAAACATCACTTTGCAAATTCCACAAGAACAGTCTTAGCGAGAGGCTTCTTGAGGGGAAAGCTGTAACTCTGTGAGATGAATTAACAGAACACAAAGCAGTTTCTCAGAAAGCTTCTTTCCAGTTTTTAACGGAAAATATTTCCTTTTTCACCATAGCCCCGTATCGGCTTCCAAATATCACATTTCAAATTTCACAAGAGCAGTATTTGCGAAAAGCTTCTTCAGTGGAAAGCTGTAACTCTGTGAGATGAATTAACAGAACAGAAAGCAGTTTCTCAGAAAGATTCTTTCCAGTTGTTAACGGAAGATATTTCCTTTTTCTCCACAGCCCTCTATGAGCTTCCAAATATCACTTTGCAAATTCCACAAGAACAGTCTTAGCCAAAAGACACTTGAAGGGAAAGATGTAACTCTGTGAGATAAATTAACGGAACACAATACAGTTTCTCAGAAAGCTTCTTTTCAGTTTTTAACGGAAGATATTTCCTTTTTCACCATAGACCTCTAAGGGCTTCCAAATATCACTTTGGAAATTCAGCAAGAACAGCCTTAGTGAAAGGCTTCTTAAAGGGAAAGATATAACTCTGTGAGATGAATTAACAGAACACAAAGCAGTTTCTCGGAAAGCTTCTTTCCAGTTTTTAACGTAAGATATTTCCTTTTTCACCATAGCCCAAAATGGGCGTCCAAATATCACTTTGAAAGTTCCGGAAGAACAGTCTTAGCGAAATGGTTGTAAAGAGGAAAGCTGTAACTCTGTCAGATGAATTAACGGAACACAAAGCAGTTTCTCAGAAAGCTTCTTTCCACTTTTTAACTGAAAATATTTCCTTTTTCACCATAGACCTCTATGGGCTTATAAATATCACTTTGCAAATTCCACAAGATCAGCCTTATCGAAAAGCTTCTTGAAGGCAAATCTGTAACTCTGTGAGATGAATTAGCAGAACACAAAGCAGTTTCTCAGAACGCTTCTTCACAGTTCTTAAAGAAAGATACTTCCTTTTTCACCATAGGCTTCTATGGGCTTCCAAATATCACTTTGCAAATTCCACAAGAACAGACTAAGCGAAAGGCTTCTTGAAGGGAAAGATGTAACTCTGTGAGATGAATTTACAGAACACAAAGCTGTTTCTCAGAAAGCTTCTTTCTAATTTTTATCGGAAGATATTTTCTTTTTCACTATAACCCTCTATGGTCTTCCAAATATCACTTTGCAAATTCCACAAGAACAGCCTTACCGAAAGGCTTCCTCAGGGAAAAGCTGTAACTCTGTGAGATGAATTAACAGAACACAATGCAGATTCCCAGAAAGCTTTTTTCCAGTTTTAAACGGAAGATATTTCCTTTTTCACTATACCCTCTATGGGCTTCCAAATATCACTTTGCAAATTCCAGAAGAACAGTCTTAGCGAAAGGCTTCTTGTGGGAAAAGCTGTAATTCTGTGAGATGAATTAACAAAACCAAAGCAGTTTCTCAGAAACTTCTTTCCAGTTTTTAACGGAAGATATTTCCTTTTTCACCATAGGCCTCTATGGCATTCCAAATATCACTTTGCAAATTCCACAAGAACAGCCTTAGTGAAAAGCTTCTTGAAGTTAAAGCTGTAACTCTGTGAGATGAATTAGCAGAACACAAAGCAGTTTCTCAGAACGCTTCTTTCGAGTTTTTAACGCAAGATATTTCCTTTTTCACAAGAGCCATCTATGGGCTTCCAAATATCACTTTGCAAATTCCACAAGAACACTCTTAGTGAAAGGCTTCTTGAAGGGAAAGCTGTAACTCTGTGAGACGAATTAACAGAACACAAAGCAGTTTCTCAGAAAGCTTCTTTCGAGTTTTTAACTGAAGTTATTTCCTTTTTCACCATAGCCCTCTCTCCGTTTCCAAATATCACTTCCAAATTCCTCAAAAACAGCCTTGGGAAAGGCTTCTTGAAGGGAAAGCTGTAACTCTGTGAGATGAATTAACAGAACACAATACATTTTCTCAGAAAGCTTCTTAACAATTTTAAACGGAAGATATTTCCTTTTTCACCATAGCGCACTATGGGCTTCCAAATATCAATTTGCAAATTCTACAAGAACAGATTTAGCGAAAAACTTCTGAAGGGTAAGCTGTAACTCTGTGAGATGAATTAGCAGAACACAATGCAGCTTCTCAGAAAGCTTCTTTCCAGTTTTTAAGGGAAGATATTTCCTTTTTCACCCTAGGCCTCTAAGGGCTTCCAAATATCACTTTGCAAATTCCCCAAGAACAGTCTTAGTGAAAGGCTTCTTGAGGGGAAAGCTGTAACTCTGTGAGATGAATTAACAGAACACAAAGCAGTTTCTCAGCAATCTTCTTTCCAGTTTTGCCTGAAGATATTTCTATTTTCACCGTAGCCCTCTATGAGCTTCCAAATATCACTATGCAAATCCCACAGGAACAGTCTGAGCGAAAGGCTTCTTGAGGAAAAGCTGTAACTCTGTGAGATATATTAACTGAACACACGGCAGTTTCTCAGAGTGCTTCTTTCTAGTTTTTAACGGAAGATATTTCCTTTTTCACCATAGCCTTCTATAGGCTTCCAAATATCACTTTGAAAATTTCACAAAAACAGTCTTACTGAATGGCTTCTTGAGGGGAAAGCTGTAACACTGTGAGATTAACTAACAGTACACAAAGCAGTTTCTCAGAAAGCTTCTTCTCGGTTTTTATCTTAGGATATTTCCTTTTACACCATAGCCTTCTATGGCCTTCCAAATATCACTTTGCCAATTCCACAAGAACAGTCTTAGCGAAAGTCTTCTTGAGGAGAAATCTGTAACTCTGTGAGATGAATTTACAGAACTCAAAGCAGTTTCTCAGAAAGTTTCTTTTCAGTTTCTATCTTAGGATATTTCCTTTTTCACCATAGCCCTCTTAGGGCTTCCAAATATCACTTGGAAAATTCCACAAGAACAGTCTTAGTGAACGGCTCCTTGAGGGGAAAGCTGTAGTTCTTTGAGATGAACTAACAGAACACAAAGCAGTTTCTCAGAAAGGTTCTTTTTGGTTGTTATCTTAGGATATTTCCATTTTCACCATAGCTCTCTGTGGGATTCCAAATATCACTTTGCAAAATCCGCAACAGCCTTAGCGAAAGGCTTTTTGAGGGGAAAGCTATAACTCTGTGAGATGAATTAACAGAACACAAAGCAGTTTCTCAGAAATCTTCTTTCCAGTTTTTAACGGAAGATATTTCCTTTTTCACCGTAGCCCTCTAGGGGTTCCAAATATCACTTTGCAAATTGCACAAAAACATTCTTAGCGAAAGGCTTCTTGAGGGGAAAGATGAAACTCTGTGAGATGAATTAACAGAACACAAAGCAGCTTCTTAGAAATCTTGTTTTTAGTTTTTATCTTAGGCTATTTCCTTTTTCACCATAGCCCTCTGTGGGCTTCCAAATATCACTTTGCAAACTCCACAAGAGCAGTCTTAGCGAAAGGCTTCTTGAGGGGAAAGCTGTAACTCTGTGAGACGAATTAAGAGAACACAAACCAGTTTCTCAGAAAGCTTCTTTCCAGTTTTTAACGGAAGATATTTATTTTTTCACCATAACCCTCTATGGGCTTCCAAATATCACTTTGCCAATTCCACAAGAACAGACTTAGCGAAAAACTTCTTGTAGGCAAAGCTGTAACTCTGTGAGATGAATTTTCAGAACACAAGGCAGTTTCTCAGAATGCTTCTTTCAAGTTTTTAACGGAAGATATTTCCTTTTTCACCGTAGACCCTATGGGCTTCCAAATATCAGTTTGCAAATTCCACAAGAACAGCCTTAGCGAAAGGCTCTTGGAGGGGAAAGCTGTAACTCTATGAGATGAATTAACAGAACACAAAGCAGTTTCTCAGAAAGATTCTTTCCAGTTTTTAACTGTAGATATTTTCTTTTTCACCATAGCCATCTAAGGGCTTACAAATATCACTTTGCAAATTCCACAAGAACAGATTTAGCGAAAAGCTTCTTGAAGGGAAAGCTGTAACTCTGTGAAATGAATTAACAGAACACAATACAGTTTCTCAGAAAGCTTCTTTACAGTTTTTAATGGAAGTTATGTCCTTTTTCACCATAGCCCTCCATGGGCTTCCAAATATCACTTTGAAATTCCACAAGAACAGCCTTAGCGAAAGGCTTCTTGAAGGGAACGATGTAACTTTCTGAGATGAATTACCAGAACACAAAGCAGTTTCTCAGAAAACTTCTTTCCAGTTTTTAACGGAAGATATTTCCTTTTTCACCGTAGCCCTCTAAGGGCTTCCAAATATCACTTTGCAAATTTCACAAGAACAGTCCTAGAGAAAGGCTTCCTGATGGGAAAGCTGTAACTCTGTGAGATGAATTAACAGAACACAAAGCAGTTTCTCAGAAAGCTTCTTTCCAGTTTTTAATGGAAGATATTTCCTTTTTCACCATAGGCCTCTAAGGTCTTACAAATATCACTTTGCAAATTCCACAATAACAGTCTTAGTGAAAGGCTTCTTGAGGTGAAAGCTGTAACTCTGTGAGTTGAATTAGCAGAACACAAAGCAGTTTCTGAGAAAGCTTCTTTCCAGTTTTTAACGGAAGATATTTCCTTTTTCACTCTATCCATCTATGAGCTTCCAAATATCACTTTGCAAATTCCACAAGAACACTCTTAGCTAAACGCTTCTTGAGGGGAAAACTGTAACTCTGTGACATGAATTAGCAGAACACAAAGCAGTTTCTCAGAAAGCTTCCTTCCAGTTTTTAACAGAAGATATTTCCTTTTTCACCATAGCCCCCTATGGGCTTCCAAATATCACTTTGCAAATTCCAAAAGAACAGTCTTAGCGAAAGGCTTCTTGAGGGGAAAGCTGTAACTCTGTGAGACCAATTAAGAGAACACAAAGCAGTTTCTCAGAAAGCTTTTTTTCCAGTTTTTTACGGAAGATATTTCCTTTTTCACCATAGCCCTCTATGGGTTTCCAAATATCACTTTTCAAATTCCAAAAGAACAGTCATAACGAACAGCTTCTTGAGCGGAAAGCTGTAACTCTGTGAGTTGAATTAACAGAACACAAAGCAGTTTCTCAGAAAGCTTCTTTCCACTTTTTAACTGAAAATATTTCCTTTTTCACCATAGACCTCTATGGGCTTATAAATATCACTTTGCAAATTCCACAAGAACAGCCTTAGCGAAAAGCTTCTTAAGGGAAAGCTGTAACTCTGTTAGATGAATTAAGAGAACACAAAGCAGTTTCTCAGAAAGCTTCTTTCCTGTTTTTAACGGAAGATTTTTCCTTTTTCACCATAGCCCTCTATGAGCTTCCAAATATCACTTTGCAAATTCCACAAGATCAGCCTTATCGAAAAGCTTCTTGAAGGCAAATCTGTAACTCTGTGAGATGAATTAGCAGAACACAAAGCAGTTTCTCAGAACGCTTCTTCACAGTTCTTAAAGAAAGATACTTCCTTTTTCACCATAGGCTTCTATGGGCTTCCAAATATCACTTTGCAAATTCCACAAGAACAGACTAAGCGAAAGGCTTCTTGAAGGGAAAGATGTAACTCTGTGAGATGAATTTACAGAACACAAAGCTGTTTCTCAGAAAGCTTCTTTCTAATTTTTATCGGAAGATATTTTCTTTTTCACTATAACCCTCTATGGTCTTCCAAATATCACTTTGCAAATTCCACAAGAACAGTCTTAGCGAAAGGCTTCTTCAGGGAAAAGCTGTAACTCTGTGAGATGAATTAACAGAACACAATGCAGATTCCCAGAAAGCTTTTTTCCAGTTTTAAACGGAAGATATTTCCTTTTTCACTATACCCTCTATGGGCTTCCCAATATCACTTTGCAAATTCCAGAAGAACAGTCTTAGCGAAAGGCTTCTTGTGGGAAAAGCTGTAATTCTGTGAGATGAATTAACAAAACCAAAGCAGTTTTTCAGAAACTTCTTTCCAGTTTTTAACGGAAGATATTTCCTTTTTCACCATAGGCCTCTATGGCATTCCAAATATAACTTTCCAAATTCCACAAGAACAGCCTTAGCGAAAAGCTTCTTGAAGTTAAAGCTGTAACTCTGTGAGATGAATTAGCAGAACACAAAGCAGTTTCTCAGAACGCTTCTTTCGAGTTTTTAACGCAAGCTATTTCCTTTTTCACAAGAGCCCTCTATGGGCTTCCAAATATCACTTTGCAAATTCCACAAGAACACTCTTAGTGAAAGGCTTCTTGAAGGGAAAGCTGTAACTCTGTGAGATGAATTAACAGAACACAAAGCAGTTTCTCAGAAAGCTTCTGTCGAGTTTTAACTGAAGTTAGTTCCTTTTTCACCATAGCCCTCTGTCGGTTTCCAAATATCACTTCCAAATTCCACAAAAACAGCCTTGGGAAAGGCTTCTTGAAGGGAAAGCTGTAACTCTGTGAGATGAATTAACAGAACACAATACATTTTCTCAGAAAGCTTCTTAACAATTTTAAACGGAAGATATTTCCTTTTTCACCGTAGCCCTCTACGGGCCTCCAAATATCACTTTTGAAATTCCACAAGTACAGCCTTAGCGAAAGGCTTCATGAAGGGAAAGATGTAACTCTGTGAGATGAATTAACAGAACACAATACAGTTTCTCATAAAGCTTCTTTCCAGTTGTTAACGGAAGATATTTCCTTTTTCACCATAGCCCACTATGGGCTTCCAAATATCAATTTGCAAATTCTACAAGAACAGATTTAGCGAAAAACTTCTGAAGGGTAAGCTGTAACTCTGTGAGATGAATTAGCAGAACACAATGCAGCTTCTCAGAAAGCTTCTTTCCAGTTTTTAAGGGAAGATATTTCCTTTTTCACCCTAGGCCTCTAAGGGCTTCCAAATATCACTTTGCAAATTCCACAAGAACAGTCTTAGTGAAAGGTTTCTTGAGGCGAAAGCTGTAACTCTGTGAGATGAATTAACAGAACACAAAGCAGTTTCTCAGCAATCTTCTTTCCAGTTTTGCCTGAAGATATTTCTATTTTCACCATAGCCCTCTATGAGCTTCCAAATATCACTATGCAAATCCCACAGGAACAGTCTGAGCGAAAGGCTTCTTGAGGAAAAGCTGTAACTCTGTGAGATATATTAACTGAACACACGGCAGTTTCTCAGAGTGCTTCTTTCTAGTTTTTAACGGAAGATATTTCCTTTTTCACCATAGCCTTCTATAGGCTTCCAAATATCACTTTGAAAATTTCACAAAAACAGTCTTACTGAATGGCTTCTTGAGGGGAAAGCTGTAACACTGTGAGATTAACTAACAGTACACAAAGCAGTTTCTCAGAAAGCTTCTTCTCGGTTTTTATCTTAGGATATTTCCTTTTACACCATAGCCATCTATGGCCTTCCAAATATCACTTTGCCAATTCCACAAGAACAGTCTTAGCGAAAGTCTTCTTGAGGAGAAATCTGTAACTCTGTGAGATGAATTTACAGAACTCAAAGCAGTTTCTCAGAAAGTTTCTTTTCAGTTTCTATCTTAGGATATTTCCTTTTTCACCATAGCCCTCTTAGGGCTTCCAAATATCACTTGGAAAATTCCACAAGAACAGTCTTAGTGAACGGCTCCTTGAGGGGAAAGCTGTAGTTCTTTGAGATGAACTAACAGAACACAAAGCAGTTTCTCAGAAAGGTTCTTTTTGGTTGTTATCTTAGGATATTTCCATTTTCACCATAGCTCTCTGTGGGATTCCAAATATCACTTTGCAAAATCCGCAACAGCCTTAGCGAAAGGCTTTTTGAGGGGAAAGCTATAACTCTGTGAGATGAATTAACAGAACACAAAGCAGTTTCTCAGAAATCTTCTTTCCAGTTTTCAACGGAAGATATTTCCTTTTTCACAGTAGCCCTCTAGGGGTTCCAAATATCACTTTGCAAATTGCACAAAAACATTCTTAGCGAAAGGCTTCTTGAGGGGAAAGATGAAACTCTGTGAGATGAATTAACAGAACACAAAGCAGCTTCTTAGAAATCTTGTTTTTAGTTTTTATCTTAGGCTATTTCCTTTTTCACCATAGCCCACTGTGGGCTTAAAAATATCACTTTGCAAACTCCACAAGAGCAGTCTTAGCGAAAGGCTTCTTGAGGGGAAAGCTGTAACTCTGTGAGACGAATTAAGAGAACACAAAGCAGTTTCTCAGAAAGCTTCTTTCCAGTTTTTAACGGAAGATATTTATTTTTTCACCATAACCCTCTATCGGCTTCCAAATATCACTTTGCCAATTCCACAAGAACAGACTTAGCGAAAAACTTCTTGAAGGCAAATCTGTAACTCTGTGAGATGAATTTTCAGAACACAAAGCAGTTTCTCAGAATGCTTCTTTCAAGTTTTTAACGGAAGATATTTCCTTTATCACCGTAGACCCTATGGGCTTCCAAATATCAGTTTGCAAATTCCACAAGAACAGCCTTAGCGAAAGGCTCTTGGAGGGCAAAGCTGTAACTCTATGAGATGAATTAACAGAACACAAAGCAGTTTCTCAGAAAGATTCTTTCCAGTTTTTAACTGTAGATATTTTCTTTTTCACCATAGCCATCTAAGGGCTTACAAATATCACTTTACAAATTCCACAAGAACAGATTTAGCGAAAAGCTTCTTGAAGGGAAAGCTGTAACTCTGTGAAATGAATTAACAGAACACAATACAGTTTCTCAGAAAGTTTCCTTACAGTTTTTAATGGAAGTTATGTCCTTTTTCACCATAGCCCTCCATGGGCTTCCAAATATCACTTTGAAATTCCACAAGAACAGCCTTAGCGAAAGGCTTCTTGAAGGGAACGATGTAACTTTCTGAGATGAATTACCAGAACATAAAGCAGTTTCTCAGAAAACTTCTTTCCAGTTTTTAACGGAAGATATTTCCTTTTTCACTGTAGCCCTCTATGGGCTTTGAAATATCACTTTGCATATTCCACAAGAACAGTCTTAGCGAATATCTTCTTGAGAGGAAATCTCTAACTCTGTGAGATAAATTAACAGAACACAATACAGTTTCTCACAAAGCTTCTTTCCAGTTTTTAACAGAAGATATTTCCTTTTTCACCATAGCCTTCAACGGGCTTCCAAATATCACTTTGCAAATTTCACAAGAACAGTCCTAGAGAAAGGCTTCCTGATGGGAAAGCTGTAACTCTGTGAGATGAATTAACAGAACACAAAGCAGTTTCTCAGAAAGCTTCCTTCCAGTTTTTAACAGAAGATATTTCCTTTTTCACCATAGCCCCCTATGGGCTTCCAAATATCACTTTGCAAATTCCAAAAGAACAGTCTTAGCGAAAGGCTTCTTGAGGGGAAAGCTGTAACTCTGTGAGACCAATTAAGAGAACACAAAGCAGTTTCTCAGAAAGCTTTTTTCCAGTTTTTAACGGAAGATATTTCCTTTTTCACCATAGCCCTCTATGGGCTTCCAAATATCACTTTGCAAATTCCAAAAGAACAGACTTAGCGAAAAACTTCTTGAAGGCAAAGCTGTAACTCTGTGAGATGAATTAGCAGAACACAAAGCAGTTTCTCAGAATGCTTCTTTTTCCAGTTTTTAACGGAAGATATTTCCTTTTTCCCAATAGCCCTCTATGGGTTTCCAAATATCACTTTGGAAATTCCACAAGAACAGCCTTAGAGAAAGGCTTCTGGAAGGGAACGATGTAACTCTTTGAGATGAATTAAAAGAACACAAAGCAGTTTCTCAGAAAGCTTCTTTCCAGTTTTTAACGGAAGATTTTTCCTTTTTCACCGTAGCCCTCTATGGGCTTCCAAATATCACTTTGCAAATTCCACAGGAACAGCCTTAGCGAAAAGCTTCTTGAAGGCAAATCTGTAACTCTGTGAGATGAATTAGCAGAACACAAAGCAGTTTCTCAGAATGCGTCTTCACAGTTCTTAACGGAAGATACTTCCTTTTTCACCATAGCCCTCTATGGTCATCCAAATATCACTTTGCAAATAGCACAAGAACAGTCTTAGGGAAAACATCTTGAAGGCAAAGCTGTAATTCTATGAGATGAATTAGTGGAACACTAAGCAGTTTCTCAGAAAGCTTCTTTCCAGTTTTTAACGGAAGATATTTCTTTTTTCACCATAGTCCCTTAAGGGCTTCCAAATATCACTTTACCAATTCCACAAGAACAGCCTTAGTGGAAGGCTTCTTGAAAGGAAAGATGTAACTCTGTGAGATGAATTAACAGAACACAAAGCAGTTTCTCAGAAAGCTTCTTTACACTTTTTAATGGAAGATATTTCCTTTTTCACCAGAACCCTCCAAGGGCTTCCAAATATCACTTTCCAAATTCCAAAAGAACATTCTTAGTGAAAGGATTCTTGAAGGGGAAGCTG
The DNA here is from genome assembly GCF_047675955.1 of Chlorocebus sabaeus. Classification (NCBI taxonomy): domain Eukaryota; kingdom Metazoa; phylum Chordata; class Mammalia; order Primates; family Cercopithecidae; genus Chlorocebus; species Chlorocebus sabaeus. The sequence continues at coordinate 26,248,708 of NC_132921.1, forward strand.
TAACTCTCTGAGATGAATTAACAGAACCCACTACAGTTTCTCAGAAAGCTTCTTTTCAATTTTTAAAGGAAGATATTCCCTTTTTCACCGTAGCACTCTATGGGCTTCCAAATATCACTTTGCAAATTCCACAAGAATAGTCTAAGCGAAAGGCTTCCTGAGGGAAAAGCTGTCACTCTGTGAGATGAATTAACAGAACACAATGCAGATTCCCAGAAAGCTTTTTTCCAGTTTTAAACGGAAGATATTTCCTTTTTCACTATACCCTCTATGGGCTTCCAAATATCACTTTGCAAATTCCAGAAGAACAGTCTTAGCGAAAGGCTTCTTGTGGGAAAAGCTGTAATTCTGTGAGATGAATTAACAGAACCAAGGCAGTTTCTCAGAAACTTCTTTCCAGTTTTTAACGGAAGATATTTCCTTTTTCACCATAGCCCACTATGGCATTCCAAATATCACTTTGCAAATTCCACAAAAACAGCCTTAGCGAAAAGCTTCTTGAAGTCAAAGCTGTAACTCTGTGAGATGAATTAGCAGAACACAAAGCAGTTTCTCAGAAAGCTTCTTTCGAGTTTTTAACTGAAGTTATTTCCTTTTTCACCATAGCCCTCTGTCGGTTTCCAAATATCACTTCCAAATTCCACAAGAACAGCCTTGGGAAAGGCTTCTTGAAGGGAAAGCTGTAACTCTGTGAGATGAATTAACAGAACACAATACATTTTCTCAGAAAGCTTCTTAACAATTTTAAACGGAAGATATTTCCTTTTTCACCGTAGCCCTCTATGGGCCTCCAAATATCACTTTCGAAATTCCACAAGTACAGCCTTAGCGAAAGGCTTCTTCAAGGGAAAGATGTAACTCTGTGAGATGAATTACAGAACCCAAAGCAGTTTCTTAGAAAGCTTCTTTCCAGTATTTAACGGAAGATATTTCCATTTTCACCATAGCCCTCTATGGGCTTCCAAATATCACTTTGAAAATTCCACAAGAACAGCCTTCGCGAAAGGCTTCTTGGAGGGAAAGATGTAACTCTGTGAGATGAATTAACAGAACACAATGCAGTTTCTCAGAAAGCTTCTTTCCAGTTTTTAACGGAAGATATTTCCTTTTTCACCATAGCCCTCTTTGGGCTTCAAAAAATCACTTTGCCAATTCCACAAGGACAGCCTTAGCGAAAGACCTCCTGAAGGGAAAGATGTAACTCTGTGAGATAAATTTACAAAATACAAAGCAGTGTCTCAGAAAGCTTCTTTCCAGTATTTAATGGAAGATATTTCCTTTTTCAACAAAGCCCCCTATGGGCTTCCAAATATCACTTTGCCAATTCCACAAGAACAGTCTTAGCGAAAGGCTTCTTGAAGGGAAAGATGTAACTCTGTGAGATGAATTAACAGAACAGAAAGCAGTTTCTCTGAAAGATTCCTTCCAGTTTTTAAAGGAAGATATGTCCTTTTGCACCGTAGCCCTCTATGGGCTGCCAAATATCACTTTTCCAATTCCACAGGAACAGCCTTAGCGAAAGGCTTCTTGAAGGGAAAGATGTAACTCTGTGAGATGAATTAACAGAACACAAAGCAGTTTCTCCGAAAACTTCTTTACAATTTTTAAGGGAAGATATTTATTTTTTCTCCATCGACCACTATGGGCTTCCAAAGATCACTTTGCCAATTTAACAAGAACAGTCTTAGAGAAAGGCTTCTTGAGGGGAAAGCTGTAACTCCGTGAGATGAATTAAGAGAACACAAAGCAGTTTCTCAGAAAGCTTCTTTCCAGTATTTAACGAAAGATATATCCTTTTTCACCATAGCCCCCTATGGGATTCCAAATATCACTATGCCAATTCCACAAGAACACTCTTAGCCGAAGGCTTCTTGAGGGGAAAGCTGTAACTCTGTGAGATGAATTAACAGAACCCAAAGCAGTTTCTCAGAAAGCTTCTTTCCAGTTTTTAACGGAAGATATTTCCTTTTTCACGATAGCCCTCTATGGACTTCCAAATATCACCTTCCAAATTCAAAAAGAACAGTGTTAGAGAAAGGCTACCTGAAAGGAAAGCTGTAACTCCGCAAGATGAAGTAACAGAACACAAAGCAGTTCCTCGCTTAAAAATATCACTTTGCAAATTCCAAAAGAACAGCCTTAGCGAAAGGCTTCATGAAGGGAAAGATGTAACTCTGTGAGATGAATTAACAGAACACAAAGCAGTTTCTCAGAAAGCTTCTTTCCAGTTTTTAACAGAATATATTTCCTTTTTCGCCATAGCCCTCTATGGGCTTCCAAATTTCACTTTGCCAATTCCACAAGAACAGTCTTGGAGAAAGGCTTCTTGAGGGGAAAGCTGCAACTCTGTGAGATGAATTAACAGAACACAAAGCAGTTTCTCAGAAGGCTTCTTTCCAGTTTTTAACGGAAGATATTTCCTTTTTCACCATAGCCCTCTATGGGCTTGCAAATATCACTTTGCAAATTCCACAAGAAAATTCTTAGCGAAAGACTTCTTGAAGAGAAAGATGTTACTCTGTGACATGAATTAACGGAACAAAAAGTAGTTTCTCAGAAAGCTTCTTTCCACTTTTTCACAGAAGATATTTCCTTTTTCACCATAGACCTCTATGGGCTCACAAATATCACTTTGCCAATTCCACAAGAACAGCCTTAGCGAAAGGCTTCTTCAAGGGAAAGACGTAAATCTGTGAGATGAATTAACAGAACACAAAGCAGTTTCTCAGAAAGCTTCTTTCCAGTTTTTAGCGGAAGATACTTCCTTTTTCACCATAGACCTCTATGGGCTTCCAAATATCACTTTGCAAATTCCACAAGAACAGTCTTAGAGAAAGGCTTCTTGAGGGGAAAGCTGTAACTCTGTGAGATGAATTAACAGAACACAAAGCAGTTTCTCAGAAAGCTTCTTTCCAGTTTTTAACGAAAGATATTTCCTTTTTCACCATAGCACTCTCTGGGTTTCCAAATATCACTTTGCCAATTACAAAAGAAGAGATTTATCGAAAGACTTCTTGAAGGGAAAGATGTAACTCTGTGAGATGAATTAACAGAACACAAAGCAGTTTCTCAGAAGGCTTCTTTCCAGTTTTTAACGGAAGATATTTCCTTTTTCACCATAGCCCTCTACGGGCATCGAAATATCACTTAGCAAATTCCACAAGAACAGTCTTAGCGGAAGACTTCTTGAAGATAAAGCTCTAACTCTGTAAGATGAATTAGCAGAACACAAAGCAGTTTCTCAGAAAGCTTCTTTCCAGTTTTTAACGGAAGATATTTCCTTTTTCATCATTCCCTCTATGGGCTTCCAAATATCACTTTGCAAATTCCACAATAACAGTCTTAGCGAAAGGCTTCTTAAGGGGAAAGCTGTAACTCTGTGACATGAATTAACAGAACACAACGCAGTTTCTCAGAAAGCTTCTTTACAATTTTTAAGGGAATATATTTCCTTTTTCAGCATAGCCCTCTTTGGGTTTCCAAATATCACTTTGCAAATTCCACAAGAACAGTCTTAGCTAAAGGCTTCTTGAAGTGAAAGCTGTAACTCTGTAAGATGAATTAGCAGAACATAAAGCAGTATCTCAGAAAGCTTCTTTCCAATTTTTAATGGAAGATATTTCCTTTTTCACCATTGCACACTATGGGCTTCCAAATATCACTTTGCCATTTACACAAGAACAGCCTTAGCGAAAGGCTTCTTGAAGGGAAAGATGTAACTCTGTGAGATGAATTAACAGAGCACAAAGCAGTGTCTCAGAAAGCTTCTTACCAGTTTTTAACGAAAGATATTTCCTTTTTCACCATAGCCCTCTATGGCCTGACTAATATCACTTTGCCAATTCCACAAGAACAGCCTTAGCGAAAGGCTTCTTGAAGGGAATGATGTAACACTTAAGATGAATTAAGAGAACACAAAGCAGTTTCTCAGAAAGCTGCTATCCAGTTTTTAACGGAAGATATTTCCTTTTTCACCATAGCCCTCTATGGGCTTCCAAATATCACTTTGCCAATTCCACAAGAACAGTCACAGCGAATGGCTTCTTGAAGGGAAAGATGTAGCCCTGTGTGATGAATTAACAGAAGACAAAGCAGTTTCTCAGAAAGCTTGCTTACAGTTTTTAAGGAAAGATATTTATTTTTTCAAAATAGACTTCTATTGGCTTCCAAATATCACTTTGCAAATTCAACAAGAACAGATTTAGAGAAAGGCTTCTTGAGGGAAAAGCTGTAACTCTGTGAGATATATTAACAGACACAAAGCCCTTTCTCAGAAAGCTTCTTTCCAGTTTTTAACGGAAGATATTTCCTTTTCCACCATCGACCTCTATGGGCTTCCAAATATCACTTTGCCAATTCCACAAGAACAGACTTTGCAAAAGGCTTCTTGAAGGTAAAGATGTAACTCTGTGAGATGAATTAACAGGACACAGAGCAGTTTCTCAGAAAGCTTCTTTCCAGTTTTGAATGGAAGATATTTCCTTTTTCACCATAATCCTCTATGGACTTCCGAATATCCCTTTGCCAATTCCACAAGAACAGCCTTAGCGAAAGGCTTCTTGAAGGGAAAGATGTAACTCTGTGAGATGAATTAACAGTACACAGAGCAGTTTCTCAGAAAGCTTCTTTCCAGCTTTGAACGGAAGATATTTCCTTTTTCATCATAGCCCTCTAGGGGCTTCCAAATATCCCTTTGCCAATTCCACAAGAACAGTTTAGCAAAAGGCTTCTTGAAGGGAAAGATGTAACTCTGAGAGATGAATTAACAGAACACAGAGCAGTTTCCCAGAAAGCTTCTATCCAGTTTTGAACGGAAGATATTTCCTTTTTCACCGTAGCCCTCTATGGGCTTCCAAATATCACTTTGCCAATTACACAAGAACAGCCTTAGCGAAAGGCTTCTTGAAGGGAAAGATGTAACTCTGTGAGATGAATTAACAGAACACAGAGCAGTTTCTCAGAAAGCTTCTTTCCAGTTTTGAACGGAAGATATTTCCGTTTTCACCGTAGCCCTCTATGTGCTTCCAAATATCCCTTTGCCATATCCACAAGAACAGCTTTAGGGAAAGGCTTCTTGAAGGGAAAGATGTAACACTGTGTGATGAATTAACAGAACACAGAGCAGTTTCTCAGAAAGCTTCTTTCCAGTTTTGAACGGAAGATATTTCCTTTTTCACCATAGAACTCTAAGGGCTTCCAAATATCCCTTTGCAAATTGAACAAGTACAGCCTTAGCGAAAGGCTTCTTGAAGGGAAAGATGTAACTCTGTGAGATGAATTAACAGAACACAGAGCAGTTTCTCAGAAAGCTTTTTTCCAGTTTTGAAGGGAAGATATTTCCTTTTTCACCGTAGCCCTCTATGGGCTTCCAAATATCCCTTTGCCATTTCCACAAGAACAGCCTTAGGGAAAGGCTTCTTGAAGGGAAAGATGTAACTCTGTGAGATGAATTAACAGAACACAGAGCAGTTTCTCACAAAGCTTCTTTCTAGTTTTGAACGGAAGATATTTAATTTTTCACCTTAGCTGTCTAAGGGCTTCCAAATATCCCTTTGCCAATTGCACAAGTACAGCCATAGCGAAATTCTTCTTGAAGGGAAAGATGTAACTCTGTGAGATGAATTAACAGAACACAGAGCAGTTTCTCAGAAAGCTTCTTTCCAGTTTTGAACGGAAGATATTTCCTTTTTCACCGTTGCCCTCTATGGGCTTCCAAATAACCCTTTACCAATTCCACAAGAACAGAATTACTGAAAGGCTTCTTGAAGGGAAAGATGTAACTCTGTGAGATGAATTAACAGAACACAGAGCAGTTTCTCAGAAAGCATCTTTCCAGTTTTCAACGGAAGATATCTCCTTTTACACCGTAGTCCTCTATGGGCTTCCAAATATCCCTTTGCCATTTCCACAAGAACAGCCTTAGGGAAAGGCTTCTTGAAGGGAAAGATGTAACTCTGTGAGATGGATTAACAGAACACAGAGCAGTTTCTCAGAAAGCTTCTTTCCTGTTTTGAACGGAAGATATTTCCTTTTTCACCATAATCCTCTATGGACTTCCAAATATCCCTTTTCCAATTCCACAAGAACAGCCTTAGCGAAAGGCTTCTTGACGGGAAAGATGTAACTCTGTGAGATGAATTCACAGAACACAGAGCAGTTTCTCAGAAAGCTGCTTTCCAGTTTTGAACGGAAGATATTTCCTTTTTCACCATAGCCCTCTATGGGCTTCCAAATATCCCTTTGCCAATTCCACAAGAACAGCCTTAGCGAAAGGCTTCTTGAAGGGAAAGAGGTAACTCTGTGAGACGAATTAACAGAACACAGAGCAGTTTCTCAGAAAGCTTCCTTCCAGTTTTGAAGGGAAGATATTTCCTTTTTCACCATAGTCCTCGATGGGCTTCCAAATATCCCTTTGCCATTTCCACAAGAACAGCCTTAGGGAAAGGCTTCTTGAAGGGAAAGATGTAACTCTGTGAGATGAATTAACAGAACACAGAGCAGTTTCTCAGAAACCTTCTTTCGACTTTTGAACGGAAGATATTTCCTTTTTCACCATAGCCGTCTATGGGCTTCTAAATATCCCTTTGCCAATTCCACAAGAACAGTCTTAGCGAAAGGCTTCTTGAAGGGAAAGATGTAACTCTCTGAGATGAATTAACAGAACACAGAGCAGTTTCTCAGAAAGCTTCTTTCCAGTTTTGAAAGGAAGATATTTCCTTTTTCAGCATAGCCCTCTAGGGGCTTCCAAATATCCCTTTTTCAATTCCACAAGAACAGCCTTAGCGAAAGGCTTCTTGAAGGCAAAGATGTAAGTCTGTGAGATGAATTAAGAGAACACAGAGCAGTTTCTCAGAAACCTTCTTTCCATTTTTGAACATAAGATATTTCCTTTTTCACCATAGCCCTCTAAGGGCTTCCAAACATCGCTTTGCCAATTCCTCAAGAACAGACATAGCGAAAGGCTTCTTGAAGGGAAAGAAGTAACTCTGTGAGATGAATTAACAGAACACAGAGCAGTTTCTCAGAAAGCTTCTTTCCAGTTTTTAACGGAAGATATTTCCTTTTTCACCATAGCCCTCTATGGGCTTCCAAATATCACTTAGCCAATTCCACAAGAACAGCCTTAGCGAAAGGCTTCTTGAAGGGAAAGATGTAACTCTGTGAGATGAATTAAGAGAACACAGAGCAGTTTCTCAGAAAGTTTCTTTCCAGTTTTGATCGGAAGATATTTCCTTTTTCACCATAGCCCTCTATGGGCTTCCAAATATCACTTTGCCAATTCCACAAGAACAGCCTTAGCGAAAGGCTTCTTGAAGTGAAAGAAGTAACTCCGTGAGATGAATTAACAGAACACAGAGCAGTTTCTCAGAAAGCTTCTTTTCAGTTTTGAACGGAAGATATTTCCTTTCTCACCATAGTCCTCTACGGGCTTCCGAATATCACTTTATCAATTCCAAAAGAACAGGCTTAGCGAAAGGCTTCTTGAAGGGAAAGATGTAACTCTGTGAGATGAATTAAGAGAACACAGAGCAGTTTCTCAGAAAGCTTCTTTCCCGTTTTGAACGGAAGATATTTCCTTTTTCACCGCAGTCCTCAATGGGCTTCCAAATATCCCTTTGCCAATTCCACAAGAACAGCCTTAGCGAAAGGCTTCTTGAAGTGAAAGATGGAACTCTGTGAGATGAATTAACAGAACACAGAGCAGTTTCTCAGAAAGCTTCTTTCCTGTTTTGAAAGGAAGATACTTAATTTTTCGCCGTAGCCCTCTATGGTCTTTCAAATATCACTTTGCCAATTCCACAACAATAGCCTTAGCGAAAGGCTTCTTGAAGGGAAAGACAGAACTCTGTGAGATGAGTTAACAGAACACAGAGCAGTTTCTCAGAAAGCTTCTTTCCAGTTTTGAACGGAAGATATTTCCTTTTTCACCATAGCCCTCTAGGGTCTTCCAAATATCACTTTGCCATTTCCACAAGAACAGCCTTAGAGAAAGGCTTCTTGAAGGGAAAGATGTAACTCTGTGAGATAAATTAAAAGAACACAGAGCAGTTTCTCAGAATGCTTCTTTCCAGTTTTGGTCGGAAGATATTTCCTTTTTCACCATAGCCCTCTAAGGGCTTCCAAATATCACTTTGCCAATTCCACAAGAACAGCCTTAGCGAAAGACTTCTTGAAGGGAACGTGGTAACTCTGTGGGATGAATTTACAGAACACAGAGCAGTTTCTCAGAAAGCTTCTTTCCGGTTTTGAACGGAAGATATTTCCTTTTTCTCCGTAGTCCTCTATGGGCTTCCAAATATCACTTTGCCAATTACACAAGAACAGCCTTAGCGAAAGGCTTCTTGACGGGAAAGATTTAGCTCTGTGAGATGAATTAACAGAACACAGAGCAGTTTTTCAGAAAGCTTCTTTACAGTTTTGAACGGAAGATATTTCCTTTTTCACCATAGCCCTCTATGCGCTTCCAAATATCCATTTTCCAAATCCACAAGAACAGCCTTAGTGAAAGACTTCTTGAAGGGAAAGTTGTAACTCTGTTACATGAATTAACAGAACACAGAGCAGTTTCTCAGAAAGCTTCTTTCCAGTTTTGAACGGAAGATATTTCCTTTTTCACCATAGCCCTCTAGGGGCTTCCAAATATCCCTTTTTCAATTCCACAAGAACAGCCTTAGCGAAAGGCTTCTTGAAGGGAAGATGTGAATCTGTGAGATGAATTAACAGAACACAGAGCAGTTTCTCAGAAAGCTTCTTTCCAGTTTTGAACGGAAGATATTTCCTTTTTCACCATAGCCCTCTACGGCCTTCCAAATATCCCTTTGCCAATTCCACAAGAACAGCCTTAGCGAAAGGTTTCTTGTAGGAAAAGATGTAACTCTGTGAGATGAATTAATAGAACAGAGAGCAGTTTCTCAGAAAGCTTCTATCCAGTTTTGAACGGAAGATATTTCCTTTTTCACCGTAGTCCTCAATGGGCTTCCAAATATCCTTTGCCAATTCCAAAAAGAACAGCCTTAGCGAAAGACTTCTTGAAGGGAAAATGTAACTCTCTGAGATGAATTAACAGAACACAGAGCAGTTTCTCAGAAAGCTTCTTTCCAGTTTTGAACGGAAGTTATTTCCTTTTTCACCATAGCCCTCTAGTGGCTTCCAAATATCCCTTCGCCAATTCCACAAAAACAGCCTTAGCGAAAGGCTTCTTGAAGGGAGAGATGTAACACAGTGAGATGAATTAACAAAACACAGAGCAGTATCTCAGAAAGCTTCTTTCCAGTTTTGAACAGAAGATATTTCCTTTTTAATCCTAGCCCTCTATGGGCTTCAAAATATCGCTTTGAGAATTCCATAAGAACAGCGTTAGCGAAAGGCTTCTTGAAGGGAAAGATGTAACTATGTGAGATGAATTAACAGAACACAGAGCATTTTCTCAGAAAAGTTCTTTCCAGTTTTGAACGGAAGATATTTCATTTTTCACCAGAGCCCTCTATGGGCTTCCAAATATCACCTTGCTAATTCCACATGAACAGCCTTAGGGAAAGTCTTCTTGAAGGGAAAGGTGTAATTCTGTGAGATGAATTAACAGAACACAGAGCAGTTTCTCAGAAAGCTTCTTTCCAGTTTTGAACGGAAGATATTTCCTTTTTCACCATAGCCCTCTAGGGGCTTCCAAATATCCCTTTTTCAATTCCACAAGAACAGCCTTAGCGAAAGGCTTCTTGAAGGGAAAGATATGACTCTGTGAGATGAATTAACAGAACACAGAGCAGTTTCTCAGAAAGCTTCTTTCCAGTTTTGAACGGAAGATATTTCCTTTTTCACCATAGCCATCTACGGGCTCCGAATATGCCTTTCCAATCCCACAAGAAGAGCCTTAGCGAAAGGCTTATTGAGGGGAAAGATGTAACTCTATGAGATGAATTAACAGAACACAGAGCAGTTTCTCAGAAAGCTTCTTTCCAGTTTTGAACGGAAGACATTTCCTTTTTCAGCATAGCCCTCTAGGGGCTTCCAAATATCCCTTTTTCAATTCCACAAGAACAGCCTTTACGAAAGGCTTCTTGAAGGGAAAGATGTAACTCTGTGAGATGAATTAACAGAACACAGACCAGTTTCTTCGAAACCTTGTTTACAGTTTTGAACGGAAGATATTTCCTTTTTCACCATAGCCCTCTATGGGCTTCCAAATATCGCTTTGCCAATTCCTCAAGAATAGCCTTAGCGAAAGGCTTCTTGAAGGGAAAGATGTAACTCTGTGAGATGAATTAACAGAACACAGAGCAGATTCTCAGAAAGCTTCTTTGCAGTTTTGAACGGAAGATATTTCCTTTTTCACCGTAGTCCTCTATGGGCTTCCAAATATCCCTTTGCCAATTCCACAAGAGCAGCCTTAGCGAAAGGCTTCTTGAAGGGAAAGATGTAACTCTGTGAGATGAATTAACAGGACACAGAGCAGTTTCTCAGAAAGCTTCTTTCCAGTTTTGAACGGAAGATATTTCCTTTTTCACCATAGCCCTCTAAGTGCTTGCAAATATCCCTTTGAAAAATCCACAAGAACAGCCTTAGCGAAAGGCTTCTTGAGGGGAAAGATGGAACTCTGTGAGATGAATTAACAGAACACAGAGTAGTTTCTCAGAAAGCTTCTTTCCAGTTTTGAATGGAAGATATTTCCTTTTTCACCATAGCCGTCTATGGGCTTCCAAATATCACTTTTCCAATTCCACAATAACAGCCTTAGCGAAAGGCTTCTTGAAGGGAAAGATGTAACTCTGTGAGATGAATTAACAGAACACAGAGCAGTTTTTCAGAAAGCTTCTTTCCAGTTTTGAACGGAAGATATTTCCTTTTTCAACCTAGTCCTCTATGGGCTTCCAAATATCACTTTGGCAATTCCACAAGTACAGCCTTAGCGAAAGGCTTCTTGAAGGGAAAGATGTAACTTTGTGAGTTGAATTAACAGAACACAGAGCAGTTTCTCAGAAAGCTTCTTTCCAGTTTTGAACGGAAGATATTTCCTTTTTCACCATAGCCCTCTATGGGCTTCCAAACATCACTTTGCCAATTCCACAATAACAGCCTTAGCGAAAGGCTTCTTGAAGGGAAAGATGTAACTCTGTGAGATGAATTAACAGAACACAGAGCAGTTTTTCAGAAAGCTTCTTTCCAGTTTTGAACGGAAGATATTTCCTTTTTCAACCTAGTCCTCTATGGGCTTCCAAATATCACTTTGGCAATTCCACAAGTACAGCCTTAGCGAAAGGCTTCTTGAAGGGAAAGATGTAACTTTGTGAGTTGAATTAACAGAACACAGAGCAGTTTCTCAGAAAGCTTCTTTCCAGTTTTGAACGGAAGATATTTCCTTTTTCACCATAGCCCTCTATGGGCTTCCAAACATCACTTTGCCAATTCCACAAGAACAGCCTTAGCGAAAGGCTTCTTGAAGGGAAAGATGTATCTCTGTGAGATGAATTAACAGAACACAGAGCAGTTTCTCAGAAAGCTTCTTTCCAGTTTTGAACGGAAGATATTTCCTTTTTCACCATAGCCCTCTAAGTGCTCCCAAATATCACTTTGCCAAATCCACAAGAACAGCCTTAGCGAAAGGCTTCTTGTAGGGAAAGATGTAACTGTGTGAGATGAACTAACAGATAACAGAGCTGTTTCTCAGAAAGCTTCTTTCCAGTTTTTAACGGAAGATATTTCCTTTTTCACCATAGCCCTCTATGGGCTTCCAAATATCACTTTGCCAATTACACAAAAACACCCTCAGCGAAACGCTTCTTGAAAGGAAAGATGAAACTCTGTGAGATGAATTAACAGAACACAGATCAGTTTCTCAGAAAACTTCTTTCCAGTTTTGAACGGAAGATATTTCCTTTTTCACCATAGCCCTCTATGGGCTACCAAATATCACGTTGCCATTCCATATGAACAGCCTCAGCGAAAGGCTTATTGAAGTGAAAGATGTAACTCTGTGAGATGAATTAACAGAACACAGAGCAGTTTCTCAGAAAGCTTCTTTCCAGTTTTGAACGGAAGATATTTCCTTTTTCATCATAGCCCTCTATGGGCTTCCAAATATCGCTTTGACAATTCCATAAGAACAGCCTTAGCGAAAGTCTTCTTGAAGGGAAAGAGGTAACTCTGTGAGATGAATTAACAGAACACAGAGCAGTTTCTCAGAAAGCTTCTTTCCAGTTTTGAACGGAAAATATTTCCTTTTTCACCGTAGTCCTCAATGGGCTTTCAAATATCCCTTTTTCCAATTCCACAAGAACACCCTTAGCGAAAGGATTCTTGAAGGAAAAGATGTAACTCTGTGACATGAATTAACAGAACACAGAGCAGTTTCTCAGAAAGCTTCTTTCCCGTTTTGAAAGGATGATATTTCCTTTTTCACCGCAGTCCTCAATGGGCTTCCAAATATCCCTTTGCCAATTCCACAAGAACAGCCTTAGCGAAAGGCTTCTTGAAGTGAAAGATGGAACTCTGTGAGATGAATTAACAGAACACAGAGCAGTTTCTCAGAAAGCTTCTTTCCGGTTTTGAAAGGAAGATACTTAATTTTTCGCCGTAGCCCTCTATGGTCTTTCAAATATCACTTTGCCAATTCCACAACAATAGCCTTAGCGAAAGGCTTCTTGAAGGGAAAGACAGAACTCTGTGAGATGAGTTAACAGAACACAGAGCAGTTTCTCAGAAAGCTTCTTTCCAGTTTTGAACGGAAGATATTTCCTTTTTCACCATAGCCCTCTAGGGTCTTCCAAATATCACTTTGCCATTTCCACAAGAACAGCCTTAGAGAAAGGCTTCTTGAAGGGAAAGATGTAACTCTGTGAGATAAATTAAAAGAACACAGAGCAGTTTCTCAGAAAGCTTCTTTCCAGTTTTGAACGGAAGATATTTCCTTTTTCACCATAGCCCTCTACGGCCTTCCAAATATCCCTTTGCCAATTCCACAAGAACAGCCTTAGCGAAAGGTTTCTTGTAGGAAAAGATGTAACTCTGTGAGATGAATTAATAGAACAGAGAGCAGTTTCTCAGAAAGCTTCTTTCCAGTTTTGAACGGAAGATATTTCCTTTTTCACCGTAGTCCTCAATGGGCTTCCAAATATCCTTTGCCAATTCCAAAAAGAACAGCCTTAGCGAAAGACTTCTTGAAGGGAAAATGTAACTCTCTGAGATGAATTAACAGAACACAGAGCAGTTTCTCAGAAAGCTTCTTTCCAGTTTTGAACGGAAGTTATTTCCTTTTTCACCATAGCCCTCTAGTGGCTTCCAAATATCCCTTCGCCAATTCCACAAAAACAGCCTTAGCGAAAGGCTTCTTGAAGGGAGAGATGTAACACAGTGAGATGAATTAACAAAACACAGAGCAGTATCTCAGAAAGCTTCTTTCCAGTTTTGAACAGAAGATATTTCCTTTTTAATCCTAGCCCTCTATGGGCTTCAAAATATCGCTTTGAGAATTCCATAAGAACAGCGTTAGCGAAAGGCTTCTTGAAGGGAAAGATGTAACTATGTGAGATGAATTAACAGAACACAGAGCATTTTCTCAGAAAAGTTCTTTCCAGTTTTGAACGGAAGATATTTCATTTTTCACCAGAGCCCTCTATGGGCTTCCAAATATCACCTTGCTAATTCCACATGAACAGCCTTAGGGAAAGGCTTCTTGAAGGGAAAGGTGTAATTCTGTGAGATGAATTAACAGAACACAGAGCAGTTTCTCAGAAAGCTTCTTTCCAGTTTTGAACGGAAGATATTTCCTTTTTCACCATAGCCCTCTAGGGGCTTCCAAATATCCCTTTTTCAATTCCACAAGAACAGCCTTAGCGAAAGGCTTCTTGAAGGGAAAGATATGACTCTGTGAGATGAATTAACAGAACACAGAGCAGTTTCTCAGAAAGCTTCTTTCCAGTTTTGAACGGAAGATATTTCCTTTTTCACCATAGCCCTCTACGGGCTCCGAATATGCCTTTCCAATCCCACAAGAAGAGCCTTAGCGAAAGGCTTATTGAGGGGAAAGATGTAACTCTATGAGATGAATTAACAGAACACAGAGCAGTTTCTCAGAAAGCTTCTTTCCAGTTTTGAACGGAAGACATTTCCTTTTTCAGCATAGCCCTCTAGGGGCTTCCAAATATCCCTTTTTCAATTCCACAAGAACAGCCTTTACGAAAGGCTTCTTGAAGGGAAAGATGTAACTCTGTGAGATGAATTAACAGAACACAGACCAGTTTCTTCGAAACCTTGTTTACAGTTTTGAACGGAAGGTAATTCCTTTTTCACCATAGCCCTCTATGGGCTTCCAAATATCGCTTTGCCAATTCCTCAAGAATAGCCTTAGCGAAAGGCTTCTTGAAGGGAAAGATGTAACTCTGTGAGATGAATTAACAGAACACAGAGCAGATTCTCAGAAAGCTTCTTTGCAGTTTTGAACGGAAGATATTTCCTTTTTCACCGTAGTCCTCTATGGGCTTCCAAATATCCCTTTGCCAATTCCACAAGAGCAGCCTTAGCGAAAGGCTTCTTGAAGGGAAAGATGTAACTCTGTGAGATGAATTAACAGGACACAGAGCAGTTTCTCAGAAAGCTTCTTTCCAGTTTTGAACGGAAGATATTTCCTTTTTCACCATAGCCCTCTAAGTGCTTGCAAATATCCCTTTGAAAAATCCACAAGAACAGCCTTAGCGAAAGGCTTCTTGAGGGGAAAGATGGAACTCTGTGAGATGAATTAACAGAACACAGAGTAGTTTCTCAGAAAGCTTCTTTCCAGTTTTGAATGGAAGATATTTCCTTTTTCACCATAGCCGTCTATGGGCTTCCAAATATCACTTTTCCAATTCCACAATAACAGCCTTAGCGAAAGGCTTCTTGAAGGGAAAGATGTAACTCTGTGAGATGAATTAACAGAACACAGAGCAGTTTTTCAGAAAGCTTCTTTCCAGTTTTGAACGGAAGATATTTCCTTTTTCAACCTAGTCCTCTATGGGCTTCCAAATATCACTTTGGCAATTCCACAAGTACAGCCTTAGCGAAAGGCTTCTTGAAGGGAAAGATGTAACTTTGTGAGTTGAATTAACAGAACACAGAGCAGTTTCTCAGAAAGCTTCTTTCCAGTTTTGAACGGAAGATATTTCCTTTTTCACCATAGCCCTCTATGGGCTTCCAAACATCACTTTGCCAATTCCACAAGAACAGCCTTAGCGAAAGGCTTCTTGAAGGGAAAGATGTAACTCTGTGAGATGAATTAACAGAACACAGAGCAGTTTCTCAGAAAGCTTCTTTCCAGTTTTGAACGGAAGATATTTCCTTTTTCACCATAGCCCTCTAAGTGCTCCCAAATATCACTTTGCCAAATCCACAAGAACAGCCTTAGCGAAAGGCTTCTTGTAGGGAAAGATGTAACTCTGTGAGATGAACTAACAGATAACAGAGCTGTTTCTCAGAAAGCTTCTTTCCAGTTTTTAACGGAAGATATTTCCTTTTTCACCATAGCCCTCTATGGGCTTCCAAATATCACTTTGCCAATTACACAAAAACACCCTCAGCGAAACGCTTCTTGAAAGGAAAGATGAAACTCTGTGAGATGAATTAACAGAACACAGATCAGTTTCTCAGAAAACTTCTTTCCAGTTTTGAACGGAAGATATTTCCTTTTTCACCATAGCCCTCTATGGGCTACCAAATATCACGTTGCCATTCCATATGAACAGCCTCAGCGAAAGGCTTATTGAAGTGAAAGATGTAACTCTGTGAGATGAATTAACAGAACACAGAGCAGTTTCTCAGAAAGCTTCTTTCCAGTTTTGAACGGAAGATATTTCCTTTTTCACCATAGCCCTCTATGGGCTTCCAAATATCGCTTTGACAATTCCATAAGAACAGCCTTAGCGAAAGTCTTCTTGAAGGGAAAGAGGTAACTCTGTGAGATGAATTAACAGAACACAGAGCAGTTTCTCAGAAAGCTTCTTTCCAGTTTTGAACGGAAAATATTTCCTTTTTCACCGTAGTCCTCAATGGGCTTTCAAATATCCCTTTTTCCAATTCCACAAGAACACCCTTAGCGAAAGGATTCTTGAAGGAAAAGATGTAACTCTGTGACATGAATTAACAGAACACAGAGCAGTTTCTCAGAAAGCTTCTTTCCCGTTTTGAACGGAAGATATTTCCTTTTTCACCGCAGTCCTCAATGGGCTTCCAAATATCCCTTTGCCAATTCCACAAGAACAGCCTTAGCGAAATGCTTCTTGAAGTGAAAGATGGAACTCTGTGAGATGAATTAACAGAACACAGAGCAGTTTCTCAGAAAGCTTCTTTCCGGTTTTGAAAGGAAGATACTTAATTTTTCGCCGTAGCCCTCTATGGTCTTTCAAATATCACTTTGCCAAGTCCACAACAATAGCCTTAGCGAAAGGCTTCTTGAAGGGAAAGACAGAACTCTGTGAGATGAGTTAACAGAACACAGAGCAGTTTCTCAGAAAGCTTCTTTCCAGTTTTGAACGGAAGATATTTCCTTTTTCACCATAGCCCTCTAGGGTCTTCCAAATATCACTTTGCCTTTTCCACAAGAACAGCCTTAGAGAAAGGCTTCTTGAAGGGAAAGATGTAACTCTGTGAGATAAATTAAAAGAACACAGAGCAGTTTCTCAGAATGCTTCTTTCCACTTTTGGTCGGAAGATATTTCCTTTTTCACCATAGCCCTCTAAGGGCTTCCAAATATCACTTTGCCAATTCCACAAGAACAGCCTTAGCGAAAGACTTCTTGAAGGGAACGTGGTAACTCTGTGGGATGAATTTACAGAACACAGAGCAGTTTCTCAGAAAGCTTCTTTCCGGTTTTGAACGGAAGATATTTCCTTTTTCACCATAGCCCTCTAGGGGCTTCCAAATATCCCTTTTTCAATTCCACAAGAACAGCCTTAGCGAAAGGCTTCTTGAAGGGAAGATGTGAATCTGTGAGATGAATTAACAGAACACAGAGCAGTTTCTCAGAAAGCTTCTTTCCAGTTTTGAACGGAAGATATTTCCTTTTTCACCATAGCCCTCTACGGCCTTCCAAATATCCCTTTGCCAATTCCACAAGAACAGCCTTAGCGAAAGGTTTCTTGTAGGAAAAGATGTAACTCTGTGAGATGAATTATTAGAACAGAGAGCAGTTTCTCAGAAAGCTTCTTTCCAGTTTTGAACGGAATATATTTCCTTTTTCACCGTAGTCCTCAATGGGCTTCCAAATATCCTTTGCCAATTCCAAAAAGAACAGCCTTAGCGAAAGACTTCTTGAAGGGAAAATGTAACTCTCTGAGATGAATTAACAGAACACAGAGCAGTTTCTCAGAAAGCTTCTTTCCAGTTTTGAACGGAAGTTATTTCCTTTTTCACCATAGCCCTCTAGTGGCTTCCAAATATCCCTTCGCCAATTCCACAAAAACAGCCTTAGCGAAAGGCTTCTTGAAGGGAGAGATGTAACACAGTGAGATGAATTAACAAAACACAGAGCAGTATCTCAGAAAGCTTCTTTCCAGTTTTGAACAGAAGATATTTCCTTTTTAATCCTAGCCCTCTATGGGCTTCAAAATATCGCTTTGAGAATTCCATAAGAACAGCGTTAGCGAAAGGCTTCTTGAAGGGAAAGATGTAACTATGTGAGATGAATTAACAGAACACAGAGCATTTTCTCAGAAAAGTTCTTTCCAGTTTTGAACGGAAGATATTTCATTTTTCACCAGAGCCCTCTATGGGCTTCCAAATATCACCTTGCTAATTCCACATGAACAGCCTTAGGGAAAGGCTTCTTGAAGGGAAAGGTGTAATTCTGTGAGATGAATTAACAGAACACAGAGCAGTTTCTCAGAAAGCTTCTTTCCAGTTTTGAACGGAAGATATTTCCTTTTTCACCATAGCCCTCTAGGGGCTTCCAAATATCCCTTTTTCAATTCCACAAGAACAGCCTTAGCGAAAGGCTTCTTGAAGGGAAAGATATGACTCTGTGAGATGAATTAACAGAACACAGAGCAGTTTCTCAGAAAGCTTCTTTCCAGTTTTGAACGGAAGATATTTCCTTTTTCACCATAGCCCTCTACGGGCTCCGAATATGCCTTTCCAATCCCACAAGAAGAGCCTTAGCGAAAGGCTTATTGAGGGGAAAGATGTAACTCTATGAGATGAATTAACAGAACACAGAGCAGTTTCTCAGAAAGCTTCTTTCCAGTTTTGAACGGAAGACATTTCCTTTTTCAGCATAGCCCTCTAGGGGCTTCCAAATATCCCTTTTTCAATTCCACAAGAACAGCCTTTACGAAAGGCTTCTTGAAGGGAAAGATGTAACTCTGTGAGATGAATTAACAGAACACAGACCAGTTTCTTCGAAACCTTGTTTACAGTTTTGAACGGAAGGTAATTCCTTTTTCACCATAGCCCTCTATGGGCTTCCAAATATCGCTTTGCCAATTCCTCAAGAATAGCCTTAGCGAAAGGCTTCTTGAAGGGAAAGATGTAACTCTGTGAGATGAATTAACAGAACACAGAGCAGATTCTCAGAAAGCTTCTTTGCAGTTTTGAACGGAAGATATTTCCTTTTTCACCGTAGTCCTCTATGGGCTTCCAAATATCCCTTTGCCAATTCCACAAGAGCAGCCTTAGCGAAAGGCTTCTTGAAGGGAAAGATGTAACTCTGTGAGATGAATTAACAGGACACAGAGCAGTTTCTCAGAAAGCTTCTTTCCAGTTTTGAACGGAAGATATTTCCTTTTTCACCATAGCCCTCTAAGTGCTTGCAAATATCCCTTTGAAAAATCCACAAGAACAGCCTTAGCGAAAGGCTTCTTGAGGGGAAAGATGGAACTCTGTGAGATGAATTAACAGAACACAGAGTAGTTTCTCAGAAAGCTTCTTTCCAGTTTTGAATGGAAGATATTTCCTTTTTCACCATAGCCGTCTATGGGCTTCCAAATATCACTTTTCCAATTCCACAATAACAGCCTTAGCGAAAGGCTTCTTGAAGGGAAAGATGTAACTCTGTGAGATGAATTAACAGAACACAGAGCAGTTTTTCAGAAAGCTTCTTTCCAGTTTTGAACGGAAGATATTTCCTTTTTCAACCTAGTCCTCTATGGGCTTCCAAATATCACTTTGGCAATTCCACAAGTACAGCCTTAGCGAAAGGCTTCTTGAAGGGAAAGATGTAACTTTGTGAGTTGAATTAACAGAACACAGAGCAGTTTCTCAGAAAGCTTCTTTCCAGTTTTGAACGGAAGATATTTCCTTTTTCACCATAGCCCTCTATGGGCTTCCAAACATCACTTTGCCAATTCCACAAGAACAGCCTTAGCGAAAGGCTTCTTGAAGGGAAAGATGTATCTCTGTGAGATGAATTAACAGAACACAGAGCAGTTTCTCAGAAAGCTTCTTTCCAGTTTTGAACGGAAGATATTTCCTTTTTCACCATAGCCCTCTAAGTGCTCCCAAATATCACTTTGCCAAATCCACAAGAACAGCCTTAGCGAAAGGCTTCTTGTAGGGAAAGATGTAACTCTGTGAGATGAACTAACAGATAACAGAGCTGTTTCTCAGAAAGCTTCTTTCCAGTTTTTAACGGAAGATATTTCCTTTTTCACCATAGCCCTCTATGGGCTTCCAAATATCACTTTGCCAATTACACAAAAACACCCTCAGCGAAACGCTTCTTGAAAGGAAAGATGAAACTCTGTGAGATGAATTAACAGAACACAGATCAGTTTCTCAGAAAACTTCTTTCCAGTTTTGAACGGAAGATATTTCCTTTTTCACCATAGCCCTCTATGGGCTACCAAATATCACGTTGCCATTCCATATGAACAGCCTCAGCGAAAGGCTTATTGAAGTGAAAGATGTAACTCTGTGAGATGAATTAACAGAACACAGAGCAGTTTCTCAGAAAGCTTCTTTCCAGTTTTGAACGGAAGATATTTCCTTTTTCACCATAGCCCTCTATGGGCTTCCAAATATCGCTTTGACAATTCCATAAGAACAGCCTTAGCGAAAGTCTTCTTGAAGGGAAAGAGGTAACTCTGTGAGATGAATTAACAGAACACAGAGCAGTTTCTCAGAAAGCTTCTTTCCAGTTTTGAACGGAAAATATTTCCTTTTTCACCGTAGTCCTCAATGGGCTTTCAAATATCCCTTTTTCCAATTCCACAAGAACACCCTTAGCGAAAGGATTCTTGAAGGAAAAGATGTAACTCTGTGACATGAATTAACAGAACACAGAGCAGTTTCTCAGAAAGCTTCTTTCCCGTTTTGAACGGAAGATATTTCCTTTTTCACCGCAGTCCTCAATGGGCTTCCAAATATCCCTTTGCCAATTCCACAAGAACAGCCTTAGCGAAAGGCTTCTTGAAGTGAAAGATGGAACTCTGTGAGATGAATTAACAGAACACAGAGCAGTTTCTCAGAAAGCTTCTTTCCGGTTTTGAAAGGAAGATACTTAATTTTTCGCCGTAGCCCTCTATGGTCTTTCAAATATCACTTTGCCAAGTCCACAACAATAGCCTTAGCGAAAGGCTTCTTGAAGGGAAAGACAGAACTCTGTGAGATGAGTTAACAGAACACAGAGCAGTTTCTCAGAAAGCTTCTTTCCAGTTTTGAACGGAAGATATTTCCTTTTTCACCATAGCCCTCTAGGGTCTTCCAAATATCACTTTGCCTTTTCCACAAGAACAGCCTTAGAGAAAGGCTTCTTGAAGGGAAAGATGTAACTCTGTGAGATAAATTAAAAGAACACAGAGCAGTTTCTCAGAATGCTTCTTTCCACTTTTGGTCGGAAGATATTTCCTTTTTCACCATAGCCCTCTAAGGGCTTCCAAATATCACTTTGCCAATTCCACAAGAACAGCCTTAGCGAAAGACTTCTTGAAGGGAACGTGGTAACTCTGTGGGATGAATTTACAGAACACAGAGCAGTTTCTCAGAAAGCTTCTTTCCGGTTTTGAACGGAAGATATTTCCTTTTTCACCATAGCCCTCTAGGGGCTTCCAAATATCCCTTTTTCAATTCCACAAGAACAGCCTTAGCGAAAGGCTTCTTGAAGGGAAGATGTGAATCTGTGAGATGAATTAACAGAACACAGAGCAGTTTCTCAGAAAGCTTCTTTCCAGTTTTGAACGGAAGATATTTCCTTTTTCACCATAGCCCTCTACGGCCTTCCAAATATCCCTTTGCCAATTCCACAAGAACAGCCTTAGCGAAAGGTTTCTTGTAGGAAAAGATGTAACTCTGTGAGATGAATTAATAGAACAGAGAGCAGTTTCTCAGAAAGCTTCTTTCCAGTTTTGAACGGAATATATTTCCTTTTTCACCGTAGTCCTCAATGGGCTTCCAAATATCCTTTGCCAATTCCAAAAAGAACAGCCTTAGCGAAAGACTTCTTGAAGGGAAAATGTAACTCTCTGAGATGAATTAACAGAACACAGAGCAGTTTCTCAGAAAGCTTCTTTCCAGTTTTGAACGGAAGTTATTTCCTTTTTCACCATAGCCCTCTAGTGGCTTCCAAATATCCCTTCGCCAATTCCACAAAAACAGCCTTAGCGAAAGGCTTCTTGAAGGGAGAGATGTAACACAGTGAGATGAATTAACAAAACACAGAGCAGTATCTCAGAAAGCTTCTTTCCAGTTTTGAACAGAAGATATTTCCTTTTTAATCCTAGCCCTCTATGGGCTTCAAAATATCGCTTTGAGAATTCCATAAGAACAGCGTTAGCGAAAGGCTTCTTGAAGGGAAAGATGTAACTATGTGAGATGAATTAACAGAACACAGAGCATTTTCTCAGAAAAGTTCTTTCCAGTTTTGAACGGAAGATATTTCATTTTTCACCAGAGCCCTCTATGGGCTTCCAAATATCACCTTGCTAATTCCACATGAACAGCCTTAGGGAAAGGCTTCTTGAAGGGAAAGGTGTAATTCTGTGAGATGAATTAACAGAACACAGAGCAGTTTCTCAGAAAGCTTCTTTCCAGTTTTGAACGGAAGATATTTCCTTTTTCACCATAGCCCTCTAGGGGCTTCCAAATATCCCTTTTTCAATTCCACAAGAACAGCCTTAGCGAAAGGCTTCTTGAAGGGAAAGATATGACTCTGTGAGATGAATTAACAGAACACAGAGCAGTTTCTCAGAAAGCTTCTTTCCAGTTTTGAACGGAAGATATTTCCTTTTTCACCATAGCCCTCTACGGGCTCCGAATATGCCTTTCCAATCCCACAAGAAGAGCCTTAGCGAAAGGCTTATTGAGGGGAAAGATGTAACTCTATGAGATGAATTAACAGAACACAGAGCAGTTTCTCAGAAAGCTTCTTTCCAGTTTTGAACGGAAGACATTTCCTTTTTCAGCATAGCCCTCTAGGGGCTTCCAAATATCCCTTTTTCAATTCCACAAGAACAGCCTTTACGAAAGGCTTCTTGAAGGGAAAGATGTAACTCTGTGAGATGAATTAACAGAACACAGACCAGTTTCTTCGAAACCTTGTTTACAGTTTTGAACGGAAGGTAATTCCTTTTTCACCATAGCCCTCTATGGGCTTCCAAATATCGCTTTGCCAATTCCTCAAGAATAGCCTTAGCGAAAGGCTTCTTGAAGGGAAAGATGTAACTCTGTGAGATGAATTAACAGAACACAGAGCAGATTCTCAGAAAGCTTCTTTGCAGTTTTGAACGGAAGATATTTCCTTTTTCACCGTAGTCCTCTATGGGCTTCCAAATATCCCTTTGCCAATTCCACAAGAGCAGCCTTAGCGAAAGGCTTCTTGAAGGGAAAGATGTAACTCTGTGAGATGAATTAACAGGACACAGAGCAGTTTCTCAGAAAGCTTCTTTCCAGTTTTGAACGGAAGATATTTCCTTTTTCACCATAGCCCTCTAAGTGCTTGCAAATATCCCTTTGAAAAATCCACAAGAACAGCCTTAGCGAAAGGCTTCTTGAGGGGAAAGATGGAACTCTGTGAGATGAATTAACAGAACACAGAGTAGTTTCTCAGAAAGCTTCTTTCCAGTTTTGAATGGAAGATATTTCCTTTTTCACCATAGCCGTCTATGGGCTTCCAAATATCACTTTTCCAATTCCACAATAACAGCCTTAGCGAAAGGCTTCTTGAAGGGAAAGATGTAACTCTGTGAGATGAATTAACAGAACACAGAGCAGTTTTTCAGAAAGCTTCTTTCCAGTTTTGAACGGAAGATATTTCCTTTTTCAACCTAGTCCTCTATGGGCTTCCAAATATCACTTTGGCAATTCCACAAGTACAGCCTTAGCGAAAGGCTTCTTGAAGGGAAAGATGTAACTTTGTGAGTTGAATTAACAGAACACAGAGCAGTTTCTCAGAAAGCTTCTTTCCAGTTTTGAACGGAAGATATTTCCTTTTTCACCATAGCCCTCTATGGGCTTCCAAACATCACTTTGCCAATTCCACAAGAACAGCCTTAGCGAAAGGCTTCTTGAAGGGAAAGATGTAACTCTGTGAGATGAATTAACAGAACACAGAGCAGTTTCTCAGAAAGCTTCTTTCCAGTTTTGAACGGAAGATATTTCCTTTTTCACCATAGCCCTCTAAGTGCTCCCAAATATCACTTTGCCAAATCCACAAGAACAGCCTTAGCGAAAGGCTTCTTGTAGGGAAAGATGTAACTCTGTGAGATGAACTAACAGATAACAGAGCTGTTTCTCAGAAAGCTTCTTTCCAGTTTTTAACGGAAGATATTTCCTTTTTCACCATAGCCCTCTATGGGCTTCCAAATATCACTTTGCCAATTACACAAAAACACCCTCAGCGAAACGCTTCTTGAAAGGAAAGATGAAACTCTGTGAGATGAATTAACAGAACACAGATCAGTTTCTCAGAAAACTTCTTTCCAGTTTTGAACGGAAGATATTTCCTTTTTCACCATAGCCCTCTATGGGCTACCAAATATCACGTTGCCATTCCATATGAACAGCCTCAGCGAAAGGCTTATTGAAGTGAAAGATGTAACTCTGTGAGATGAATTAACAGAACACAGAGCAGTTTCTCAGAAAGCTTCTTTCCAGTTTTGAACGGAAGATATTTCCTTTTTCACCATAGCCCTCTATGGGCTTCCAAATATCGCTTTGACAATTCCATAAGAACAGCCTTAGCGAAAGTCTTCTTGAAGGGAAAGAGGTAACTCTGTGAGATGAATTAACAGAACACAGAGCAGTTTCTCAGAAAGCTTCTTTCCAGTTTTGAACGGAAAATATTTCCTTTTTCACCGTAGTCCTCAATGGGCTTTCAAATATCCCTTTTTCCAATTCCACAAGAACACCCTTAGCGAAAGGATTCTTGAAGGAAAAGATGTAACTCTGTGACATGAATTAACAGAACACAGAGCAGTTTCTCAGAAAGCTTCTTTCCCGTTTTGAACGGAAGATATTTCCTTTTTCACCGCAGTCCTCAATGGGCTTCCAAATATCCCTTTGCCAATTCCACAAGAACAGCCTTAGCGAAAGGCTTCTTGAAGTGAAAGATGGAACTCTGTGAGATGAATTAACAGAACACAGAGCAGTTTCTCAGAAAGCTTCTTTCCGGTTTTGAAAGGAAGATACTTAATTTTTCGCCGTAGCCCTCTATGGTCTTTCAAATATCACTTTGCCAAGTCCACAACAATAGCCTTAGCGAAAGGCTTCTTGAAGGGAAAGACAGAACTCTGTGAGATGAGTTAACAGAACACAGAGCAGTTTCTCAGAAAGCTTCTTTCCAGTTTTGAACGGAAGATATTTCCTTTTTCACCATAGCCCTCTAGGGTCTTCCAAATATCACTTTGCCTTTTCCACAAGAACAGCCTTAGAGAAAGGCTTCTTGAAGGGAAAGATGTAACTCTGTGAGATAAATTAAAAGAACACAGAGCAGTTTCTCAGAATGCTTCTTTCCACTTTTGGTCGGAAGATATTTCCTTTTTCACCATAGCCCTCTAAGGGCTTCCAAATATCACTTTGCCAATTCCACAAGAACAGCCTTAGCGAAAGACTTCTTGAAGGGAACGTGGTAACTCTGTGGGATGAATTTACAGAACACAGAGCAGTTTCTCAGAAAGCTTCTTTCCGGTTTTGAACGGAAGATATTTCCTTTTTCACCATAGCCCTCTAGGGGCTTCCAAATATCCCTTTTTCAATTCCACAAGAACAGCCTTAGCGAAAGGCTTCTTGAAGGGAAGATGTGAATCTGTGAGATGAATTAACAGAACACAGAGCAGTTTCTCAGAAAGCTTCTTTCCAGTTTTGAACGGAAGATATTTCCTTTTTCACCATAGCCCTCTACGGCCTTCCAAATATCCCTTTGCCAATTCCACAAGAACAGCCTTAGCGAAAGGTTTCTTGTAGGAAAAGATGTAACTCTGTGAGATGAATTATTAGAACAGAGAGCAGTTTCTCAGAAAGCTTCTTTCCAGTTTTGAACGGAATATATTTCCTTTTTCACCGTAGTCCTCAATGGGCTTCCAAATATCCTTTGCCAATTCCAAAAAGAACAGCCTTAGCGAAAGACTTCTTGAAGGGAAAATGTAACTCTCTGAGATGAATTAACAGAACACAGAGCAGTTTCTCAGAAAGCTTCTTTCCAGTTTTGAACGGAAGTTATTTCCTTTTTCACCATAGCCCTCTAGTGGCTTCCAAATATCCCTTCGCCAATTCCACAAAAACAGCCTTAGCGAAAGGCTTCTTGAAGGGAGAGATGTAACACAGTGAGATGAATTAACAAAACACAGAGCAGTATCTCAGAAAGCTTCTTTCCAGTTTTGAACAGAAGATATTTCCTTTTTAATCCTAGCCCTCTATGGGCTTCAAAATATCGCTTTGAGAATTCCATAAGAACAGCGTTAGCGAAAGGCTTCTTGAAGGGAAAGATGTAACTATGTGAGATGAATTAACAGAACACAGAGCATTTTCTCAGAAAAGTTCTTTCCAGTTTTGAACGGAAGATATTTCATTTTTCACCAGAGCCCTCTATGGGCTTCCAAATATCACCTTGCTAATTCCACATGAACAGCCTTAGGGAAAGGCTTCTTGAAGGGAAAGGTGTAATTCTGTGAGATGAATTAACAGAACACAGAGCAGTTTCTCAGAAAGCTTCTTTCCAGTTTTGAACGGAAGATATTTCCTTTTTCACCATAGCCCTCTAGGGGCTTCCAAATATCCCTTTTTCAATTCCACAAGAACAGCCTTAGCGAAAGGCTTCTTGAAGGGAAAGATATGACTCTGTGAGATGAATTAACAGAACACAGAGCAGTTTCTCAGAAAGCTTCTTTCCAGTTTTGAACGGAAGATATTTCCTTTTTCACCATAGCCCTCTACGGGCTCCGAATATGCCTTTCCAATCCCACAAGAAGAGCCTTAGCGAAAGGCTTATTGAGGGGAAAGATGTAACTCTATGAGATGAATTAACAGAACACAGAGCAGTTTCTCAGAAAGCTTCTTTCCAGTTTTGAACGGAAGACATTTCCTTTTTCAGCATAGCCCTCTAGGGGCTTCCAAATATCCCTTTTTCAATTCCACAAGAACAGCCTTTACGAAAGGCTTCTTGAAGGGAAAGATGTAACTCTGTGAGATGAATTAACAGAACACAGACCAGTTTCTTCGAAACCTTGTTTACAGTTTTGAACGGAAGGTAATTCCTTTTTCACCATAGCCCTCTATGGGCTTCCAAATATCGCTTTGCCAATTCCTCAAGAATAGCCTTAGCGAAAGGCTTCTTGAAGGGAAAGATGTAACTCTGTGAGATGAATTAACAGAACACAGAGCAGATTCTCAGAAAGCTTCTTTGCAGTTTTGAACGGAAGATATTTCCTTTTTCACCGTAGTCCTCTATGGGCTTCCAAATATCCCTTTGCCAATTCCACAAGAGCAGCCTTAGCGAAAGGCTTCTTGAAGGGAAAGATGTAACTCTGTGAGATGAATTAACAGGACACAGAGCAGTTTCTCAGAAAGCTTCTTTCCAGTTTTGAACGGAAGATATTTCCTTTTTCACCATAGCCCTCTAAGTGCTTGCAAATATCCCTTTGAAAAATCCACAAGAACAGCCTTAGCGAAAGGCTTCTTGAGGGGAAAGATGGAACTCTGTGAGATGAATTAACAGAACACAGAGTAGTTTCTCAGAAAGCTTCTTTCCAGTTTTGAATGGAAGATATTTCCTTTTTCACCATAGCCGTCTATGGGCTTCCAAATATCACTTTTCCAATTCCACAATAACAGCCTTAGCGAAAGGCTTCTTGAAGGGAAAGATGTAACTCTGTGAGATGAATTAACAGAACACAGAGCAGTTTTTCAGAAAGCTTCTTTCCAGTTTTGAACGGAAGATATTTCCTTTTTCAACCTAGTCCTCTATGGGCTTCCAAATATCACTTTGGCAATTCCACAAGTACAGCCTTAGCGAAAGGCTTCTTGAAGGGAAAGATGTAACTTTGTGAGTTGAATTAACAGAACACAGAGCAGTTTCTCAGAAAGCTTCTTTCCAGTTTTGAACGGAAGATATTTCCTTTTTCACCATAGCCCTCTATGGGCTTCCAAACATCACTTTGCCAATTCCACAAGAACAGCCTTAGCGAAAGGCTTCTTGAAGGGAAAGATGTATCTCTGTGAGATGAATTAACAGAACACAGAGCAGTTTCTCAGAAAGCTTCTTTCCAGTTTTGAACGGAAGATATTTCCTTTTTCACCATAGCCCTCTAAGTGCTCCCAAATATCACTTTGCCAAATCCACAAGAACAGCCTTAGCGAAAGGCTTCTTGTAGGGAAAGATGTAACTCTGTGAGATGAACTAACAGATAACAGAGCTGTTTCTCAGAAAGCTTCTTTCCAGTTTTTAACGGAAGATATTTCCTTTTTCACCATAGCCCTCTATGGGCTTCCAAATATCACTTTGCCAATTACACAAAAACACCCTCAGCGAAACGCTTCTTGAAAGGAAAGATGAAACTCTGTGAGATGAATTAACAGAACACAGATCAGTTTCTCAGAAAACTTCTTTCCAGTTTTGAACGGAAGATATTTCCTTTTTCACCATAGCCCTCTATGGGCTACCAAATATCACGTTGCCATTCCATATGAACAGCCTCAGCGAAAGGCTTATTGAAGTGAAAGATGTAACTCTGTGAGATGAATTAACAGAACACAGAGCAGTTTCTCAGAAAGCTTCTTTCCAGTTTTGAACGGAAGATATTTCCTTTTTCACCATAGCCCTCTATGGGCTTCCAAATATCGCTTTGACAATTCCATAAGAACAGCCTTAGCGAAAGTCTTCTTGAAGGGAAAGAGGTAACTCTGTGAGATGAATTAACAGAACACAGAGCAGTTTCTCAGAAAGCTTCTTTCCAGTTTTGAACGGAAAATATTTCCTTTTTCACCGTAGTCCTCAATGGGCTTTCAAATATCCCTTTTTCCAATTCCACAAGAACACCCTTAGCGAAAGGATTCTTGAAGGAAAAGATGTAACTCTGTGACATGAATTAACAGAACACAGAGCAGTTTCTCAGAAAGCTTCTTTCCCGTTTTGAACGGAAGATATTTCCTTTTTCACCGCAGTCCTCAATGGGCTTCCAAATATCCCTTTGCCAATTCCACAAGAACAGCCTTAGCGAAAGGCTTCTTGAAGTGAAAGATGGAACTCTGTGAGATGAATTAACAGAACACAGAGCAGTTTCTCAGAAAGCTTCTTTCCGGTTTTGAAAGGAAGATACTTAATTTTTCGCCGTAGCCCTCTATGGTCTTTCAAATATCACTTTGCCAAGTCCACAACAATAGCCTTAGCGAAAGGCTTCTTGAAGGGAAAGACAGAACTCTGTGAGATGAGTTAACAGAACACAGAGCAGTTTCTCAGAAAGCTTCTTTCCAGTTTTGAACGGAAGATATTTCCTTTTTCACCATAGCCCTCTAGGGTCTTCCAAATATCACTTTGCCTTTTCCACAAGAACAGCCTTAGAGAAAGGCTTCTTGAAGGGAAAGATGTAACTCTGTGAGATAAATTAAAAGAACACAGAGCAGTTTCTCAGAATGCTTCTTTCCACTTTTGGTCGGAAGATATTTCCTTTTTCACCATAGCCCTCTAAGGGCTTCCAAATATCACTTTGCCAATTCCACAAGAACAGCCTTAGCGAAAGACTTCTTGAAGGGAACGTGGTAACTCTGTGGGATGAATTTACAGAACACAGAGCAGTTTCTCAGAAAGCTTCTTTCCGGTTTTGAACGGAAGATATTTCCTTTTTCACCATAGCCCTCTAGGGGCTTCCAAATATCCCTTTTTCAATTCCACAAGAACAGCCTTAGCGAAAGGCTTCTTGAAGGGAAGATGTGAATCTGTGAGATGAATTAACAGAACACAGAGCAGTTTCTCAGAAAGCTTCTTTCCAGTTTTGAACGGAAGATATTTCCTTTTTCACCATAGCCCTCTACGGCCTTCCAAATATCCCTTTGCCAATTCCACAAGAACAGCCTTAGCGAAAGGTTTCTTGTAGGAAAAGATGTAACTCTGTGAGATGAATTAATAGAACAGAGAGCAGTTTCTCAGAAAGCTTCTTTCCAGTTTTGAACGGAATATATTTCCTTTTTCACCGTAGTCCTCAATGGGCTTCCAAATATCCTTTGCCAATTCCAAAAAGAACAGCCTTAGCGAAAGACTTCTTGAAGGGAAAATGTAACTCTCTGAGATGAATTAACAGAACACAGAGCAGTTTCTCAGAAAGCTTCTTTCCAGTTTTGAACGGAAGTTATTTCCTTTTTCACCATAGCCCTCTAGTGGCTTCCAAATATCCCTTCGCCAATTCCACAAAAACAGCCTTAGCGAAAGGCTTCTTGAAGGGAGAGATGTAACACAGTGAGATGAATTAACAAAACACAGAGCAGTATCTCAGAAAGCTTCTTTCCAGTTTTGAACAGAAGATATTTCCTTTTTAATCCTAGCCCTCTATGGGCTTCAAAATATCGCTTTGAGAATTCCATAAGAACAGCGTTAGCGAAAGGCTTCTTGAAGGGAAAGATGTAACTATGTGAGATGAATTAACAGAACACAGAGCATTTTCTCAGAAAAGTTCTTTCCAGTTTTGAACGGAAGATATTTCATTTTTCACCAGAGCCCTCTATGGGCTTCCAAATATCACCTTGCTAATTCCACATGAACAGCCTTAGGGAAAGGCTTCTTGAAGGGAAAGGTGTAATTCTGTGAGATGAATTAACAGAACACAGAGCAGTTTCTCAGAAAGCTTCTTTCCAGTTTTGAACGGAAGATATTTCCTTTTTCACCATAGCCCTCTAGGGGCTTCCAAATATCCCTTTTTCAATTCCACAAGAACAGCCTTAGCGAAAGGCTTCTTGAAGGGAAAGATATGACTCTGTGAGATGAATTAACAGAACACAGAGCAGTTTCTCAGAAAGCTTCTTTCCAGTTTTGAACGGAAGATATTTCCTTTTTCACCATAGCCCTCTACGGGCTCCGAATATGCCTTTCCAATCCCACAAGAAGAGCCTTAGCGAAAGGCTTATTGAGGGGAAAGATGTAACTCTATGAGATGAATTAACAGAACACAGAGCAGTTTCTCAGAAAGCTTCTTTCCAGTTTTGAACGGAAGACATTTCCTTTTTCAGCATAGCCCTCTAGGGGCTTCCAAATATCCCTTTTTCAATTCCACAAGAACAGCCTTTACGAAAGGCTTCTTGAAGGGAAAGATGTAACTCTGTGAGATGAATTAACAGAACACAGACCAGTTTCTTCGAAACCTTGTTTACAGTTTTGAACGGAAGGTAATTCCTTTTTCACCATAGCCCTCTATGGGCTTCCAAATATCGCTTTGCCAATTCCTCAAGAATAGCCTTAGCGAAAGGCTTCTTGAAGGGAAAGATGTAACTCTGTGAGATGAATTAACAGAACACAGAGCAGTTTCTCAGAAAGCTTCTTTGCAGTTTTGAACGGAAGATATTTCCTTTTTCACCGTAGTCCTCTATGGGCTTCCAAATATCCCTTTGCCAATTCCACAAGAGCAGCCTTAGTGAAAGGCTTCTTGAAGGGAAAGATGTAACTCTGTGAGATGAATTAACAGGACACAGAGCAGTTTCTCAGAAAGCTTCTTTCCAGTTTTGAACAGAAGATATTTCCTTTTTCACCATAGCCCTCTAAGTGCTTGCAAATATCCCTTTGAAAAATCCACAAGAACAGCCTTAGCGAAAGGCTTCTTGAGGGGAAAGATGGAACTCTGTGAGATGAATTAACAGAACACAGAGTAGTTTCTCAGAAAGCTTCTTTCCAGTTTTGAATGGAAGATATTTCCTTTTTCACCATAGCCGTCTATGGGCTTCCAAATATCACTTTTCCAATTCCACAATAACAGCCTTAGCGAAAGGCTTCTTGAAGGGAAAGATGTAACTCTGTGAGATGAATTAACAGAACACAGAGCAGTTTTTCAGAAAGCTTCTTTCCAGTTTTGAACGGAAGATATTTCCTTTTTCAACCTAGTCCTCTATGGGCTTCCAAATATCACTTTGGCAATTCCACAAGTACAGCCTTAGCGAAAGGCTTCTTGAAGGGAAAGATGTAACTTTGTGAGTTGAATTAACAGAACACAGAGCAGTTTCTCAGAAAGCTTCTTTCCAGTTTTGAACGGAAGATATTTCCTTTTTCACCATAGCCCTCTATGGGCTTCCAAACATCACTTTGCCAATTCCACAAGAACAGCCTTAGCGAAAGGCTTCTTGAAGGGAAAGATGTATCTCTGTGAGATGAATTAACAGAACACAGAGCAGTTTCTCAGAAAGCTTCTTTCCAGTTTTGAACGGAAGATATTTCCTTTTTCACCATAGCCCTCTAAGTGCTCCCAAATATCACTTTGCCAAATCCACAAGAACAGCCTTAGCGAAAGGCTTCTTGTAGGGAAAGATGTAACTCTGTGAGATGAACTAACAGATAACAGAGCTGTTTCTCAGAAAGCTTCTTTCCAGTTTTTAACGGAAGATATTTCCTTTTTCACCATAGCCCTCTATGGGCTTCCAAATATCACTTTGCCAATTACACAAAAACACCCTCAGCGAAACGCTTCTTGAAAGGAAAGATGAAACTCTGTGAGATGAATTAACAGGACACAGATCAGTTTCTCAGAAAACTTCTTTCCAGTTTTGAACGGAAGATATTTCCTTTTTCACCATAGCCCTCTATGGGCTACCAAATATCACGTTGCCATTCCATATGAACAGCCTCAGCGAAAGGCTTATTGAAGTGAAAGATGTAACTCTGTGAGATAAATTAACAGAACACAGAGCAGTTTCTCAGAAAGCTTCTTTCCAGTTTTGAACGGAAGATATTTCCTTTTTCACCATAGCCCTCTATGGGCTTCCAAATATCGCTTTGACAATTCCATAAGAACAGCCTTAGCGAAAGTCTTCTTGAAGGGAAAGAGGTAACTCTGTGAGATGAATTAACAGAACACAGAGCAGTTTCTCAGAAAGCTTCTTTCCAGTTTTGAACGGAAAATATTTCCTTTTTCACCGTAGTCCTCAATGGGCTTTCAAATATCCCTTTTTCCAATTCCACAAGAACACCCTTAGCGAAAGGATTCTTGAAGGAAAAGATGTAACTCTGTGACATGAATTAACAGAACACAGAGCAGTTTCTCAGAAAGCTTCTTTCCCGTTTTGAACGGAAGATATTTCCTTTTTCACCGCAGTCCTCAATGGGCTTCCAAATATCCCTTTGCCAATTCCACAAGAACAGCCTTAGCGAAAGGCTTCTTGAAGTGAAAGATGGAACTCTGTGAGATGAATTAACAGAACACAGAGCAGTTTCTCAGAAAGCTTCTTTCCGGTTTTGAAAGGAAGATACTTAATTTTTCGCCGTAGCCCTCTATGGTCTTTCAAATATCACTTTGCCAATTCCACAACAATAGCCTTAGTGAAAGGCTTCTTGAAGGGAAAGACAGAACTCTGTGAGATGAGTTAACAGAACACAGAGCAGTTTCTCAGAAAGCTTCTTTCCAGTTTTGAACGGAAGATATTTCCTTTTTCACCATAGCCCTCTAGGGTCTTCCAAATATCACTTTGCCATTTCCACAAGAACAGCCTTAGAGAAAGGCTTCTTGAAGGGAAAGATGTAACTCTGTGAGATAAATTAAAAGAACACAGAGCAGTTTCTCAGAATGCTTCTTTCCACTTTTGGTCGGAAGATATTTCCTTTTTCACCATAGCCCTCTAAGGGCTTCCAAATATCACTTTGCCAATTCCACAAGAACAGCCTTAGCGAAAGACTTCTTGAAGGGAACGTGGTAACTCTGTGGGATGAATTTACAGAACACAGAGCAGTTTCTCAGAAAGCTTCTTTCCGGTTTTGAACGGAAGATATTTCCTTTTTCTCCGTAGTCCTCTATGGGCTTCCAAATATCACTTTGCCAATTACACAAGAACAGCCTTAGCGAAAGGCTTCTTGACGGGAAAGATTTAGCTCTGTGAGATGAATTAACAGAACACAGAGCAGTTTTTCAGAAAGCTTCTTTACAGTTTTGAACGGAAGATATTTCCTTTTTCACCATAGCCCTCTATGCGCTTCCAAATATCCATTTTCCAAATCCACAAGAACAGCCTTAGTGAAAGACTTCTTGAAGGGAAAGTTGTAACTCTGTTACATGAATTAACAGAACACAGAGCAGTTTCTCAGAAAGCTTCTTTCCAGTTTTGAACGGAAGATATTTCCTTTTTCACCATAGCCCTCTAGGGGCTTCCAAATATCCCTTTTTCAATTCCACAAGAACAGCCTTAGCGAAAGGCTTCTTGAAGGGAAGATGTGAATCTGTGAGATGAATTAACAGAACACAGAGCAGTTTCTCAGAAAGCTTCTTTCCAGTTTTGAACGGAAGATATTTCCTTTTTCACCATAGCCCTCTACGGCCTTCCAAATATCCCTTTGCCAATTCCACAAGAACAGCCTTAGCGAAAGGTTTCTTGTAGGAAAAGATGTAACTCTGTGAGATGAATTATTAGAACAGAGAGCAGTTTCTCAGAAAGCTTCTTTCCAGTTTTGAACGGAAGATATTTCCTTTTTCACCGTAGTCCTCAATGGGCTTCCAAATATCCTTTGCCAATTCCAAAAAGAACAGCCTTAGCGAAAGACTTCTTGAAGGGAAAATGTAACTCTCTGAGATGAATTAACAGAACACAGAGCAGTTTCTCAGAAAGCTTCTTTCCAGTTTTGAACGGAAGTTATTTCCTTTTTCACCATAGCCCTCTAGTGGCTTCCAAATATCCCTTCGCCAATTCCACAAAAACAGCCTTAGCGAAAGGCTTCTTGAAGGGAGAGATGTAACACAGTGAGATGAATTAACAAAACACAGAGCAGTATCTCAGAAAGCTTCTTTCCAGTTTTGAACAGAAGATATTTCCTTTTTAATCCTAGCCCTCTATGGGCTTCAAAATATCGCTTTGAGAATTCCATAAGAACAGCGTTAGCGAAAGGCTTCTTGAAGGGAAAGATGTAACTATGTGAGATGAATTAACAGAACACAGAGCATTTTCTCAGAAAAGTTCTTTCCAGTTTTGAACGGAAGATATTTCATTTTTCACCAGAGCCCTCTATGGGCTTCCAAATATCACCTTGCTAATTCCACATGAACAGCCTTAGGGAAAGGCTTCTTGAAGGGAAAGGTGTAATTCTGTGAGATGAATTAACAGAACACAGAGCAGTTTCTCAGAAAGTTTCTTTCCAGTTTTGAACGGAAGATATTTCCTTTTTCACCATAGCCCTCTAGGGGCTTCCAAATATCCCTTTTTCAATTCCACAAGAACAGCCTTAGCGAAAGGCTTCTTGAAGGGAAAGATATGACTCTGTGAGATGAATTAACAGAACACAGAGCAGTTTCTCAGAAAGCTTCTTTCCAGTTTTGAACGGAAGATATTTCCTTTTTCACCATAGCCCTCTACGGGCTCCGAATATGCCTTTCCAATCCCACAAGAAGAGCCTTAGCGAAAGGCTTATTGAGGGGAAAGATGTAACTCTATGAGATGAATTAACAGAACACAGAGCAGTTTCTCAGAAAGCTTCTTTCCAGTTTTGAACGGAAGACATTTCCTTTTTCAGCATAGCCCTCTAGGGGCTTCCAAATATCCCTTTTTCAATTCCACAAGAACAGCCTTTACGAAAGGCTTCTTGAAGGGAAAGATGTAACTCTGTGAGATGAATTAACAGAACACAGACCAGTTTCTTCGAAACCTTGTTTACAGTTTTGAACGGAAGGTAATTCCTTTTTCACCATAGCCCTCTATGGGCTTCCAAATATCGCTTTGCCAATTCCTCAAGAATAGCCTTAGCGAAAGGCTTCTTGAAGGGAAAGATGTAACTCTGTGAGATGAATTAACAGAACACAGAGCAGTTTCTCAGAAAGCTTCTTTGCAGTTTTGAACGGAAGATATTTCCTTTTTCACCGTAGTCCTCTATGGGCTTCCAAATATCC
The DNA here is from genome assembly GCF_047675955.1 of Chlorocebus sabaeus. Taxonomy (NCBI): domain Eukaryota; kingdom Metazoa; phylum Chordata; class Mammalia; order Primates; family Cercopithecidae; genus Chlorocebus; species Chlorocebus sabaeus. Next base: position 26,284,159 of record NC_132921.1, read on the forward strand.
CTTTGCCAATTCCACAAGAGCAGCCTTAGCGAAAGGCTTCTTGAAGGGAAAGATGTAACTCTGTGAGATGAATTAACAGGACACAGAGCAGTTTCTCAGAAAGCTTCTTTCCAGTTTTGAACGGAAGATATTTCCTTTTTCACCATAGCCCTCTAAGTGCTTGCAAATATCCCTTTGAAAAATCCACAAGAACAGCCTTAGCGAAAGGCTTCTTGAGGGGAAAGATGGAACTCTGTGAGATGAATTAACAGAACACAGAGTAGTTTCTCAGAAAGCTTCTTTCCAGTTTTGAATGGAAGATATTTCCTTTTTCACCATAGCCGTCTATGGGCTTCCAAATATCACTTTTCCAATTCCACAATAACAGCCTTAGCGAAAGGCTTCTTGAAGGGAAAGATGTAACTCTGTGAGATGAATTAACAGAACACAGAGCAGTTTTTCAGAAAGCTTCTTTCCAGTTTTGAACGGAAGATATTTCCTTTTTCAACCTAGTCCTCTATGGGCTTCCAAATATCACTTTGGCAATTCCACAAGTACAGCCTTAGCGAAAGGCTTCTTGAAGGGAAAGATGTAACTTTGTGAGTTGAATTAACAGAACACAGAGCAGTTTCTCAGAAAGCTTCTTTCCAGTTTTGAACGGAAGATATTTCCTTTTTCACCATAGCCCTCTATGGGCTTCCAAACACCACTTTGCCAATTCCACAAGAACAGCCTTAGCGAAAGGCTTCTTGAAGGGAAAGATGTATCTCTGTGAGATGAATTAACAGAACACAGAGCAGTTTCTCAGAAAGCTTCTTTCCAGTTTTGAACGGAAGATATTTCCTTTTTCACCATAGCCCTCTAAGTGCTCCCAAATATCACTTTGCCAAATCCACAAGAACAGCCTTAGCGAAAGGCTTCTTGTAGGGAAAGATGTAACTCTGTGAGATGAACTAACAGATAACAGAGCTGTTTCTCAGAAAGCTTCTTTCCAGTTTTTAACGGAAGATATTTCCTTTTTCACCATAGCCCTCTATGGGCTTCCAAATATCACTTTGCCAATTACACAAAAACACCCTCAGCGAAACGCTTCTTGAAAGGAAAGATGAAACTCTGTGAGATGAATTAACAGGACACAGATCAGTTTCTCAGAAAACTTCTTTCCAGTTTTGAACGGAAGATATTTCCTTTTTCACCATAGCCCTCTATGGGCTACCAAATATCACGTTGCCATTCCATATGAACAGCCTCAGCGAAAGGCTTATTGAAGTGAAAGATGTAACTCTGTGAGATAAATTAACAGAACACAGAGCAGTTTCTCAGAAAGCTTCTTTCCTGTTTTGAACGGAAGATATTTCCTTTTTCACCATAGCCCTCTATGGGCTTCCAAATATCGCTTTGACAATTCCATAAGAACAGCCTTAGCGAAAGTCTTCTTGAAGGGAAAGAGGTAACTCTGTGAGATGAATTAACAGAACACAGAGCAGTTTCTCAGAAAGCTTCTTTCCAGTTTTGAACGGAAAATATTTCCTTTTTCACCGTAGTCCTCAATGGGCTTTCAAATATCCCTTTTTCCAATTCCACAAGAACACCCTTAGCGAAAGGATTCTTGAAGGAAAAGATGTAACTCTGTGACATGAATTAACAGAACACAGAGCAGTTTCTCAGAAAGCTTCTTTCCCGTTTTGAACGGAAGATATTTCCTTTTTCACCGCAGTCCTCAATGGGCTTCCAAATATCCCTTTGCCAATTCCACAAGAACAGCCTTAGCGAAAGGCTTCTTGAAGTGAAAGATGGAACTCTGTGAGATGAATTAACAGAACACAGAGCAGTTTCTCAGAAAGCTTCTTTCCGGTTTTGAAAGGAAGATACTTAATTTTTCGCCGTAGCCCTCTATGGTCTTTCAAATATCACTTTGCCAATTCCACAACAATAGCCTTAGTGAAAGGCTTCTTGAAGGGAAAGACAGAACTCTGTGAGATGAGTTAACAGAACACAGAGCAGTTTCTCAGAAAGCTTCTTTCCAGTTTTGAACGGAAGATATTTCCTTTTTCACCATAGCCCTCTAGGGTCTTCCAAATATCACTTTGCCATTTCCACAAGAACAGCCTTAGAGAAAGGCTTCTTGAAGGGAAAGATGTAACTCTGTGAGATAAATTAAAAGAACACAGAGCAGTTTCTCAGAATGCTTCTTTCCACTTTTGGTCGGAAGATATTTCCTTTTTCACCATAGCCCTCTAAGGGCTTCCAAATATCACTTTGCCAATTCCACAAGAACAGCCTTAGCGAAAGACTTCTTGAAGGGAACGTGGTAACTCTGTGGGATGAATTTACAGAACACAGAGCAGTTTCTCAGAAAGCTTCTTTCCGGTTTTGAACGGAAGATATTTCCTTTTTCTCCGTAGTCCTCTATGGGCTTCCAAATATCACTTTGCCAATTACACAAGAACAGCCTTAGCGAAAGGCTTCTTGACGGGAAAGATTTAGCTCTGTGAGATGAATTAACAGAACACAGAGCAGTTTTTCAGAAAGCTTCTTTACAGTTTTGAACGGAAGATATTTCCTTTTTCACCATAGCCCTCTATGCGCTTCCAAATATCCATTTTCCAAATCCACAAGAACAGCCTTAGTGAAAGACTTCTTGAAGGGAAAGTTGTAACTCTGTTACATGAATTAACAGAACACAGAGCAGTTTCTCAGAAAGCTTCTTTCCAGTTTTGAACGGAAGATATTTCCTTTTTCACCATAGCCCTCTAGGGGCTTCCAAATATCCCTTTTTCAATTCCACAAGAACAGCCTTAGCGAAAGGCTTCTTGAAGGGAAGATGTGAATCTGTGAGATGAATTAACAGAACACAGAGCAGTTTCTCAGAAAGCTTCTTTCCAGTTTTGAACGGAAGATATTTCCTTTTTCACCATAGCCCTCTACGGCCTTCCAAATATCCCTTTGCCAATTCCACAAGAACAGCCTTAGCGAAAGGTTTCTTGTAGGAAAAGATGTAACTCTGTGAGATGAATTATTAGAACAGAGAGCAGTTTCTCAGAAAGCTTCTTTCCAGTTTTGAACGGAAGATATTTCCTTTTTCACCGTAGTCCTCAATGGGCTTCCAAATATCCTTTGCCAATTCCAAAAAGAACAGCCTTAGCGAAAGACTTCTTGAAGGGAAAATGTAACTCTCTGAGATGAATTAACAGAACACAGAGCAGTTTCTCAGAAAGCTTCTTTCCAGTTTTGAACGGAAGTTATTTCCTTTTTCACCATAGCCCTCTAGTGGCTTCCAAATATCCCTTCGCCAATTCCACAAAAACAGCCTTAGCGAAAGGCTTCTTGAAGGGAGAGATGTAACACAGTGAGATGAATTAACAAAACACAGAGCAGTATCTCAGAAAGCTTCTTTCCAGTTTTGAACAGAAGATATTTCCTTTTTAATCCTAGCCCTCTATGGGCTTCAAAATATCGCTTTGAGAATTCCATAAGAACAGCGTTAGCGAAAGGCTTCTTGAAGGGAAAGATGTAACTATGTGAGATGAATTAACAGAACACAGAGCATTTTCTCAGAAAAGTTCTTTCCAGTTTTGAACGGAAGATATTTCATTTTTCACCAGAGCCCTCTATGGGCTTCCAAATATCACCTTGCTAATTCCACATGAACAGCCTTAGGGAAAGGCTTCTTGAAGGGAAAGGTGTAATTCTGTGAGATGAATTAACAGAACACAGAGCAGTTTCTCAGAAAGTTTCTTTCCAGTTTTGAACGGAAGATATTTCCTTTTTCACCATAGCCCTCTAGGGGCTTCCAAATATCCCTTTTTCAATTCCACAAGAACAGCCTTAGCGAAAGGCTTCTTGAAGGGAAAGATATGACTCTGTGAGATGAATTAACAGAACACAGAGCAGTTTCTCAGAAAGCTTCTTTCCAGTTTTGAACGGAAGATATTTCCTTTTTCACCATAGCCCTCTACGGGCTCCGAATATGCCTTTCCAATCCCACAAGAAGAGCCTTAGCGAAAGGCTTATTGAGGGGAAAGATGTAACTCTATGAGATGAATTAACAGAACACAGAGCAGTTTCTCAGAAAGCTTCTTTCCAGTTTTGAACGGAAGACATTTCCTTTTTCAGCATAGCCCTCTAGGGGCTTCCAAATATCCCTTTTTCAATTCCACAAGAACAGCCTTTACGAAAGGCTTCTTGAAGGGAAAGATGTAACTCTGTGAGATGAATTAACAGAACACAGACCAGTTTCTTCGAAACCTTGTTTACAGTTTTGAACGGAAGGTAATTCCTTTTTCACCATAGCCCTCTATGGGCTTCCAAATATCGCTTTGCCAATTCCTCAAGAATAGCCTTAGCGAAAGGCTTCTTGAAGGGAAAGATGTAACTCTGTGAGATGAATTAACAGAACACAGAGCAGTTTCTCAGAAAGCTTCTTTGCAGTTTTGAACGGAAGATATTTCCTTTTTCACCGTAGTCCTCTATGGGCTTCCAAATATCCCTTTGCCAATTCCACAAGAGCAGCCTTAGCGAAAGGCTTCTTGAAGGGAAAGATGTAACTCTGTGAGATGAATTAACAGGACACAGAGCAGTTTCTCAGAAAGCTTCTTTCCAGTTTTGAACGGAAGATATTTCCTTTTTCACCATAGCCCTCTAAGTGCTTGCAAATATCCCTTTGAAAAATCCACAAGAACAGCCTTAGCGAAAGGCTTCTTGAGGGGAAAGATGGAACTCTGTGAGATGAATTAACAGAACACAGAGTAGTTTCTCAGAAAGCTTCTTTCCAGTTTTGAATGGAAGATATTTCCTTTTTCACCATAGCCGTCTATGGGCTTCCAAATATCACTTTTCCAATTCCACAATAACAGCCTTAGCGAAAGGCTTCTTGAAGGGAAAGATGTAACTCTGTGAGATGAATTAACAGAACACAGAGCTGTTTCTCAGAAAGCTTCTTTCAAGTTTTTAACGGAAGATATTTCCTTTTTCACCATAGCCCTCTACGGGCTTCCAAATATCACTTTGCCAATTACACAAAAACACCCTCAGCGAAACGCTTCTTGAAAGGAAAGATGAAACTCTGTGAGATGAATTAACAGAACACAGATCAGTTTCTCAGAAAACTTCTTTCCAGTTTTGAACGGAAGATATTTCCTTTTTCACCATAGCCCTCTATGGGCTACCAAATATCACGTTGCCATTCCATATGAACAGCCTCAGCGAAAGGCTTATTGAAGTGAAAGATGTAACTCTGTGAGATGAATTAACAGAACACAGAGCAGTTTCTCAGAAAGCTTCTTTCCAGTTTTGAACGGAAGATATTTCCTTTTTCACCATAGCCCTCTATGGGCTTCCAAATATCGCTTTGACAATTCCATAAGAACAGCCTTAGCAAAGTCTTCTTGAAGGGAAAGAGGTAACTCTGTGAGATGAATTAACAGAACACAGAGCAGTTTCTCAGAAAGCTTCTTTCCAGTTTTGAACGGAAAATATTTCCTTTTTCACCGTAGTCCTCAATGGGCTTTCAAATATCCCTTTTTCCAATTCCACAAGAACACCCTTAGCGAAAGGATTCTTGAAGGAAAAGATGTAACTCTGTGACATGAATTAACAGAACACAGAGCAGTTTCTCAGAAAGCTTCTTTCCCGTTTTGAACGGAAGATATTTCCTTTTTCACCGCAGTCCTCAATGGGCTTCCAAATATCCCTTTGCCAATTCCACAAGAACAGCCTTAGCGAAAGGCTTCTTGAAGTGAAAGATGGAACTCTGTGAGATGAATTAACAGAACACAGAGCAGTTTCTCAGAAAGCTTCTTTCCGGTTTTGAAAGGAAGATACTTAATTTTTCGCCGTAGCCCTCTATGGTCTTTCAAATATCACTTTGCCAATTCCACAACAATAGCCTTAGCGAAAGGCTTCTTGAAGGGAAAGACAGAACTCTGTGAGATGAGTTAACAGAACACAGAGCAGTTTCTCAGAAAGCTTCTTTCCAGTTTTGAACGGAAGATATTTCCTTTTTCACCATAGCCCTCTAGGGTCTTCCAAATATCACTTTGCCATTTCCACAAGAACAGCCTTAGAGAAAGGCTTCTTGAAGGGAAAGATGTAACTCTGTGAGATAAATTAAAAGAACACAGAGCAGTTTCTCAGAATGCTTCTTTCCACTTTTGGTCGGAAGATATTTCCTTTTTCACCATAGCCCTCTAAGGGCTTCCAAATATCACTTTGCCAATTCCACAAGAACAGCCTTAGCGAAAGACTTCTTGAAGGGAACGTGGTAACTCTGTGGGATGAATTTACAGAACACAGAGCAGTTTCTCAGAAAGCTTCTTTCCGGTTTTGAACGGAAGATATTTCCTTTTTCTCCGTAGTCCTCTATGGGCTTCCAAATATCACTTTGCCAATTACACAAGAACAGCCTTAGCGAAAGGCTTCTTGACGGGAAAGATTTAGCTCTGTGAGATGAATTAACAGAACACAGAGCAGTTTTTCAGAAAGCTTCTTTACAGTTTTGAACGGAAGATATTTCCTTTTTCACCATAGCCCTCTATGCGCTTCCAAATATCCATTTTCCAAATCCACAAGAACAGCCTTAGTGAAAGACTTCTTGAAGGGAAAGTTGTAACTCTGTTACATGAATTAACAGAACACAGAGCAGTTTCTCAGAAAGCTTCTTTCCAGTTTTCAACGGAAGATATTTCCTTTTTCACCATAGCCCTCTAGGGGCTTCCAAATATCCCTTTTTCAATTCCACAAGAACAGCCTTAGCGAAAGGCTTCTTGAAGGGAAGATGTGAATCTGTGAGATGAATTAACAGAACACAGAGCAGTTTCTCAGAAAGCTTCTTTCCAGTTTTGAACGGAAGATATTTCCTTTTTCACCATAGCCCTCTACGGCCTTCCAAATATCCCTTTGCCAATTCCACAAGAACAGCCTTAGCGAAAGGTTTCTTGTAGGAAAAGATGTAACTCTGTGAGATGAATTAATAGAACAGAGAGCAGTTTCTCAGAAAGCTTCTTTCCAGTTTTGAACGGAAGATATTTCCTTTTTCACCGTAGTCCTCAATGGGCTTCCAAATATCCTTTGCCAATTCCAAAAAGAACAGCCTTAGCGAAAGACTTCTTGAAGGGAAAATGTAACTCTCTGAGATGAATTAACAGAACACAGAGCAGTTTCTCAGAAAGCTTCTCTCCAGTTTTGAACGGAAGTTATTTCCTTTTTCACCATAGCCCTCTAGTGGCTTCCAAATATCCCTTCGCCAATTCCACAAAAACAGCCTTAGCGAAAGGCTTCTTGAAGGGAGAGATGTAACACAGTGAGATGAATTAACAAAACACAGAGCAGTATCTCAGAAAGCTTCTTTCCAGTTTTGAACAGAAGATATTTCCTTTTTAATCCTAGCCCTCTATGGGCTTCAAAATATCGCTTTGAGAATTCCATAAGAACAGCGTTAGCGAAAGGCTTCTTGAAGGGAAAGATGTAACTATGTGAGATGAATTAACAGAACACAGAGCATTTTCTCAGAAAAGTTCTTTCCAGTTTTGAACGGAAGATATTTCATTTTTCACCAGAGCCCTCTATGGGCTTCCAAATATCACCTTGCTAATTCCACATGAACAGCCTTAGGGAAAGGCTTCTTGAAGGGAAAGGTGTAATTCTGTGAGATGAATTAACAGAACACAGAGCAGTTTCTCAGAAAGCTTCTTTCCAGTTTTGAACGGAAGATATTTCCTTTTTCACCATAGCCCTCTAGGGGCTTCCAAATATCCCTTTTTCAATTCCACAAGAACAGCCTTAGCGAAAGGCTTCTTGAAGGGAAAGATATGACTCTGTGAGATGAATTAACAGAACACAGAGCAGTTTCTCAGAAAGCTTCTTTCCAGTTTTGAACGGAAGATATTTCCTTTTTCACCATAGCCCTCTACGGGCTCCGAATATGCCTTTCCAATCCCACAAGAAGAGCCTTAGCGAAAGGCTTATTGAGGGGAAAGATGTAACTCTATGAGATGAATTAACAGAACACAGAGCAGTTTCTCAGAAAGCTTCTTTCCAGTTTTGAACGGAAGACATTTCCTTTTTCAGCATAGCCCTCTAGGGGCTTCCAAATATCCCTTTTTCAATTCCACAAGAAGAGCCTTTACGAAAGGCTTCTTGAAGGGAAAGATGTAACTCTGTGAGATGAATTAACAGAACACAGACCAGTTTCTTCGAAACCTTGTTTACAGTTTTGAACGGAAGGTAATTCCTTTTTCACCATAGCCCTCTATGGGCTTCCAAATATCGCTTTGCCAATTCCTCAAGAATAGCCTTAGCGAAAGGCTTCTTGAAGGGAAAGATGTAACTCTGTGAGATGAATTAACAGAACACAGAGCAGTTTTTCAGAAAGCTTCTTTCCAGTTTTGAACGGAAGATATTTCCTTTTTCAACCTAGTCCTCTATGGGCTTCCAAATATCACTTTGGCAATTCCACAAGTACAGCCTTAGCGAAAGGCTTCTTGAAGGGAAAGATGTAACTTTGTGAGTTGAATTAACAGAACACAGAGCAGTTTCTCAGAAAGCTTCTTTCCAGTTTTCAACGGAAGATATTTCCTTTTTCACCATAGCCCTCTAGGGGTTCCAAACATCACTTTGCCAATTCCACAAGAACAGCCTTAGCGAAAGGCTTCTTGAAGGGAAAGATGTATCTCTGTGAGATGAATTAACAGAACACAGAGCAGTTTCTCAGAAAGCTTCTTTCCAGTTTTGAACGGAAGATATTTCCTTTTTCACCATAGCCCTCTAAGTGCTCCCAAATATCACTTTGCCAAATCCACAAGAACAGCCTTAGCGAAAGGCTTCTTGTAGGGAAAGATGTAACTCTGTGAGATGAACTAACAGATAACAGAGCTGTTTCTCAGAAAGCTTCTTTCCAGTTTTTAACGGAAGATATTTCCTTTTTCACCATAGCCCTCTATGGGCTTCCAAATATCACTTTGCCAATTACACAAAAACACCCTCAGCGAAACGCTTCTTGAAAGGAAAGATGAAACTCTGTGAGATGAATTAACAGAACACAGATCAGTTTCTCAGAAAACTTCTTTCCAGTTTTGAACGGAAGATATTTCCTTTTTCACCATAGCCCTCTAAGGGCTACCAAATATCACGTTGCCATTCCATATGAACAGCCTCAGCGAAAGGCTTATTGAAGTGAAAGATGTAACTCTGTGAGATGAATTAACAGAACACAGAGCAGTTTCTCAGAAAGCTTCTTTCCAGTTTTGAACGGAAAATATTTCCTTTTTCACCGTAGTCCTCAATGGGCTTTCATATATCCCTTTTTCCAATTCCACAAGAACACCCTTAGCGAAAGGATTCTTGAAGGAAAAGATGTAACTCTGTGACATGAATTAACAGAACACAGAGCAGTTTCTCAGAAAGCTTCTTTTCAGTTTTGAACGGAAGATATTTCCTTTTTCACCGTAGCCCTCTATGGGCTTCCAAATATCACTTTGCCAATTCCACAAGAACAGCCTTAGCGAAAGGCTTCTTGAAGGGAAAGATGTAACTCTGTGAGATGAATTAACAGAACGCAGAGCTGCTTCTCACAAAGCTTCTTTCCAGTTTTGAACGGAAGATATTTCCTTTTTCACCATAGCCCTCTAAGTGCTTCCAAATATCACTTTGCCAAATCCACAAGAACAGCCTTAGCGAAAGGCTTCTTGTAGGGAAATATGTAACTCTGTGAGATGAACTAACAGATAACAGAGCTGTTTCTCAGAAAGCTTCTTTCCAGTTTTTAACGGAAGATATTTCCTTTTTCACCATAGCCCTCTAGGGGCTACCAAATATCACCTTGCCAATTCCATATGAACCGCCTTAGCGAAAGACTTATTGAAGTGAAAGATGTAACTCTGTGAGATGAATTAACAGAACACAGAGCAGTTTCTCAGAAAGCTTCTTTCCAGTTTTGAACGGAAGATATTTCCTTTTTCACCATAGCCCTCTATGGGCTTCCAAATATCGCTTTGCCATTTCCACAAGAACAGCCTTAGCGAAAGGCTTCTTGAAGGTAAAGATGTAACTCTGTGAGATGAATTAACAGAACACAGAGCAGTCTCTCAGAAAGCTTCTTTCCACTTTTGATCGGAAGATATTTCCTTTTTCACCATAGCCCTCTATGGGCTTCCAAATATCACTTTGCCAATTCCACAAGAACAGCCTTAGCGAAAGGCTTCTTGAAGGGAAAGAGGTAACTCTGTGAGATGAATTAACAGAACACAGAGCAGTTTTTCAGAAAGCTTCTTTCCAGTTTTGAACGGAAGATATTTCCTTTTTCAACCAAGTCCTCTATGGGCTTCCAAATATCACTTTGGCAATTCCACAAGTACAGCCTTAGCGAAAGGCTTCTTGAAGGGAAAGATGTAACTTTGTGAGTTGAATTAACAGAACACAGAGCAGTTTCTCAGAAAGCTTCTTTCCAGTTTTGAACGGAAGATATTTCCTTTTTCACCATAGCCCTCTATGGGCTTCCAAACATCACTTTGCCAATTCCACAAGAACAGCCTTAGCGAAAGGCTTCTTGAAGGGAAAGATGTATCTCTGTGAGATGAATTAACAGAACACAGAGAAGTTTCTCAGAAAGCTTCTTTCCAGTTTTGAACGGAAGATATTTCCTTTTTCACCATAGCCCTCTAAGTGCTTCCAAATATCACTTTGCCAAATCCACAAGAACAGCCTTAGCGAAAGGCTTCTTGTAGGGAAAGATGTAACTCTGTGAGATGAACTAACAGATAACAGAGCTGTTTCTGAGAAAGCTTCTTTCCAGTTTTTAACGGAAGATATTTCCTTTTTCACCATAGCCCTCTATGGGCTGCCAAATATCACTTTGCCAATTCCACAAAAACAGCCTCAGCGAAACGCTTCTTGAAAGGAAAGATGAAACTCTGTGAGATGAATTAACAGAACACAGATCAGTTTCTCAGAAAACTTCTTTCCAGTTTTGAACGGAAGATAATTCCTTCTTCACCATAGCCCTCTATGGGCTACCAAATATCACGTTGCCAATTCCATATGAACAGCCTTAGCGAAAGGCTTATTGAAGTGAAAGATGTAACTCTGTGAGATGAATTAACAGAACACAGAGCAGTTTCTCAGAAAGCTTCTTTCCAGTTTTGAACGGAAGATATTTCCTTTTTCACCATAGCCCTCTATGGGCTTCCAAATATCGCTTTGACAATTCCATAAGAACAGCCTTAGCGAAAGTCTTCTTGAAGGGAAAGAGGTAACTCTGTGAGATGAATTAACAGAACACAGAGCAGTTTCTCAGAAAGCTTCTTTCCAGTTTTAAACGGAAAATATTTCCTTTTCCACCGTAGTCCTCAATGGGCTTTCAAATATCCCTTTTTCCAATTCCACAAGAACACCCTTAGCGAAAGGATTCTTGAAGGAAAAGATGTAACTCTGTGACATGAATTAACAGAACACAGAGCAGTTTCTCAGAAAGCTTCTTTTCAGTTTTGAACGGAAGATATTTCCTTTTTCACCGTAGCCCTCTATGGGCTTCCAAATATCACTTTGCCAATTACACAATAACGGCCTTCGCGAAAGGCTTCTTGAAGGGAAAGATGTAACTCTGTGAGATGAATTAACAGAACACAGAGAAGTTTCTCAGAAAGCTTCTTTCCAGTTTTGAACGGAAGATATTTCCTTTTTCACCATAGCCCTCTATGGGCTTCCAAACATCACTTTGCCAATTCCACAAGAACAGCCTTAGCGAAAGGCTTCTTGAAGGGAAAGATGTAACTCTGTGAGATGAATTAACAGAACACAGAGCTGTTTCTCACAAAGCTTCTTTCCAATTTTGAACGGAAGATATTTCCTTTTTCACCATAGCCCTCTAAGTGCTTCCAAATATCACTTTGCCAAATCCACAAGAACAGCCTTAGCGAAAGGCTTCTTGTAGGGAAATATGTAACTCTGTGAGATTAACTAACAGATAACAGAGCTGTTTCTCAGAAAGCTTCTTTCCAGTTTTTAACGGAAGATATTTCCTTTTTCACCATAGCCCTCTAGGGGCTACCAAATATCACCTTGCCAATTCCATATGAACCGCCTTAGCGAAAGACTTATTGAAGTGAAAGATGTAACTCTGTGAGATGAATTAACAGGACACAGAGCAGTTTCTCAGAAAGCTTCTTTCCAGTTTTGAACGGAAGATATTTCCTTTTTCACCATAGCCCTCTAAGTGCTTGCAAATATCCCTTTGAAAAATCCACAAGAACAGCCTTAGCGAAAGGCTTCTTGAGGGGAAAGATGGAACTCTGTGAGATGAATTAACAGAACACAGAGTAGTTTCTCAGAAAGCTTCTTTCCAGTTTTGAATGGAAGATATTTCCTTTTTCACCATAGCCGTCTATGGGCTTCCAAATATCACTTTTCCAATTCCACAATAACAGCCTTAGCGAAAGGCTTCTTGAAGGGAAAGATGTAACTCTGTGAGATGAATTAACAGAACACAGAGCAGTTTTTCAGAAAGCTTCTTTCCAGTTTTGAACGGAAGATATTTCCTTTTTCAACCTAGTCCTCTATGGGCTTCCAAATATCGCTTTGGCAATTCCACAAGTACAGCCTTAGCGAAAGGCTTCTTGAAGGGAAAGATGTAACTTTGTGAGTTGAATTAACAGAACACAGAGCAGTTTCTCAGAAAGCTTCTTTCCAGTTTTCAACGGAAGATATTTCCTTTTTCACCATAGCCCTCTAGGGGTTCCAAACATCACTTTGCCAATTCCACAAGAACAGCCTTAGCGAAAGGCTTCTTGAAGGGAAAGATGTATCTCTGTGAGATGAATTAACAGAACACAGAGCAGTTTCTCAGAAAGCTTCTTTCCAGTTTTGAACGGAAGATATTTCCTTTTTCACCATAGCCCTCTAAGTGCTCCCAAATATCACTTTGCCAAATCCACAAGAACAGCCTTAGCGAAAGGCTTCTTGTAGGGAAAGATGTAACTCTGTGAGATGAACTAACAGATAACAGAGCTGTTTCTCAGAAAGCTTCTTTCCAGTTTTTAACGGAAGATATTTCCTTTTTCACCATAGCCCTCTATGGGCTTCCAAATATCACTTTGCCAATTACACAAAAACACCCTCAGCGAAACGCTTCTTGAAAGGAAAGATGAAACTCTGTGAGATGAATTAACAGAACACAGATCAGTTTCTCAGAAAGCTTCTTTTCAGTTTTGAACGGAAGATATTTCCTTTTTCACCGTAGCCCTCTATGGGCTTCCAAATATCACTTTGCCAATTACACAATAACAGCCTTCGCGAAAGGCTTCTTGAAGGGAAAGATGTAACTCTGTGAGATGAATTCACAGAACACAGAGAAGTTTCTCAGAAAGCTTCTTTCCAGTTTTGAACGGAAGATATTTCCTTTTTCACCATAGCCCTCTATGGGCTTCCAAACATCACTTTGCCAATTCCACAAGAACAGCCTTAGCGAAAGGCTTCTTGAAGGGAAAGATGTAACTCTGTGAGATGAATTAACAGAACGCAGAGCTGTTTCTCACAAAGCTTCTTTCCAGTTTTGAACGGAAGATATTTCCTTTTTCACCATAGCCCTCTAAGTGCTTCCAAATATCACTTTGCCAAATCCACAAGAACAGCCTTAGCGAAAGGCTTCTTGTAGGGAAATATGTAACTCTGTGAGATGAACTAACAGATAACAGAGCTGTTTCTCAGAAAGCTTCTTTCCAGTTTTTAACGGAAGATATTTCCTTTTTCACCATAGCCCTCTAGGGGCTACCAAATATCACCTTGCCAATTCCATATGAACCGCCTTAGCGAAAGACTTATTGAAGTGAAAGATGTAACTCTGTGAGATGAATTAACAGAACACAGAGCAGTTTCTCAGAAAGCTTCTTTCCAGTTTTGAACGGAAGATATTTCCTTTTTCACCATAGCCCTCTATGGGCTTCCAAATATCGCTTTGCCATTTCCACAAGAACAGCCTTAGCGAAAGGCTTCTTGAAGGTAAAGATGTAACTCTGTGAGATGAATTAACAGAACACAGAGCAGTCTCTCAGAAAGCTTCTTTCCACTTTTGATCGGAAGATATTTCCTTTTTCACCATAGCCCTCTATGGGCTTCCAAATATCACTTTGCCAATTCCACAAGAACAGCCTTAGCGAAAGGCTTCTTGAAGGGAAAGAGGTAACTCTGTGAGATGAATTAACAGAACACAGAGCAGTTTTTCAGAAAGCTTCTTTCCAGTTTTGAACGGAAGATATTTCCTTTTTCAACCAAGTCCTCTATGGGCTTCCAAATATCACTTTGGCAATTCCACAAGTACAGCCTTAGCGAAAGGCTTCTTGAAGGGAAAGATGTAACTTTGTGAGTTGAATTAACAGAACACAGAGCAGTTTCTCAGAAAGCTTCTTTCCAGTTTTGAACGGAAGATATTTCCTTTTTCACCATAGCCCTCTATGGGCTTCCAAACATCACTTTGCCAATTCCACAAGAACAGCCTTAGCGAAAGGCTTCTTGAAGGGAAAGATGTATCTCTGTGAGATGAATTAACAGAACACAGAGAAGTTTCTCAGAAAGCTTCTTTCCAGTTTTGAACGGAAGATATTTCCTTTTTCACCATAGCCCTCTAAGTGCTTCCAAATATCACTTTGCCAAATCCACAAGAACAGCCTTAGCGAAAGGCTTCTTGTAGGGAAAGATGTAACTCTGTGAGATGAACTAACAGATAACAGAGCTGTTTCTGAGAAAGCTTCTTTCCAGTTTTTAACGGAAGATATTTCCTTTTTCACCATAGCCCTCTATGGGCTTCCAAATATCACTTTGCCAATTCCACAAAAACAGCCTCAGCGAAACGCTTCTTGAAAGGAAAGATGAAACTCTGTGAGATGAATTAACAGAACACAGATCAGTTTCTCAGAAAACTTCTTTCCAGTTTTGAACGGAAGATAATTCCTTCTTCACCATAGCCCTCTATGGGCTACCAAATATCACGTTGCCAATTCCATATGAACAGCCTTAGCGAAAGGCTTATTGAAGTGAAAGATGTAACTCTGTGAGATGAATTAACAGAACACAGAGCAGTTTCTCAGAAAGCTTCTTTCCAGTTTTGAACGGAAGATATTTCCTTTTTCACCATAGCCCTCTATGGGCTTCCAAATATCGCTTTGACAATTCCATAAGAACAGCCTTAGCGAAAGTCTTCTTGAAGGGAAAGAGGTAACTCTGTGAGATGAATTAACAGTACACAGAGCAGTTTCTCAGAAAGCTTCTTTCCAGTTTTAAACGGAAAATATTTCCTTTTCCACCGTAGTCCTCAATGGGCTTTCAAATATCCCTTTTTCCAATTCCACAAGAACACCCTTAGCGAAAGGATTCTTGAAGGAAAAGATGTAACTCTGTGACATGAATTAACAGAACACAGAGCAGTTTCTCAGAAAGCTTCTTTTCAGTTTTGAACGGAAGATATTTCCTTTTTCACCGTAGCCCTCTATGGGCTTCCAAATACCACTTTGCCAATTACACAAGAACAGCCTTAGCGAAAGGCTTCTTGAAGGGAAAGATGTAACTCTGTGAGATGAATTAACAGAACACAGAGCTGTTTCTCAGAAAGCTTCTTTCCAGTTTTGAACGGAAGATATTTTCTTTTTCAACCTAGTCCTCTATGGGCTTCCAAATATCACTTTGGCAATTCCACAAGTACAGCCTTAGCGAAAGGCTTCTTGAAGGGAAAGATGTAACTTTGTGAGTTGAATTAACAGAACACAGAGCAGTTTCTCAGAAAGCTTCTTTCCAGTTTTGAACGGAAGATATTTCCTTTTTCACCATAGCCCTCTATGGGCTTCCAAACATCACTTTGCCAATTCCACAAGAACAGCCTTCGCGAAAGGCTTCTTGAAGGGAAACATGTAACTCTGTGAGATGAAATAACAGAACTCAGAGAAGTTTCTCAGAAAGCTTCTTTCCAGTTTTGAACGGAAGATATTTCCTTTTTCACCATAGCCCTCTATGTGCTTCCAAATATTCCTTTGCCAATTCCACAAGAACAGACTTAGCGAAAGGCTTCTTGAAGGGAAAGATGTAACTCTGTGAGATGAATTAACAGAACACAGAGCAGTTTCTCAGAAAACTTCTTTCCAGTTTTGAACGGAAGATATTTCCTTTTTCACCGTAGCCAACTATGGGCTTCCAAATATTGCTTTGACAATTCCATAAGAACAGCCTTAGCGAAAGGCCTCTTGAAGGGAAAGAGGTAACTCTGTGAGATGAATTAACAGAACACAGAGCAGTTTCTCAGAAAGCTTCTTTCCAGTTTTGATCGGAAGATATTTCCTTTTTCACCACAGCCCTCTATGGGCTTCCAAATATCACTTTGCCAATTCCACAAGAACAGCCTTAGCGAAAGGCTTCTTGAAGGGAAAGATGTAACACTTTTAAGAGAACACAGAGCAGTTTCTCAGAAAGCTTCTTTCCAGTTTTGAACGGAAGATACTTCCTTTTTCACCATAGCCCTCTATGGGCTTCCAAATATCGCTTTGCCATTTCCACAAGAACAGCCTTAGCGAAAGGCTTCTTGAAGGGAAAGATGTAACTCTGTGAGATGAATTAACAGAGCACAGAGCAGTTTCTCAGAAAGCTTCTTTCCAGTTTTGATCGGAAGATATTTCCTTTTTCAACATAGCCCTCTATGGGCTTCCAAATATCACTTTGCCAATTCCACAAGAACAGCCTTAGCGAAAGGCTTCTTGAAGGGAAAGAGGTAACTCTGTGAGATGAATTAACAGAACACAGAGCAGTTTTTCAGAAAGCTTCTTTCCAGTTTTGAACGAAAGATATTTCCTTTTTCAACCTAGTCCTCTATGGGCTTCCAAATATCTCTTTGGCAATTCCACAAGTACAGCCTTAGCGAAAGTCTTCTTGAAGGGAAAGATGTAACTTTGTGAGTTGAATTAACAGAACACAGAGCAGTTTCTCAGAAAGCTTCTTTCCAGTTTTGAACGGAAGATATTTCCTTTTTCACCATAGCCCTCTATGGGCTTCCAAATATTCCTTTGCCAATTCCACAAGAACAGCCTTAGTGAAAGGCTTCTTGAAGGGAAAGATGTAACTCTGTGAGATGAATTAACAGAACAGAGGGCAGTTTCTCAGAAAGCTTCTTTCCAGTTTTGAACGGACGATATTTCCTTTTTCACCACAGCCCTTTATGGGCTTCCAAATATCACATTGCCTATTCCACAAGAACAGCCTTCGCGAAAGTCTTCTTGAAGGGAAAGATGTAATTCTGTGAGATGAATTAACGGAACACAGTGCAGTTTCTCAGAAAGTTTCTTTCCAGTTTTGAACGGAAGATATTTCCTTTTTCACCATAGCCCTTTATGGGTTTCAAAATATCACTTTGCCAATTCCACAAGAACAACCTTATCGAAAGGCTTCTTGATGGGAAAGATGTAACTCTGTGAGATGAATTTACAGAACACAGAGGAGTTTCTCAGAAAGCTTCTTTCCAGTTTTGAACCGAAGATATTTCCTTTTTCACCGTAGTCCTCAATGGGCTTCCAAATATGCCTTTGCAAATTCCACAAGAACAGCCTCAGCGAAAGACTTCTTGAAGGGAAAGATGTAGCTCTGTGAGATGAATTAACAGAACACAGAGCAGTTTCTCACAAAGCTTCTTTACAGTTTTGAACGGAAGATATTTCCTTTTTAACCATAGCCCTCTATGGGCTTCCAAATATCACTTAGCCAATTCCACAAGAACAGCCTTAGCGAAAGGCTTCTTGAAGGGAAAGATGTACCTCTGTGAGATGAATTAACAGAACACAGAGCAGTTTCTCAGAAAGCTTCTTTACAGTTTCGAACGGAAGATATTTCCTTTTTCACCATAGCCCTCTATGTGCTTCCAAATATCCCTTTGCCAATTCCACAAGAACAGACTTAGCGAAAGGCTTCTTGAAGGGAAAGATGTAACTCTGTGAGATGAATTAACAGAACACAGAGCAGTTTCTCAGAAAGCTTCTTTCCAGTTTTGAACGGAAGATATTTGCTTTTTCAATGAAGCCCTCTATGGGCTTCCAAATATTCCTTTGCCAATTCCACAAGAACAGCTTTACTGAAATGCTTCTTGAAGGGAAAGATGTAATTTTGTGAGATGAATTAACAGAACACAGAGAAGTTTCTCAGAAAGCTTCTTTCCAGTTTTGAAGGGAAGGTGTTTCCTTTTTCACCATAGCCCTCTACGGTTTTCCAAATATCCCTTTGCCAATTACAGAAGAACAGCCTTAGCGAAAGGCTTCTTGAAGGGAAAGATGTAACTCTGTGAGATGAATTAACAGAACACAGAGCAGTTTCCCAGAAAGCTTCTTTCCAGTTTTGAACGGAAGATATTTCCTTTTTCACCATAGCCCTCTATGGGCTTCCAAACATCACTTTGCCAATTTCACAAGAGCAGCCTTAGCGAAAGGCTTCTTGAAGGGAAAGATGTAACTCTGTGAGATGAATTAACAGAACACAGAGCAGTTTCTCATAAAGCTTCTTTCCAGTTTTGAACGGAAGATATTTCCTTTTTCACCATAGCCCTCTAAGTGCTTCCAAATATCACTTTGCCAAATCCACAAGAACAGCCTTAGCGAAAGGCTTCTTGTAGGGAAAGATGTAACTCTGTGAGATGAACTAACAGATAACCGCTGTTTCTCAGAAAGCTTCTTTCCAGTTTTTAACGGAAGATATTTCCTTTTTCACCATAGCCCTCTATGGGCTTCCAAATATCACTTTGCCAATTCCACAAAAACAGCCTCAGCGAAACGCTTCTTGAAAGGAAAGATGAAACTCTGTGAGATGAACTAACAGAACACAGATCAGTTTCTCAGAAAACTTCTTTCCAGTTTTGAACGGAAGATATTTCCTTTTTCACCATAGCCCTCTATGGGCTACCAAATATCACCTTGCCAATTCCATATGAACAGCCTTAGGTAAAGGCTTATTGATGTGAAAGATGTAACTCTGTGAGATGAATTAACAGAGCACAGAGCAGTTTCTCAGAAAGCTTCTTTCCAGTTTTGACCGGAGATATTTCCTTTTTCACCATAGCCCTCTATGGGCTTCCAAATATCACTTTGCCAATTCCACAAGAACAGCCTTAGCGAAAGGCTTCTTGAAGGGAAAGAGGTAACTCTGTGAGATGAATTAACAGAACACCGTGCACTTTTTCAGAAAGCTTCTTTCCAGTTTTGAACGGAAGATATTTCCATTTTCAACCTAGACCTCTATGGGCTTCCAAATATCACTTTGGCAATTCCACAAGTACAGCCTTAGCGAAAGTCTTCTTGAAGGGAAAGATGTAACTTTGTGAGTTGAATTAACAGAACACAGAGCAGTTTCTCAGAAAGCTTCTTTCCAGTTTTGAATGGAAGATATTTCCTTTTTCACCATAGCCCTCTATGGGCTTCCAAATATTCCTTTGCCATTTCCACAAGAACAGCCTTAGTGAAAGGCTTCTTGAAGGGAAAGATGTAACTCTGTGAGATGAATTTACAGAACACAGAGGAGTTTCTCAGAAAGCTTCTTTCCAGTTTTGAACCGAAGATATTTCCTTTTTTCACCGTAGTCCTCAATGGGCTTCCAAATATGCCTTTGCAAATTCCACAAGAACAGCCTCAGCGAAAGACTTCTTGAAGGGAAAGATGTAGCTCTGTGAGATGAATTAACAGAACACAGAGCAGTTTCTCAGAAAGCTTCTTTCCAGTTTTGAACGGAAGATATTTCCTTTTTCACCGTAGTCCTCAATGGGCTTCCAAATATGTCTTTGCAAATTCCACAAGAACAGCCTCAGCGAAAGACTTCTTGAAGGGAAAGATGTAGCTCTGTGAGATGAATTAACAGAACACAGAGCAGTTTCTCAGAAAGCTTCTTTACAGTTTTGAACGGAAGATATTTCTTTTAACCATAGCCCTCTATGGGCTTCCAAATATCACTTTGCCAGTTCCACAAGAACAGCCTTAGCGAAAGGCTCCTTGAAGGGAAAGATGTAACACTTTGAGATGAAATAACAGAACACAGAGCAGTTTCTCAGAAAGCTTCTTTCCAGTTTTGAACGTAAGATATTTCCTTTTTCACCATAGCCCTCTATGGGCTTCCAAATATCGCTTTGACAATTCCATAAGTACAGCCTTAGCGAAAGGCTTCTTGAAGGGAAAGAGGTAACTCTGTGAGATGAATTAACAGAACACAGAGCAGTTTCTCAGAAAGCTTCTTTCCAGTTTTGAACGGAAAATATTTCCTTTTTCACCGTAGTCCTCAATGGGCTTTCAAATATCCCTTTTGCCAATTCCACAAGAACAGCCTCAACGAAAGGATTCTTGAAAGAAAAGATGTAACTCGGTGACAAAATTAACAGAACACAGAGCAGTTTCTCAGAAAGCTTTTTTCAGTTTTGAACGGAAGATATTTCCTTTTTCACCGTAGCCGTCTATGGGCTTCCAAATATCACTTTGCCAATTCCACAAGAACAGCCTTAGCGAAAGGCTTCCTGAAGGGAAAGATGAAACTCTGTGAGATGAATTAGCAGAACACAGAGCAGTTTCTCAGAAAGCTTCTTTCCAGTTTTCAACCGAAGATATTTCCTTTTTCACCATAGCCCTCTAAGTGCTTCCAAATATCACTTTGCCAAATCCACAAGAACAGCCTTAGCGAAAGGCTTCTTGTAGGGAAAGATGTAACTCTGTGAGATGAACTAACAGATAACAGAGCTGTTTCTCAGAAAGCTTCTTTCCAGTTTTGAAAGGAAGATATTTCCTTTTTCAAGATAGCCCTCTAGGGGCTTCCAAATATCAATTTTCCAATTCCAAAAGAACAGCCTTAGCGAAAGGCTTCTTGAAGGGAAAGATGTAACACTTTTATGAGAACACAGAGCAGTTTCTCAGAAAGCTTCTTTCCAGTTTTGAACGGAAGATACTTCCTTTTTCACCATAGCCCTCTATGGGCTTCCAAATATCGCTTTGCCATTTCCACAAGAACAGCCTTAGCGAAAGGCTTCTTGAAGGGAAAGATGTAACTCTGTGAGATGAATTAACAGAGCACAGAGCAGTTTCTCAGAAAGCTTCTTTCCAGTTTTGATCGGAAGATATTTCCTTTTTCAACATAGCCCTCTATGGGCTTCCAAATATCACTTTGCCAATTCCACAAGAACAGCCTTAGCGAAAGGCTTCTTGAAGGGAAAGAGGTAACTCTGTGAGATGAATTAACAGAACACAGAGCAGTTTTTCAGAAAGCTTCTTTCCAGTTTTGAACGAAAGATATTTCCTTTTTCAACCTAGTCCTCTATGGGCTTCCAAATATCACTTTGGCAATTCCACAAGTACAGCCTTAGCGAAAGTCTTCTTGAAGGGAAAGATGTAACTTTGTGAGTTGAATTAACAGAACACAGAGCAGTTTCTCAGAAAGCTTCTTTCCAGTTTTGAACGGAAGAGATTTCCTTTTTCACCATAGCCGTCTATGGGCTTCCAAATATTCCTTTGCCAATTCCACAAGAACAGCCTTAGTGAAAGGCTTCTTGAAGGGAAAGATGTAACTCTGTGAGATGAATTTACAGAACACAGAGGAGTTTCTCAGAAAGCTTCTTTCCAGTTTTGAACCGAAGATATTTCCTTTTTCACCGTAGTCCTCAATGGGCTTCCAAATATGCCTTTGCAAATTCCACAAGAACAGCCTCAGCGAAAGACTTCTTGAAGGGAAAGATGTAGCTCTGTGAGATGAATTAACAGAACACAGAGCAGTTTCTCAGAAAGCTTGTATACAGTTTTGAACGGAAGATATTTCCTTTTTAACATAGCCCTCTATGGGCTTCCAAATATCACTTAGCCAATTCCACAAGAACAGCCTTAGCGAAAGGCTTCTTGAAGGGAAAGATGTACCTCTGTGAGATGAATTAACAGAACACAGAGCAGTTTCTCACAAAGCTTCTTTCCAGTTTTGAACGGAAGATATTTCCTTTTTCACCGAAGCCCTCTATGGGCTTCCAAATATCCCTTTGCCAATTCAACAAGAAGAGCCTTAGCGAAACACTTCTTGAAGGGAAAGATGTAACTCTGTGAGATGAATTAACAGAACACAGAGCAGTTACTCAGAAAGCTTCTTTCCAGTTTTGAACGGAAGATATTTGCTTTTTCAATGAAGCCCTCTATGGGCTTCCAAATATTCCTTTGCCAATTCCACAAGAACAGCTTTAGTGAATGGCTTCTTGAAGGGAAAGATGTAATTCTGTGAGATGAATTAACAGAACACAGAGCAGTTTCTCAGAAAGCTTCTTTCCAGTTTTGAACGGAAGATGTTTCGTTTCTCAATATAGCCCTCTACGGTTTTCCAAATATCCCTTTGCCAATTACAGAAGAAGAGCCTTAGCGAAAGGCTTCTTGAAGGGAAAGATGGAACTCTGTGGGATGAATTAACAGAACACAGAGCAGTTTCTCAGAAAGCTTCTTTCCAGTTTTGAACGGAAGATATTTCCTTTTTCACCATAGCCGTCTATGGGCTTCCAAATATCACTTTTCGAATTCCACAATAACAGCCTTAGCGAAAGGCTTCTTGAAGGGAAAGATGTAACTCTGTGAGATGAATTAACAGAACACAGAGAAGTTTCTCAGAAAACCTCTTTCCAGTTTCGAACGGAAGATATTTCCTTTTTCACCATAGCCCTCTATGGGCTTCCAAATATCCCTTTGCCAATTCCACAAGAACAGACTTAGCGAAAGGCTTCTTGAAGGGAAAGATGTAACTCTGTGAGATGAATTAACAGAACACAGAGCAGTTTCTCAGAAAGCTTCTTTCCAGTTTTGAACGGAAGATATTTGCTTTTTCAATGAATCCCTCTATGGGCTTCCAAATATTCCTTTGCCAATTCCACAAGAACAGCTTTAGTGAAATGCTTCTTGAAGGGAAAGATGTAATTCTGTGAGATGAATTAACAGAACACAGAGAAGTTTCTCAGAAAGCTTCTTTCCAGTTTTGAACGGAAGGTGTTTCCTTTTTCACCATAGCCCTCTACGGTTTTCCAAATTTCCCTTTGCCAATTACAGAAGAACAGCCTTAGCGAAAGGCTTCTTGAAGGGAAAGATGTAACTCTGTGAGATGAATTAACAGAACACAGAGCAGTTTCCCAGAAAGCTTCTTTCCAGTTTTGAACGGAAGATATTTCCTTTTTCACCATAGCCCTCTATGGGCTTCCAAACATCACTTTGCCAATTTCACAAGAGCAGACTTAGCGAAAGGCTTCTTGAAGGGAAAGATGTAACTCTGTGAGATGAATTAACAGAACACAGAGCAGTTTCTCATAAAGCTTCTTTCCAGTTTTGAACGGAAGATATTTCCTTTTTCACCATAGCCCTCTAAGTGCTTCCAATATCACTTTGCCAAATCCACAAGAACAGCCTTAGCGAAAGGCTTCTTGTAGGGAAAGATGTAACTCTGTGAGATGAACTAACAGATAACCGCTGTTTCTCAGAAAGCTTCTTTCCAGTTTTTAACGGAAGATATTTCCTTTTTCACCATAGCCCTCTATGGGCTTCCAAATATCACTTTGCCAATTCCACAAGAACAGCCTTAGCGAAAGGCTTCTTGAAGGGAAAGAGGTAACTCTGTGAGATGAATTAACAGAACACCGTGCACTTTTTCAGAAAGCTTCTTTCCAGTTTTGAACGGAAGATATTTCCTTTTTCAACCTAGACCTCTATGGGCTTCCAAATATCACTTTGGCAATTCCACAAGTACAGCCTTAGCGAAAGTCTTCTTGAAGGGAAAGATGTAACTTTGTGAGTTGAATTAACAGAACACAGAGCAGTTTCTCAGAAAGCTTCTTTCCAGTTTTGAATGGAAGATATTTCCTTTTTCACCATAGCCCTCTATGGGCTTCCAAATATTCCTTTGCCATTTCCACAAGAACAGCCTTAGTGAAAGGCTTCTTGAAGGGAAAGATGTAACTCTGTGAGATGAATTAACAGAACAGAGGGCAGTTTCTCAGAAAGCTTCTTTCCAGTTTTGAACGGACGATATTTCCTTTTTCACCACAGCCCTTTATGGGTTTCAAAGTATCACTTTGCCAATTCCACAAGAACAACCTTATCGAAAGGCTTCTTGAAGGGAAAATGTAACTCTGTGAGATGAATTTACAGAACACAGAGGAGTTTCTCAGAAAGCTTCTTTCCAGTTTTGAACCGAAGATATTTCCTTTTTTCACCGTAGTCCTCAATGGGCTTCCATATATGCCTTTGCAAATTCCACAAGAACAGCCTCAGCGAAAGACTTCTTGAAGGGAAAGATGTAGCTCTGTGAGATGAATTAACAGAACACAGAGCAGTTTCTCAGAAAGCTTCTTTCCAGTTTTGAACGGAAGATATTTCCTTTTTCACCGAAGCCCTCTATGGGCTTCCAAATATCCCTTTGACAAATCCACAAGAACAGCCTTAGCGAAAGGCTTCTTGTAGGGAAAGATGTAACTCTGTGAGATGAATTAACAGAACATAGAGCAGTTTCTCAGAAAGCTTCTTTCCAGTTTTTAACGGAAGATATTTCCTTTTCCCCATAGCCCTCTATGGGCTTCCAAATATCACTTTGCCAATTCCACAAAAACAGCCTCAGGGAAACGCTTCTTGAAAGAAAAGATGAAACTCTGTGAGATGAATTAACAGAACACAGATCAGTTTCTGAGAAAGCTTGTTTCCAGTTTTTAATGGAAGATATTTCCTTTTCCCCATAGCCGTCTATGGGCTTCCAAATATCACTTTACCAATTCCACAATAACAGCCTTAGCGAAAGGCTTCTTGAAGGGAAAGATGTAACTCTGTGAGATGAATTAACAGAACACAGATTAGTTTCTCAAAAAACCTCTTTCCAGTTTTGAACGGAAGATATTTCCTTTTTCACCAAAGCCCTCTATGGGCTTCCAAATATTCTTTTGCCAATTCAACAAGGAGAGCCTTAGCGAAAGGCTTCTTGAAGGGAAAGATGTAGCTCTGTGAGATGAATTAACACAACACAGAGCAGTTTCTCCGAAAGCTTCTTTCCAGTTTTGAAAGGAAGATATTTCCTTTCTCAAGATAGCCCTCTAGGGGCTTCCAAATATCACTTTGCCAATTCCAAAAGAACAGCCTTAGCGAAAGGCTTCTTGAAGGGAAAGATGTAACACTTTGAGATGAAATAACAGAACACAGAACAGTTTCTCAGAAAGCTTCTTTCCAGTTTTGAACGGAAGATATTTCCTTTTTCACCATAGCCCTCTAAGTGCTTCCAAATATCACTTTGCCAAATCCACAAGAACAGCCTTAGCGAAAGGCTTCTTGTAGGGAAAGATGTAACTCTGTGAGATGAATTAACAGAACACAGAGCAGTTACTCAGAAAGCTTCTTTCCAGTTTTGAACGGAAGATATTTGCTTTTTCAATGAAGCCCTCTATGGGCTTCCAAATATTCCTTTGCCAATTCCACAAGAACAGCTTTAGTGAATGGCTTCTTGAAGGGAAAGATGTAATTCTGTGAGATGAATTAACAGAACACAGAGCAGTTTCTCAGAAAGCTTCTTTCCAGTTTTGAACGGAAGATGTTTCGTTTCTCAATATAGCCCTCTACGGTTTTCCAAATATCCCTTTGCCAATTACAGAAGAAGAGCCTTAGCGAAAGGCTTCTTGAAGGGAAAGATGGAACTCTGTGGGATGAATTAACAGAACACAGAGCAGTTTCTCAGAAAGCTTCTTTCCAGTTTTGAACGGAAGATATTTCCTTTTTCACCATAGCCGTCTATGGGCTTCCAAATATCACTTTTCCAATTCCACAATAACAGCCTTAGCGAAAGGCTTCTTGAAGGGAAAGATGTAACTCTGTGAGATGAATTAACAGAACACAGAGAAGTTTCTCAGAAAACCTCTTTCCAGTTTCGAACGGAAGATATTTCCTTTTTCACCATAGCCCTCTATGGGCTTCCAAATATCCCTTTGCCAATTCCACAAGAACAGACTTAGCGAAAGGCTTCTTGAAGGGAAAGATGTAACTCTGTGAGATGAATTAACAGAACACAGAGCAGTTTCTCAGAAAGCTTCTTTCCAGTTTTGAACGGAAGATATTTGCTTTTTCAATGAAGCCCTCTATGGGCTTCCAAATATTCCTTTGCCAATTCCACAAGAACAGCTTTAGTGAAATGCTTCTTGAAGGGAAAGATGTAATTGTGTGAGATGAATTAACAGAACACAGAGAAGTTTCTCAGAAAGCTTCTTTCCAGTTTTGAACGGAAGGTGTTTCCTTTTTCACCATAGCCCTCTACGGTTTTCCAAATTTCCCTTTGCCAATTACAGAAGAACAGCCTTAGCGAAAGGCTTCTTGAAGGGAAAGATGTAACTCTGTGAGATGAATTAACAGAACACAGAGCAGTTTCCCAGAAAGCTTCTTTCCAGTTTTGAACGGAAGATATTTCCTTTTTCACCATAGCCCTCTATGGGCTTCCAAACATCACTTTGCCAATTTCACAAGAGCAGACTTAGCGAAAGGCTTCTTGAAGGGAAAGATGTAACTCTGTGAGATGAATTAACAGAACACAGAGCAGTTTCTCATAAAGCTTCTTTCCAGTTTTGAACGGAAGATATTTCCTTTTTCACCATAGCCCTCTAAGTGCTTCCAATATCACTTTGCCAAATCCACAAGAACAGCCTTAGCGAAAGGCTTCTTGTAGGGAAAGATGTAACTCTGTGAGATGAACTAACAGATAACCGCTGTTTCTCAGAAAGCTTCTTTCCAGTTTTTAACGGAAGATATTTCCTTTTTCACCATAGCCCTCTATGGGCTTCCAAATATCACTTTGCCAATTCCACAAGAATAGCCTTAGCGAAAGGCTTCTTGAAGGGAAAGAGGTAACTCTGTGAGATGAATTAACAGAACACCGTGCACTTTTTCAGAAAGCTTCTTTCCAGTTTTGAACGGAAGATATTTCCTTTTTCAACCTAGACCTCTATGGGCTTCCAAATATCACTTTGGCAATTCCACAAGTACAGCCTTAGCGAAAGTCTTCTTGAAGGGAAAGATGTAACTTTGTGAGTTGAATTAACAGAACACAGAGCAGTTTCTCAGAAAGCTTCTTTCCAGTTTTGAATGGAAGATATTTCCTTTTTCACCATAGCCCTCTATGGGCTTCCAAATATTCCTTTGCCATTTCCACAAGAACAGCCTTAGTGAAAGGCTTCTTGAAGGGAAAGATGTAACTCTGTGAGATGAATTAACAGAACAGAGGGCAGTTTCTCAGAAAGCTTCTTTCCAGTTTTGAACGGACGATATTTCCTTTTTCACCACAGCCCTTTATGGGTTTCAAAGTATCACTTTGCCAATTCCACAAGAACAACCTTATCGAAAGGCTTCTTGAAGGGAAAATGTAACTCTGTGAGATGAATTTACAGAACACAGAGGAGTTTCTCAGAAAGCTTCTTTCCAGTTTTGAACCGAAGATATTTCCTTTTTTCACCGTAGTCCTCAATGGGCTTCCATATATGCCTTTGCAAATTCCACAAGAACAGCCTCAGCGAAAGACTTCTTGAAGGGAAAGATGTAGCTCTGTGAGATGAATTAACAGAACACAGAGCAGTTTCTCAGAAAGCTTCTTTCCAGTTTTGAACGGAAGATATTTCCTTTTTCACCGAAGCCCTCTATGGGCTTCCAAATATCCCTTTGACAAATCCACAAGAACAGCCTTAGCGAAAGGCTTCTTGTAGGGAAAGATGTAACTCTGTGAGATGAATTAACAGAACATAGAGCAGTTTCTCAGAAAGCTTCTTTCCAGTTTTTAACGGAAGATATTTCCTTTTCCCCATAGCCCTCTATGGGCTTCCAAATATCACTTTGCCAATTCCACAAAAACAGCCTCAGGGAAACGCTTCTTGAAAGAAAAGATGAAACTCTGTGAGATGAATTAACAGAACACAGATCAGTTTCTGAGAAAGCTTCTTTCCAGTTTTTAATGGAAGATATTTCCTTTTCCCCATAGCCGTCTATGGGCTTCCAAATATCACTTTACCAATTCCACAATAACAGCCTTAGCGAAAGGCTTCTTGAAGGGAAAGATGTAACTCTGTGAGATGAATTAACAGAACACAGATTAGTTTCTCAAAAAACCTCTTTCCAGTTTTGAACGGAAGATATTTCCTTTTTCACCAAAGCCCTCTATGGGCTTCCAAATATTCTTTTGCCAATTCAACAAGGAGAGCCTTAGCGAAAGGCTTCTTGAAGGGAAAGATGTAGCTCTGTGAGATGAATTAACACAACACAGAGCAGTTTCTCCGAAAGCTTCTTTCCAGTTTTGAAAGGAAGATATTTCCTTTCTCAAGATAGCCCTCTAGGGGCTTCCAAATATCACTTTGCCAATTCCAAAAGAACAGCCTTAGCGAAAGGCTTCTTGAAGGGAAAGATGTAACACTTTGAGATGAAATAACAGAACACAGAACAGTTTCTCAGAAAGCTTCTTTCCAGTTTTGAACGGAAGATATTTCCTTTTTCACCATAGCCCTCTAAGTGCTTCCAAATATCACTTTGCCAAATCCACAAGAACAGCCTTAGCGAAAGGCTTCTTGTAGGGAAAGATGTAACTCTATGAGATGAACTAACAGATAACAGAGCTGTTTCTCAGAAAGCTTCTTTCCAGTTTTTAACGGAAGATATTTCCTTTTTCACCATAGCCCTCTAAGGGCTTCCAAATATCACTTTGCCAATTCCACAAAAACAGCCTCAGCGAAACGCTTCTTGAAAGGAAAGATGAAACTCTGTGAGATGAATTAACAGAACACAGATCAGTTTCTCAGAAAACTTCTTTCCAGTATTGAACGGAAGATATTTCCTTTTTCACCATAGCCCTCTATGGGCTACAAAATATAACCTTGCCAATTCCATATGAACAGCCTTAGCGAAAGGCTTATTGAAGTGAAAGATGTAACTCTGTGAGATGAATTAACAGAACACAGAGCAGTTTCTCAGAAAGCTTCTTTCCAGTTTTGAACGGAAGATATTTCCTTTTTCACCATAGCCCTCTATGGGCTTCCAAATATCGCTTTGACAATTCCATAAGAACAGCCTTAGCGAAAGTCTTCTTGAAGGGAAAGAGGTAACTCTGTGAGATGAAATAACAGAACACAGAGCAGTTTCTCAGAAAGCTTCTTTCCAGTTTTGAACGGAAAATATTTCCTTTTTCACCGTAGTCCTCAATGGGCTTTCAAATATCCCTTTTGCCAATTCCACAAGAACAGCCTTAGCGAAAGGATTCTTGAAGGAAAAGATGTAACTCTGTGACATGAATTAACAGAACACAGAGCATTTTCTTAGAAAGCTTCTTTTCAGTTTTCAACGGAAGATATTTCCTTTTTCACCGTAGCCCTCTATGGGCTTCCAAATATCACTTTGCCAATTCCACAATAACAGCCTTCGCGAAAGGCTTCTTGAAGGGAAAGATGTAACTCTGTGAGATGAATTAACAGAACACAGAGAAGTTTCTCAGAAAGCTTCCTTCCAGTTTTGAACGGAAGAGATTTCCTTTTTCACCATAGTCCTCTATGTGCTTCCAAATATTCCTTTGCCAATTCCACAAGAACAGACTTAGCGAAAGACTTCTTGAAGGGAAAGATGTAACTCTGTGATATGAATTAACAGAACACAGAGCAGTTTCTCAGAAAGCTTCTTTCCAGTTTTGAACGGAAGATATTTCCTTTTTCACAGTAGTCCTCAATGGGCTTCCAAATATGCCTTTGCAAATTCCACAAGAACAGCCTCAGTGAAAGACTTCTTGAAGGGAAAGATGTAGCTCTGTGAGATGAATTAACAGAACACAGAGCAGTTTCTCAGAAAGCTTCTTTACAGTTTTGAACGGAAGATATTTCTTTTAACCATAGCCCTCTATGGGCTTCCAAATATCACTTTGCCAATTCCACAAGAACAGCCTTAGTGAAAGGCTCCTTGAAGGGAAAGATGTAACACTTTGAGATGAATTAACAGAACACAGAGTAGTTTGTCAGAAAGCTTCTTTCCAGTTTTGAACGGAAGATATTTCCTTTTTCAACATAGCCCTCTATGGGCTTCCAAATATCGCTTTGACAATTCCTTAAGTACAGCCTTAGCGAAAGGCTTCTTGAAGGGAAAGAGGTAACTCTGTGAGATGAATTAACAGAACACAGAGCAGTTTCTCAGAAAGCTTCTTTCCAGTTTTGAACGGAAAATATTTCCTTTTTCACCGTAGTCCTCAATGGGCTTTCAAATATCCCTTTTGCCAATTCCACAAGAACAGCCTCAGCGAAAGGATTCTTGAAAGAAAAGATGTAACTCTGTGACAAAATTAACAGAACACAGAGCAGTTTCTCAGAAAGCTTCTTTCCAGTTTTCAACCGAAGATATTTCCTTTTTCACCATAGCCCTCTAAGTGCTTCCAAATATCACTTTGCCAAATCCACAAGAACAGCCTTAGCGAAAGGCTTCTTGTAGGGAAAGATGTAACTCTGTGAGATGAATTAACAGAACACAGAGCAGTTTCTCCGAAAGCTTCTTTCCAGTTTTGAAAGGAAGATATTTCCTTTTTCAAGATAGCCCTCTAGGGGCTTGCAAATATCACTTTTCCAATTCCAAAAGAACAGCCTTAGCGAAAGGCTTCTTGAAGGGAAAGATGTAACACTTTTAAGAGAACACAGAGCAGTTTCTCAGAAAGCTTCTTTCCAGTTTTGAACGGAAGATACTTCCTTTTTCACCATAGCCCTCTATGGGCTTCCAAATATCGCTTTGCCATTTCCACAAGAACAGCCTTAGCGAAAGGCTTCTTGAAGGGAAAGATGTAACTCTGTGAGATGAATTAACAGAGCACAGAGCAGTTTCTCAGAAAGCTTCTTTCCAGTTTTGATCGGAAGATATTTCCTTTTTCAACATAGCCCTCTATGGGCTTCCAAATATCACTTTGCCAATTCCACAAGAACAGCCTTAGCGAAAGGCTTCTTGAAGGGAAAGAGGTAACTCTGTGAGATGAATTAACAGAACACAGAGCGGTTTTTCAGAAAGCTTCTTTCCAGTTTTGAACGAAAGATATTTCCTTTTTCAACCTAGTCCTCTATGGGCTTCCAAATATCACTTTGGCAATTCCACAAGTACAGCCTTAGCGAAAGTCTTCTTGAAGGGAAAGATGTAACTTTGTGAGTTGAATTAACAGAACACAGAGCAGTTTCTCAGAAAGCTTCTTTCCAGTTTTGAACGGAAGATATTTCCTTTTTCACCATAGCCCTCTATGGGCTTCCAAATATTCCTTTGCCAATTCCACAAGAACAGCCTTAGTGAAAGGCTTCTTGAAGGGAAAGATGTAACTCTGTGAGATGAATTAACAGAACAGAGGGCAGTTTCTCAGAAAGCTTCTTTCCAGTTTTGAACGGACGATATTTCCTTTTTCACCACAGCCCTTTATGGGCTTCCAAATATCACATTGCCAATTCCACAAGAACAGCCTTCGCGAAAGTCTTCTTGAAGGGAAAGATGTAATTCTGTGAGATGAATTAACAGAACACAGTGCAGTTTCTCAGAAAGTTTCTTTCCAGTTTTGAACGGAAGATATTTCCTTTTTCACCATAGCCCTTTATGGGTTTCAAAATATCACTTTACCAATTCC
This sequence comes from Chlorocebus sabaeus, assembly GCF_047675955.1. Taxonomy (NCBI): domain Eukaryota; kingdom Metazoa; phylum Chordata; class Mammalia; order Primates; family Cercopithecidae; genus Chlorocebus; species Chlorocebus sabaeus. Next base: position 26,315,767 of record NC_132921.1, read on the forward strand.
ACAAGAACAACCTTATTGAAAGGCTTCTTGAAGGGAAAGATGTAACTCTGTGAGATGAATTTAAAGAACACAGAGGAGTTTCTCAGAAAGCTTCTTTCCAGTTTTGAACCGAAGATATTTCCTTTTTCACCGTAGTCCTCAATGGGCTTCCAAATATGCCTTTGCAAATTCCACAAGAACAGCCTCAGCGAAAGACTTCTTGAAGGGAATGATGTAGCTCTGTGAGATGAATTAACAGAACACAGAGCAGTTTCTCAGAAAGCTTCTTTACAGTTTTGAACGGAAGATATTTCCTTTTTAACCATAGCCCTCTATGGGCTTCCAAATATCACTTAGCCAATTCCACAAGAACAGCCTTAGCGAAAGGCTTCTTGAAGGGAAAGATGTACCTCTGTGAGATGAATTAACAGAACACAGAGCAGTTTCTCAGAAAGCTTCTTTCCAGTTTTGAACGGAAGATATTTCCTTTTTCACCGAAGCCCTCTATGGGCTTCCAAATATCCCTTTGCCAATTCAACAAGAACAGCCTTAGCGAAAGACTTCTTGAAGGGAAAGATGTAACTCTGAGAGATGAATTAACAGAACACAGAGCAGTTACTCAGAAAGCTTCTTTCCAGTTTTGAACGGAAGATATTTGCTTTTTCAATGAAGCCCTCTATGGGCTTCCAAATATTCCTTTTCCAATTCCACAAGAACAGCTTTAGTGAATGGCTTCTTGAAGGGAAAGATGTAATTCTGTGAGATGAATTAACAGAACACAGAGCAGTTTCTCAGAAAGCTTCTTTCCAGTTTTGAACGGAAGATGTTTCCTTTTTCACCATAGCCCTCTACGGTTTTCCAAATATCCCTTTGCCAATTACAGAAGAACAGCCTTAGCGAAAGGCTTCTTGAAGGGAAAGATGGAACTCTGTGAGATGAATTCACAGAACACAGAGCAATTTCTCAGAAAGCTTCTTTCCAGTTTTGAACGGAAGATATTTCCTTTTTCACCATAGCCCTCTATGGGCTTCCAAATATCACTTTGCCAATACCACAATAACAGCCTTAGCGAAAGGCTTCTTGAAGGGAAAGATGTAACTCTGTGAGATGAATTAACAGATCACAGAGAAGTTTCTCAGAAAACCTCTTTCCAGTTTCGAACGGAAGATATTTCCTTTTTCACCATAGCCCTCTACGGGCTTCCAAATATCCCTTTTCCAATTCCACAAGAACAGACTTAGCGAAAGGCTTCTTGAAGAGAAAGATGTAACTCTGTGAGATGAATTAACAGAACACAGAGCAGTTTCCCAGAAAGCTTCTTTCTAGTTTTGAACGGAAGATATTTCCTTTTTCTCCATAGCCCTCTATGGGCTTCCAAACATCACTTTGCCAATTCCACAAGAGCAGCCTTAGCGAAAGGCTTCTTGAAGGGAAAGATGTAACTCTGTGAGATGAATTAACAGAACACAGAGCAGTTTATCATAAAGCTTCTTTCCAGTTTTGAACGGAAGATATTTCCTTTTTCACCATAGCCCGCTAAGTGCTTCCAAATATCACTTTGCCAAATCCACAAGAACAGCCTTAGCGAAAAGGTTCTTGTAGGGAAAGATGTAACTCTGTGAGATGAGCTAACAGATAACAGCTGTTTCTCAGAAAGCTTCTTTCCAGTTTTTAACGGAAGATATTTCCTTTTTCACCATAGCCCTCTATGGGCTTCCAAATATCACTTTGCCAATTCCACAAAAACAGCCTCAGCGAAACGCTTCTTGAAAGGAAAGATGAAACTCTGTGAGATGAATTAACAGAACACAGATCAGTTTCTCAGAAAACTTCTTTCCAGTTTTGAACGGAAGATATTTCGTTTTTCACCATAGCCCTCTATGGGCTACCAAATATCACCTTGCCAATTCCATATGAACAGCCTTAGCGAAAGGCTTATTGAAGTGAAAGATGTAACTCTGTGAGATGAATTAACAGAACACAGAGTAGTTTCTCAGAAAAATTCTTTCCAGTTTTGAACGGAAGATATTTCCTTTTTCACCATAGTCCTCTAGGGGATTCCAAATATCCCTTCTTCAATTCCACAAGAACAGCCTTAGTGAAAGGCTTCTTGAAGGGAAAGATGTAACACTGTGAGATGAATTAACAGAACACAGAGCAGTTTCTCAGAAAGCTTCTTTCCAGTTTTGAACGGAAAATATTTCCTTTTTCACCGTAGTCCTCAATGGGCTTTCAAATATCCCTTTTGCCAATTCCACAAGAACAGCCTCAGCGAAAGGATTCTTGAAAGAAAAGATGTAACTCTGTGACAAAATTAACAGAACACAGAGCAGTTTCTCAGAAAGCTTCTTTCCAGTTTTCAACCGAAGATATTTCCTTTTTCACCATAGCCTTTATGGGTTTCAAAATATCACTTTGCCAATTCCACAAGAACAACCTTATCGAAAGGCTTCTTGAAGAGAAAGACGTAACTCTCTGAGATGAATTAACAGAACACAGAGTAGTTTCTCAGAAAAATTCTTTCCAGTTGTGAACGGAAGATATTTCCTTTTTCACCATAGTCCTCTAGGGGATTCCAAATATCGCTTCTTCAATTACACAAGAACAGCCTTAGCGAAAGGCTTCTTGAAGGGAAAGATGTAACTCTGTGAGATGAATTAACGGAACACAGAGCAGTTTCACAGAAAGCTTCTTTCCAGTTTTGAACCGAAGATATTTCCTTTTTCGCCGTAGCCCTCTACGGGCTTCCAAATATGCCTTTGCCAATTCCACAAGAAAAGCCTTAGCGAAAGACTTCTGGAAGGGAAAGATGTAACTCTGTGAGATGAATTAACAGAACACAGATTAGTTTCTCAAAAAACCTCTTTCCAGTTTCGAACGGAAGATATTTCCTTTTTCACCATAGCCCTCTATGGGCTTCCAAATATCCCTTTGCCAATTCCACAAGAACAGACTTAGCGAAAGGCTTCTTGAAGGGAAAGATGTAACTCTGTGAGATGAATTAACAGAACACAGAGCAGATTCTCAGAAAGCTTCTTTCCAGTTTTCAACGGAAGATATTTGCTTTTTCAATGAAAACCTCTATGGGCTTCCAAATATTCCTTTTCCAATTCCACAAGAACAGCTTTAGTGAAAGGCTTCTTGAAGGGAAAGATGTAATTCTGTGAGACGAATTAACAGAACACAGAGAAGTTTCTCAGAAAGCTTCTTTCCAGTTTTGAACGGAAGATGTTTCCTTTTTCACCATAGCCCTCTACGGTTTTCCAAATATCCCTTTGCCAATTACAGAAGAACAGCCTTAGCGAAAGGCTTCTTGAAGGGAAAGATGTAACTCTGTGAGATGAATTAACAGAACACAGAGCAGTTTCCCAGAAAGCTTCTTTCCAGTTTTGATCGGAAGATATTTCCTTTTTCACCATAGCCCTCTTAGTGCTTCCAAATATCACTTTGCCAAATCCACAAGAACAGCCTTAGCGAAAGGGTTCTTGTAGGGAAAGATGTAACTCTGTGAGATGAACTAACAGATAACAGCTGTTTCTCAGAAAGCTTCTTTCCAGTTTTTAACGGAAGATATTTCCTTTTTCACCGTAGCCCTCTAAGGGCTTCCAAATATCACTTTGCCAATTCCACAAAAACAGCCTCAGCGAAACGCTTCTTGAAAGGAAAGATGAAACTCTGTGAGATGAATTAACAGAACACAGATCAGTTTCTCAGAAAACTTCTTTCCAGTATTGAACGGAAGATATTTCCTTTTTCACCATAGCCCTCCATGGGCTACCAAATATAACCTTGCCAATTCCATATGAACAGCCTTAGCGAAAGGCTTATTGAAGTGAAAGATGTAACTCTGTGAGATGAATTAACAGAACACAGAGCAGTTTCTCAGAAAGCTTCTTTCCAGTTTTGAACGGAAGATATTTCCTTTTTCACCATAGCCCTCTATGGGGTTCCAAATATCGCTTTGCCATTTCCCCAAGAACAGCCTTAGCGAAAGGCTTCTTGAAGGGAAAGATGTAACTCTGTGAGATGAATTAACAGAACACAGAGCAGTTTCTCAGAAAGCTTCTTTCCAGTTTTGATCGGAAGATATTTCCTTTTTCACCATAGCCCTCTATGTGCTTCCTAATATCACTTTGCCAATTCCACAATAACAGCCTTAGCGAAAGGCTTCTTGAAGGGAAAGAGGTAACTCTGTGAGATGAATTAACAGAACACAGAGCAGTTTTTCAGAAAGCTTCTTTCCAGTTTTGAACGAAAGATATTTCCTTTTTCAACCTAGTCCTCTATGGGCTTCCAAATATCACTTTGGCAATTCCACAAGTACAGCCTTAGCGAAAGTCTTCTTGAAGGGAAAGATGTAACTTTGTGAGTTGAATTAACAGAACACAGAGCAGTTTCTCAGAAAGCTTCTTTCCAGTTTTGAACGGAAGATATTTCCTTTTTCACCATAGCCCTCTATGGGCTTCCAAATATTCCTTTGCCAATTCCACAAGAACAGCCTTAGTGAAAGGCTTCTTGAAGGGAAAGATGTAACTCTGTGAGATGAATTAACAGAACAGAGGGCAGTTTCTCAGAAAGCTTCTTTCCAGTTTTGAACGGACGATATTTCCTTTTTCACCACAGCCCTTTATGGGCTTCCAAATATCACATTGCCAATTCCACAAGAACAGCCTTCGCGAAAGTCTTCTTGAAGGGAAAGGTGTAATTCTGTGAGATGAATTAACAGAACACAGAGCAGTTTCTCAGAAAGTTTCTTTCCAGTTTTGAACGGAAGTTATTTCCTTTTTCACCATAGCCTTTATGGGTTTCAAAATATCACTTTGCCAATTCCACAAGAACAACCTTCTCGAAAGGCTTCTTGAAGAGAAAGATGTAACTCTCTGAGATGAATTAACAGAACACAGAGTAGTTTCTCAGAAAAATTCTTTCCAGTTTTGAACGGAAGATATTTCCTTTTTCACCATAGTCCTCTCGGGGATTCCAAATATCGCTTCTTCAATTACACAAGAACAGCCTTAGCGAAAGGCTTCTTGAAGGGAAAGATGTAACTCTGTGAGATGAATTAACGCAACACAGAGCAGTTTCACAGAAAGCTTCTTTCCAGTTTTGAACCGAAGATATTTCCTTTTTCGCCGTAGCCCTCTACGGGCTTCCAAATATGCCTTTGCCAATTCCACAAGAAAAGCCTTAGCGAAAGACTTCTGGAAGGGAAAGATGTAGCTCTGTGAGATGAATTAACAGAACAAAGAGCAGTTTCTCCGAAAGCTTCTTTCCAGTTTTGAAAGGAAGATATTTCCTTTTTCAAGATAGCCCTCTAGGGGCTTCCAAATATCACTTTGCCAATTCCAAAAGAACAGCCTTAGCGAAAGGCTTCTTGAAGGGAAAGATGTAACACTTTCAGATGAAATAACAGAACACAGAACAGTTTCTCAGAAAGCTTCTTTCCAGTTTTGAACGGAAGATATTTCCTTTTTCAACATAGCCCTCTAAGTGCTTCCAAATATCACTTTGCCAAATCCACAAGAACAGCCTTAGCGAAAGGCTTCTTGTAGGGAAAGATGTAACTCTGTGAGATGAACTAACAGATAACAGAGCTGTTTCTCAGAAAGCTTCTTTCCAGTTTTTAACGGAAGATATTTCCTTTTTCACCATAGCCCTCTAAGGGCTTCCAAATATCACTTTGCCAATTCCACAAAAACAGCCTCAGCGAAACGCTTCTTGAAAGGAAAGATGAAACTCGGTGAGATGAATTAACAGAACACAGATCAGTTTCTCAGAAAACTTCTTTCCAGTTTTGAACGGAAGATATTTCCTTTTTCACCATAGCCCTCTATGGGCTACCAAATATCACGTTGCCAATTCCATATGAACAGCCTTAGCGAAAGGCTTATTGAAGTGAAAGATGTAACTCTGTGAGATGAATTAACAGAACACAGAGCAGTTTCTCAGAAAGCTTCTTTCCAGTTTTGAACGGAAGATATTTCCTTTTTCACCATAGCCCTCTATGGGCTTCCAAATATCGCTTTGACAATTCCATAAGTACAGCCTTAGCGAAAGGCTTCTTGAAGGGAAAGAGGTAACTCTGTGAGATGAATTAACAGAACACAGAGCAGTTTCTCAGAAAGCTTCTTTCCAGTTTTGAACGGAAAATATTTCCTTTTTCACCGTAGTCCTCAATGGGCTTTCAAATATCCGTTTTGCCACTTCCACAAGAACAGCCTCAGCGAAAGGATTCTTGAAAGAAAAGATGTAACTCTGTGACAAAATTAACAGAACACAGAGCAGTTTCTCAGAAAGCTTCTTTTCAGTTTTGAACGGAAGATATTTCCTTTTTCACCGTAGCCGTCTATGGGCTTCCAAATATCACTTTGCCAATTCCACAAGAACAGCCTTAGCGAAAGGCTTCCTGAAGGGAAAGATGAAACTCTGTGAGATGAATTAGCAGAACACAGAGCAGTTTCTCAGAAAGCTTCTTTCCAGTTTTCAACCGAAGATATTTCCTTTTTCACCATAGCCCTCTAAGTGCTTCCAAATATCACTTTGCCAAATCCACAAGAACAGCCTTAGCGAAAGGCTTCTTGTAGGGAAAGATGTAACTCTGTGAGATGAACTAACAGATAACAGAGCTGTTTCTCAGAAAGCTTCTTTCCAGTTTTTAACGGAAGATATTTCCTTTTTCACCATAGCCCTCTATGGGCTTCCAAATATCGCTTTGACAATTCCATAAGAACAGCCTTAGCGAAAGGCTTCTTGAAGGGAAAGATGTAGCTCTGTGAGATGAATTAACAGAACACAGAGCAGTTTCTCCGAAAGCTTCTTTCCAGTTTTGAAAGGAAGATATTTCCTTTTTCAAGATAGCCCTCTAGTGGCTTCCAAATATCACTTTTCCAATTCCAAAAGAACAGCCTTAGCGAAAGGCTTCTTGAAGGGAAAGATGTAACACTTTTAAGAGAACACAGAGCAGTTTCTCAGAAAGCTTCTTTCCAGTTTTGAACGGAAGATACTTCCTCTTTCACCATAGCCCTCTATGGGCTTCCAAATATCGCTTTGCCATTTCCACAAGAACAGCCTGAGCGAAAGGCTTCTTGAAGGGAAAGATGTAACTCTGTGAGATGAATTAACAGAGCACAGAGCAGTTTCTCAGAAAGCTTCTTTCCAGTTTTGATCGGAAGATATTTCCTTTTTCAACATAGCCCTCTATGGGCTTCCAAATATCACTTTGCCAATTCCACAAGAACAGCCTTAGCGAAAGGCTTCTTGAAGGGAAAGAGGTAACTCTGTGAGATGAATTAAAAGAACACAGAGCAGTTTTTCAGAAAGCTTCTTTCCAGTTTTGAACGAAAGATATTTCCTTTTTCAACCTAGTCCTTTATGGGCTTCCAAATATCACTTTGGCAATTCCACAAGTACAGCCTTAGCGAAAGTCTTCTTGAAGGGAAAGATGTAACTTTGTGAGTTGAATTAACAGAACACAGAGCAGTTTCTCAGAAAGCTTCTTTCCAGTTTTGAACGGAAGATATTTCCTTTTTCACCATAGCCCTCTATGGGCTTCCAAATATTCCTTTGCCAATTCCACAAGAACAGCCTTAGTGAAAGGCTTCTTGAAGGGAAAGATGTAACTCTGTGAGATGAATTAACAGAACAGAGCGCAGTTTCTCAGAAAGCTTCTTTCCAGTTTTGAACGTACGATATTTCCTTTTTCACCACAGCCCTTTATGGGCTTCCAAATATCACATTGCCAATTCCACAAGAACAGCCTTCGCGAAAGTCTTCTTGAAGGGAAAGATGTAATTCTGTGAGATGAATTAACAGAACACAGAGCAGTTTCTCAGAAAGTTTCTTTCCAGTTTTGAACGGAAGATATTTCAATTTTCACCATAGCCCTTTATGGGTTTCAAAATATCACTTTGCCAATTCCACAAGAACAACCTTATCGAAAGGCTTCTTGAAGGGAAAGATGTAACTCTGTGAGATGAATTTACAGAACACAGAGGAGTTTCTCAGAAAGCTTCTTTCCAGTTTTGAACCGAAGATATTTCCTTTTTCACCGTAGTCCTCAATGGGCTTCCAAATATGCCATTGCAAATTCCACAAGAACAGCCTCAGCGAAAGACTTCTTGAAGGGAAAGATGTAGCTCTGTGAGATGAATTAACAGAACACAGAGCAGTTTCTCAGAAAGCTTCTTTACAGTTTTGAACGGAAGATATTTCCTTTTTAACCATAGCCCTCTATGGGCTTCCAAATATCACTTAGCCAATTCCACAAGAACAGCCTTAGCGAAAGGCTTCCTGAAGGGAAAGATGAAACTCTGTGAGATGAATTAGCAGAACACAGAGCAGTTTCTCAGAAAGCTTCTTTCCAGTTTTCAACCGAAGATATTTCCTTTTTCACCATAGCCCTCTAAGTGCTTCCAAATATCACTTTGCCAAATCCACAAGAACAGCCTTAGCGAAAGGCTTCTTGTAGGGAAAGATGTAACTCTGTGAGATGAACTAACAGATAACAGAGCTGTTTCTCAGAAAGCTTCTTTCCAGTTTTTAACGGAAGATATTTCCTTTTTCACCATAGCCCTCTATGGGCTTCCAAATATCCCTTTGCCAATTCCACAAGAACAGCCTTAGCGAAAGGCTTCTTGAAGGGAAAGATGTAACTCTGTGAGATGAATTAACAGAACACAGAGCAGTTTCTCCGAAAGCTTCTTTCCAGTTTTGAAAGGAAGATATTTCCTTTTTCAAGATAGCCCTCTAGTGGCTTCCAAATATCACTTTTCCAATTCCAAAAGAACAGCCTTAGCGAAAGGCTTCTTGAAGGGAAAGATGTAACACTTTTAAGAGAACACAGAGCAGTTTCTCAGAAAGCTTCTTTCCAGTTTTGAACGGAAGATACTTCCTTTTTCACCATAGCCCTCTATGGGCTTCCAAATATCGCTTTGCCATTTCCACAAGAACAGCCTGAGCGAAAGGCTTCTTGAAGGGAAAGATGTAACTCTGTGAGATGAATTAACAGAGCACAGAGCAGTTTCTCAGAAAGCTTCTTTCCAGTTTTGAACGGAAGATATTTCCTTTTTCACCATAGCCCTCTATGGGCTTCCAAATATTCCTTTGCCAATTCCACAAGAACAGCCTTAGTGAAAGGCTTCTTGAAGGGAAAGATGTAACTCTGTGAGATGAATTAACAGAACAGAGCGCAGTTTCTCAGAAAGCTTCTTTCCAGTTTTGAACGGACGATATTTCCTTTTTCACCACAGCCCTTTATGGGCTTCCAAATATCACATTGCCAATTCCACAAGAACAGCCTTCGCGAAAGTCTTCTTGAAGGGAAAGATGTAATTCTGTGAGATGAATTAACAGAACACAGAGCAGTTTCTCAGAAAGTTTCTTTCCAGTTTTGAACGGAAGATATTTCAATTTTCACCATAGCCCTTTATGGGTTTCAAAATATCACTTTGCCAATTCCACAAGAACAACCTTATCGAAAGGCTTCTTGAAGGGAAAGATGTAACTCTGTGAGATGAATTTACAGAACACAGAGGAGTTTCTCAGAAAGCTTCTTTCCAGTTTTGAACCGAAGATATTTCCTTTTTCACCGTAGTCCTCAATGGGCTTCCAAATATGCCATTGCAAATTCCACAAGAACAGCCTCAGCGAAAGACTTCTTGAAGGGAAAGATGTAGCTCTGTGAGATGAATTAACAGAACACAGAGCAGTTTCTCAGAAAGCTTCTTTACAGTTTTGAACGGAAGATATTTCCTTTTTAACCATAGCCCTCTATGGGCTTCCAAATATCACTTAGCCAATTCCACAAGAACAGCCTTAGCGAAAGGCTTCTTGAAGGGAAAGATGTACCTCTGTGAGATGAATTAACAGAACACAGAGCAGTTTCTCAGAACGCTTCTTTCCAGTTTTGAACGGAAGATATTTCCTTTTTCACCGAAGCCCTCTATGGGCTTCCAAATATCCCTTTGCCAATTCAACAAGAACAGCCTTAGCGAAAGACTTCTTGAAGGGAAAGATGTAACTCTGTGAGATGAATTAACAGAACACAGAGCAGTTACTCAGAAAGCTTCTTTCCAGTTTTGAACGGAAGATATTTGCTTTTTCAATGAAGCCCTCTATGGGCTTCCAAATATTCCTTTGCCAATTCCACAAGAACAGCTTTAGTGAATGGCTTCTTGAAGGGAAAGATGTAATTCTGTGAGATGAATTAACAGAACACAGAGCAGTTTCTCAGAAAGCTTCTTTCCAGTTTTGAACGGAAGATGTTTCCTTTTTCACCATAGCCCTCTACGGTTTTCAAAATATCCCTTTGCCAATTACAGAAGAACAGCCTTAGCGAAAGGCTTATTGAAGTGAAAGATGTAACTCTGTGAGATGAATTAACAGAACAGAGGGCAGTTTCTCAGAAAGCTTCTTTCCAGTTTTGAACGGAAGATATTTCCTTTTTCACCATAGCCCTCTATGGGCTTCCAAATATCGCTTTGACAATTCCATAAGAACAGCCTTAGCGAAAGTCTTCTTGAAGGGAAAGAGGTAACTCGGTGAGATGAAATAACAGAACACAGAGCAGTTTCTCAGAAAGCTTCTTTCCAGTTTTGAACGGAAAATATTTCCTTTTTCACCGTAGTCCTCAATGGGCTTTCAAATATCCCTTTTGCCAATTCCACAAGAACAGCCTTAGCGAAAGGATTCTTGAAGGAAAAGATGTAACTCTGTGACATGAATTAACAGAACACAGAGCAGTTTCTTAGAAAGCTTCTTTTCAGTTTTGAACGGAAGATATTTCCTTTTTCACCGTAGCCCTCTATGGGCTTCCAAATATCACTTTGCCAATTCCACAATAACAGCCTTCGCGAAAGGCTTCTTGAAGGGAAAGATGTAATTCTGTGAGATGAATTAACAGAACACAGAGAAGTTTCTCAGAAAGCTTCTTTCCAGTTTTGAACGGAAGATATTTCCTTTTTCACCATAGCCCTCTATGTGCTTCCAAATATTCCTTTGCCAATTCCACAAGAACAGACTTAGCGAAAGGCTTCTTGAAGGGAAAGATGTAACTCTGTGAGATGAATTAACGGAACACAGAGCAGTTTCTCAGAAAGCTTCTTTCCAGTTTTGAACGGAAGATATTTCCTTTTTCACCGTAGTCCTCAATGGGCTTCCAAATATGCCTTTGCAAATTCCACAAGAACAGCCTCAGCGAAAGACTTCTTGAAGGGAAAGATGTAGCTCTGTGAGATGAATTAACAGAACACAGAGCAGTTTCTCAGAAAGCTACTTTACAGTTTTGAACGGAAGATATTTCTTTTAACCATAGCCCTCTATGGGCTTCCAAATATCACTTTGCCAATTCCACAAGAACAGCCTTAGCGAAAGGCTCCTTGAAGGGAAAGATGTAACACTTTGAGATGAATTAACAGAAGACAGAGCAGTTTCTCAGAAAGATTCTTTCCAGTTTTGAACGGAAGATATTTCCTTTTTCACCGTAGCCCTCTATGGGCTTCCAAATATCGCTTTGACAATTCCATAAGTACAGCCTTAGCGAAAGGCTTCTTGAAGGGAAAGAGGTAACTCTGTGAGATGAATTAACAGAACACAGAGCAGTTTCTCAGAAAGCTTCTTTCCAGTTTTGAACGGAAAATAGTTCCTTTTTCACAGTAGTCCTCAATGGGCTTTCAAATATCCCTTTTGCCAATTGCACAAGAACAGCCTCAGCGAAAGGATTCTTGAAGGAAAAGATGTAACTCTGTGACAAAATTAACAGAACACAGAGCAGTTTCTCAGAAAGCTTCTTTCCAGTTTTGAAAGGAATATATTTCCTTTTTCAAGATAGCCCTCTAGGGGCTTCCAAATATCGCTTTTCCAATTCCAAAACAACAGCCTTAGCGAAAGGCTTCTTGAAGGGAAAGATGTAACACTTTTAAGAGAACACAGAGCAGTTTCTCAGAAAGCTTCTTTCCAGTTTTGAACGGAAGATATTTCCTTTTTCACCATAGCCCTCTACGGGCTTCCAAATATCCCTTTGCCAATTCCAAAAGAAAAGCCTTAACGGAAGGCTTATTGAAGGGAAAGATGTAACTCTGTGAGATGAATTAACAGAACACAGAGCAGTTTCTCAGAAAGCTTCTTTCCAGTTTTGAACGGAAGATATTTCCTTTTTCACCCTAGCCCTCTATGGGCTTCCAAATATCGCTTTGACAATTCCATAAGAACAGCCTTAGCGAAAGGCTTCTTGAAGGGAAAGATGTAGCTCTGTGAGATGAATTAACAGAACACAGAGCAGTTTCTCCGAAACCTTCTTTCCAGTTTTGAAAGGAAGATATTTCCTTTTTCAAGATACCCCTCTAGGGGCTTCCAAATATCACTTTGCCAATTCCAAAAGAACAGCCTTAGCGAAAGGCTTCTTGAAGGGAAAGATGTAACACTTTGAGATGAATTAACAGAACACAGAGCAGTTTCTCAGAAAGCTTCTTTCCAGTTTTGAACGGAAGATATTTCCTTTTTCACCGTAGCCCACTATGGGCTTCCAAATATCGCTTTGACAATTCCATAAGAACAGCCTTAGCGAAAGGCTTCTTGAAGGGAAAGAGGTAACACTGTGAGATGAATTAACAGAACACAGAGCAGTTTCTCAGAAAGCTTCTTTCCAGTTTTGATCGGAAGATATTTCCTTTTTCACCACAGCCCTCTATGGGCTACCAAATATCACTTTGCCAATTCCACAAGAACAGCCTTAGTGAAAGGCATCTTGAATGGAAAGAGGTAATTCTGTGAGATGAATTAACAGAACACAGAGCAGTTTCTCAGAAAGCTTCTTTCCAGTTTTGAACGGAAGATGTTTCCTTTTTCACCATAGCCCTCTATGGTTTTCCAAATATCCCTTTGCCAATTACAGAAGAACAGCCTTAGCGAAAGGCTTCTTGAAGAGAAAGATGGAACTCTGTGAGATGAATTAACAGAACACAGAGCAGTTTCTCAGAAAGCTTCTTTCCAGTTTTGAACGGAAGATATTTCCTTTTTCAACCTAGTCCTCTATGGGCTTCCAAATATCACTTTGGCAATTCCACAAGTACAGCCTTAACGAAAGTCTTCTTGAAGGGAAAGATGTAACTTTGTGAGTTGAATTAACAGAACACAGAGCAGTCTCTCAGAAAGCTTCTTTCCAGTTTTGAACGGAAGATATTTCCTTTTTCACCATAGCCCTCTATGGGCTTCCAAATATTCCTTTGCCAGTTCCACAAGAACAGCCTTACTGAAAGGCTTCTTGAAGGGAAAGATGTAACTCTGTGAGATGAATTTACAGAACACAGAGGAGTTTCTCAGAAAGCTTCTTTCCAGTTTTGAACCGAAGATATTTCCTTTTTCACCGTAGTCCTCAATGGGCTTCCAAATATGCCTTTGCAAATTCCACAAGAACAGCCTCAGCGAAAGACTTCTTGAAGGGAAAGATGTAGCTCTGTGAGATGAATTAACAGAACACAGAGCAGTTTCTCAGAAAGCTTCTTTCCAGTTTTGAACGGAAGATATTTCATTTTTCACCAAAGCCCTCTATGGGCTTCCAAATATCCCTTTGCCAATTCCACAAGAACAGCCTTAGCGAAAGGCTTCTTGAAGGGAAAGATGGAACTCTGTGAGATGAATTAACAGAACACAGATCAGTTTCTCAGAAAACTTCTTTCCAGTTTTGAAAGGAAGATATTTCCTTTTTCACCATAGCCCTCTATGGGCTACCAAATATCACCTTGCCAATTCCAGATGAACAGCCGTAGCGAAAGGCTTATTGAAGTGAAAGATGTAACTCTCTGAGATGAATTAACAGAACACAGAGCAGTTTCTCAGAGAGCTTCTTTCCAGTTTTGAACGGAAGATATTTCCTTTTTCACCATAGCCCTCTATGGGCTTCCAAATATCGCTTTGCCTTTTCCATAAGAACAGCCTTAGCGAAAGGCTTCTTGAAGGGAAAGATGTAACTCTCTGAGATGAATTTACAGAGCACAGAGCAGTTTCTCAGAAAGCTTCTTTCCAGTTTTGATCGGAAGATATTTCCTTTTTCACCATAGCCCTCTATGGGCTTCCAAATATCACTTTGCCAATTCCACAAGAACAGCCTTAGCGAAAGGCTTCTTGAAGGGAAAGAGGTAACGCTGTGAGATGAATTAACAGAACACAGAGCAGTTTTTCAGAAAGCTTCTTTCCAGTTTTGAATGGAAGATATTTCCTTTTTCAACCTAGTCCTCTATGGGCTTCCAAATATCACTTTTGCAATTCCACAAGTACAGCCTTAGCGAAAGTCTTCTTGAAGGGAAAGATGTAACTTTGTGAGTTGAATTAACAGAACACAGAGCAGTTTCTCAGAAAGCTTCTTTCCAGTTTTGAACGGAAGATATTTCCTTTTTCACCATAGCCCTCTATGGGCTTCCAAATATTCCTTTGCCAATTCCACAAGAACAGCCTTCGTGAAAGGCTTCTTGAAGGGAAAGATGTAACTCTGTGAGATGAATTAACAGAACAGAGGGCAGTTTCTCAGAAAGCTTCTTTCCAGTTTTGAACGGAAGATATTTCCTTATTCACCACAGCCCTTTATGGGCTTCCAAATATCACATTGCCAATTCCACAAAAAGAGCCTTCGCGAAAGTCTTCTTGAAGGGAAAGATGTAATTCTGTGAGATGAATTAACAGAACACAGTGCAGTTTCTCAGAAAGCTTCTTTCCAGTTTTGAACGGAAGAGATTTCCTTTTTCACCATAGCCCTTTATGGGTTTCAAAATATCACTTTGCCAATTCCACAAGAACAGCCTTATCGAACGGCTTCTTCAAGGAAAAGATGTAACTCTGTGAGATGAATTTACAGAACACAGAGGAGTTTCTCAGAAAGCTTCTTTCCAGTTTTGAACCGAAGATATTTCCTTTTTCACCGTAGTCCTCAATGGGCTTCCAAATATGCCTTTGCAAATTCCACAAGAACAGCCTCAGCGAAAGACTTCTGGAAGGGAAAGATGTAGCTCTGTGAGATGAATTAACAGAACACAGAGCAGTTTCTCAGAAAGCTTCTTTCCAGTTTTGAACGGAAGATATTTCCTTTTTCAAAATAGCCCTCTAAGGGCTTCCAAATATCCCTTTGCTAATTCCACAAGAATAGCCTTAGCGAAAGGTTTCTTGAAGGGAAAGATGTAACTCTCTGGGATGAATTAACATAACACAGAGTAGTTTCTCAGAAAAATTCTTTCCAGTTTTGAACGGAAGATATTTCCTTTTTCACCATAGTCCTCTAGGGGCTTCCAAATATCCCTTCTTCAATTACACAAGAACAGCCTTAGCGAAAGGCTTCTTGAAGGGAAAGATGTAACACTGTGAGATGAATTAACAGAACACAGAGCAGTTTCTCAGAAAGCTTCTTTCCAGTTTTGAACGGAAGATATTTCCTTTTTCACCCTAGACCTCTATGGGCTTCCAAATATCGCTTTGACAATTCCATAAGAACAGCCTTAGCGAAAGGTTTCTTGAAGGGAAAGATGTAGCTCTGTGAGATGAATTAACAGAACACAGAGCAGTTTCTCTGAAAGCTTCTTTCCAGTTTTGAAAGGAAGATATTTCCTTTTTCAAGATAGCCCTCTAGCGGCTTCCAAATATCACTTTGCCAATTCCAAAAGAACAGCCTTAGCGAAAGGCTTCTTGAAGGGAAATATGTAACACTTTGAGATGAATTAACAGAACACAGAGCAGTTTCTCAGAAAGCTTCTTTTCAGTTTTGAACGGAGGATATTTCCTTTTTCACCATAGCCGTCTATGGGCTTCCAAATATCACTTTGCCAATTCCACAAGAACAGCCTTAGCGAAAGGCTTCTTGAAGGGAAAGATGTAACTCTGTGAGATGAATTAACAGAACACAGAGCAGTTTCTCAGAAAACCTCTTTCCAGTTTCGAACGGAAGATATTTCCTTTTTCTCCATAGCCCTCTACGGGCTTCCAAATATCCCTTTGCCAATTCCACAAGAACAGACTTAGCGAAAGGCTTCTTGAAGGGAAAGATGTATCTCTGTGAGATGAATTAACAGAACACAGAGCAGTTTCTCAGAAAGCTTCTTTCCAGTTTTGAACGGAAGATATTTCCTTTTTCAAAATAGCCCTCTTTGGCCTTCCAAACATCACTTTGCCAATTCCACAAGAACAGCCTTAGCGAAAGGCTTCTTGAAGGGAAAGATGTAACTCTG
Organism: Chlorocebus sabaeus; assembly: GCF_047675955.1. NCBI lineage: Eukaryota > Metazoa > Chordata > Mammalia > Primates > Cercopithecidae > Chlorocebus > Chlorocebus sabaeus. The sequence goes on from NC_132921.1 coordinate 26,331,951, forward strand.
TGAGATGAATGAACAGAACACAGAGCAGTTTCTCAGAAACCTTCTTTCCAGTTTTGAACGGAAGATATTTCCTTTTTCACCACAGCCCTCTAAGTGCTTCCAAATATCACTTTTCCAAATCCACAAGAACAGCCTTAGCGAAAGGCTTCTTGTAGGGAAAGATGTAACTCTGTGAGATGAACTAACAGATAACAGAGCTGTTTCTCAGAAAGCTTCTTTCCAGTTTTTAACGGAAGGCATTTCCTTTTTCACCATAGCCCTCTATGGGCTTCCAAATATCACTTTGCCAATTCCACAAAAACAGTCTCAGCGAAACGCTTCTTGAAAGGAAAGATGAAAGTCTGTGAGATGAATTAAGAGAACACAGATCAGTTTCTCAGAAAACTTCTTTCCAGTTTTGAACGGAAGATATTTCCTTTTTCACCATAGCCCTCTATGGGCTACCAAATATCACCTTGCCAATTCCATATGAACAGCCTTAGCGAAAGGCTTCTTGAAGGGAAAGATGTAACTCTGTGAGATGAATTAACAGAACAGAGGGCATTTTCTCAGAAAGCTTCTTTCCAGTTTTGAACGGAAGATATTTCCTTTTTCACCACAGCCCTTTAGGGGCTTCCAAATATCACATTGCCAATTCCACAAGAACAGCCTTCGCGAAAGTCTTCTTGAAGGGAAAGATGTAATTCTGTGAGATGAATTAACAGAACACAGTGCAGTTTCTCAGAAAGCTTCTTTCCAGTATTGAACGGAAGATATTTCCTTTTTCACCATAGCCCTTTATGGGTTTCAAAATATCACTTTGCCAAATACACAAGAACAGCCTTATCGAACGGCTTCTTGAAGGGAAAGATGTAACTCTGTGAGTTGAATTTACAGAACACAGAGGAGTTTCTCAGAAAGCTTCTTTCCAGTTTTGAACCGAAGATATTTCCTTTTTCACCGTAGTCCTCAATGGGCTTCCAAATACGCCTTTGCAAATTCAACAAGAACAACCACAGCGAAAGACTTCTTGAAGGGAAAGATGTAGCTCTGTGAGATGAATTAACAGAACACAGAGTAGTTTCTCAGAAAGCTTCTTTACAGTTTTGAACGGAAGATATTTCCTTTTTAACCATAGCCCTCTATGGGCTTCCAAATATCACTTTGCCAATTCCACAAGAACAGCCTTAGCGAAAGGCTTCTTGAAGGGAAAGATGTACCTCTGTGAGATGAATTAACAGAGCACAGAGCAGTTTCTCAGAAAGCTTCTTTCCAGTTTTGATCGGAAGATATTTCCTTTTTCACCATAGCCCTCTATGGGCTTCCAAATATCACTTTGCCAATTCCACAAGAACAGCCTTAGCGAAAGGCTTCTTGAAGGGAAAGAGGTCACGCTTTGAGATGAATTAACGGAACCCAGAGCAGTTTTTCAGAAAGCTTCTTTCCAGTTTTGAACGGAAGATATTTCCTTTTTCAACCTAGTCCTCTATGGGCTTCCAAATAACACTTTGGCAATTCCACAAGTACAGCCTTAGCGAAAGTCTTCTTGAAGGGAAAGATGTAACTTTGTGAGTTGAATTAACAGAACACAGAGCAGTCTCTCAGAAAGCTTCTTTCCAGTTTTGAACGGAAGATATTTCCTTTTTCACCATAGCCCTCTATGGGCTTCCAAATATTCCTTTGCCAGTTCCACAACAACAGCCTTAGTGAAAGGCTTCTTGAAGGGAAAGATGTAACTCTGTGAGATGAATTTACAGAACACAGAGGAGTTTCTCAGAAAGCTTCTTTCCAGTTTTGAACCGAAGATATTTCCTTTTTCACCGTAGTCCTCAATGGGCTTCCAAATATGCCTTTGCAAATTCCACAAGATCAGCCTCAGCGAAAGACTTCTTGAAGGGAAAGATGTAGCTCTGTGAGATGAATTAACAGAACACAGAGCAGTTTCTCAGAAAGCTTCTTTCCAGTTTTGAACGAAAGATATTTCCTTTTTCACCAAAGCCCTCTATGGGCTTCCAAATATCCCTTTGCCAATTCCACAAGAACAGCCTTAGCGAAAGGCTTCTTGAAGGGAAAGATGGAACTCTGTGAGATGAATTAACAGAACACAGATCAGTTTCTCAGAAAACTTCTTTCCAGTTTCGAACGGAAGATATTTCCTTTTTCACCATAGCCCTCTATGGGCTACCAAATATCACCTTGCCAATTCCATATGAACAGCCTTAGCGAAAGGCTTATTGAAGTGAAAGATGTAACTCTGTGAGATGAATTAACAGAACACAGAGCAGTTTCTTAGAAAGGTTCTTTCCAGTTTTGAACGGAAGATATTTCCTTTTTCACCATAGCCCTCTATGGGCTTCCAAATATCGCTTTGCCTTTTCCACAAGAACAGCCTTAGCGAAAGGCTTCTTGAAGGGAAAGATGTAACTCTCTGATATGAATTAACAGAGCACAGAGCAGTTTCTCAGAAAGCTTCTTTCCAGTTTTGATCGGAAGATATTTCCTTTTTCACCATAGCCATCTATGGGCTTCCAAATATCACTTTGCCAATTCCACAAGAACAGCCTTAGCGAAAGGCTTCTTGAAGGGAAAGAGGTAACGCTGTGAGATGAATTAACAGAACACAGAGCAGTTTTTCAGAAAGCTTCTTTCCACTTTTGAACGGAAGATATTTCCTTTTTGACCATAGCCCTCTATGGGCTTCCAAATATCACTTTGCCAATTCAACCAGAACTGCCTTAGCGATAGACTTCTTGAAGGGAAAGATGTAACTCTGTGAGATGAATTAACAGAACACAGAGCAGTTTCTCAGAAAGCTTCTTTCCAGTTTTGGACGGAAGATATTTCCTTTTTCACCATAGCCCTCTATGGGCTTCCAAATATCCCTTTGACAATTCCACAAGAACAGCCTTAGCGAAAGTCTTCTTGAAGGGAAAGATGTAACTTTGTGAGTTGAATTAACAGAACACAGAGCAGTTTCTCAGAAAGCTTCTTTCCAGTTTTGAACGGAAGATATTTCCTTTTTCACCGTAGCCCTCTACGGGCTTCCAAATATCCCTTTGCCAATTCCACAAGAAAAGCCTTAGCGGAAGGCTTATTGAAGGGAAAGATGTAACTCTGTGAGATGAATTAACAGAACACAGAGCAGTTTCTCAGAAAGCTTCTTTCCAGTTTTGAACGGAAGATATTTCCTTTTTCACCGTAGCCCTGTATGGGCTTCCAAATATTGCTTTGACAATTCCATAAGAACAGCCTTAGCGAAAGGCTTCTTGAAGTGAAAGATGTAGCTCTGTGAGATGAATTAACAAAACACAGAGCAGTTTCTCCGAAAGCTTCTTTCCAGTTTTGAAAGGAAGATATTTCCTTTTTCAAGATAGCCCTCTAGGGGCTTAAAAATATCACTTTGCCAATTCCAAAAGAACAACCGTAGCGAAAGGCTTCTTGAAGGGAAAGATGTAACACTTTGAGATGAATTAACAGAACACAGAGCAGTTTCTCAGAAAGCTTCTTTCCAGTTTTGAACGGAAGATATTTCCTTTTTCACCGTAGCCAACTATGGGCTTCCAAATATCGCTTTGACAATTCCATAAGAACAGCCTTAGCGAAAGGCTTCTTGAAGGGAAAGAGGTAACACTGTGAGATGAATTAACAGAACACAGAGCAGTTTTTCAGAAAGCTTCTTTCCAGTTTTGATCGGAAGATATTTCCTTTTTCACCACAGCCCTCTATGGGCTTCCAAATATCACTTTGCCAATTCCACGAGAACAGCCTTAGCGAAAGGCATCTTGAATGGAAAGAGGTAATTCTGTGAGATGAATTAACAGAACACAGAGCAGTTTCTCAGAAAGCTTCTTTCCAGTTTTGATCGGAAGATATTTCCTTTTTCACCATAGCCCTCTAGGGGCTTCCAAATATCACTTTGCCAATTCCACAAGAACAGCCTTAGCGAAAGGCGTCTTGAAGGGAAAGAGGTAACGCTGTGATATGAATTAACAGAACACAGATCAGTTTCTCAGAAAACTTCTTTCCAGTTTTGAACGGAAGATATTTCCTTTTTCACCACAGCCCTCTATGGGCTACCAAATATCACCTTGCCAATTCCATATGAACAGCCTTAGCGAAAGGCTTATTGAAGTGAAAGATGTAACTCTGTGAGATGAATTAACAGAACACAGAGCAGTTTCTCAGAAAGCTTCTTTCCAGTTTTGAACGGAAGATATTTCCTTTTTCACCATAGCCCTCTATGGGCTTCCAAATATCACTTTGCCTTTTCCACAAGAACAGCCTTAGCGAAAGGCTTCTTGAAGGGAAAGATGTAACTCTCTGCGATGAATTAACAGAGCACAGAGCAGTTTCTCAGAAAGCTTCTTTCCAGTTTTGATCGGAAGATATTTCCTTTTTCACCATAGCCCTCTATGGGCTTCCAAATATCACTTTGCCAATTCCACAAGAACAGCCTTAGCGAAAGGCTTCTTGAAGGGAAAGAGGTAACGCTGTGAGATGAATTAACAGAACACAGAGCAGTTTTTCAGAAAGCTTCTTTCCAGTTTTGAACGGAAGATATTTCCTTTTTCAACCTAGTCCTCTATGGGCTTCCAAATATCACTTTGGCAATTCCACAAGTACAGCCTTAGTGAAAGTCTTCTTGAAGGGAAAGATGTAACTTTGTGAGTTGAATTAACAGAACACAGAGCAGTTTCTCAGAAAGATTCTTTCCAGTTTTGAACGGAAGATATTTCCTTTTTCACCATAGCCCTCTATGGGCTTCCAAATATTCCTTTGCCAATTCCACAAGAACAGCCTTAGTGAAAGGCTTCTTGAAGGGAAAGATGTAACTCTGTGAGATGAATTAACAGAACAGAGGGCAGTTTCTCAGAAAGCTTCTTTCCAGTTTTGAACGGAAGATATTTCCTTTTTCACCACAGCCCTTTATGGGCTTCCAAATATCACATTGCCAATTCCACAAAAACAGCCTTCGCGAAAGTCTTCTTGAAGGGAAAGATGTAATTCTCTGAGATGAATTAACAGAACACAGTGCACTTTCTCAGAAAGCTTCTTTCCAGTTTTGAACGGAAGATATTTCCTTTTTCACCATAGCCCTTTATGGGTTTCAAAATATCACTTTGCAAATTCCACAAGAACAGCCTTATCGAACGGCTTCTTCAAGGGAAAGATGTAACTCTCTGAGATGAATTAACATAACACAGAATAGTTTCTCAGAAAAATTCTTTCCAGTTTTGAACGGAAGATATTTCCTTTTTCACAATAGTCCTCTAGGGTCTTCCAAATATCCCTTCTTCAATTACACAAGAACAGCCTTAGCGAAAGGCTTCTTGAAGGGAAAGATGTAACTCTGTGAGATGAATTAACAGAACACAGAGCAGTTTCTCAGAAAGCTTCTTTCCAGTTTTGAACGGAAGATATTTCCTTTTTCACCGTAGCCCTCTACGGGCTTCCAAATATCCCTTTGCCAATTCCACAAGAAAAGCCTTAGGGGAAGGCTTATTGAAGGGAAAGATGTAACTCTGTGAGATGAATTAACAGAACACAAAGCAGTTTCTCTGAAAGCTTCTTTACAGTTTTGAAAGGAAGATATTCCCTTTTTCAAGATAGCCCTCTAGTGGCTTCCAAATATCACTTTGCCAATTCCAAATGTACAGCCTTACCGAAAGGCTTCTTGAAGGGAAAGATGTAACACTTTGAGATGAATTAACAGAACACAGAGCAGTTTCTCAGAAATCTTCTTTTCAGTTTTGAACGGAAGATATTTCCTTTTTCACCGTAGCCGTCTATGGGCTTCCAAATATCACTTTGCCAATTCCACAAGAACAGCCTTAGCGAAAGGCTTCTTGAAGGGAAAGATGTAACTCTGTGAAATGAATTAACAGAACACAGAGCAGTTTCTCAGAAAACCTCTTTCAAGTTTCGAACGGAAGATATTTCCTTTTTCTCCATAGCCCTCTACGGGTTTCCAAATATCCCTTTGCCAATTCCACAAGAACAGACTTAGCGAAAGGCTTCTTGAAGGGAAAGATGTAACTCTGTGAGATGAATTAACAGAACACAGACCAGTTTCTCAGAAAGCTTCTTTCCAGTTTTGAACGGAAGATATTTCCTTTTTCAAAATAGCCCTCTTTGGGCTTCCAAACATCACTTTGCCAATTCCACAAGAACAGCCTTAGCGAAAGGCTTCTTGAAGGGAAAGATGTAACTCTGTGAGATGAATGAAAAGAACACAGAGCAGTTTCTCAGAATTCTTCTTTCCAGTTTTGAACGGAAGATATTTCCTTTTTCACCATAGCCCTCTAAGTGCTTCCAAATATCACTTTGCCAAATCCACAAGAACAGCCTTAGCGAAAGGCTTCTTGAAGGGAAAGAGGTAACGCTGTGAGATGAATTAACAGAACACAGTGCAGTTTCGCAGAAAGCTTCTTTCCTGTTTTGAACGGACGATATTTCCTTTTTCACCATAGCCCTCTAGGGGCTTCAAAATATCCCTTTTTCATTTCCACAAGAACAGCCTTAGCGAAAGGCTACTTGAAGGGAAAGATGTAACTCTGTGAGATGAATTAACAGAACACAGAGCAGTTTCTCAGAAAGCTTCTTTACAGTTTTGATCGGAAGGTATTTCCTTTTTCACCATAGCCCTCTATGGGGTTCCAAATATCCCTTTGCCTATTCCAGAAGAACAGAATTAGCGAAAGGCTTCTTGAAGGGAAAGATGTAACTCTGTGAGATGAATTAAGAGAACACAGAGTAGTTTCTCAGAAACCTTCTTTCCAGTTTTGAAAGGAAGATATTTCCTTTTTCACCGTAGACCTCTAGGGGCTTCGAAATATCACTTTGCCAATTCCACAAGAACAGCCTTAGCGAAAGGCTTCTTGAAGGGAAAGATGTAACTCTGTGAGATGAATTAACAGAACACAGAGCAGTTTCTCAGAAAGCTTCTTTCCAGTTTTGAACGGAAGATATTTCCTTTTTCACCGTAGTCCTCAATGGGCTTCCAAATATCCCTTTGCCAATTCCACAAGAACAGCCTTAGCGAAACGCTTCTTGAAGGGAAAGATGTAACTCTGTGAGATGAATTAACAGAACACAGAGCAGTTTCTCAGAATGCTTCTTTCCGGTTTTGAACGGAAGATACTTAATTTTTCGCCGTAGCCCTCTATGGTCTTTCAAATATCACTTTGCAAATTCCACAAGAATAGCCTTAGCGAAAGGCTTCTTGAAGGGAAAGACGGAACACTGTGAGATGAATTAACAGAACACAGAGCAGTTTCTCAGAAAGCTTCTTTCCACTTTTGAACGGAAGATATTTCCTTTTTCACCATAGCCCTCTAAGGGCTTCGAAATATCACTTTGCCAATTCCACAAGAACAGCCTTAGGGAAAGGTTTCTTGAAGGAAAAGATGTAACTCTGTGAGGTGAATTAACAGAACACAGAGCAGTTTCTCAGAAAGCTTCTCTCCAGTTTTGAACGGAAGATATTTCCTTTTTCACCATAGCCCTCTATGGGCTTCCAAATATCACTTTGCCAATTACACAAGAACAGCATTATCGAAAGGATTCTTAAAGGGAAAGATGTAACTCTGTGAGATGAATTAACAGAACACAGAGCAGTTTCTCAGAAAGCTTCTTTACAGTTTTGATCGGAAGGTATTTACTTTTTCACCATATCCCTCTATGGGCTTCCAAATAACCCTTTGCCAATTCCACAAGAACAGCCTTAGCGAAAGGTTTCTTGAAGGGAAAGATGTAACTCTGTGAGATGAATTAACAGAACACAGAGCAGTTTCTCAGAAAGCTTCTTTCCAATTTTGAGCGGAAGATATTTCCTTGTTCAATGTAGCCCTCTATGGGCTTCCAAATATCACTTTGCCAATTCCACAAGAACAGCCTCAGCGAAAGGCTTCTTGAAGGGAAAGATGTAACTCTGTGAGATGAATTAACAGAACACAGGACAGTTTCTCAGAAAGCTTCTTTCCAGTTTTGAACGGAAGATATTTCCTTTTTCACCCTAGCCCTCTATGGGCTTCCAAATATCGCTTTGACAATTCCATAAGAACAGCCTTAGCGAAAGGCTTCATGAAGGGAAAGATGTAACTCTCTGAGATGAATTAACAAAACACAGAGCAGTTTCTCAGAAAGGTTCTTTCCAGTTTTGAACGGAAGATATTTCCTTTTTCACCATAGCCCTCTAGTGGCTTCCAAATATCCCTATTTCAATTCCACAAGAATAGCCTTAGCGAAAGGCTTCTTGAAGGGAAAGATGTAACTCTGTGAGATGAATTAACAGAACACAGAGCAGTTTTTCAGAAAGCTTCTTTCCAGTTTTGAACGGAAGATATTTCCTTTTTCAACATAGTCCTCTATGGGCTTCCAAATACCACTTTGGCAATTACCCAAGTACAGCCTTAGCGAAAGTCTTCTTGAAGGCAAAGATGTAACTTTGTGAGATGAATTAACAGAACACAGAGTAGTTTCTCAGAAAGCTTCTTTCCAGTTTTGAACGGAAGATATTTCCTTTTTCACCATAGCCCTCTATGGGCTTCCAAATATTTCTTCGCCAATTCCACAAGAACAGCCTTAGTGATAGGCTTCTTGAAGGGAAAGATGTAACTCTGTGAGATGAATTAACAGAACAGAGGGCAGTTTTTCAGAAAGCTTCTTTCCAGTTTTGAACGGAAGATATTTCCTTTTACACCACAGCCCTTTATGGGCTTCCAAGTATCACATTGCCAATTCCACAAGAACAGCCTTCGCGAAAGTCTTCTTGAAGGGAAAGATGTAATTCTGTGAGATGAATTAACAGAACACAGTGCAGTTTCTCAGAAAGCTTCTTTCCAGTTTTGAACGGAAGATATTTCCTTTTTCACCAGAGCCCTTTATGGGTTTCAAAATATCACTTTGCCAATTCCACAAGAACAGCCTTATCGAACGGCTTCTTCAAGGGAAAGATATAACTCCGTGAGATGAATTTACAGAACACAGAGGAGTTTCTCAGAAAGCTTCCTTCCAGTTTTGAACCGAAGATATTTCCTTTTTCACCGTTGTCCTCAATGGGGTTCCAAATATGCCTTTGCAAATTCCACAAGAACAGCCTCAGGGAAAGACTTCTTGAAGGGAAAGATGTAGCTCTGTGAGATGAATTAAAAGAACACAGAGCAGTTTCTCAGAAAGCTTCTTTCCAGTTTTGAACGGAAGATATTTCCTTTTTCACCGTAGCCAACTATGGGCTTCCAAATATCGCTTTGACAATTCCATAAGAACAGCCTTAGCAAAAGGCTTCTTGAAGGGAAAGAGGTAACCCTGTGAGATGAATTGACAGAACACAGAGCAGTTTCTCAGAAAGCTTCTTTCCAGTTTTGAACGGAAGATATTTCCTTTTTCACCGTAGCCAACTATGGGCTTCCAAATATCGCTTTGACAATTCCATAAGAACAGCCTTAGCGAAAGGCTTCTTGAATGGAAAGAGGTAATTCTGTGAGATGAATTAACAGAACACAGAGCAGTTTCTCAGAAAGCTTCGTTCCAGTTTTGAAAGGAAGATATTTCCTTTTTCACCGTAGTCCTCTATGGGCTTCCAAATATCACTTTGCCAATTCCACAAGAACAGCTTTAGCGAAAGGCTTCTTGAAGGGAAAGATGTAACTCTGTGAGATGAATGAACAGAACACAGAGCAGTTTCTCAGAAAGCTTCTTTCCAGTTTTGAACGGAAGATGTTTACTTTTTCACCATAGCCCTCTACGGTTTTCCAAATATCCCTTTGCCAATTACAGAAAAAGAGCCTTACCGAAAGGCTTCTTGAAGGGAAAGATGGAACTCTGTGAGATGAATTAACAGAACACAGAGCAGTTTCTCAGAAAGCTTCTTTCCAGTTTTGAACGGAAGATATTTCCTTTTTCACCATAGCCCTCTATGGGCTTCCAAACATCACTTTGCCAATTCCACAAGAACAGCCTTAGCGAAAGGCTTCTTGAAGGGAAAGATGTAACTCTGTGAGATGAATTAACAGAACACAGAGCAGTTTCTCAGAAAGCTTCTTTCCAGTTTTGTACGGAAGATATTTCCTTTTTTACCATAGCCCTCTAAGTGCTTCCAAATATCACTTTGCCAAATCCACAAGAACAGCCTTAGCGAAAGGCTTCTTGAAGGGAAAGAGGTAACGCTGTGAGATGAATTAACAGAACACAGAGCAGTTTCTCAGAAAGCTTCTTTCCAGTTTTGAACCGAAGATATTTCCTTTTTCAACCTAGTCCTCTATGGGCTTCAAAATATCACTTTGGCAATTCCCCAAGTACAGCCTTAGCGAAAGTCTTCTTGAAGGGAAAGATGTAACTTTGTGAGTTGAATTAACAGAACACAGAGCAGTTTCTCAGAAAGCTTTTTCCAGTTTTGAACGGAAGAAATTTCCTTTTTCACCATAGGCCTCTATGGGCTTCCAAATATTCCTTTGCCAATTCCACAAGAACAGCCTTAGAGAAAGGCTTCTTGAAGGGAAAGATGTAACTCTGTGAGATGAATTAACGGAACAGAGGGCAGTTTCTCAGAAAGCTTCTTTCCAGTTTTGAACGGAAGATATTTCCTTTTTCATCACAGCCCTTTATGGGCTTCCAAATATCACTTTGCCAATTCCACAAGAACAGCCTTCGAGAAAGTCTTCTTGAAGGGAAAGATGTAATTCTGTGAGATGAATTAACAGAACACAGTGCAGTTTCTCAGAAAGCTTCTTTCCAGTTTTGAACGGAAGATATTTCCTTTTTCACCATAGCCCTTTAAGGGTTTCAAAATATCACTTTGCCAATTACACAAGAACAGCCTTATCGAAAGGCTTCTTGAAGGGAAAGATGTAACTCTGTGAGTTGAATTTACAGAACACAGAAGAGTTTCTCAGAAAGCTTCTTTCCAGTTTTGAACCGAAGATATTTCCTTTTTCACCGTAGTCCTCAATGGGCTTCCAAATATGCCTTTCCAAATTCCACGAGAGCAGCCTCAGCGAAAGACTTCTTGAAGGGAAAGATGTAGCTCTGTGAGATGAATTAACAGAACACAGAGCAGTTTCTCAGAAAGCTTCTTTCCAGTTTTGAACGGAAGATATTTCCTTTTTCACCGTAGCCAACTATGGGCTTCCAAACATCGCTTTGACAATTCCATAAGTACAGCCTTAGCGAAAGGCTTCTTGAAGGGAAAGAGGTAACACTGTGAGATGAATTAACAGAACACAGAGCAGTTTCTCAGAAAGCTTCTTTCCAGTTTTCATCGGAATGTATTTCCTTTTTCACCACAGCCCTCTATGGGCTTCCAAATATCACTTTGCCAATTCCACAAGAACAGCCTTAGCGAAAGGCATCTTGAATGGAAAGAGGTAATTCTGTGAGATGAATTAACAGAACACAGAGCAGTTTCTCAGAAAGCTTCTTTCCAGTTTTGAGAGGAAGATATTTCCTTTTTCACCGTAGTCCTCTATGGGCTTCCAAATATCCCTTTGCCAATTCCACAAGAACAGCCTTAGTGAAAGCCTTCTTGAAGGGAAAGAGGGAACTCTGTGAGATGAATTAACCGAACACAGAGCAGTTTCTCAGAAAGCTTCTTTCCAGTTTTGAACGGAAGATGTTTCCTTTTTCACCATAGCCCTCTACGGTTTTCCAAATATCCCTTTGCCAATTACAGAAGAACAGCCTTAGCAAAAGGCTTCTTGAAGGGAAAGATGTAACTCTGTGAAATGAATTAACAGAACACAGAGCAGTTTCTCAGAAAGCTTCTTTCCAGTTTTTAACGGAAGATATTTCCTTTATCACCATAGCCCTCTATGGGCTTCCAAATATCACTTTGCCAATTCCACAAGAACAGCCTTAGCGAAAGGCTTCTTGAAGGGAAAGATGTAACTCTGTGAGATGAATTAACAGAACACAGAGCAGTTTCTCAGAAAGCTTCTTTCCAGTTTTGAACGGAAGATATTTCCTTTTTCACCGTAGTCCTCAATGGTCTTCCAAATATCCCTTTGCCAATTCCACAAGAACAGCCTTAGCGAAACGCTTCTTGAAGGGAAAGATGTAACTCTGTGAGATGAATTAACAGAACACAGAGCAGTTTCTCAGAAAGCTTCTTTCCGGTTTTGAACGGAAGATACTTAATTTTTCGCCGTAGCCCTCTATGGTCTTTCAAATATCACTTTGCAAATTCCACAAGAATAGCCTTAGCGAAAGGCTTCTTGAAGGGAAAGACGGAACACTGTGAGATGAATTAACAGAACACAGAGCAGATTCTCAGAAAGCTTCTTTCCACTTTTGAACGGAAGATATTTCCTTTTTCACCATAGCCCTCTATGGGCTTCGAAATATCACTTTGCCAATTCCACAAGAACAGCCTTAGCGAAAGGTTTCTTGAAGGAAAAGATGTAACTCTGTGAGATGAATTAACAGAACACAGAGCAGTTTCTCAGTAAGCTTCTTTCCAGATTTGAACGCAAGATATTTCCTTTTTTACCATAGCCCTCTAAGTGCTTCCAAATATCACTTTGACAAATCCACAAGAACAGCCTTAGCGAAAGGCTTCTTGTAGGGAAAGATGTAACTCTGTGAGATGAACTAACAGATAACAGAGCTGTTTCTCAGAAAGCTTCTTTACAGTTTTTAACGGAAGATATTTCCTTTTTCACCACAGAACTCTATGGGCTTCCAAATATCACTTTGCCAATTCCACAAAAACAGCCTCAGAGAAACGCTTCTTGAAAGGAAAGATGAAACTCTGTGAGATGAATTAACAGAACACAGATCAGTTTCTCAGAAAACTTCTTTCCAGTTTTGAACGGAAGATATTTCCTTTTTCACCATAGCCCTCTATGGGCTACCAAATATCACCTTGCCAATTCCATATGAACAGCCTTAGCGAAAGGCTTCTTGAAGTGAAAGATGTAACTCTGTGAGATGAATTAACAGAACACAGAGCAGTTTCTCAGAAAGCTTCTTTCCAGTTTTGACCGGAAGATATTTCCTTTTTCACCATAGCCCTCCAAGGGCTTCCAAATATCACTTTGCCATTTCCACAAGAACATCCTTAGCGAAAGGCTTCTTGAAGGGAAAGAGGTAACGCTGTGAGATGAATTAACAGAACACAGAGCAGTTTCTCAGAAAGCTTCTTTCCAGTTTTGAATGGAAGATATTTCCTTTTTCAACCTAGTCCTCTATGGGCTTCCAAATATCACTTTGGCAATTCCACAAGTACAGCCTTAGCGAAAGTCTTCTTGAAGGGAAAGATGTAAGTTTGTGAGATGAATTAACAGAACACAGACCAGTTTCTCTTAAAGCTTCTTTCCAGTTTTGAACGGAAGATATTTCCTTTTTCACCATAGCCCTCTATGGGCTTCCAAATATTCCTTTGCCAATTCCACAAGAACAGCCTTAGTGAAAGGCTTCTTGAAGGGAAAGATGTAACTCTGTGAGATGAATTAACAGAACAGAGGGCAGTTTCTCAGAAAGCTTCTTTCCAGTTTTGAACGGAATATATTTCCTTTTTCACCACAGCCCTTTATGGGCTTCCAAATATCACATTGCCAATTCCACAAGAACAGCCTTCGCGAAAGTCTTCTTGAAGGGAAAGATGTAATTCTGTGAGATGAATTAACAGAACAGAGTGCAGTTTCTCAGAAAGCTTCTTTCCAGTTTTGAACGGAAGATATTTCCTTTTTCACCATAGCCCTCTATGGGCTTCCAAATATTCCTTTGCCAATTCCACAAGAACAGCCTTAGTGAAAGGCTTCTTGAAGGGAAAGATGTAACTCTCTGAGATGAATTAACAGAACACAGAGTAGTTTCTCAGAAAAATTCTTTCCAGTTTTGAACGGAAGATATTTCCTTTTTCACCATAGTCCTCTAGGGGCTTCAAAATATCCCTTCTTCAATTACACAAGAACAGCCTTAGCGAAAGTCTTCTTGAAGGGAAAGATGAAACTCTGTGAGATGAATTAACAGAACACAGAGCAGTTTCTCAGAAAGCTTCTTTCCACTTTTGAGAGGAAGATATTTCCTTTTTCACCGTAGTCCTCTATGGGCTTCCAAATATCACTTTGTCAATTCCACAAGAACAGCCTTAGCAAAAGGCATCTTGAAGGGAAAAATGGAACTCTGTGAGGTGAATTAACAGAACACAGAGCAGTTTCTCAGAAAGCTTCTTTCCAGTTTTGAACGGAAGATATTTCCTTTTTCACCATAGCCCTCTATGGGCTACCAAATATCACCTTGCCAATTCCATATGAACAGCCTAAGCGAAAGTCTTCTTGAAGGGAAAGATGTAATTCTGTGAGATGAATTAACCGAACACAGTGCAGTTTCTCAGAAAGCTTCTTTCCAGTTTTTAACGGAAGATATTTCCTTTTTCACCATAGCCCTTTATGGGTTTCAAAATATCACTTTGCCAATTCCACAAGAACAGCCTTATCGAACGGCTTCTTCAAGGGAAAGATGTAACTCTGTGAGATGAATTTACAGAACACAGAGGAGTTTCTCAGAAAGCTTCTTTCCAGTTTTGAACCGAAGATATTTCCTTTTTCACCGTTATCCTCAACGGGGTTCCAAATATGCCTTTGCAAATTCCACAAGAACACCCTCAGGGAAAGACTTCTTGAAGGGAAAGATGTAGCTCTGTGAGATGAATTAACAGAACACAGAGCAGTTTCTCAGAAAGCTTCTTTCCAGTTTTGATCGGAAGATATTTCCTTTTTCACCGTAGCCAACTATGGGCTTCCAAATATCGCTTTGACAATTCCATAAGAACAGCCTTAGCGAAAGGCTTCTTGAAGGGAAAGAGGTAACTCTGTGAGATGAATTAACAGAACACAGAGCAGTTTCTCAGAAAGCTTCTTTCCAGTTTTGAACGGAAGGTATTTCCTTTTTCACCGTAGCCAACTATGGGCTTCCAAATATCGCTTAGACAATTCCTTAAGAACAGCCTTAGCGAAAGGCTTCTTGAATGGAAAGAGGTTATTCTGTGAGATGAATTAACAGAACACAGAGCAGTTTCTCAGAAAGCTTCTTTCCAGTTTTGAACGGAAGATATTTCCTTTTTCACCGTAGCCAACTATGGGTTTCAAATATCACTTTGCCAATTCCACAAGAACAGCCTTAGCAAAAGGCATCTTGAATGGAAAGAGGTAATTCTGTGAGATGAATTAACAGAACACAGAGCAGTTTCTCAGAAAGCTTCTTTCCACTTTTGAGAGGAAGATATTTCCTTTTTCACCGTAGTCCTCTATGGGCTTCCAAATATCACTTTGTCAATTCCACAAGAACAGCCTTAGCGAAAGGCTTCTTGAAGGGAAAAATGGAACTCTGTGAGATGAATTAACAGAACACAGAGCAGTTTCTCAGAAAGCTTCTTTCCAGTTTTGAACGGAAGATATTTCCTTTTTCACCATAACCCTCTATGGGCTACCAAATATCACCTTGCCAATTCCATATGAACAGCCTTAGCGAAAGGCTTCTTGAAGGGAAAGATGTAACTCTGTGAGATGAATTAACAGAGCACAGAGCAGTTTCTCAGAAAGCTTCTTTCCAGTTTTGATCAGAAGATATTTCCTTTTTGACCATAGCCCTCTATGGGCTTCCAAATATCACTTTGCCAATTCCACAAGAACAGCATTAGCGAAAGGCTTCTTGAAGGGAAAGAGGTAACGCTGTGAGATGAATTAACAGAACATAGAGCAGTTTTTCAGAAAGTTTCTTTCCAGTTTTGAACGGAAGATATTTCCTTTTTCAACCTAGTCCTCTATGGGCTTCCAAATATCACTTTGGCAATTCCACAAGTACAGCCTTAGCGAAAGTCTTCTTGAAGGGAAAGATGTAACTTTGTGAGTTGAATTAACAGAACACAGAGCAGTCTCTCAGAAAGCTTCTTTCCAGTTTTGAACGGAAGATATTTCCTTTTTCACCGTAGCCAACTATAGGTTTCAAATATCACTTTGCCAATTCCACAAAAACAGCCTTAGTGAAAGGCTTCTTGAATGGAAAGAGGTAATTCTGTGAGATGAATTAACAGAACACAGAGCAGTTTCTCAGAAAGCTTCTTTCCAGTTTTGAAAGGAAGATATTTCCTTTTTCACCATAGCCCTCTATGGGCTTCCAAATATCACTTTGCCAATTCCACAAGAACAGCCTTAGCGAAAGGCTTCTTGAAGGGAAAGATGTAACTCTGTGAGATGAATTAACAGAACACAGAGCAGTTTCTCAGAAAGCTTCTTTCCAGTTTTGAACGGAAGATATTTCCTTTTTCACCATAGCCCTCTATGGGCTACCAAATATCACCTTGCCAATTCCACAAGAACAGCCTTAGCGAAAGGCTTCTTGAACGGAAAGATGTAACTCTGTGAGATGAATTAACAGAACAGAGGGCAGTTTCTCAGAAAGCTTCTTTCCAGTTTTGAACGGAAGGTATTTCCTTTTACACCACAGCCCTTTATGGGCTTCAAAATATCACATTGCCAATTCCACAAGAACAGCCTTCGCGAAAGTCTTCTTGAAGGGAAAGATGTAATTCTGTGAGATGAATTAACCGAACACAGTGCAGTTTCTCAGAAAGCTTCTTTCCAGTTTTGAACGGAAGATATTTCCTTTTTCACCATAGCCCTTTATGGGTTTCAAAATATCACTTTGCCAATTCCACAAGAACAGCCTTATCGAACGGCTTCTTCAAGGGAAAGATGTAACTCTGTGAGATGAATTTACAGAACACAGAGGAGTTTCTCAGAAAGCTTCTTTCCAGTTTTGAACCGAAGATATTTCCTTTTTCACCGTTGTCCTCAATGGGGTTCCAAATATGCCTTTGCAAATTCCACAAGAACAGCCTCAGGGAAAGACTTCTTGAAGGGAAAGATGTAGCTCTGTGAGATGAATTAACAGAACACAGAGCAGTTTCTCAGAAAGCTTCTTTGCAGTTTTGATCGGAAGATATTTCCTTTTTCACCGTAGCCAACTATGGGCTTCCAAATATCGCTTTGACAATTCCATAAGAACAGCCTTAGCGAAAGGCTTCTTGAAGGGAAAGAGGTAACTCTGTGAGATGAATTAACAGAACACAGAGCAGTTTCTCAGAAAGCTTCTTTCCAGTTTTGAACGGAAGATATTTCCTTTTTCACCGTAGCCAACTATGGGCTTCCAAATATCGCTTAGACAATTCCTTAAGAACAGCCTTAGCGAAAGGCTTCTTGAATGGAAAGAGGTAATTCTGTGAGATGAATTAACAGAACACAGAGCAGTTTCTCAGAAAGCTTCTTTCCAGTTTTGAATGGAAGATATTTCCTTTTTCACCGTAGCCAACTATGGGTTTCAAATATCACTTTGCCAATTCCACAAGAACAGCCTTAGCAAAAGGCATCTTGAATGGAAAGAGGTAATTCTGTGAGATGAATTAACAGAACACAGATCAGTTTCTCAGAAAGCTTCTTTCCACTTTTGAGAGGAAGATATTTCCTTTTTCACCGTAGTCCTCTATGGGCTTCCAAATATCACTTTGTCAATTCCACAAGAACAGCCTTAGCGAAAGGCTTCTTGAAGGGAAAAATGGAACTCTGTGAGATGAATTAACAGAACACAGAGCAGTTTCTCAGAAAGCTTCTTTCCAGTTTTGAACGGAAGATATTTCCTTTTTCACCATAACCCTCTATGGGCTACCAAATATCACCATGCCAATTCCATATGAACAGCCTTAGCGAAAGGCTTCTTGAAGGGAAAGATGTAACTCTGTGAGATGAATTAACAGAGCACAGAGCAGTTTCTCAGAAAGCTTCTTTCCAGTTTTGATCGGAAGATATTTCCTTTTTGACCATAGCCCTCTATGGGCTTCCAAATATCACTTTGCCAATTCCACAAGAACAGCCTTAGCGAAAGGCTTCTTGAAGGGAAAGAGGTAACGCTGTGAGATGAATTAACAGAACACAGAGCAGTTTTTCAGAAAGTTTCTTTCCAGTTTTGAACGGAAGATATTTCCTTTTTCAACCTAGTCCTCTATGGGCTTCCAAATATCACTTTGGCAATTCCACAAGTACAGCCTTAGCGAAAGTCTTCTTGAAGGGAAAGATGTAACTTTGTGAGTTGAATTAACAGAACACAGAGCAGTCTCTCAGAAAGCTTCTTTCCAGTTTTGAACGGAAGATATTTCCTTTTTCACCATAGCCCTCTATGGGCTTCCTAATATTCCTATGGCAATTCCACAAAAACAGCCTTAGTGAAAGGCTTCTTGAAGGGAAAGATGTAACTCTGTGAGATGAATTTAGAGAACACAGAGGAGTTTCTCAGAAAGCTTCTTTCCAGTTTTGAAAGGAAGATATTTCCTTTTTCACCATAGCCCTCTATGGGCTTCCAAATATTCCTTTGCCAATTCCACAAGAACAGCCTTAGTGAAAGGCTTCTTGAAGGGAAAGATGTAACTCTGTGAGATGAATTAACAGAACAGATGGCAGTTTCTCAGAAAGCTTCTTTCCAGTTTTGAACGGAAGATATTTCCTTTTTCACCACAGCCCTTTATGGGCTTCCAAATATCACATTGCCAATTCCACAAGAACAGCCTTCGCGAAAGTCTTCTTGAAGGGAAAGATGTAATTCTGTGAGATGAATTAACAGAACACAGTGCAGTTTCTCAGAAAGCTTCTTTCCAGTTTTGAACGGAAGATATTTCCTTTTTCAACATAGCCCTTTATGGGTTTCAAAATATCACTTTGCCAATTCCACAAGAACAGCCTTATCGAACGGCTTCTTCAAGGGAAAGATGTAACTCTGTGAGATGAATTTACAGAACACAGAGGAGTTTCTCAGAAAGCTTCTTTCCAGTTTTGAACCGAAGATATTTCCTTTTTCACCGTACTCCTCAATGGGCTTCCAAATATGCCTTTGCAAATTCCACAAGAACAGCCACAGCGAAAGACTTCTTGAAGGGAAAGATGTAGCTCTGTGAGGTGAAATAACAGAACAGAAAGCAGTTTCTCAGAAAGCTTCTTTCCAGTTTTCAACGGAAGATATTTCCTTTTTAACCATAGCCCTCTATGGGCTTCCAAATATCACTTTGCCAATTCCACAAGAACAGCCTTAGAGAAAGGCTTCTTGAAGGGAAAGATGTACCTCTGTGAGATGAATTAACAGAACACAGAGCAGTTTCTCAGAAAGCTTCTTTCCAGTTTTGAACGGAAGATATTTCCTTTTTCAAAGTAGCCAACTATGGGTTTCAAATATCACTTTCCCAATTCCACAAGAACAGCCTTAGCGAAAGGCATCTTGAATGGAAAGAGGTAATTCTGTGAGATGAATTAACAGAACACAGAGCAGTTTCTCAGAAAGCTTCTTTCCACTTTTGAGAGGAAGATATTTCCTTTTTCACCGTAGTCCTCTATGGGCTTCCAAATATCACTTTGTCAATTCCACAAGAACAGCCTTAGCGAAAGGCTTCTTGAAGGGAAAAATGGAACTCTGTGAGATGAATTAACAGAACACAGAGCAGTTTCTCAGAAAGCTTCTTTCCAGTTTTGAACGGAAGATATTTCCTTTTTCACCATAGCCCTCTATGGGCTACCAAATATCACCTTGCCAATTCCATATGAACAGCCTTAGCGAAAGGCTTCTTGAAGGGAAAGATGTAACTCTGTGAGATGAATTAACAGAACACTGAGCCGTTTCTCAGAAAGCTTCTTTACAGTTTTAAACGGAAGATATTTCCTTTTTCACCATAGCCCTCTATGGGCTTCCAAATATCGCTTTGCCATTTCCACAAGAACAGCCTTAGCGAAAGGCTTCTTGAAGGGAAAGATGTAACTCTGTGAGATGAATTAACAGAGCACAGAGCAGTTTCTCAGAAAGCTTTTTTCCAGTTTTGATCGGAAGATATTTCCTTTTTGACCATAGCCCTCTATGGGCTTCCAAATATCACTTTGCCAATTCCACAAGAACAGCCTTAGCGAAAGGCTTCTTGAAGAGAAAGAGGTAACGCTGTGAGATGAATTAACAGAACACAGAGCAGTTTTTCAGAAAGCTTCTTTCCAGTTTTGAACGGAAGATATTTCCTTTTTCAACCTAGTCCTCTATGGGCTTCCAAATATCACTTTGGCAATTATACAAGTACAGCCTTAGCGAAAGTCTTCTTGAAGGGAAAGATGTAACTTTGTGAGTTGAATTAACAGAACACAGAGCAGTTTCTCAGAAAGCTTCTTTCCAGTTTTGAACGGAAGATATTTCCTTTTTCACCATAGCCCTCTATGGGCTTCCTAATATTCCTATGGCAATTCCACAAAAACAGCCTTAGTGAAAGGCTTCTTGAAGGGAAAGATGTAACTCTGTGAGATGAATTTAGAGAACACAGAGGAGTTTCTCAGAAAGCTTCTTTCCAGTTTTGAACCGCAGATATTTCCTTTTTCACCATAGCCCTCTATGGGCTTCCAAATATCGCTTTGCCAATTCCACAAGAACAGCCTTAGCGAAAGGCTTCTGGAAAGGAAAGACGTAACTCTGTGAGATGAATTAACAGAGCACAGAGCAGTTTCTCAGAAAGCTTCCTTCCAGTTTTGATCGGAAGATATTTCCTTTTTCACCATAGCCCTCTATGGGCTTCCAAATATCACTTTGCCAATTCCACAAGAACAGCCTTAGCGAAAGACTTCTTGAAGGGAAAGAGGTAACGCTGTGAGATGAATTAACAGAACACAGAGCAGTTTTTCAGAAAGCTTCTTTCCAGTTTTGAACGGAAGATATTTCCTTTTTCAACCTAGTCCTCTAGGGCTTCCAAATATCACTTTGGCAATTCCACAAGTACAGCCTTAGCGAAAGTCTTCTTGAAGGGAAAGATGTAACTTTGTGAGATGAATTAACAGAACACAGAGCAGTTTCTCAGAAAGCTTCTTTCCAGTTTTGAAAGGAAGATATTTCCTTTTTCAACATAGCCCTTTATGGGTTTCAAAATATCACTTTGCCAATTCCACAAGAACAGCCTTATCGAACGGCTTCTTCAAGGGAAAGATGTAACTCTGTGAGATGAATTTACAGAACACAGTGGAGTTTCTCAGAAAGCTTCTTTCCAGTTTTGAACCGAAGATATTTCCTTTTTCACCGTACTCCTCAATGGGCTTCCAAATATGCCTTTGCAAATTCCACAAGAACAGCCACAGCGAAAGACTTCTTGAAGGGAAAGATGTAGCTCTGTGAGGTGAAATAACAGAACAGAAAGCAGTTTCTCAGAAAGCTTCTTTCCAGTTTTCAACGGAAGATATTTCCTTTTTAACCATAGCCCTCTATGGGCTTCCAAATATCACTTTGCCAATTCCACAAGAACAGCCTTAGAGAAAGGCTTCTTGAAGGGAAAGATGTACCTCTGTGAGATGAATTAACAGAACACAGAGCAGTTTCTCAGAAAGCTTCTTTCCAGTTTTGAACCGAAGATGTTTCCTTTTTCACCATAGCCCTCTACGGTTTTCCAAATATCCCTTTGCCAATTACAGAAGAACAGCCTTAGCGAAAGGCTTCTTGAAGGGAAAGATGGAACTCTGTGAGATGAATTAACACAACACAGAGCCGTTTCTCAGAAAGCTTCTTTCCAGTTTTGAACGGAAGATATTTCCTTTTTCACCATAGCCCTTTATGGGCTTCCACATATCACTTTGAAAATTCCACAAAAACAGCCTTAGCGAAAGGCTTCTTTAAGGGAAAGATGTAACTCTGTGAGATGAATTAACAGAACACAGAGAAGTTTCTCAGAAAACCTCTTTCCAGTTTCGAACTGAAGATATTTCCTTTTTCACCATAGCCCTCTACGGGCTTCCAAATATCCCTTTGCCAATTGCAGAAGAACAGACTTAGCGAAAGGCTTCTTGAAGGGAAAGATGTAACTCTGTGAGATGAATTAACAGAACACAGAGCAGTTTCTCAGAAAGCTTCTTTCCATTTTGAACGGAAGATATTTCCTTTTTCACCATAGCCCTCTATGGGCTTCCAAACATCACTTTGCCAATTCCACAAGAACAGCCTTAGCGAAAGGCTTCTTGAAGGGAAAGATGTAACTCTGTGAGATGAATTAACAGAACACAGAGCAGTTTCTCAGAAAGCTTCTTTCCAGTTTTGAACGGAAGATATTTCCTTTTTCAACCTAGTCCTCTATGGGCTTCCAAATATCACTTTGGCAATTCCACAAGTACAGCATTAGCGAATATCTTCCTGAAGGGAAAGATGTAACTTTGTGAGTTGAATTAACAGAACACAGAGCAGTTTCTCAGAAAGCTTCTTTCCAGTTTTGGACGGAAGATATTTCCTTTTTCACCGTAGCCAACTATGGGATTCAAATATCGCTTTGACAATTCCATAAGAACAGCCTTAGCGAAAGGCTTCTTGAAGGGAAAGAGGTAACTCTGTGAGATGAATTAACAGAACACAGAGCAGTTTCTCAGAAAGCTTCTTTCCAGTTTTGAGAATAAGATATTTCCTTTTTCACCGTAGTCCTCTATGGGCTGCCAAATATCACTTTGCCAATTCCACAAGAACAGCCTTAGCGAAAGGCTTCTTGAAGGGAAAGTGGAACTCTGTGAGATGAATTAACAGAACACAGAGCAGTTTCTCAGAAAGCTTCTTTCCAGTTTTGAACGGAAGATGTTTCCTTTTTCACCGTAGCCCTCTACGGTTTTCCAAATATCCCTTTGCCAATTACAGAAGAACAGCCTTAGCGAAAGGCTTCTTGAAGGGAAAGATGTAACTCTGTGAGATGAATTAACAGAACACTGAGCAGTTTCTCAGAAAGCTTCTTTCCAGTTTTGAACGGAAGATATTTCCTTTTTCACCATAGCCCTCTATGGGCTTCCAAATATCGCTTTGCCATTTCCACAAGAACAGCCTTAGCGAAATGCTTCTTGAAGGGAAAGATGTAACTCCGTGAGATGAATTAACAGAGCACAGAGCAGTTTCTCAGAAAGCTTCCTTCCAGTTTTGATCGGAAGATATTTCCTTTTTCACCATAGCCCTCTATGGGCTTCCAAATATCACTTTGCCAATTCCACAAGAACAGCCTTAGCGAAAGGCTTCTTGAAGGGAAAGAGGTAACGCTGTGAGATGAATTAACAGAACACAGAGCAGTTTCTCAGAAAGCTTCTTTCCAGTTTTGAACGGAAGATATTTCCTTTTTCAACCTAGTCCTCTATGGGCTTCCAAATATCACTTTGGCAATTCCACAAATACAGCCTTAGCGAAAGTCTTCTTGAAGGGAAAGATGTAACTTTGTGAGTTGAATTAACAGAACACAGAGCAGTCTCTCAGAAATCTTCTTTCCAGTTTTGAACGGAAGATATTTCCTTTTTCACCATAGCCCTCTATGGGCTTCCAAATATTCCTTTGCCAATTCCACAAGAACAGCCTTAGTGAAAGGCTTCTTCAAGGGAAAGATGTAACTTTGTGAGATGAATTTACAGAACACAGAGGAGTTTCTCAGAAAGCTTCTTTCCAGTTTTGAACCGAAGATATTTCCTTTTTCACCGTAGTCCTCAATGGGCTTCCAAATATCCCTTTGCAAATTCCACAAGAACAGCCTCAGCGAAAGACTTCTTGAAGGGAAAGATGTAGCTCTGTGAGATGAATTAACAGAACACAGAGCAGTTTCTCAGAATGCTTCTTTCCAGTATTGAACGGAAGATATTTCCTTTTTCACCAAAGCCCTCTATGGGCTTCCAAATATCCCTTTGCCAATTCCACAAGAACAGCCTTAGCGAAAGGCTTCTTGAAGGGAAAGATGTAACTCTCTGAGATGAATTAACAGAACACAGAGTAGTTTCTCAGAAAAATTCTTTCCAGTTTTGAACGGAAGATATTTCCTTTTTCACCATAGTCCTCTAGTGGCTTCAATATATCCTTTCTTCAATTACACCAGAACAGCTTTAGCGAAAGGCTTCTTGAAGGGAAAGATGTAACTCTGTGAGATGAATTAACAGAACACAGAACCGTTTCTCAGAAAGCTCCATTCCAGTTTTGAACGGAAGATATTTCCTTTTTCACCGTACCCCTCTACGGGCTTCCAAATATCCCTTCGCCAATTCCACAAGAAAAGCCTTAGCGGAAGGCATATTGAAGGGAAAGATGTAACTCTGTGAGATGAATTAACAGAACACAGAGCAGTTTCTCAGAGAGCTTCTTTCCAGTTTTGAACGGAAGATATTTCCTTTTTCACCCTAGCCCTCTATGGGCTTCCAAATATCGCTTTGACAATTCCATAAGAACAGCCTTAGCGAAAGGCTTCTTGAAGGAAAAGATGTAACTCTGTGAGATGAATTAACAGAACACAGAGTATTTTCTCAGAAAGCTTCTTTCCAGTTTTGAAAGGAAGATATTTCCTTTTTCACCGTAGCCCTCTATGGGCTTCGAAATATCACTTTGCCAATTCCACAAGAACAGCCTTAGCGAAAGGCTTCTTGAAGGGAAAGATGTAACTCTGTGAGATGAATTAACAGAACACAGAGCAGTTTCTCAGAAAGCTTCTTTCCAGTTTTGAACGGAAGATATTTCCTTTTTCACCCTAGCCCTCTATGGGCTTCCAAATATCGCTTTGTCAATTCCATAAGAACAGCCTTAGAGAAAGGCTTCTTGAAGGAAAATATGTAACTCTGTGAGATGAATTAACAGAACACAGAGTAGTTTCTCAGAAAGCTTCTTTCCAGTTTTGAATGGAAGATATTTCTTTTTCACCGTAGCCCTCTATGGGCTTCCAAATATCCCTTTGCCAATTCCACAAGAACAGCCTTAGCGAAAGGCTTCAATGAGGGAAAGATTTATCTCTGTGAGATGAATTAAGAGAACACAGAGCAGTTTCTCAGAAAGCTTCTTTCCAGTTTGGAACGGAAGATATTTCATTTTTCACCATAGCCCTCTAGGGGCTTCCAAATATCACTTTGCCAATTCCACCAGAACAGCCTTAGCGAAAGGTTTCTTGAAGGGAAAGATGTAACTCTGTGAGATGAATTAACAGAACACAGAGCAGTTTCTTAGAGAGCTTCTTTCCAGTTTTGAACGGAAGATATTTCCTTTTTCACCATAGTCCTCTATGGGCTTCCAAATATCCCATTGCCAATTCCACAAGAACAGCCTTAGCAAAAGGCTTCTTGAAGGGAAAGATGTAACACTGTGAAATGAATTAACAGAACCAGAGCAGTTTCTCAGAAAGCTTCTTTACAGCTTTGATCGGAAGGTTTTTTCCTTTTTCACCCTAGCCCTCTATGGGCTTCCAAATATCCGTTTGCCAATTCCACAAGAACAGCCTTAGCGAAAGGCTTCTTGAAGGGAAAGATGTAATTCTCTGAGATGTATTAACAGAACACAGAGCAGTTTCTCAGAAAGCTTCTTTCCAATTTTGAGCGAAAGATATTTCCTTGTTCAATGTAGCCCTCTATGTTTTGCGAAATATCACTTTGACAATTCCACAAGAACAGCCTCAGAGAAAGGCTTTTTGAAGGGAAAGATGTAACTCTGTGTGATGAATTAACAGAACACAGAGCAGTTTCTCAGAAAGCTTCTTTCCAGTTTTGAACGGAAGATATTTCCTTTTTCACCCTAGCCCACTATGGGCTTCCAAATATCGCTTTGCCAATTCCATAAGAACAGCCTTAGCGAAAGGTATCTTGCAGGGAAAGATGTAACTCTGTGAGATGAATTACCAGAACTCAGAGCAGTTTCTCAGAAAGCTTATTTCCAGTTTTGAACCAAAGATACTTCTTTTTTCAACGTAGCCTCTATGGGCTACCAAATATCACTTTGCCAATTCCACAAGAACAGCCTTAGCGAAAGTCTTCCTGAATTGAAAGATGTAACTCTGTGAGATGAATTAACAGAACACAGAGCAATTTCTCAGAAAACTTCTTTCCAGTAATGAACGGAAGATATTTCCTTTTTTACCGTAGTCCTCAAAGGGCTTCCAAATATCCCTTTGCCAATTCTATAAGAACAGCCTTACAGAAAGGATTCTCGAAGGGAAAGATGTAACTCTTTGAGATGAATTAACAGAACACAGAGCAGTTTCTCGGAAAGCTTCTTTCCAGTTTTCAACGGAAGATATTTCCTTTTTCACCGAAGCCCTCTATGGGCTTAGAAATATCGCTTTGAAAAATTCCATAAGAACAGCATTACCGAAAGACTTCTTGAAGGGAAAGATGTAACTCTGTGAGATGAATTTACAGAACACTGAGCTGTTCTCCGAAAGCTTCTTTCCAGTTTTGAACGGAAGATATTTCCTTTTTCAACGTAGCCCTCAATGGGCTTCCAAATATCCCTTTGCCCATTCCACAAGAACAGCCTTAGCGAAAGGCTTCTTGAAGGGAAAGATGTAACTCTGTGAGATGAATTAACAGAACACAGAGCAGTTTCTCAGAAAGCTTCTTTCCAGATTGAACGAAGATATTTCCTTTTTCACCATAGCCCTCTAGTGGCTTCCATATATCCCTTTGCCAATACCACAAGAACAGCCTTAGAGAAAGGCATCTTGAAGGGAAAGATGTAACTCTGAGAGATGAATTAACAGAACACAGAGCAGTTGCTCAGAATGATTCTTTCCAGTTTTGAACGGAAGATATTTCCCTTTTCACCATAGCCCTCTAGGGGGCTTCCAAATATCACTTTGCCAATTCCACAAGAACAGACTTTGCGAAAGGCTTCTTGAAGGGAAAGATGTAACTCTGTGAGATGAATTAAAAGAACACACAGCAGTTTCTCAGAAAGCTTCTTTCCAGTTTTGAACGGAAGATATTTCCGTTTTCAACGTAGCCCTCTAGGGGCTTCCAAATATCCCTTTGCCAATTCCACAAGAACAGCCTTAGCGAAAGGCTTCTTGAAGGGAAAGACGTAACTCTGTGAGATGAATTAACAGAACACAGAGCAGTTGCTCAGAAAGCTTCTTTCCAGTTTTGAAAGGAAGATATTTCCTTTTTCACCATAGCAATCTAGGGGCTTCCAAATATCACTTTGCCAATTCCACAAGAACAGCCTTAACGAAAGGCTTTTTGAAGGGAAAGATGTAACTCTGTGAGATGAATTAACAAAACACAGAGCAGTTTCTCAGAAAGCTTCTTTCCAGTTTTTAACGGAAGATATTTCCTTTTTCAGCATAGCCCACTATGGGCGTCCAAATATCCCTTTGCCAATTCCACAAGAACAGCCTTAGCGAAAGGCTTCTTGAAGGGAAAGATGTAACTCTCTGAGATGAATTAACAGAACACAGAGCAGTTTCTAAGAAAGCTTCTTTCCAGTTTTGAACGGAAGATATTTCCTTTTTCAGCATAGCCCTCTAGGGGCTTCCAAATATCCCTTTTTCAATTCCACAAGAACAACCTTAGCGAAAGGCTTCTTGAAGGGAAAGCTGTAAGTCTGTGAAATGAATTAACAGAACACAGAGCAGTTTCTCATAAAGCTTCTTTCCAGTTTTGAAAGGAAGATATTTCCTTTTTCACCATAGCCCTCTATGGGCTTCCAAATATTCCTTTGCCAATTCCACAAGAACAGCCTTAGTGAAAGGCTTCTTGAAGGGAAAGATGTAACTCTGTGAGATGAATTAACAGAACAGATGGCAGTTTCTCAGAAAGCTTCTTTCCAGTTTTGAACGGAAGATATTTCCTTTTTCACCACAGCCCTTTATGGGCTTCCAAATATCACATTGCCAATTCCACAAGAACAGCCTTCGCGAAAGTCTTCTTGAAGGGAAAGATGTAATTCTGTGAGATGAATTAACAGAACACAGTGCAGTTTCTCAGAAAGCTTCTTTCCAGTTTTGAACGGAAGATATTTCCTTTTTCAACATAGCCCTTTATGGGTTTCAAAATATCACTTTGCCAATTCCACAAGAACAGCCTTATCGAACGGCTTCTTCAAGGGAAAGATGTAACTCTGTGAGATGAATTTACAGAACACAGAGGAGTTTATCAGAAAGCTTCTTTCCAGTTTTGAACCGAAGATATTTCCTTTTTCACCGTACTCCTCAATGGGCTTCCAAATATGCCTTTGCAAATTCCACAAGAACAGCCACAGCGAAAGACTTCTTGAAGGGAAAGATGTAGCTCTGTGAGGTGAAATAACAGAACAGAAAGCAGTTTCTCAGAAAGCTTCTTTCCAGTTTTCAACGGAAGATATTTCCTTTTTAACCATAGCCCTCTATGGGCTTCCAAATATCACTTTGCCAATTCCACAAGAACAGCCTTAGAGAAAGGCTTCTTGAAGGGAAAGATGTACCTCTGTGAGATGAATTAACAGAACACAGAGCAGTTTCTCAGAAAGCTTCTTTCCAGTTTTGAACGGAAGATATTTCCTTTTTCAAAGTAGCCAACTATGGGTTTCAAATATCACTTTCCCAATTCCACAAGAACAGCCTTAGCGAAAGGCATCTTGAATGGAAAGAGGTAATTCTGTGAGATGAATTAACAGAACACAGAGCAGTTTCTCAGAAAGCTTCTTTCCACTTTTGAGAGGAAGATATTTCCTTTTTCACCGTAGTCCTCTATGGGCTTCCAAATATCACTTTGTCAATTCCACAAGAACAGCCTTAGCGAAAGGCTTCTTGAAGGGAAAAATGGAACTCTGTGAGATGAATTAACAGAACACAGAGCAGTTTCTCAGAAAGCTTCTTTCCAGTTTTGAACGGAAGATATTTCCTTTTTCACCATAGCCCTCTATGGGCTACCAAATATCACCTTGCCAATTCCATATGAACAGCCTTAGCGAAAGGCTTCTTGAAGGGAAAGATGTAACTCTGTGAGATGAATTAACAGAACACTGAGCCGTTTCTCAGAAAGCTTCTTTACAGTTTTAAACGGAAGATATTTCCTTTTTCACCATAGCCCTCTATGGGCTTCCAAATATCGCTTTGCCATTTCCACAAGAACAGCCTTAGGGAAAGGCTTCTTGAAGGGAAAGATGTAACTCTGTGAGATGAATTAACAGAGCACAGAGCAGTTTCTCAGAAAGCTTTTTTCCAGTTTTGATCGGAAGATATTTCCTTTTTGACCATAGCCCTCTATGGGCTTCCAAATATCACTTTGCCAATTCCACAAGAACAGCCTTAGCGAAAGGCTTCTTGAAGGGAAAGAGGTAACGCTGTGAGATGAATTAACAGAACACAGAGCAGTTTTTCAGAAAGCTTCTTTCCAGTTTTGAACGGAAGATATTTCCTTTTTCAACCTAGTCCTCTATGGGCTTCCAAATATCACTTTGGCAATTCCACAAGTACAGCCTTAGCGAAAGTCTTCTTGAAGGGAAAGATGTAACTTTGTGAGTTGAATTAACAGAACACAGAGCAGTCTCTCAGAAAGCTTCTTTCCAGTTTTGAACGGAAGATATTTCCTTTTTCACCATAGCCCTCTATGGGCTTCCTAATATTCCTATGGCAATTCCACAAAAACAGCCTTAGTGAAAGGCTTCTTGAAGGGAAAGATGTAACTCTGTGAGATGAATTTACAGAACACAGAGGAGTTTCTCAGAAAGCTTCTTTCCAGTTTTGAACCGAAGATATTTCCTTTTTCACCATAGCCCTCTATGGGCTTCCAAATATCACTTTGCCAATTCCACAAGAACAGCCTTAGCGAAAGGCTTCTTCAAGGGAAAGATGTAACTCTGTGAGATGAATTAACAGAGCACAGAGCAGTTTCTCAGAAAGCTTCCTTCCAGTTTTGATCGGAAGATATTTCCTTTTTCACCATAGCCCTCTATGGGCTTCCAAATATCACTTTGCCAATTCCACAAGAACAGCCTTAGCGAAAGACTTCTTGAAGGGAAAGAGGTAACGCTGTGAGATGAATTAACAGAACACAGAGCAGTTTTTCAGAAAGCTTCTTTCCAGTTTTGAACGGAAGATATTTCCTTTTTCAACCTAGTCCTCTAGGGCTTCGAAATATCACTTTGGCAATTCCACAAGTACAGCCTTAGCGAAAGTCTTCTTGAAGGGAAAGATGTAACTTTGTGAGATGAATTAACAGAACACAGAGCAGTTTCTCAGAAAGCTTCTTTCCAGTTTTGAAAGGAAGATATTTCCTTTTTCAACATAGCCCTTTATGGGTTTCAAAATATCACTTTGCCAATTCCACAAGAACAGCCTTATCGAACGGCTTCTTCAAGGGAAAGATGTAACTCTGTGAGATGAATTTACAGAACACAGAGGAGTTTCTCAGAAAGCTTCTTTCCAGTTTTGAACCGAAGATATTTCCTTTTTCACCGTAGTCCTCAATGGGCTTCCAAATATGCCTTTGCAAATTCCACAAGAACAGCCACAGCGAAAGACTTCTTGAAGGGAAAGATGTAGCTCTGTGAGGTGAAATAACAGAACAGAAAGCAGTTTCTCAGAAAGCTTCTTTCCAGTTTTCAAGGGAAGATATTTCCTTTTTAACCATAGCCCTCTATGGGCTTCCAAATATCACTTTGCCAATTCCACAAGAACAGCCTTAGAGAAAGGCTTCTTGAAGGGAAAGATGAAACTCTGTGAGATGAATTAACAGAACACAGAGCAGTTTCTCAGAAAGCTTCTTTCCAGTTTTGAACGGAAGATATTTCCTTTTTCACCGTAGCCCTCTACGGGCTTCTAATTATCCCTTTGCCAATTCCACAAGAAAAGCCTTAGCGGAAGGCTTATTGAAGGGAAAGACGTAACTCTGTTAGATGAATTAACAGAACACAGAGCAGTTTCTCAGAAAGCTTCTTTCCAGTTTTGAACGGAAGATATTTCCTTTTTCACCCTAGCCCTCTATGGGCTTCCAAATATCGCTTTGACAATTCCATAAGAACAGCCTTAGCGAAAGGCTTCTTGAAGGGAAAGATGTAGCTCTGTGAGATGAATTAACAGAACACAGAGCAGTTTCACAGAAAGCTTCTTTCCAGTTTTGAAAGGAAGATATTTCCTTTTTCAAGATAGCCCTCCAGGGGCTTCCAAATATCACTTTGCCAATTCCAAAAGAACAGCCTTAGCGAAAGGCTTCTTGAAGGGAAAGATGTAACACTTTGAGATGAATTAACAGAACACAGAGCAGTTTCTCAGAAAGCTTCTTTCCAGTTTTGAACGGAAGATATTTCCTTTTTCACCGTAGCCAACTATGGGTTTCAAATATCACTTTGCCAATTCCACAAGAACAGCCTTAGCGAAAGGCATCTTGAATGGAAAGAGGTAATTCTGTGAGACGAATTAACAGAACACAGAGCAGTTTCTCAGAAAGCTTCTTTCCACTTTTGAGAGGAAGATATTTCCTTTTTCACCGTAGTCCTCTATGGGCTTCCAAATATCACTTTGTCAATTCCACAAGAACAGCCTTAGCGAAAGGCATCTTGAAGGGAAAAATGGAACTCTGTGAGATGAATTAACAGAACACAGAGCAGTTTCTCAGAAAGCTTCTTTCCAGTTTTGAACGGAAGATATTTCCTTTTTCACCATAGCCCTCTATGGGCTACCAAATATCACCTTGCCAATTCCATATGAACAGCCTTAGCGAAAGGCTTCTTGAAGGGAAAGATGTAACTCTGTGAGATGAATTAACAGAACACGGAGCAGTTTCTCAGAAAGCTTCTTTCCAGTTTTGAACGGAAGATATTTCCTTTTACACCACAGCCCTTTATGGGCTTCAAAATATCACATTGCCAATTCCACAAGAACAGCCTTCGCGAAAATCTTCTTGAAGGGAAAGATGTAATTCTGTGAGATGAATTAACCGAACACAGTGCAGTTTCTCAGAAAGCTTCTTTCCAGTTTTGAACGGAAGATATTTCCTTTTTCACCATAGCCCTTTATGGGTTTCAAAATATCACTTTGCCAATTCCACAAGAACAGCCTTATCGAACGGCTTCTTCAAGGGAAAGATGTAACTCTGTGAGATGAATTTACAGAACACAGAGGAGTTTCTCAGAAAGCTTCTTTCCAGTTTTGAACCGAAGATATTTCCTTTTTCACCGTTGTCCTCAATGGGGTTCCAAATATGCCTTTGCAAATTCCACAAGAACAGCCTCAGGGAAAGACTTCTTGAAGGGAAAGATGTAGCTCTGTGAGATGAATTAACAGAACACAGAGCAGTTTCTCAGAAAGCTTCTTTCCAGTTTTGATCGGAAGATATTTCCTTTTTCACCGTAGCCAACTATGGGCTTCCAAATATCGCTTTGACAATTCCATAAGAACAGCCTTAGCGAAAGGCTTCCTGAAGGGAAAGAGGTAACTCTGTGAGATGAATTAACAGAACACAGAGCAGTTTCTCAGAAAGCTTCTTTCCAGTTTTGAACGGAAGATATTTCCTTTTTCACCGTAGCCAACTATGGGCTTCCAAATATCGCTTAGACAATTCCTTAAGAACAGCCTTAGCGAAAGGCTTCTTGAATGGAAAGAGGTAATTCTGTGAGATGAATCAACAGAACACAGAGCAGTTTCTCAGAAAGCTTCTTTCCAGTTTTGAACGGAAGATATTTCCTTTTTCACCGTAGCCAACTATGGGTTTCAAATATCACTTTGCCAATTCCACAAGAACAGCCTTAGCAAAAGGCATCTTGAATGGAAAGAGGTAATTCTGTGAAATGAATTAACAGAACACAGAGCAGTTTCTCAGAAAGCTTCTTTCCACTTTTGAGAGGAAGATATTTCCTTTTTCACCGTAGTCCTCTATGGGCTTCCAAATATCACTTTGCCAATTCCACAAGAACAGCCTTAGCGAAAGTCTTCTTGAAGGGAAAGAGGTAACGCTGTGAGATGAATTAACAGAACACAGAGCAGTTTTTCAGAAAGTTTCTTTCCAGTTTTGAACGGAAGATATTTCCTTTTTCAACCTAGTCCTCTATGGGCTTCCAAATATCACTTTGGCAATTCCACAAGTACAGCCTTAGCGAAAGTCTTCTTGAAGGGAAAGATGTAACTTTGTGAGTTGAATTAACAGAACACAGAGCAGTCTCTCAGAAAGCTTCTTTCCAGTTTTGAACGGAAGATATTTCCTTTTTCACCATAGCCCTCTATGGGCTTCCTAATATTCCTATGGTAATTCCACAAAAACAGCCTTAGTGAAAGGCTTCTTGAAGGGAAAGATGTAACTCTGTGAGATGAATTTACAGAACACAGAGGAGTTTCTCAGAAAGCTTCTTTCCAGTTTTGAAAGGAAGATATTTCCTTTTTCACCATAGCCCTCTATGGGCTTCCAAATATTCCTTTGCCAATTCGACAAGAACAGCCTTAGTGAAAGGCTTCTTGAAGGGAAAGATGTAACTCTGTGAGATGAATTAACAGAACAGATGGCAGTTTCTCAGAAAGCTTCTTTCCAGTTTTGAACGGAAGATATTTCCTTTTTCACCACAGCCCTTTATGGGCTTCCAAATATCACATTGCCAATTCCACAAGAACAGCCTTCGCGAAAGTCTTCTTGAAGGGAAAGATGTAATTCTGTGAGATGAATTAACAGAACACAGTGCAGTTTCTCAGAAAGCTTCTTTCCAGTTTTGAACGGAAGATATTTCCTTTTTCAACATAGCCCTTTATGGGTTTCAAAATATCACTTTGCCAATTCCACAAGAACAGCCTTATCGAACGGCTTCTTCAAGGGAAAGATGTAACTCTGTGAGATGAATTTACAGAACACAGAGGAGTTTCTCAGAAAGCTTCTTTCCAGTTTTGAACCGAAGATATTTCCTTTTTCACCGTACTCCTCAATGGGCTTCCAAATATGCCTTTGCAAATTCCACAAGAACAGCCACAGCGAAAGACTTCTTGAAGGGAAAGATGTAGCTCTGTGAGGTGAAAAAACAGAACAGAAAGCAGTTTCTCAGAAAGCTTCTTTCCAGTTTTCAACGGAAGATATTTCCTTTTTAACCATAGCCCTCTATGGGCTTCCAAATATCACTTTGCCAATTCCACAAGAACAGCCTTAGAGAAAGGCTTCTTGAAGGGAAAGATGTACCTCTGTGAGATGAATTAACAGAACACAGAGCAGTTTCTCAGAAAGATTCTTTCCAGTTTTGAACGGAAGATATTTCCTTTTTCAAAGTAGCCAACTATGGGTTTCAAATATCACTTTCCCAATTCCACAAGAACAGCCTTAGCGAAAGGCATCTTGAATGGAAAGAGGTAATTCTGTGAGATGAATTAACAGAACACAGAGCAGTTTCTCAGAAAGCTTCTTTCCACTTTTGAGAGGAAGATATTTCCTTTTTCACCGTAGTCCTCTATGGGCTTCCAAATATCACTTTGTCAATTCCACAAGAACAGCCTTAGCGAAAGGCTTCTTGAAGGGAAAAATGGAACTCTGTGAGATGAATTAACAGAACACAGAGCAGTTTCTCAGAAAGCTTCTTTCCAGTTTTGAACGGAAGATATTTCCTTTTTCACCATAGCCCTCTATGGGCTACCAAATATCACCTTGCCAATTCCATATGAACAGCCTTAGCGAAAGGCTTCTTGAAGGGAAAGATGTAACTCTGTGAGATGAATTTACAGAACACTGAGCCGTTTCTCAGAAAGCTTCTTTACAGTTTTAAACGGAAGATATTTCCTTTTTCACCATAGCCCTCTATGGGCTTCCAAATATCGCTTTGCCATTTCCACAAGAACAGCCTTAGCGAAAGGCTTCTTGAAGGGAAAGATGTAACTCTGTGAGATGAATTAACAGAGCACAGAGCAGTTTCTCAGAAAGCTTTTTTCCAGTTTTGATCGGAAGATATTTCCTTTTTGACCATAGCCCTCTATGGGCTTCCAAATATCACTTTGCCAATTCCACAAGAACAGCCTTAGCGAAAGGCTTCTTGAAGAGAAAGAGGTAACGCTGTGAGATGAATTAACAGAACACAGAGCAGTTTTTCAGAAAGCTTCTTTCCAGTTTTGAACGGAAGATATTTCCTTTTTCAACCTAGTCCTCTATGGGCTTCCAAATATCACTTTGGCAATTATACAAGTACAGCCTTAGCGAAAGTCTTCTTGAAGGGAAAGATGTAACTTTGTGAGTTGAATTAACAGAACACAGAGCAGTTTCTCAGAAAGCTTCTTTCCAGTTTTGAACGGAAGATATTTCCTTTTTCACCATAGCCCTCTATGGGCTTCCTAATATTCCTATGGCAATTCCACAAAAACAGCCTTAGTGAAAGGCTTCTTGAAGGGAAAGATGTAACTCTGTGAGATGAATTTAGAGAACACAGAGGAGTTTCTCAGAAAGCTTCTTTCCAGTTTTGAACCGCAGATATTTCCTTTTTCACCATAGCCCTCTATGGGCTTCCAAATATCGCTTTGCCAATTCCACAAGAACAGCCTTAGCGAAAGGCTTCCGGAAGGGAAAGACGTAACTCTGTGAGATGAATTAACAGAGCACAGAGCAGTTTCTCAGAAAGCTTCCTTCCAGTTTTGATCGGAAGATATTTCCTTTTTCACCATAGCCCTCTATGGGCTTCCAAATATCACTTTGCCAATTCCACAAGAACAGCCTTAGCGAAAGACTTCTTGAAGGGAAAGAGGTAACGCTGTGAGATGAATTAACAGAACACAGAGCAGTTTTTCAGAAAGCTTCTTTCCAGTTTTGAACGGAAGATATTTCCTTTTTCAACCTAGTCCTCTAGGGCTTCCAAATATCACTTTGGCAATTCCACAAGTACAGCCTTAGCGAAGGTCTTCTTGAAGGGAAAGATGTAACTTTGTGAGATGAATTAACAGAACACAGAGCAGTTTCTCAGAAAGCTTCTTTCCAGTTTTGAAAGGAAGATATTTCCTTTTTCAACATAGCCCTTTATGGGTTTCAAAATATCACTTTGCCAATTCCACAAGAACAGCCTTATCGAACGGCTTCTTCAAGGGAAAGATGTAACTCTGTGAGATGAATTTACAGAACACAGTGGAGTTTCTCAGAAAGCTTCTTTCCAGTTTTGAACCGAAGATATTTCCTTTTTCACCGTACTCCTCAATGGGCTTCCAAATATGCCTTTGCAAATTCCACAAGAACAGCCACAGCGAAAGACTTCTTGAAGGGAAAGATGTAGCTCTGTGAGGTGAAATAACAGAACAGAAAGCAGTTTCTCAGAAAGCTTCTTTCCAGTTTTCAACGGAAGATATTTCCTTTTTAACCATAGCCCTCTATGGGCTTCCAAATATCACTTTGCCAATTCCACAAGAACAGCCTTAGAGAAAGGCTTCTTGAAGGGAAAGATGTACCTCTGTGAGATGAATTAACAGAACACAGAGCAGTTTCTCAGAAAGCTTCTTTCCAGTTTTGAACCGAAGATGTTTCCTTTTTCACCATAGCCCTCTACGGTTTTCCAAATATCCCTTTGCCAATTACAGAAGAACAGCCTAAGCGAAAGGCTTCTTGAAGGGAAAGATGGAACTCTGTGAGATGAATTAACACAACACAGAGCCGTTTCTCAGAAAGCTTCTTTCCAGTTTTGAACGGAAGATATTTCCTTTTTCACCATAGCCCTTTATGGGCTTCCACATATCACTTTGAAAATTCCACAAAAACAGCCTTAGCGAAAGGCTTCTTTAAGGGAAAGATGTAACTCTGTGAGATGAATTAACAGAACACAGAGAAGTTTCTCAGAAAACCTCTTTCCAGTTTCGAACTGAAGATATTTCCTTTTTCACCATAGCCCTCTACGGGCTTCCAAATATCCCTTTGCCAATTGCAGAAGAACAGACTTAGCGAAAGGCTTCTTGAAGGGAAAGATGTAACTCTGTGAGATGAATTAACAGAACACAGAGCAGTTTCTCAGAAAGCTTCTTTCCATTTTGAACGGAAGATATTTCCTTTTTCACCATAGCCCTCTATGGGCTTCCAAACATCACTTTGCCAATTCCACAAGAACAGCCTTAGCGAAAGGCTTCTTGAAGGGAAAGATGTAACTCTGTGAGATGAATTAACAGAACACAGAGCAGTTTCTCAGAAAACTTCTTTCTAGTTTTGAATGGAAGATATTTCCTTTTTCACCGTAGCCCTCTATGGGCTTCCAAATATCTCTTTGCCAATTCCACAAGAACAGCCTTAGCGAAAGGCTTCTTGAAGGAAAAGATGTAACTCTGTGAGATGAATTAACAGAACACAGAGCAATTTCTCAGAAAGCTTCTTTGCAGTTTTGAACGGAAGATATTTCCTTTTTCACCATAGTCCTCTATGGGCTTCCAAATATCCCTTTGCCAAATCCACAAGATCAGCCTTACCGAAAGGCTTCTTGAAGGGAAAGATGTAACTCTGTGAGATGAATTAAGAGAACACAGAGCAGTTTCTCAGAAAGCTTCTTTCCAGTTTTGAACGGAAGATATTTCCTTTTTCACCATAGCCCTCGAGGGGCTTCCAAATATCCCTTTGCCCATTCCACAAGAACAGCCTTAGCGAAAGCCTTCTTGAAGGCAAAGAGGAAATTCTGTGAGATGAATTAACAGAACACAGAGCAGTTTCTCAGAAAGCTTCTTTCCAGGTTTGAACGGAAGATATTTCCTTTTTCACCATACCCCTCTATGGGCTTCGAAATATCACTTTGCCAATTCCACAAGAACAGCCTTAGCGACAGGTTTCTTGAAGGGAAAGATGTAACTCTGTGAGATGAATTAACAGAACACAGAGCAGTTTCTTAGAAAGCTTCTTTCCAGTTTTGAACGGAAGATATTTCCTTTTTCACCATAGCCCTCTATAGGCTTCCAAATATCCCTTTGTCAATTCCACAAGAACAGCCTTAGCGAAAGGTATCTTGCAGGGAAAGATGTAACTCAGTGAGATGAATTACCAGAACTCAGAGCAGTTTCTCAGAAAGCTTATTTCCAGTTTTGAACCAAAGATATTTCTTTTATCAACGTAGCCTCTATGGGCTAACAAATATCACTTTTCCAATTCCACAAGACCAGCCTTAGCGAAAGTCTTCCTGACGGGAAAGATGTAACTCTGTGAGATGAATTAACAGAACACAGAGCAGTTTCTCAGAAAGCTTCTTTCCAGTATTGAAAGGAAGATATTTCCTTTTTCACCGTAGTCCTCAAAGGGCTTCCAAATATCCCTTTGCCAATTCTATAAGAACAGCCTTACAGAAAGGATTCTCGAAGGGAAAGATGTAACTCTTTGAGATGAATTAACAGAACACAGAGCAGTTTCTCAGAAAGCTTCTTTCCAGTTTTGAACGGAAAATATTTCCTTTTTCACCAAAGCCCTCTATGGGCTTCCAAATATCGCTTTGAAAAATTCCATAAAAACAGCATTACCGAAAGACTTCTTGAAGGGAAAGATGTAACTCTCTGAGATGAATTAACAGAACACTAAGCTGTTCTCAGAAAGCTTCTTTCCAGTTTTGAACGGAAGATATATCCTTTTTCAACGTAGCCCTCAATGGGCTTCCAAATATCCCTTTGCCAATTCCACAAGAACAGCCTTAGTGAAAGGCTTCTTGTAGGGAAAGAAGTAACTGTGTGAGATGAATTACCGGAACACAGAGCAGTTTCTCAGAAAGCTTCTTTCCAGTTTTGATCGGAAGGTATTTCCTTTTTCACCGTAGCCCTCTATGGGCTTCCAAATATCCCTTTGCCCATTCCACAAGAACAGCCTTAGCGAAAGGCTTCTTGAAGGGAAAGATGTAATTCTGTGAGATGAATTAACAGAACACAGAGCAGTTTCTCAGACAGCTTCTTTCCAGTTTTGAACGGAATATATTTCATTTTTCACCATAGCCCTCTATGGGCTTCCAAATATCCCTTCGCCAATTCCACAAGAACAGCCTTAGCGAAAGGCTTCTTGAAGGGAAAGATGTAACTCTCTGAGATGAATTAACAGAACACAGAGCAGTTTCTCAGAAAGCTTTTTCCAGTTTTTAACGGAAGATATTTCCTTTTTCACCATAGCCCTCTATGGGCTTCCAAATATCACTTTGCCAATTCCACAAGAACAGCCTTAGCGAAAGGATTCTTGAAGTTAAAGATGTAAGTCTGTGTGATGAATTAACAGAACACAGAGCAGTTTCTCAGAAAGCTTCCTTCCAGTTTTGAACGGAAGATATTTCCTTTTTCACCCTAGCCCTATATAGGCTTCCAAATATCGCTTTGACAATTCCATAAGAACAGCCTTAGCGAAAGGCTTCTTGAAGGAAAAGATGTAACTCTGTGAGATGAATTAACAGAACACAGAGTAGTTTCTCAGAAAGCTTCTTTCCAGTTTTGAAAGGAAGATATTTTCTTTTTCACCGTAGCCCTCTATGGGCTTCGAAATATCACTTTGCCAATTCCACAAGAACAGCCTTAGCGAAAGGCTTCTTGAAGGGAAAGATGTAACTCTTTGAGATGAATTAACAGAACACAGAGCAGTTTCTCAGAAAGCTTCTTTCCAGTTTTGAACGGAAGATATTTCCTTTTTCACCGTAGTCCTCAATGGGCTTCAAATATCCCTTTGCCAATTCCACAAGAACAGCCTTAGCGAAAGGCTTCTTGAATGGAAAGATGTAACTCTGTGAGATGAATTAACAGAACACAGAGCAGTTTCTCAGAAAGCTTCTTTGCGGTTTTGAACGGAAGATACTTAATTTTTCGCAGTAGCCCTCAATGGTCTTTCAAATATCACTTTGCCAATTCCACAAGAATAGCCTTAGCGAAAGGCTTCTTGAAGGGAAAGATGTAAGTCTGTGAGATGAATTAACAGAACACAGAGCAGTTTCTCAGAAAGCTTCTTTCCAGTTTTGAACGGAAGATATTTCCTTTTTCACCCTAGCCCTCTATGGGCTTCCAAATATCGCTTTGAGAATTCCATAAGAACAGCCTTAGCGAAAGGCATCTTGAAGGGAAAGATGTTACTCTCTGAGATGAATTAACAAAACACAGAGCAGTTTCTCAGAAAGGTTCTTTCCAGTTTTGAACGGAAGATATTTCCTTTTTCACCATAGCCCTCGAGGTGCTTCCAAATATCCCTTTGCCAATTCCACAAGAACAGCCTTAGCGAGAGGCTTCTTGAAGGGAAAGATGTGACTCTGTAAGATGAATTAACAGAACACAGAGCAGTTTCTCAGACAGCTTCTTTCCAGTTTTGAACGGAATATATTTCATTTTTCACCATAGCCCTCTATGGGCTTCCAAATATCCGTTTGCCAATTCCACAAGAACAGCCTTAGCGAAAGGCTTCTTGAAGGGAAAGATGTAACTCTCTGAGATGAATTAACAGAACACACAGCAGTTTCTCAGAAAGCTTCTTTCCAGTTTTGAACGGAGGATATTTCCTTTTTCACCGTAGCCCTCTATGGGCTTCCAAATATCACTTTGCCAATTCCTCAAGAACAGCCTTAGCGAAAGGCTTCTTGAAGGGAAAAATGTAACTCTGTGAGATGAATTAACATAACACAGAGCAGTTTCTCAGAAAGCTTCTTTCCAATTTTGAGCGAAAGATATTTCCTTGTTCAATGTAGCCCTCTATGTTCTTCCAAATATCACTTAGACAATTCCACAAGTACAGCCTCAGCGAAAGGCTTCTTGAAGGGAAAGATGTAACTCTGTGAGATGAATTAACAGAACACAGAGCTGTTTCTCAGAAAGCTTCTTTCCAGTTTTGAACGGAAGATATTTCCTTTTTCACCCTAGCCTTCTATGGGCTTCCAAATATCGCTTTGCCAATTCCATAAGAACAGCCTTAGCGAAAGGTATCTTGCAGGGAAAGATGTAACTCTGTGAGATGAATTACCAGAACTCAGAGCAGTTTCTCAGAAAGATTATTTCCAGTTTTTAACCAAAGATATTTCTTTTTTCAACGTAGCCTCTATGGGCTACCAAATATCACTTTGCCAATTCCACAAGAACAGCCTTAGCGAAAGTCTTCCTGAAGGGAAAGATGTAACTCTGTGAGATGAATTAACATAACACAGAGCAGTTTCTCAGAAAGCTTCTTTCCAGTATTGAACGGAAGATATTTCCTTTTTCACCGTAGTCCTCAAAGGGCTTCCAAATATCCCTTTGCCAATTCTATAAGAACAGCCTTACAGAAAGGATTCTCGAAGGGAAAGATGTAACTCTTTGAGATGAATTAACAGAACACAGAGCAGTTTCTCAGAAAGCTTCTTTCCAGTTTTGAACGGAAGATATTTCCTTTTTCACCGAAGCCCTCTATGGGCTTCCAAATATCGCTTTGAAAAATTCCATAAGAACAGCATTACCGAAAGACTTCTTGAAGGGAAAGATGTAACTCTGTGAGATGAATTAACAGAACACAGAGCAGTTTCTCAGAAAGCTTCTTTCCAGATTGAACGGAAGATATTTCCTTTTTCACCATAGCCCTCTAGTAGCTTCCATATATCCCTTTGCCAATACCAAGAGAACAGCCTTAGAGAAAGGCATCTTGAAGGGAAAGATGTAACTCTGTGAGATGAATTAACAGAACACAGAGCAGTTGCTCAGAATGATTCTTTCCAGTTTTGAACTGAAGATATTTCCCTTTTCACCATAGCCCTCTAGGGGCTTCCAAATATCTCTTTGCCAATTCCACAAGAACAGCCTTAGAGAAAAGCTTTTTGAAGGGAAAGATGTAACTCAGTGAGATGAATTAACAGAACACAGAGCAGTTTTTCAGAAAGTTTCTTTCCGGTTTTGAACGGAAGATATTTCCTTTTTCACCATAGCCCTCTAGGGGTTCCAAATATCACTTTGCCAATTCCACAAGAACAGACTTAGCGAAAGGCTTCTTGAAGGGAAAGATGTAACTCTGTGAGATGAATTAAAAGAACACAGAGCAGTTTCTCAGAGAGCTTCTTTCTAGTTTTGAACGGAAGATATTTCCGTTTTCAACGAAGCCCTCCAGGGGCTTCCAAATATCCCTTTTTCAATTCCACAAGAACAGCCTTAGCGAAAGGCTTCTTGAAGGGAAAGCTGTAAGTCTGTGAGATGAATTAACAGAACACAGAGAAGTTTCTCATAAAGCTTCTTTCCAGTTTTGAACTGAAGATATTTCCTTTTTCACCATAGCCCTCTATGGGCTTCCAAATATCGCTTTGAAAATTCCTCAAGAACAGACCCAGCGAAAGGCTTCTTGAAGGGAAAGATGTAACTCTATGAGATGAATTAACAGAACACAGAGCAATTTCTCAGAAAGCTTCTTTGCAGTTTTGAACGGAAGATATTTCCTTTTTCACCATAGTCCTCTATGGGCTTCCAAATATCACTTTGCCAAATCCACAAGATCAGCCTTACCGAAAGGCTTCTTGAAGGGAAAGATGTAACTCTGTGAGATGAATTAACAGATCACAGAGCAGTTTCTCTGAAAACTTCTTTCCAGTTTTGAACGGAAGATATTTCCTTTTTCACCATAGCCCTCGAGGGGCTTCCATATATCCCTTTGCTAATTCCACAAGAACAGTCTTAGCGAAAGCCTTCTTGAAGGGAAAGAGGAAACTCTGTGAGATGAATTAACAGAACACAGAGCAGTTTCTCAGAAAGCTTCTTTCCAGGTTTGAACGGAAGATATTTCCTTTTTCACCATACCCCTCTATGGGCTTCTAAACATCACTTTGCCAATTCCAAAAGAACAGCCTTAGCGACAGGTTTCTTGAAGGCAAAGATGTAACTCTGTGAGATGAATTAACAGAACACAGAGTAGTTTCTTAGAATGCTTCTTTACAGTTTTGATCGGAAGTTTTTTCCTTTTTCACCATAGCCCTCGATGGGCTTCCAAATATCCGTTTGCCAATTCCACAAGAACAGCCTTAGCGAAAGGCTTCTTAAAGGGAAAGATGTAACTCTTTGTGATGAATTAACAGAACACCGAGCAGTTTCTCAGAAAGCTTCGTTACAGTTTTGATCGGAAGGTTTTTCCTTTTTCACCTTAGCCCTCTATGGGCTTCCAAATATCCGTTTGCCAATTCCACAAGAACAACCTTAGCGAAAGGCTTCTTGAAGGGAAAGATGTAACTCTGTGAGATGAATTAACAGAACACAGAGCAGTTTCTCAGAAAGCTTCTTTCCAGTTTTGAACGGAAGATATTTCCTTTTTCACTCTAGCCCTCTAAGGGCTTCCAAATATCGCTTTGTCAATTCCATAAGAACAGCCTTAGCGAAAGGCTTCTTGAAGGAAAAGATGTAACTCTGTGAGTTGAATTAACAGAGCACAGAATAGTTTCTCAGAAAGCTTCTTTCCAGTTTTGAACGGAATATATTTCTTTTTCACCGTAGCCCTCTATGGGCTTCCAAATATCCCTTTGCCAATTCCACAAGAACAGCCTTAGCGAAAGGCTTCATTGAGGGAAAGATTTAACACTGTGAGATGAATTAAGAGAACACAGAGCAGTTTCTCAGAAAGCTTCTTTCCAGTTTGGAACGGAAGATATTTCATTTTTCACCATAGCCCTCTAGGGGCTTCCAAATATCACTTTGCCAATTCCACCAGAACAGCCTTAGCGAAAGGTTTCTTGAAGGGAAAGATGTAACTCTGTGAGATGAATTAACGGAACACAGAGCAGTTTCTTAGAAAGCTTCTTTCCAGTTTTGAACGGAAGATATTTCCTTTTTCACCATAGTCCTCTATGGGCTTCCAAATATCCCTTTGCCAATTCCACAAGAACAGCCTTAGCAAAAGTCTTCTTGAAGGGAAAGATGTAACACTGTGAAATGAATTAACAGAACACAGAGCAGTTTCTCAGAAAGCTTCTTTACAGCTTTGATCGGAAGCTTTTTCCTTTTTCAGCATAGCCCTCTAGGGGCTTCCAAATATCCCTTTTTCAATTCCACAAGAACAGCCTTAGCGAAAGGTTTCTTGAAGGAAAAGATGTAACTCTGTGAGAGGAATTAACAGAACACAGAGCAATTTCTCAGAAAGCTTCTTTGCCGTTTTGAACGGAAGATATTTCCTTTTTCACCATAGTCCTCTATGGGCTTCCAAATATCCCTTTGCCAAATCCAAAAGATCAGCCTTACCGAAAGGCTTCTTGAAGGGAAAGATGTAACTCTGTGAGATGAATTAAGAGAACACAGAGCAATTTCTCAGAAAGCTTCTTTCCAGTTTTGAACGGAAGATATTTCCTTTTTCACCATAGCCCTCGAGGGGCTTCCATATATCCCTTTGCAAATTCCACAAGAACAGCCTTAGCGAAAGCCTTCTTGAAGGGAAAGAGGAAACTCTGTGAGATGAATTAACAGAACACAGAGCAGTTTCTCAGAAAGCTTCTTTCCAGGTTTGAACGGAAGATATTTCCTTTTTCACCATACCCCTCCAGGGGCTTCTAAATATCACTTTGCCAATTCCACAAGAACAGCCTTAGCGACAGGTTTCTTGAAGGGAAAGATGTAACTCTATGAGATGAATTAACCGAACACACAGCAGTTTCTTAGAAAGCTTCTTTCCAGTTTTGAATGGAAGATATTTCCTTTTTCACCATAGCCCTCTATAGGCTTCCAAATATCCCTTTGTCAATTCCACAAGAACAGACATAGCGAAAGGCTTCTTGAAGGGAAAGATGTAACTCTTTGTGATGAATTAACAGAACACAGAGCAGTTTCTCAGAAAGCTTCTTTACAGTTTTGATCGGAAGGTTTTTCCTTTTTCACCATAGCCCTCTATGGGCTTCCAAATATCCCTTTGCCAATTCCACAAGAAAAGCTTTAGCGGAAGGCTTATTGAAGGGAAAGATGTAACTCTGTGAGATGAATTAACAGA
The DNA here is from genome assembly GCF_047675955.1 of Chlorocebus sabaeus. Taxonomy (NCBI): domain Eukaryota; kingdom Metazoa; phylum Chordata; class Mammalia; order Primates; family Cercopithecidae; genus Chlorocebus; species Chlorocebus sabaeus. The sequence goes on from NC_132921.1 coordinate 26,376,491, forward strand.
ACACATAGCAGTTTCTCAGAAATCTTCTTTAGAGTTTTGAACGGAAGATATTTCCTTTTTCACCATAGCCCTCAAGGGGCTTCCAAATATCACTTTGCCTATTCCACAAGAACAGCCTTAGCGAAAGGCTTCTTGAAGGGAAAGATGTAGCTCTGTGAGATGAATTAACAGAACACAGAGCAGTTTCTCCGAAAGCTTCTTTCCAGTTTTGAAAGGAAGATATTTCCTTTTCAAGATAGCCCTCTAGGGGCTTCCAAATATCACTTTGCCAATTCCAAAAGAACAGCCTTAGCGAAAGACTTCTTGAAGGGAAAGATGTAACTCTGTGAGATGAATTAACCGAACACACAGCAGTTTCTTAGAAAGCTTCTTTCCAGTTTTGAACGGAAGATATTTCCTTTTTCACCGTAGCCAACTATGGGCTTCCAAATATCGCTTTGACAATTCCATAAGAACAGCCTTAGCGAAAGGCTTCTTGAAGGGAAAGAGGTAACTCTGTGAGATGAATTAACAGAACACAGAGCAGTTTCTCAGAAAGCTTCTTTCCAGTTTTGAACGGAAGATGTTTCCTTTTTCACCATAGCCCTCTACGGTTTTCCAAATATCCCTTTGCCAATTACAGAAGAACAGCGTTAGCGAAAGGCTTCTTGAAGGGACAGATGGAACTCTGTGAGATGAATTAACAGAACACAGAGCAGTTTCTCAGAAAGCTTCTTTCCAGTTTTGAACGGAAGATATTTCCTTTTTTACCATAGCCCTCTAAGTGCTTCCAAATATCCCTTTGCCAAATCCACAAGAACAGCCTTAGCGAAAGGCTTCTTGTAGGGAAAGATGTAACTCTGTGAGATGAACTAACAGATAACAGAGCTGTTTCTCAGAAAGCTTCTTTACAGTTTTTAACGGAAGATATTTCCTTTTTCACCATAGCCCTCTATGGGCTTCCAAATATCACTTTGCCAATTCCACAAAAACAGCCTCAGCGAAACGCTTCTTGAAAGGAAAGATGAAACTCTGTGAGATGAATTAACAGAACACAGATCAGTTTCTCAGAAAACTTCTTTCCAGTTTTGAACGGAAGATATTTCCCTTTTCACCATAGCCCTCTATGGGCTACCAAATATCACCTTGCCAATTCCATATGAACAGCCTAGGCGAAAGGCTTATTGAAGTGAAAGATGTAACTCTGTGAGATTAATTAACAGAGCACAGAGCAGTTTCTCAGAAAGCTTCTTTCCAGTTTTGATCGGAAGATATTTCCTTTTTCACCATAGCCCTCTATGGGCTTCCAAATATCACTTTGCCAATTCCACAAGAACAGCCTTAGCGAAAGGCTTCTTGAAGGGAAAGAGGTAACGCTGTGAGATGAATTAACAAAACACAGAGCAGTTTCTCAGAAAGCTTCTTTCCAGTTTTCAACGGAAGATATTTCCTTTTTCAACCTAGTCATCTATGGGCTTCCAAATATCACTTTGGCAATTCCACAAGTACAGCCTTAGCGAAAGTCTTCTTGAAGGGAAAGATGTAACTTTGTGAGTTGAATTAACAGAACACAGAGCAGTTTCTCAGAAAGCTTCTTTCCAGTTTTGAACGGAAGACATTTCCTTTTTCACCATAGCCCTCTATGGGCTTCCAAATATTTCTTTGCCAATTCCACAAGAACAGCCTTAGTGAAAGGCTTCCTGAAGGGAAAGATGTAACTCTGTGAGATGAATTAACAGTACAGAGGGCAGTTTCTCAGAAAGCTTCTTTCCACTTTTGAACGGAAGATATTTCCTTTTTCACCACAGCCATTTATGGGCTTCCAAATATCACATTGCCAATTCCACAAGAACAGCCTTCGCGAAAGTATTCTTGAAGGGAAAGATGTAATTCTGTGAGATGAATTAACAGAACACAGTGCAGTTTCTCAGAGAGCTTCTTTCCAGTTTTGAACGGAAGATATTTCCTTTTTCACCATAGCCCTTTAAGGGTTTAAAATATCACTTTGCCAATTCCACAAGAACAGCCTTATCGAACGGCTTCTTGAAGGGAAAGATGTAACTCTGTGAGATGAATTTACAGAACACAGAGGAGTTTCTCAGAAAGCTTCTTTCAAGTTTTGATCCGAAGATATTTCCTTTTTCACCGTAGTCCTCAATGGGCTTCCAAATATGCCTTTGCAAATTCCACAAGAACAGCCTCAGCGAAAGACTTCTTGAAGGGAAAGATGTAGCTCTGTGAGGTGAATTAACAGAACACAGAGCAGTTTCTCAGAAAGCTTCTTTACAGTTTTGAACGGAAGATATTTCCTTTTTTACCATAGCCCTCTATGGGCTTCCAAATATCACTTTGCCAATTCCACAAGAACAGCCTTAGCGAAAGGCTTCTTGAAGGGAAAGATGTACCTCTGTGAGATGAATTAACAGAACACAGAGCAGTTTCTCAGAAAGCTTCTTTCCAGTTTTGAACGGAAGATATTTCCTTTTTCACCAAAGCCCTCTATGGGCTTCCAAATATCCCTTTGCCAATTCAACAAGAACAGCCTTAGCGAAAGGCATCTTGAATGGAAAGAGGTAATTCTGTGAGATGAGTTAACAGAACACAGAGCAGTTTCTCAGAAAGCTTCTTTCCAGTTTTGAACGGAAGATATTTCCTTTTTCACCATAGCCCTCTATGGGTTTCCAAATATCACTTTGCCAATTCCACAAGAACAGCCTTAGCGAAAGGCTTCTTGAAGGGAAAGATGTAACACGGTGAGATGAATTAACAGAACACAGAGCAGTTTCTCAGAAAGCTTCTTTCCAGTTTTGAACGGAAGATATTTCCTTTTTCACCCTAGCCCTCTATGGGCTTCCAAATATCGCTTTGCGAATTCCACAAGAACAGCCTTAGCGAAAGGCTTCTTGAAGGGAAAGCTGTAGCTCTGTGAGATGAATTAACAGAACACAGAGCAGTTTCTCCGAAAGCTTCTTTCCAGTTTTGAACCCAAGATATTTCCTTTGTCACCATAGCCCTCTCTGGGCTTCCAAATATCACTTTGCCAATTCAACAAGAACAGCCTCAGCGAAAGGCTTCTTGAAGGGAAAGATGCAACTCTGTGAGATGAATTAACAGAACAGAGAGCAGTTTCTCAGAAAGCTTCTTTCCAGTTTTGAACGGAAGATATTTCCTTTTTCACCCTAGCCTTCTATGGGCTTCCAAATATCGCTTTGCCAATTCCTTAAGAACAGCCTTAGCGAAAGGTATCTTGCAGGGAAAGATGTAACTCTGTGAGATGAATTACCAGAACTCAGAGCAGTTTCTCAGAAAGCTTATTTCCAGTTTTGAACCAAAGATATTTTTTTTTCAACATAGCCTCTATGGGCTACCAAATATCACTTTGCCAATTCCACAAAACCAGCCTTAGGGAAAGTCTTCCTGACGGGAATGATGTAACTCTGTGAGATGAATTAACAGAACACAGAGCAGTTTCTCAGAAAGCTTCTTTCCAGTTTTGAACGGACGATATTTCCTTTTTCACCATAGCCCTCTAAGGGCTACCATATATCCCTTTGCCAATTCCACAAGAACAGCCTTAGCGAAAGGCTTCTTGAAGGGAAACATGTAACTCTGTGAGATGAATTAACAGAACAGAGAGAAGTTTCTCAGAAAGCTTCTTTCCAGTTTTGAATGGAAGATGCTTCCTTTTTCACCATAGCCCTCTATGGTGTTTCAAATATCACTTTGATAATTCCAGAAGAACGGCCATAGCGAAAGGCTTCTTGAAGGGAAAGATGTAACTCTGTGAGATGAATTAACAGAACACAGAGCAGTTTCTCAGAAAGCTTCTTTCCAGCATGGAACGGAAGATATTTCCTTTTTCACGGTAGCCCACTATGGGCTTCCAAATATCACTTTGCCATTTCCACAAGAACAGCCTTAGCGAAAGGCTTCTTGAAGGGAAAGATGTAACTCTGTGAGATGAATGAAGAGAACACAGAGATGTTTCTGAGAAAACTTCTTTCCAGTTTTGAACGGAAGATATTTCCTTTTTCACCGTAACCCTCTATGGGCTTCCAAATGTCACTTTGCCAATTCCACAAGAACAGCCTTAGCGAGAGGCTTCTTGAAGTGAAAGATGTAACTCTGTGAGATGAATTAGAGAACACAGAGCAGTTTCTCAGAAAGCTTCTTTCCAGTTTTGAACGGAAGATATTTCCTTTTTCACCGTAGTCCTCTATGGGCTTCCAAATATCCCTTTGCCAATTGCACAAGAACAGCCTTAGCGAAAGGCTTCTTGAAGGGAAAGATGTAACTCTGGGAGATGAATTAACAGAACACAGAGCAGTTTCTCAGAAAGCTTCTTTCCAATTTTGAACGGAAGATATTTCCTTTTTCACCATAGCCCTCTAAGAGCTTCCAAATGTCACTTTGACAATTCCACAAGAACGGCCTTAGCGAAAGACTTCTTGAAGGGAAAGATGTAACTCTGTGAGATGAATTAACAGAACACAGAGCAGTTTCTCCGAAAGCTTCTTTCCAGTTTTGAACGGAAGATATTTCCTTTTTCACCGTAGCCCTCTATGGGCTTCCAAATATCACTTTGCCAATTCCACAAGAACATCCTTAGCGAAATATTCTTGAAGGGAAAGATGTAACTGTTTGAGCTGAATTAACAGAACACAGAGCAGTTTCTCAATAAGTTTCTTTCCAGTTTTGAACGGAAGATATTTCCTTTTTCACCATAGCCCTCTATGGGCTTCCAAATATCACTTTGCCAATTCCACAAGAGCAGCCTTAGCGAAAGGCTTCTTTAAGGGAAAAATGTCACTCTGTGAAATGAATTAACAGAACACAGAGCAGTTTCTCCGAAAGCTTCTTTCCAGTTTTCAACGGAAGATATTTCCTTTTTCACCATAGCCCTCTATGGGCTTCCAAATATCCCTTTGCCAATTCCACAAGAACAGCCTTCGTGAAAGGCTTCTTGAAGGGAAAGCTGTAACTCTGTGAGATGAATTAACAGAACACAGAGCAGTTTCTCAGAAAGCTTCTTACCAGTTTTGAACGGAAGATATTTCCTTTTTCACCATAGCCCTCTAGGGGCTTCCAAATATCCCTTTACTTATTCCACAAGAACAGCCTTAGCGAAAGGCTTCTTGAAGGGAAAGATGTAACTCTGTGAGATGAATTAACAGTACATAGGGCAGTTTCACAGAAAGCTTCTTTCCAGTTTTGAACGGAAGATATTTCCTTTTTCACCATAGCCCTCTTGGTGCTTCCAAATATCACATTGCGAATTCCACAAGAACAGCCTTAGCGAAAAGCTTCCTGAAGGGAAAGATGTAACTCTGTGAGTTGAATTAACAGAACACAGAGCAGTTTCTCAGAAAGCTTCTTTCCAGTTTTGAACGGAAGATATTTCCTTTTTCACCGTAGTCCTCTATGGGATTCCAAATATCGCTTTGCCAATTCCACAGAACAGCCTTAGCGAAAGGCTGCTGGAAGGGAAAGCTGTAACTCTGTGAGATGAATTAACAGAACACAGAGCAGTTTCTCAGAAAGCTTCTTTCCAGTTTTGAACGGAAGATATTTCCTTTTTCACCATAGCCCTCTAAGGGCTTCCAAATGTCACTTTGCCAATTCCACAAGAACAGCCTTAGAGAAAGACTTCTTGAAGAGAAAGATGTAACTCTGTTACATGAATTAACAGAACACAGAGCAGTTGCTCAGAAAGCTTCTTTCCAGTTTTGAACGGAAGACATTTCCTTTTTCACCATAGCCCTCTATTGGCTTCCAAATATCACTTAGCCAATTCCACAAGAACACCCTTAGCGAAAGGCTTCTTGAAGGGAAAGATGTAACTCTGTGAGATGAATTAACAGAACACGGAGCAGTTTCTCAGAAAGCTTCTTTCCAGTTTTGAACGGAAGGTATTTCCTTTTTCACCTTAGCCCTCTATGGGCTTCGAAATATCACTTTGCCTATTCCACAAGAACGGCCTTAGCGAAAGGTTTCTTGAAGGGAAAGATGTAACTCAGTGAGATGAATTAACAGAACACAGAGCAGTTTCTCATAAAGCTTCTTTCCAGTTTTGAACGGAAGATATTTCCTTTTTTACCATAGCCCTCTATGGGCTTCCAAATATCACTTTGCCAATTCCACAAGAACAGCCTTAGCGAAATCTTCTTGAAGGGAAAGATGTGATTCTGTGAGATGAATTAACAGAACACAGAGCAGTTTCTCAGAAAACTTCTTTCCAGTTTTGAAGGGAAGATATTTCCATTATCACCGTAGCCCTCTATGGGCTTCCAAATATCACTTTGCCAATTCCACAAGAACAGCCTCAGAGAAAGGCTTCTTGAAGGGAAGGTGAAATTCTGTGAGATGAATTAACAGAACACAGAGCAGTTCCTCGGAAAGCTTCATTCCAGTTTTTAATGGAAGATATTTCCTTTTTCACCGTAACCCTCTATGGGCTTTCAAATATCACTTTGCCAATTCCACAAGAACAGCCTTAGCGAAAGGCTTCTTGAAGGAAACGATGTAATTCTGTGAGATGAATTAACAGACCACAGAGCAGTTTCTCAGAAAGCTTCTTTCCAGTTTTGAACGAAAGATATTTCCTTTTTCACCACAGCCCTCTATGGGCTTCCAAATATCACTTTGCCAATTCCACTGGAATAGCCTTAGCGAAAGGCGTCTTGATGTGAAACATGTAACTCTGTAGATGAATTAAAGAACACACAGCAGTATCTCAGAAGGCTTCCTTCCAGTTTTGAACGGAAGATATTTCCTTTTTCACCGTAGCCCTCTATGGGCTTCCAAATATCACTTTGCCAATTCCACAAGAACAGCCTTAGCGAAAGGCTTCTTGAAGGGAAAGATGTAACTCTGTGAGATGAATTAACAGAACACAGAGCAGTTTCTCAGAAAACTTCTTTCCAGTTTTGAACGGAAGATATTTCCTTTTTCACCGTAACCCTCTATGGGCTTCCAAATATCACTTTGACAATTGCACAAGAACAGCCTTAGCGAAAGGTTTCTTGAAGGGAAAGATGTAACTCTGTGAGATGAATTAACAGAACACAGAGCAGTTTCTCAGAAAGCTTCTTTCCAGTTTTGAACGGAAGATATTTCCTTTTTCACCACAGTCCTCTAAGGGCTTCCAAATATCACTTTGCCAATTCCACAATAACAGCCATAGCGAAAGGCTTCTTGAAGGGAAAGCTGTAACTCTGTGAGATGAATTAACAGAACACAGAGCAGTTTCTCAGAAAGCTTCTTTCAAGTTTCGAACGGAAGATATTTCCTTTTTCACCATAGCCCTCTAAGGGCTTCCAAATATCACTTTGCCAATTCCACAAGAACAGCCTTAGCGAAAGGCTTCTTGAAGGGAAAGATGTAACTCTGTGAGATGAATGAACAGAACACAGAGCAGTTTTTTATGAAAGCTTCTTTCCAGTTTTGAAAGGAAGATATTTCCTTTTTCATCATAGCCCTCTAGGGGCTTCCAGATATCACTTTGCCAATTCCACAAGAACAGCCTTAGCGAAAGGCTTCTTGAAGGGAAAGATGTAACTCTGTGAGATGAATTAACAGAACACAGAGAAGTTTCTCAGAAAGCTTTTTTCCAGTTTTGAACGGAAGATATTTCCTTTTTGACTGTAGCCCTCTATGTTCTTCCAAATATCACTTTGCCAATTCAACGAGAACAGCCTTAGCGAAAGGCTTCTTGAAGGGAAAGATGTAACTCTGTGAGATGAATGAACAGAACACAGAGCAGTTTCTATGAAAGCTTCTTTCCAGTTTTGAAAGGAAGATATTTCCTTTTTCACCATAGCCCTCTAGGGGCTCCAGATATCACTTTGCCAATTCCACAAGAACAGCCTTAGCGAAAGGCTTCTTCAAGGGAAAGATGTAACTCTGTGAGATGAATTAACAGAACACTGAGCAGTTTCTCAGAAAGCTTGTTTCCAGTTTTGAACGGAAGATATTTCCTTTTTGACTGTAGCCCTCTATGTTCTTCCAAATATCACTTTGCCAATTCAACAAGAACAGCCATAGCGAAAGGCTTCTTGAAGGGAAAGATGTAACTCTGTGAGATGAATTAACAGAACACAGAGCAGTTTCTCAGAAAGCTTCTTTCCAGTTTTGTACGGAAGATATTTCCTTTTTCACCATAGCCCTCTATGGGCTTCCAAATATCACTTTGCCAATTCCACAAGAACAGCCTTAGCGAAAGGCTTCTTGAAGGGAAAGATGTAACTCTGTGAGATGAATTAACAGAACACAGAGCAGTTTCTTAGAAAACTTCTTTCCAGTTTTGAACGGAAGATATTTCCTTTTTCACCGTAAACCTCTATGGGCTTCCAAATGTCACTTTGCCAATTCCACAAGAACAGCCTTAGCGAAAGGTTTCTTGAAGGGAAAGATGTAACTCTGTGAGATGAATTAAGAGAACACAGAGCAATTTCTCAGAAAGCTTCTTTCCAGTTTTGAACGGAAGATGTTTCCTTTTTCACCATAGCCCTCGAGGGGCTTCCATATATCCCTTTGCAAATTCCACAAGAACAGCCTTAGCGAAAGCCTTCTTGAAGGGAAAGAGGAAACTCTGTGAGATGAATTAACAGAACACAGAGCAGTTTCTCAGAAAGCTTCTTTCCAGGTTTGATCGGAAGATATTTCCTTTTTCACCATACCCCTCTAGGGGCTTCTAAATATCACTTTGTCAATTCCACAAGAACAGACATAGCGAAAGGCTTCTTGAAGGGAAAGATGTAACTCTTTGTGATGAATTAACAGAACACAGAGCAGTTTCTCAGAAAGCTTCTTTACAGTTTTGATCGGAAGGTTTTTCCTTTTTCACCATAGCCCTCTATGGGCTTCCAAATATCCGTTTGCCAATTCCACAAGAACAGCCTTAGCGAAAGGCTTCTTGAAGGGAAAGATGTAACTCTGTGAGATGAATTAACAGAACACAGAGCAGTTTCTCCGAAAGCTTCTTTCCAATTTTGAGCGAAAGATATTTCCTTGTTCAATGTAGCCCTCTATGTTCTTCCAAATATCACTTTGCCAATTCCACAAGAACAGCCTCAGCGAAAGGCTTCTTGAAGGGAAAGATGCAACTCTGTGAGATGAATTAACAGAACACAGAGAAGTTTCTCAGAAAGCTTTTTTCCAGTTTTGAACGGAAGATATTTCCTTTTTGACTGTAGCCCTCTATGTTCTTCCAAATATCACTTTGCCAATTCAACAAGAACAGCCTTAGCGAAAGGCTTCTTGAAGGGAAAGATGTAACTCTGTGAGATGAATGAACAGAACACAGAGCAGTTTCTATGAAAGCTTCTTTCCAGTTTTGAAAGGAAGATATTTCCTTTTTCACCATAGCCCTCTAGGGGCTCCAGATATCACTTTGCCAATTCCACAAGAACAGCCTTAGCGAAAGGCTTCTTCAAGGGAAAGATGTAACTCTGTGAGATGAATTAACAGAACACTGAGCAGTTTCTCAGAAAGCTTGTTTCCAGTTTTGAACGGAAGATATTTCCTTTTTGACTGTAGCCCTCTATGTTCTTCCAAATATCACTTTGCCAATTCAACAAGAACAGCCATAGCGAAAGGCTTCTTGAAGGGAAAGATGTAACTCTGTGAGATGAATTAGAGAACACAGAGCAGTTTCTCAGAAAGCTTCTTTCCAGTTTTGAACGGAAGATATTTCCTTTTTCACCGTAGTCCTCTATGGGCTTCCAAATATCCCTTTGCCAATTGCACAAGAACAGCCTTAGCGAAAGGCTTCTTGAAGGGAAAGATGTAACTCTGGGAGATGAATTAACAGAACACAGAGCAGTTTCTCAGAAAGCTTCTTTCCAGTTTTGAACGGAAGATATTTCCTTTTTCACCATAGCCCTCTAAGAGCTTCCAAATGTCACTTTGACAATTCCACAAGAACAGCCTTAGCGAAAGACTTCTTGAAGGGAAAGATGTAACTCTGTGAGATGAATTAACAGAACACAGAGCAGTTTCTCCGAAAGCTTCTTTCCAGTTTTGAACGGAAGATATTTCCTTTTTCACCGTAGCCCTCTATGGGCTTCCAAATATCACTTTGCCAATTCCACAAGAACATCCTTAGCGAAATATTCTTGAAGGGAAAGATGTAACTTTTTGAGCTGAATTAACAGAACACAGAGCAGTTTCTCAATAAGTTTCTTTCCAGTTTTGAACGGAAGATATTTCCTTTTTCACCATAGCCCTCTATGGGCTTCCAAATATCACTTTGCCAATTCCACAAGAGCAGCCTTAGTGAAAGGCTTCTTTAAGGGAAAAATGTCACTCTGTGAAATGAATTAACAGAACACAGAGCAGTTTCTCAGAAAGCTTCTTTCCAGTTTTGAACGGAAGATATTTCCTTTTTCACCATAGCCCTCTATGGGCTTCCAAATATCCCTTTGCCAATTCCACAAGAACAGCCTTCGTGAAAGGGTTCTTGAAGGGAAAGCTGTAACTCTGTGAGATGAATTAACAGAACACAGAGCAGTTTCTCAGAAAGCTTCTTACCAGTTTTGAACGGAAGATATTTCCTTTTTCACCATAGCCCTCTAGGGGCTTCCAAATATCCCTTTACTTATTCCACAAGAACAGCCTTAGCGAAAGGCTTCTTGAAGGCAAAGATGTAACTCTGTGAGGTGAATTAACAGTACATAGGGCAGTTTCACAGAAAGCTTCTTTCCAGTTTTGAACGGAAGATATTTCCTTTTTCACCATAGCCCTCTTGGTGCTTCCAAATATCACATTGCGAATTCCACAAGAACAGCCTTAGCGAAAAGCTTCTTGAAGGGAAAGATGTAACTCTGTGAGTTGAATTAACAGAACACAGAGCAGTTTCTCAGAAAGCTTCTTTCCAGTTTTGAACGGAAGATATTTCCTTTTTCACCGTAGTCCTCTATGGGATTCCAAATATCGCTTTGCCAATTCCACAGAACAGCCTTAGCGAAAGGCTGCTGGAAGGGAAAGCTGTAACTCTGTGAGATGAATTAACAGAACACAGAGCAGTTTCTCAGAAAGCTTCTTTCCAGTTTTGAACGGAAGATATTTCCTTTTTCACCATAGCCCTCTAAGGGCTTCCAAATGTCACTTTGCCAATTCCACAAGAACAGCCTTAGAGAAAGACTTCTTGAAGAGAAAGATGTAACTCTGTTACATGAATTAACAGAACACAGAGCAGTTGCTCAGAAAGCTTCTTTCCAGTTTTGAACGGAAGATATTTCCTTTTTCACCATAGCCCTCTATTGGCTTCCAAATATCACTTAGCCAATTCCACAAGAACACCCTTAGCGAAAGGCTTCTTGAAGGGAAAGATGTAACTCTGTGAGATGAATTAACAGAACACGGAGCAGTTTCTCAGAAAGCTTCTTTCCAGTTTTGAACGGAAGGTATTTCCTTTTTCACCTTAGCCCTCTATGGGCTTCGAAATATCACTTTGCCTATTCCACAAGAACGGCCTTAGCGAAAGGTTTCTTGAAGGGAAAGATGTAACTCAGTGAGATGAATTAACAGAACACAGAGCAGTTTCTCATAAAGCTTCTTTTTAGTTTTGAACGGAAGATATTTCCTTTTTCACCATAGCGCTCTATGGGCTTCCAAATATCACTTTGCCAATTACACAAGAACCGCCTTAGCGAAAGGCTCTCTTGAAGGGAAAGATGTAATTCTGTGAGATGAATTAACAGAACACAGAGCAATTTCTCAGAAAGCTTCTTTCCAGTTTTGAATGGAAGATATTTCCTTTTACAATACAGCCCACGATGGGCTTCCAAATATCACTTTGACAATTCCACAAGAACAGCCATAGCGAAAGGCTTCTTGAAGGGAAAGATGTAACTCTGTGAGATGAGTTAGCAGAACACAGAGCAGTTTCTCAGAAAGCTTCTTTCCAGTTTTCAACGGAAGATATTTCCTTTTTTACCATAGCCCTCTATGGGCTTCCAAATATCACTTTGCCAATTCCACAAGAACAGCCTTAGCGAAATCTTCTTGACGGAAAGATGTGATTCTGTGAGATGAATTAACAGAACACAGAGCAGTTTCTCAGAAAACTTCTTTCCAGTTTTGAACGGAAGATATTTCCTTTTTGACTGTAGCCCTCTATGTTCTTCCAAATATCACTTTGCCAATTCAACAAGAACAGCCATAGCGAAAGGCTTCTTGAAGGGAAAGATGTAACTCTGTGAGATGAATTAACAGAACACAGAGCAGTTTCTCAGAAAGCTTCTTTCCAGTTTTGTACGGAAGATATTTCCTTTTTCACCATAGCCCTCTATGGGCTTCCAAATATCACTTTGCCAATTCCACAAGAACAGCCTTAGCGAAAGGCTTCTTGAAGGGAAAGATGTAACTCTGTGAGATGAATTAACAGAACACAGAGCAGTTTCTTAGAAAACTTCTTTCCAGTTTTGAACGGAAGATATTTCCTTTTTCACCGTAAACCTCTATGGGCTTCCAAATGTCACTTTGCCAATTCCACAAGAACAGCCTTAGCGAAAGGTTTCTTGAAGGGAAAGATGTAACTCTGTGAGATGAATTAAGAGAACACAGAGCAATTTCTCAGAAAGCTTCTTTCCAGTTTTGAACGGAAGATGTTTCCTTTTTCACCATAGCCCTCGAGGGGCTTCCATATATCCCTTTGCAAATTCCACAAGAACAGCCTTAGCGAAAGCCTTCTTGAAGGGAAAGAGGAAACTCTGTGAGATGAATTAACAGAACACAGAGCAGTTTCTCAGAAAGCTTCTTTCCAGGTTTGATCGGAAGATATTTCCTTTTTCACCATACCCCTCTAGGGGCTTCTAAATATCACTTTGTCAATTCCACAAGAACAGACATAGCGAAAGGCTTCTTGAAGGGAAAGATGTAACTCTTTGTGATGAATTAACAGAACACAGAGCAGTTTCTCAGAAAGCTTCTTTACAGTTTTGATCGGAAGGTTTTTCCTTTTTCACCATAGCCCTCTATGGGCTTCCAAATATCCGTTTGCCAATTCCACAAGAACAGCCTTAGCGAAAGGCTTCTTGAAGGGAAAGATGTAACTCTGTGAGATGAATTAACAGAACACAGAGCAGTTTCTCCGAAAGCTTCTTTCCAATTTTGAGCGAAAGATATTTCCTTGTTCAATGTAGCCCTCTATGTTCTTCCAAATATCACTTTGCCAATTCCACAAGAACAGCCTCAGCGAAAGGCTTCTTGAAGGGAAAGATGCAACTCTGTGAGATGAATTAACAGAACACAGAGAAGTTTCTCAGAAAGCTTTTTTCCAGTTTTGAACGGAAGATATTTCCTTTTTGACTGTAGCCCTCTATGTTCTTCCAAATATCACTTTGCCAATTCAACAAGAACAGCCTTAGCGAAAGGCTTCTTGAAGGGAAAGATGTAACTCTGTGAGATGAATGAACAGAACACAGAGCAGTTTCTATGAAAGCTTCTTTCCAGTTTTGAAAGGAAGATATTTCCTTTTTCACCATAGCCCTCTAGGGGCTCCAGATATCACTTTGCCAATTCCACAAGAACAGCCTTAGCGAAAGGCTTCTTCAAGGGAAAGATGTAACTCTGTGAGATGAATTAACAGAACACTGAGCAGTTTCTCAGAAAGCTTGTTTCCAGTTTTGAACGGAAGATATTTCCTTTTTGACTGTAGCCCTCTATGTTCTTCCAAATATCACTTTGCCAATTCAACAAGAACAGCCATAGCGAAAGGCTTCTTGAAGGGAAAGATGTAACTCTGTGAGATGAATTAACAGAACACAGAGCAGTTTCTCAGAAAGCTTCTTTCCAGTTTTGTACGGAAGATATTTCCTTTTTCACCATAGCCCTCTATGGGCTTCCAAATATCACTTTGCCAATTCCACAAGAACAGCCTTAGCGAAAGGCTTCTTGAAGGGAAAGATGTAACTCTGTGAGATGAATTAACAGAACACAGAGCAGTTTCTTAGAAAACTTCTTTCCAGTTTTGAACGGAAGATATTTCCTTTTTCACCGTAACCCTCTATGGGCTTCCAAATGTCACTTTGCCAATTCCACAAGAACAGCCTTAGCGAGAGGCTTCTTGAAGTGAAAGATGTAACTCTGTGAGATGAATTAGAGAACACAGAGCAGTTTCTCAGAAAGCTTCTTTCCAGTTTTGAACGGAAGATATTTCCTTTTTCACCGTAGTCCTCTATGGGCTTCCAAATATCCCTTTGCCAATTGCACAAGAACAGCCTTAGCGAAAGGCTTCTTGAAGGGAAAGATGTAACTCTGGGAGATGAATTAACAGAACACAGAGCAGTTTCTCAGAAAGCTTCTTTCCAGTTTTGAACGGAAGATATTTCCTTTTTCACCATAGCCCTCTAAGAGCTTCCAAATGTCACTTTGACAATTCCACAAGAACAGCCTTAGCGAAAGACTTCTTGAAGGGAAAGATGTAACTCTGTGAGATGAATTAACAGAACACAGAGCAGTTTCTCCGAAAGCTTCTTTCCAGTTTTGAACGGAAGATATTTCCTTTTTCACCGTAGCCCTCTATGGGCTTCCAAATATCACTTTGCCAATTCCACAAGAACATCCTTAGCGAAATATTCTTGAAGGGAAAGATGTAACTTTTTGAGCTGAATTAACAGAACACAGAGCAGTTTCTCAATAAGTTTCTTTCCAGTTTTGAACGGAAGATATTTCCTTTTTCACCATAGCCCTCTATGGGCTTCCAAATATCACTTTGCCAATTCCACAAGAGCAGCCTTAGTGAAAGGCTTCTTTAAGGGAAAAATGTCACTCTGTGAAATGAATTAACAGAACACAGAGCAGTTTCTCAGAAAGCTTCTTTCCAGTTTTGAACGGAAGATATTTCCTTTTTCACCATAGCCCTCTATGGGCTTCCAAATATCCCTTTGCCAATTCCACAAGAACAGCCTTCGTGAAAGGGTTCTTGAAGGGAAAGCTGTAACTCTGTGAGATGAATTAACAGAACACAGAGCAGTTTCTCAGAAAGCTTCTTACCAGTTTTGAACGGAAGATATTTCCTTTTTCACCATAGCCCTCTAGGGGCTTCCAAATATCCCTTTACTTATTCCACAAGAACAGCCTTAGCGAAAGGCTTCTTGAAGGCAAAGATGTAACTCTGTGAGGTGAATTAACAGTACATAGGGCAGTTTCACAGAAAGCTTCTTTCCAGTTTTGAACGGAAGATATTTCCTTTTTCACCATAGCCCTCTTGGTGCTTCCAAATATCACATTGCGAATTCCACAAGAACAGCCTTAGCGAAAAGCTTCTTGAAGGGAAAGATGTAACTCTGTGAGTTGAATTAACAGAACACAGAGCAGTTTCTCAGAAAGCTTCTTTCCAGTTTTGAACGGAAGATATTTCCTTTTTCACCGTAGTCCTCTATGGGATTCCAAATATCGCTTTGCCAATTCCACAGAACAGCCTTAGCGAAAGGCTGCTGGAAGGGAAAGCTGTAACTCTGTGAGATGAATTAACAGAACACAGAGCAGTTTCTCAGAAAGCTTCTTTCCAGTTTTGAACGGAAGATATTTCCTTTTTCACCATAGCCCTCTAAGGGCTTCCAAATGTCACTTTGCCAATTCCACAAGAACAGCCTTAGAGAAAGACTTCTTGAAGAGAAAGATGTAACTCTGTTACATGAATTAACAGAACACAGAGCAGTTGCTCAGAAAGCTTCTTTCCAGTTTTGAACGGAAGATATTTCCTTTTTCACCATAGCCCTCTATTGGCTTCCAAATATCACTTAGCCAATTCCACAAGAACACCCTTAGCGAAAGGCTTCTTGAAGGGAAAGATGTAACTCTGTGAGATGAATTAACAGAACACGGAGCAGTTTCTCAGAAAGCTTCTTTCCAGTTTTGAACGGAAGGTATTTCCTTTTTCACCTTAGCCCTCTATGGGCTTCGAAATATCACTTTGCCTATTCCACAAGAACGGCCTTAGCGAAAGGTTTCTTGAAGGGAAAGATGTAACTCAGTGAGATGAATTAACAGAACACAGAGCAGTTTCTCATAAAGCTTCTTTTTAGTTTTGAACGGAAGATATTTCCTTTTTCACCATAGCGCTCTATGGGCTTCCAAATATCACTTTGCCAATTACACAAGAACCGCCTTAGCGAAAGGCTCTCTTGAAGGGAAAGATGTAATTCTGTGAGATGAATTAACAGAACACAGAGCAATTTCTCAGAAAGCTTCTTTCCAGTTTTGAATGGAAGATATTTCCTTTTACAATACAGCCCACGATGGGCTTCCAAATATCACTTTGACAATTCCACAAGAACAGCCATAGCGAAAGGCTTCTTGAAGGGAAAGATGTAACTCTGTGAGATGAGTTAGCAGAACACAGAGCAGTTTCTCAGAAAGCTTCTTTCCAGTTTTCAACGGAAGATATTTCCTTTTTTACCATAGCCCTCTATGGGCTTCCAAATATCACTTTGCCAATTCCACAAGAACAGCCTTAGCGAAATCTTCTTGACGGAAAGATGTGATTCTGTGAGATGAATTAACAGAACACAGAGCAGTTTCTCAGAAAACTTCTTTCCAGTTTTGAAGGGAAGATATTTCCATTATCACCGTAGCCCTCTATGGGCTTCCAAATATCACTTTGCCAATTCCACAAGAACAGCCTCAGAGAAAGGCTTCTTGAAGGGAAGGTGAAATTCTGTGAGATGAATTAACAGAACACAGAGCAGTTCCTCGGAAAGCTTCATTCCAGTTTTTAATGGAAGATATTTCCTTTTTCACCGTAACCCTCTATGGGCTTTCAAATATCACTTTGCCAATTCCACAAGAACAGCCTTAGCGAAAGGCTTCTTGAAGGAAACGATGTAATTCTGTGAGATGAATTAACAGACCACAGAGCAGTTTCTCAGAAAGCTTCTTTCCAGTTTTGAACGAAAGATATTTCCTTTTTCACCACAGCCCTCTATGGGCTTCCAAATATCACTTTGCCAATTCCACTAGAATAGCCTTAGCGAAAGGCGTCTTGATGTGAAACATGTAACTCTGTAGATGAATTAAAGAACACACAGCAGTATCTCAGAAGGCTTCCTTCCAGTTTTGAACGGAAGATATTTCCTTTTTCACCGTAGCCCTCTATGGGCTTCCAAATATCACTTTGCCAATTCCACAAGAACAGCCTTAGCGAAAGGCTTCTTGAAGGGAAAGATGTAACTCTGTGAGATGAATTAACAGAACACAGAGCAGTTTCTCAGAAAACTTCTTTCCAGTTTTGAACGGAAGATATTTCCTTTTTCACCGTAACCCTCTATGGGCTTCCAAATATCACTTTGCCAATTGCACAAGAACAGCCTTAGCGAAAGGTTTCTTGAAGGGAAAGATGTAACTCTGTGAGATGAATTAACAGAACACAGAGCAGTTTCTCAGAAAGCTTCTTTCCAGTTTTGAACGGAAGATATTTCCTTTTTCACCACAGTCCTCTAAGGGCTTCCAAATATCACTTTGCCAATTCCACAATAACAGCCATAGCGAAAGGCTTCTTGAAGGGAAAGCTGTAACTCTGTGAGATGAATTAACAGAACACAGAGCAGTTTCTCAGAAACCTTCTTTCAAGTTTCGAACGGAAGATATTTCCTTTTTCACCATAGCCCTCTAAGGGCTTCCAAATATCACTTTGCCAATTCCACAAGAACAGCCTTAGCGAAAGGCTTCTTGAAGGGAAAGATGTAACTCTGTGAGATGAATGAACAGAACACAGAGCAGTTTTTTATGATAGCTTCTTTCCAGTTTTGAAAGGAAGATATTTCCTTTTTCATCATAGCCCTCTAGGGGCTTCCAGATATCACTTTGCCAATTCCACAAGAACAGCCTTAGCGAAAGGCTTCTTGAAGGGAAAGATGTAACTCTGTGAGATGAATTAACAGAACACAGAGAAGTTTCTCAGAAAGCTTTTTTCCAGTTTGGAACGGAAGATATTTCCTTTTTGACTGTAGCCCTCTATGTTCTTCCAAATATCACTTTGCCAATTCAACAAGAACAGCCTTAGCGAAAGGCTTCTTGAAGGGAAAGATGTAACTCTGTGAGATGAATGAACAGAACACAGAGCAGTTTCTATGAAAGCTTCTTTCCAGTTTTGAAAGGAAGATATTTCCTTTTTCACCACAGCCCTCTAGGGGCTCCAGATATCACTTTGCCAATTCCACAAGAACAGCCTTAGCGAAAGGCTTCTTCAAGGGAAAGATGTAACTCTGTGAGATGAATTAACAGAACACTGAGCAGTTTCTCAGAAAGCTTGTTTCCAGTTTTGAACGGAAGATATTTCCTTTTTGACTGTAGCCCTCTATGTTCTTCCAAATATCACTTTGCCAATTCAACAAGAACAGCCATAGCGAAAGGCTTCTTGAAGGGAAAGATGTAACTCTGTGAGATGAATTAACAGAACACAGAGCAGTTTCTCAGAAAGCTTCTTTCCAGTTTTGTACGGAAGATATTTCCTTTTTCACCATAGCCCTCTATGGGCTTCCAAATATCCCTTTGCCAATTCCACAAGAACAGCCTTAGCGAAAGGCTTCTTGAAGGGAAAGATGTAACTCTGTGAGATGAATTAACAGAACACAGAGCAGTTTCTTAGAAAACTTCTTTCCAGTTTTGAACAGAAGATATTTCCTTTTTCACCGTAAACCTCTATGGGCTTCCAAATGTCACTTTGCCAATTCCACAAGAACAGCCTTAGCGAAAGGTTTCTTGAAGGGAAAGATGTAACTCTGTGAGATGAATTAAGAGAACACAGAGCAATTTCTCAGAAAGCTTCTTTCCAGTTTTGAACGGAAGATGTTTCCTTTTTCACCATAGCCCTCGAGGGGCTTCCATATATCCCTTTGCAAATTCCACAAGAACAGCCTTAGCGAAAGCCTTCTTGAAGGGAAAGAGGAAACTCTGTGAGATGAATTAACAGAACACAGAGCAGTTTCTCAGAAAGCTTCTTTCCAGGTTTGATCGGAAGATATTTCCTTTTTCACCATACCCCTCTAGGGGCTTCTAAATATCACTTTGCCAATTCCACAAGAACAGCCTTAGCGACAGGTTTCTTGAAGGGAAAGATGTAACTCTGTGAGATGAATTAACCGAACACACAGCAGTTTCTTAGAAAGCTTCTTTCCAGTTTTGAACGGAAGATATTTCCTTTTTCACCATAGCCCTCTATAGGCTTCCAAATATCCCTTTGTCAATTCCACAATAACAGACATAGCGAAAGGCTTCTTGAAGGGTAAGATGTAACTCTTTGTGATGAATTAACAGAACACAGGGCAGTTTCTCAGAAAGCTTCTTTACAGTTTTGATCGGAAGGTTTTTCCTTTTTCACCATAGCCCTCTATGGGCTTCCAAATATCCGTTTGCCAATTCCACAAGAACAGCCTTAGCGAAAGGCTTCTTGAAGGGAAAGATGTAACTCTGTGAGATGAATTAACAGAACACAGAGCAGTTTCTCCGAAAGCTTCTTTCCAATTTTGAGCGAAAGATATTTCCTTGTTCAATGTAGCCCTCTATGTTCTTCCAAATATCACTTTGCCAATTCCACAAGAACAGCCTCAGCGAAAGGCTTCTTGAAGGGAAAGATGCAACTCTGTGAGATGAATTAACAGAACACAGAGCAGTTTCTCAGAAAGCTTCTTTCCAGTTTTGAACGGAAGATATTTCCTTTTTCACCCTAGCCTTCTATGGGCTTCCAAATATCGCTTTGCCAATTCCTTAAGAACAGCCTTAGCGAAAGGTATCTTGCAGGGAAAGATGTAACTCTGTCAGATGAATTACCAGAACTCAGAGCAGTTTCTCAGAAAGCTTATTTCCAGTTTTGAACCAAAGATATTTTTTTTTCAACGTAGCCTCTATGGGCTACCAAATATCACTTTGCCAATTCCACAAAACCAGCCTTAGCGAAAGTCTTCCTGACGGGAAAGATGTAACTCTGTGAGATGAATTAACAGAACACAGAGCAGTTTCTCAGAAAGCTTGTTTCCAGTTTTGAACGGAAGATATTTCCTTTTTGACTGTAGCCCTCTATGTTCTTCCAAATATCACTTTGCCAATTCAACAAGAACAGCCATAGCGAAAGGCTTCTTGAAGGGAAAGATGTAACTCTGTGAGATGAATTAACAGAACACAGAGCAGTTTCTCAGAAAGCTTCTTTCCAGTTTTGTACGGAAGATATTTCCTTTTTCACCATAGCCCTCTATGGGCTTCCAAATATCACTTTGCCAATTCCACAAGAACAGCCTTAGCGAAAGGCTTCTTGAAGGGAAAGATGTAACTCTGTGAGATGAATTAACAGAACACAGAGCAGTTTCTTAGAAAACTTCTTTCCAGTTTTGAACGGAAGATATTTCCTTTTTCACCGTAAACCTCTATGGGCTTCCAAATGTCACTTTGCCAATTCCACAAGAACAGCCTTAGCGAAAGGTTTCTTGAAGGGAAAGATGTAACTCTGTGAGATGAATTAAGAGAACACAGAGCAATTTCTCAGAAAGCTTCTTTCCAGTTTTGAACGGAAGATGTTTCCTTTTTCACCATAGCCCTCGAGGGGCTTCCATATATCCCTTTGCAAATTCCACAAGAACAGCCTTAGCGAAAGCCTTCTTGAAGGGAAAGAGGAAACTCTGTGAGATGAATTAACAGAACACAGAGCAGTTTCTCAGAAAGCTTCTTTCCAGGTTTGATCGGAAGATATTTCCTTTTTCACCATACCCCTCTAGGGGCTTCTAAATATCACTTTGCCAATTCCACAAGAACAGCCTTAGCGACAGGTTTCTTGAAGGGAAAGATGTAACTCTGTGAGATGAATTAACCGAACACACAGCAGTTTCTTAGAAAGCTTCTTTCCAGTTTTGAACGGAAGATATTTCCTTTTTCACCATAGCCCTCTATAGGCTTCCAAATATCCCTTTGTCAATTCCACAAGAACAGACATAGCGAAAGGCTTCTTGAAGGGTAAGATGTAACTCTTTGTGATGAATTAACAGAACACAGAGCAGTTTCTCAGAAAGCTTCTTTACAGTTTTGATCGGAAGGTTTTTCCTTTTTCACCATAGACCTCTATGGGCTTCCAAATATCCGTTTGCCAATTCCACAAGAACAGCCTTAGCGAAAGGCTTCTTGAAGGGAAAGATGTAACTCTGTGAGATGAATTAACAGAACACAGAGCAGTTTCTCCGAAAGCTTCTTTCCAATTTTGAGCGAAAGATATTTCCTTGTTCAATGTAGCCCTCTATGTTCTTCCAAATATCACTTTGCCAATTCCACAAGAACAGCCTCAGCGAAAGGCTTCTTGAAGGGAAAGATGCAACTCTGTGAGATGAATTAACAGAACACAGAGCAGTTTCTCAGAAAGCTTCTTTCCAGTTTTGAACGGAAGATATTTCCTTTTTCACCCTAGCCTTCTATGGGCTTCCAAATATCGCTTTGCCAATTCCTTAAGAACAGCCTTAGCGAAAGGTATCTTGCAGGGAAAGATGTAACTCTGTGAGATGAATTACCAGAACTCAGAGCAGTTTCTCAGAAAGCTTATTTCCAGTTTTGAACCAAAGATATTTTTTTTTCAACGTAGCCTCTATGGGCTACCAAATATCACTTTGCCAATTCCACAAAACCAGCCTTAGCGAAAGTCTTCCTGACGGGAAAGATGTAACTCTGTGAGATGAATTAACAGAACACAGAGCAGTTTCTCAGAAAGCTTCTTTCCAGTTTTGAACGGACGATATTTCCTTTTTCACCATAGCCCTCTAAGGGCTACCATATATCCCTTTGCCAATTCCACAAGAACAGCCTTAGCGAAAGGCTTCTTGAAGGGAAACATGTAACTCTGTGAGATGAATTAACAGAACAGAGAGAAGTTTCTCAGAAAGCTTCTTTCCAGTTTTGAATGGAAGATGCTTCCTTTTTCACCATAGCCCTCTATGGGGTTTCAAATATCACTTTGATAATTCCACAAGAACAGCCATAGCGAAAGGCTTCTTGAAGGGAAAGATGTAACTCTGTGAGATGAATTAACAGAACACAGAGCAGTTTCTCAGAAAGCTTCTTTCCAGCATGGAACGGAAGATATTTCCTTTTTCACGGTAGCCCTCTATGGGCTTCCAAATATCACTTTGCCATTTCCACAAGAACAGCCTTAGCGAAAGGCTTCTTGAAGGGAAAGATGTAACTCTGTGAGATGAATGAAGAGAACACAGAGATGTTTCTGAGAAAGCTTCTTTCCAGTTTTGAATGGAAGATATTTCCTTTTTCACCATAGCCCTCTATGGGCTTCCAAATATCCTCTTACCGATTCCACAAGAAATGCCTTAGCGAAAGGCTTCTTGAAGGGAAAGATGTTACTCTGTGAGATGAATTAACAGAATTCTGAGGAGTTTCTCAGAAAGCTTGTTTCCAGTTTTGAACGGAAGATATTTCCTTTTTGACTGTATCCCTCTATGTTTTTCCAAATATCACTTGGCCAATTCAACAAGAACAGCCTTAGCGAAAAGCTACTTGAAGGGAAAGATGTAACTCTGTGAGATGAATTAACAGAACACAGAGCAGTTCCTCAGAAAGCTTTTTTCCAGTTTTGAACGGAAGATATTTCCTTTTTCAACAAAGCCCTCTATGGGCTTCCAAATATCACTTTGCCAATTCCACAAGAACAGCCTTAGCGAAAGTCTTCTTGAAGGGAAAGATGTAACTCTGTGAGATGAATTAACAGAACACAGAGCAGTTTCTTAGAAAGCTTCTTTCAAGTTTCGAACGTAAGATATTTCCTTTTTCACCATAGCCCTCTAAGGGCTTCCAAATATCACTTTGCCAATTCCACAAGAACAGCCTTAGCGAAAGGCTTCTTGAAGGGAAAGATGTAACTCTGTGAGATGAATGAACAGAACACAGAGCAGTTTTTTATGAAAGCTTCTTTCCAGTTTTGAAAGGAAGATATTTCCTTTTTCATCATAGCCCTCTAGGGGCTTCCAGATATCACTTTGCCAATTCCACAAGAACAGCCTTAGCGAAAGGCTTCTTGAAGGGAAAGATGTAACTCTGTGAGATGAATTAACAGAACACAGAGAAGTTTCTCAGAAAACTTTTTTCCAGTTTTGAACGGAAGATATTTCCTTTTTGACTGTAGCCCTCTATGTTCTTCCAAATATCACTTTGCCAATTCAACAAGAACAGCCTTAGCGAAAGGCTTCTTGAAGGGAAAGATGTAACTCTGTGAGATGAATTAACAGAACACAGAGCAGTTTCTTAGAAAACTTCTTTCCAGTTTTGAACAGAAGATATTTCCTTTTTCACCGTAAACCTCTATGGGCTTCCAAATGTCACTTTGCCAATTCCACAAGAACAGCCTTAGCGAAAGGTTTCTTGAAGGGAAAGATGTAACTCTGTGAGATGAATTAAGAGAACACAGAGCAATTTCTCAGAAAGCTTCTTTCCAGTTTTGAACGGAAGATGTTTCCTTTTTCACCATAGCCCTCGAGGGGCTTCCATATATCCCTTTGCAAATTCCACAAGAACAGCCTTAGCGAAAGCCTTCTTGAAGGGAAAGAGGAAACTCTGTGAGATGAATTAACAGAACACAGAGCAGTTTCTCAGAAAGCTTCTTTCCAGGTTTGATCGGAAGATATTTCCTTTTTCACCATACCCCTCTAGGGGCTTCTAAATATCACTTTGCCAATTCCACAAGAACAGCCTTAGCGACAGGTTTCTTGAAGGGAAAGATGTAACTCTGTGAGATGAATTAACCGAACACACAGCAGTTTCTTAGAAAGCTTCTTTCCAGTTTTGAACGGAAGATATTTCCTTTTTCACCATAGCCCTCTATAGGCTTCCAAATATCCCTTTGTCAATTCCACAATAACAGACATAGCGAAAGGCTTCTTGAAGGGTAAGATGTAACTCTTTGTGATGAATTAACAGAACACAGAGCAGTTTCTCAGAAAGCTTCTTTACAGTTTTGATCGGAAGGTTTTTCCTTTTTCACCATAGCCCTCTATGGGCTTCCAAATATCCGTTTGCCAATTCCACAAGAACAGCCTTAGCGAAAGGCTTCTTGAAGGGAAAGATGTAACTCTGTGAGATGAATTAACAGAACACAGAGCAGTTTCTCCGAAAGCTTCTTTCCAATTTTGAGCGAAAGATATTTCCTTGTTCAATGTAGCCCTCTATGTTCTTCCAAATATCACTTTGCCAATTCCACAAGAACAGCCTCAGCGAAAGGCTTCTTGAAGGGAAAGATGCAACTCTGTGAGATGAATTAACAGAACACAGAGCAGTTTCTCAGAAAGCTTCTTTCCAGTTTTGAACGGAAGATATTTCCTTTTTCACCCTAGCCTTCTATGGGCTTCCAAATATCGCTTTGCCAATTCCTTAAGAACAGCCTTAGCGAAAGGTATCTTGCAGGGAAAGATGTAACTCTGTCAGATGAATTACCAGAACTCAGAGCAGTTTCTCAGAAAGCTTATTTCCAGTTTTGAACCAAAGATATTTTTTTTTCAACGTAGCCTCTATGGGCTACCAAATATCACTTTGCCAATTCCACAAAACCAGCCTTAGCGAAAGTCTTCCTGACGGGAAAGATGTAACTCTGTGAGATGAATTAACAGAACACAGAGCAGTTTCTCAGAAAGCTTGTTTCCAGTTTTGAACGGAAGATATTTCCTTTTTGACTGTAGCCCTCTATGTTCTTCCAAATATCACTTTGCCAATTCAACAAGAACAGCCATAGCGAAAGGCTTCTTGAAGGGAAAGATGTAACTCTGTGAGATGAATTAACAGAACACAGAGCAGTTTCTCAGAAAGCTTCTTTCCAGTTTTGTACGGAAGATATTTCCTTTTTCACCATAGCCCTCTATGGGCTTCCAAATATCACTTTGCCAATTCCACAAGAACAGCCTTAGCGAAAGGCTTCTTGAAGGGAAAGATGTAACTCTGTGAGATGAATTAACAGAACACAGAGCAGTTTCTTAGAAAACTTCTTTCCAGTTTTGAACGGAAGATATTTCCTTTTTCACCGTAAACCTCTATGGGCTTCCAAATGTCACTTTGCCAATTCCACAAGAACAGCCTTAGCGAAAGGTTTCTTGAAGGGAAAGATGTAACTCTGTGAGATGAATTAAGAGAACACAGAGCAATTTCTCAGAAAGCTTCTTTCCAGTTTTGAACGGAAGATGTTTCCTTTTTCACCATAGCCCTCGAGGGGCTTCCATATATCCCTTTGCAAATTCCACAAGAACAGCCTTAGCGAAAGCCTTCTTGAAGGGAAAGAGGAAACTCTGTGAGATGAATTAACAGAACACAGAGCAGTTTCTCAGAAAGCTTCTTTCCAGGTTTGATCGGAAGATATTTCCTTTTTCACCATACCCCTCTAGGGGCTTCTAAATATCACTTTGCCAATTCCACAAGAACAGCCTTAGCGACAGGTTTCTTGAAGGGAAAGATGTAACTCTGTGAGATGAATTAACCGAACACACAGCAGTTTCTTAGAAAGCTTCTTTCCAGTTTTGAACGGAAGATATTTCCTTTTTCACCATAGCCCTCTATAGGCTTCCAAATATCCCTTTGTCAATTCCTCAAGAACAGACATAGCGAAAGGCTTCTTGAAGGGTAAGATGTAACTCTTTGTGATGAATTAACAGAACACAGAGCAGTTTCTCAGAAAGCTTCTTTACAGTTTTGATCGGAAGGTTTTTCCTTTTTCACCATAGACCTCTATGGGCTTCCAAATATCCGTTTGCCAATTCCACAAGAACAGCCTTAGCGAAAGGCTTCTTGAAGGGAAAGATGTAACTCTGTGAGATGAATTAACAGAACACAGAGCAGTTTCTCCGAAAGCTTCTTTCCAATTTTGAGCGAAAGATATTTCCTTGTTCAATGTAGCCCTCTATGTTCTTCCAAATATCACTTTGCCAATTCCACAAGAACAGCCTCAGCGAAAGGCTTCTTGAAGGGAAAGATGCAACTCTGTGAGATGAATTAACAGAACACAGAGCAGTTTCTCAGAAAGCTTCTTTCCAGTTTTGAACGGAAGATATTTCCTTTTTCACCCTAGCCTTCTATGGGCTTCCAAATATCGCTTTGCCAATTCCTTAAGAACAGCCTTAGCGAAAGGTATCTTGCAGGGAAAGATGTAACTCTGTGAGATGAATTACCAGAACTCAGAGCAGTTTCTCAGAAAGCTTATTTCCAGTTTTGAACCAAAGATATTTTTTTTTCAACGTAGCCTCTATGGGCTACCAAATATCACTTTGCCAATTCCACAAAACCAGCCTTAGCGAAAGTCTTCCTGACGGGAAAGATGTAACTCTGTGAGATGAATTAACAGAACACAGAGCAGTTTCTCAGAAAGCTTCTTTCCAGTTTTGAACGGACGATATTTCCTTTTTCACCATAGCCCTCTAAGGGCTACCATATATCCCTTTGCCAATTCCACAAGAACAGCCTTAGCGAAAGGCTTCTTGAAGGGAAACATGTAACTCTGTGAGATGAATTAACAGAACAGAGAGAAGTTTCTCAGAAAGCTTCTTTCCAGTTTTGAATGGAAGATGCTTCCTTTTTCACCATAGCCCTCTATGGGGTTTCAAATATCACTTTGATAATTCCACAAGAACAGCCATAGCGAAAGGCTTCTTGAAGGGAAAGATGTAACTCTGTGAGATGAATTAACAGAACACAGAGCAGTTTCTCAGAAAGCTTCTTTCCAGCATGGAACGGAAGATATTTCCTTTTTCACGGTAGCCCTCTATGGGCTTCCAAATATCACTTTGCCATTTCCACAAGAACAGCCTTAGCGAAAGGCTTCTTGAAGGGAAAGATGTAACTCTGTGAGATGAATGAAGAGAACACAGAGATGTTTCTGAGAAAGCTTCTTTCCAGTTTTGAATGGAAGATATTTCCTTTTTCACCATAGCCCTCTATGGGCTTCCAAATATCCTCTTACCGATTCCACAAGAAATGCCTTAGCGAAAGGCTTCTTGAAGGGAAAGATGTTACTCTGTGAGATGAATTAACAGAATACTGAGGAGTTTCTCAGAAAGCTTGTTTCCAGTTTTGAACGGAAGATATTTCCTTTTTGACTGTATCCCTCTATGTTTTTCCAAATATCACTTGGCCAATTCAACAAGAACAGCCTTAGCGAAAAGCTTCTTGAAGGGAAAGATGTAACTCTGTGAGATGAATTAACAGAACACAGAGCAGTTTCTCAGAAAGCTTTTTTCCAGTTTTGAACGGAAGATATTTCCTTTTTCAACAAAGCCCTCTATGGGCTTCCAAATATTACTTTGCCAATTCCACAAGAACAGCCTTAGCGAAAGTCTTCTTGAAGGGAAAGATGTAACTCTGTGAGATGAATTAACAGAACACAGAGCAGTTTCTTAGAAAGCTTCTTTCAAGTTTCGAACGTAAGATATTTCCTTTTTCACCATAGCCCTCTAAGGGCTTCCAAATATCACTTTGCCAATTCCACAAGAACAGCCTTAGCGAAAGGCTTCTTGAAGGGAAAGATGTAACTCTGTGAGATGAATGAACAGAACACAGAGCAGTTTTTTATGAAAGCTTCTTTCCAGTTTTGAAAGGAAGATATTTCCTTTTTCATCATAGCCCTCTAGGGGCTTCCAGATATCACTTTGCCAATTCCACAAGAACAGCCTTAGCGAAAGGCTTCTTGAAGGGAAAGATGTAACTCTGTGAGATGAATTAACAGAACACAGAGAAGTTTCTCAGAAAACTTTTTTCCAGTTTTGAACGGAAGATATTTCCTTTTTGACTGTAGCCCTCTATGTTCTTCCAAATATCACTTTGCCAATTCAACAAGAACAGCCTTAGCGAAAGGCTTCTTGAAGGGAAAGAAGTAACTCTGTGAGATGAATGAACAGAACACAGAGCAGTTTCTATGAAAGCTTCTTTCCAGTTTTGAAAGGAAGATATTTCCTTTTTCACCATAGCCCTCTAGGGGCTCCAGATATCACTTTGCCAATTCCACAAGAACAGCCTTAGCGAAAGGCTTCTTCAAGGGAAAGATGTAACTCTGTGAGATGAATTAACAGAACACTGAGCAGTTTCTCAGAAAGCTTGTTTCCAGTTTTGAACGGAAGATATTTCCTTTTTGACTGTAGCCCTCTATGTTCTTCCAAATATCACTTTGCCAATTCAACAAGAACAGCCATAGCGAAAGGCTTCTTGAAGGGAAAGATGTAACTCTGTGAGATGAATTAACAGAACACAGAGCAGTTTCTCAGAAAGCTTCTTTCCAGTTTTGTACGGAAGATATTTAATTTTTCACCATAGCCCTCTATGGGCTTCCAAATATCACTTTGCCAATTCCACAAGAACAGCCTTAGCGAAAGGCTTCTTGAAGGGAAAGATGTAACTCTGTGAGATGAATTAACAGAACACAGAGCAGTTTCTCAGAAAGCTTCTTTCCAGTTTTGTACGGAAGATATTTCCTTTTTCACCATAGCCCTCTATGGGCTTCCAAATATCACTTTGCCAATTCCACAAGAACAGCCTTAGCGAAAGGCTTCTTGAAGGGAAAGATGTAACTCTGTGAGATGAATTAACAGAACACAGAGCAGTTTCTTAGAAAACTTCTTTCCAGTTTTGAACGGAAGATATTTCCTTTTTCACCGTAACCCTCTATGGGCTTCCAAATGTCAATTTGCCAATTCCACAAGAACAGCCTTAGCGAGAGGCTTCTTGAAGTGAAAGATGTAACACTGTGAGATGAATTAGAGAACACAGAGCAGTTTCTCAGAAAGCTTCTTTCCAGTTTTGAACGGAAGATATTTCCTTTTTCACCGTAGTCCTCTATGGGCTTCCAAATATCCCTTTGCCAATTGCACAAGAACAGCCTTAGCGAAAGGCTTCTTGAAGGGAAAGATGTAACTCTGGGATATGAATTAACAGAACACAGAGCAGTTTCTCAGAAAGCTTCTTTCCAGTTTTGAACGGAAGATATTTCCTTTTTCACCATAGCCCTCTAAGAGCTTCCAAATGTCACTTTGACAATTCCACAAGAACAGCCTTAGCGAAAGACTTCTTGAAGGGAAAGATGTAACTCTGTGAGTTGAATTAACAGAACACAGAGCAGTTTCTCCGAAAGCTTCTTTCCAGTTTTGAACGGAAGATATTTCCTTTTTCACCGTAGTCCTCTATGGGATTCCAAATATCGCTTTGCCAATTCCACAGAACAGCCTTAGCGAAAGGATGCTGGAAGGGAAAGCTGTAACTCTGTGAGATGAATTAACAGAACACAGAGCAGTTTCTCAGAAAGCTTCTTTCCAGTTTTGAACGGAAGATATTTCCTTTTTCACCATAGCCCTCTAAGGGCTTCCAAATGTCACTTTGCCAATTCCACAAGAACAGCCTTAGAGAAAGACTTCTTGAAGAGAAAGATGTAACTCTGTTACATGAATTAACAGAACACAGAGCAGTTGCTCAGAAAGCTTCTTTCCAGTTTTGAACGAAAGATATTTCCTTTTTCACCATAGCCCTCTATTGGCTTCCAAATATCACTTAGCCAATTCCACAAGAACACCCTTAGCGAAAGGCTTCTTGAAGGGAAAGATGTAACTCTGTGAGATGAATTAACAGAACACGGAGCAGTTTCTCAGAAAGCTTCTTTCCAGTTTTGAACGGAAGGTATTTCCTTTTTCACCTTAGCCCTCTATGGGCTTCGAAATATCACTTTGCCTATTCCACAAGAACGGCCTTAGCGAAAGGTTTCTTGAAGGGAAAGATGTAACTCAGTGAGATGAATTAACAGAACACAGAGCAGTTTCTCATAAAGCTTCTTTTTAGTTTTGAACGGAAGATATTTCCTTTTTCACCATAGCGCTCTATGGGCTTCCAAATATCACTTTGCCAATTACACAAGAACCGCCTTAGCGAAAGGCTCTCTTGAAGGGAAAGATGGAATTCTGTGAGATGAATTAACAGAACACAGAGCAATTTCTCAGAAAGCTTCTTTCCAGTTTTGAATGGAAGATATTTCCTTTTACAATACAGCCCTCGATGGGCTTCCAAATATCACTTTGACAATTCCACAAGAACAGCCATAGCGAAAGGCTTCTTGAAGGGAAAGATGTAACTCTGTGAGATGAGTTAGCAGAACACAGAGCAGTTTCTCAGAAAGCTTCTTTCCAGTTTTCAACGGAAGATATTTCCTTTTTTACCATAGCCCTCTATGGGCTTCCAAATATCACTTTGCCAATTCCACAAGAACAGCCTTAGCGAAATCTTCTTGAAGGGAAAGATGTGATTCTGTGAGATGAATTAACAGAACACAGAGCAGTTTCTCAGAAAACTTCTTTCCAGTTTTGAAGGGAAGATATTTCCATTATCACCGTAGCCCTCTATGGGCTTCCAAATATCACTTTGCCAATTCCACAAGAACAGCCTCAGAGAAAGGCTTCTTGAAGGGAAGGTGTAATTCTGTGAGATGAATTAACAGAACACAGAGCAGTTCCTCGGAAAGCTTCATTCCAGTTTTTAATGGAAGATATTTCCTTTTTCACCGTAACCCTCTGTGGGCTTTCAAATATCACTTTGCCAATTCCACAAGAACAGCCTTAGCGAAAGGCTTCTTGAAGGAAACGATGTAATTCTGTGAGATGAATTAACAGACCACAGAGCAGTTTCTCAGAAAGCTTCTTTCCAGTTTTGAACGAAAGATATTTCCTTTTTCACCACAGCCCTCTATGGGCTTCCAAATATCACTTTGCCAATTCCACTAGAATAGCCTTAGCGAAAGGCGTCTTGATTTGAAAGATGTAACTCTGTAGATGAATTAAAGAACACACAGCAGTATCTCAGAAGGCTTCCTTCCAGTTTTGAACGGAAGATATTTCCTTTTTCACCATAGCCCTCTATGGGCTTCCAAATATCACTTTGCCAATTCCACAAGAACAGCCTTAGCGAAAGGCTGCTTGAAGGGAAAGATGTAACTCTGTGAGATGAATTAACAGAACACAGAGCAGTTTCTCAGAAAACTTCTTTCCAGTTTTGAACGGAAGATATTTCCTTTTTCACCGTAACCCTCTATGGGCTTCCAAATATCACTTTGCCAATTGCACAAGAACAGCCTTAGCGAAAGGTTTCTTGAAGGGAAAGATGTAACTCTGTGAGATGAATTAACAGAACACAGAGCAGTTTCTCAGAAAGCTTCTTTCCAGTTTTGAACGGAAGATATTTCCTTTTTCACCACAGTCCTCTAAGGGCTTCCAAATATCACTTTGCCAATTCCACAATAACAGCCATAGCGAAAGGCTTCTTGAAGGGAAAGCTGTAACTCTGTGAGATGAATTAACAGAACACAGAGCAGTTTCTCAGAAAGCTTCTTTCAAGTTTCGAACGGAAGATATTTCCTTTTTCACCATAGCCCTCTAAGGGCTTCCAAATATCACTTTGCCAATTCCACAAGAACAGCCTTAGCGAAAGGCTTCTTGAAGGGAAAGATGTAACTCTGTGAGATGAATGAACAGAACACAGAGCAGTTTTTTATGATAGCTTCTTTCCAGTTTTGAAAGGAAGATATTTCCTTTTTCATCATAGCCATCTAGGGGCTTCCAGATATCACTTTGCCAATTCCACAAGAACAGCCTTAGCGAAAGGCTTCTTGAAGGGAAAGATGTAACTCTGTGAGATGAATTAACAGAACACAGAGAAGTTTCTCAGAAAGCTTTTTTCCAGTTTGGAACGGAAGATATTTCCTTTTTGACTGTAGCCCTCTATGTTCTTCCAAATATCACTTTGCCAATTCAACAAGAACAGCCTTAGCGAAAGGCTTCTTGAAGGGATAGATGTAACTCTGTGAGATGAATGAACAGAACACAGAGCAGTTTCTATGAAAGCTTCTTTCCAGTTTTGAAAGGAAGATATTTCCTTTTTCACCATAGCCCTCTAGGGGCTCCAGATATCACTTTGCCAATTCCACAAGAACAGCCTTAGCGAAAGGCTTCTTCAAGGGAAAGATGTAACTCTGTGAGATGAATTAACAGAACACTGAGCAGTTTCTCAGAAAGCTTGTTTCCAGTTTTGAACGGAAGATATTTCCTTTTTGACTGTAGCCCTCTATGTTCTTCCAAATATCACTTTGCCAATTCAACAAGAACAGCCATAGCGAAAGGCTTCTTGAAGGGAAAGATGTAACTCTGTGAGATGAATTAACAGAACACAGAGCAGTTTCTCAGAAAGCTTCTTTCCAGTTTTGTACGGAAGATATTTCCTTTTTCACCATAGCCCTCTATGGGCTTCCAAATATCACTTTGCCAATTCCACAAGAACAGCCTTAGCGAAAGGCTTCTTGAAGGGAAAGATGTAACTCTGTGAGATGAATTAACAGAACACAGAGCAGTTTCTTAGAAAACTTCTTTCCAGTTTTGAACAGAAGATATTTCCTTTTTCACCGTAAACCTCTATGGGCTTCCAAATGTCACTTTGCCAATTCCACAAGAACAGCCTTAGCGAAAGGTTTCTTGAAGGGAAAGATGTAACTCTGTGAGATGAATTAAGAGAACACAGAGCAATTTCTCAGAAAGCTTCTTTCCAGTTTTGAACGGAAGATGTTTCCTTTTTCACCATAGCCCTCGAGGGGCTTCCATATATCCCTTTGCAAATTCCACAAGAACAGCCTTAGCGAAAGCCTTCTTGAAGGGAAAGAGGAAACTCTGTGAGATGAATTAACAGAACACAGAGCAGTTTCTCAGAAAGCTTCTTTCCAGGTTTGATCGGAAGATATTTCCTTTTTCACCATACCCCTCTAGGGGCTTCTAAATATCACTTTGCCAATTCCACAAGAACAGCCTTAGCGACAGGTTTCTTGAAGGGAAAGATGTAACTCTGTGAGATGAATTAACCGAACACACAGCAGTTTCTTAGAAAGCTTCTTTCCAGTTTTGAACGGAAGATATTTCCTTTTTCACCATAGCCCTCTATAGGCTTCCAAATATCCCTTTGTCAATTCCACAAGAACAGACATAGCGAAAGGCTTCTTGAAGGGTAAGATGTAACTCTTTGTGATGAATTAACAGAACACAGAGCAGTTTCTCAGAAAGCTTCTTTACAGTTTTGATCGGAAGGTTTTTCCTTTTTCACCATAGCCCTCTATGGGCTTCCAAATATCCGTTTGCCAATTCCACAAGAACAGCCTTAGCGAAAGGCTTCTTGAAGGGAAAGATGTAACTCTGTGAGATGAATTAACAGAACACAGAGCAGTTTCTCCGAAAGCTTCTTTCCAATTTTGAGCGAAAGATATTTCCTTGTTCAATGTAGCCCTCTATGTTCTTCCAAATATCACTTTGCCAATTCCACAAGAACAGCCTCAGCGAAAGGCTTCTTGAAGGGAAAGATGCAACTCTGTGAGATGAATTAACAGAACACAGAGCAGTTTCTCAGAAAGCTTCTTTCCAGTTTTGAACGGAAGATATTTCCTTTTTCACCCTAGCCTTCTATGGGCTTCCAAATATCGCTTTGCCAATTCCTTAAGAACAGCCTTAGCGAAAGGTATCTTGCAGGGAAAGATGTAACTCTGTGAGATGAATTACCAGAACTCAGAGCAGTTTCTCAGAAAGCTTATTTCCAGTTTTGAACCAAAGATATTTTTTTTTCAACGTAGCCTCTATGGGCTACCAAATATCACTTTGCCAATTCCACAAAACCAGCCTTAGCGAAAGTCTTCCTGACGGGAAAGATGTAACTCTGTGAGATGAATTAACAGAACACAGAGCAGTTTCTCAGAAAGCTTGTTTCCAGTTTTGAACGGAAGATATTTCCTTTTTGACTGTAGCCCTCTATGTTCTTCCAAATATCACTTTGCCAATTCAACAAGAACAGCCATAGCGAAAGGCTTCTTGAAGGGAAAGATGTAACTCTGTGAGATGAATTAACAGAACACAGAGCAGTTTCTCAGAAAGCTTCTTTCCAGTTTTGTACGGAAGATATTTCCTTTTTCACCATAGCCCTCTATGGGCTTCCAAATATCACTTTGCCAATTCCACAAGAACAGCCTTAGCGAAAGGCTTCTTGAAGGGAAAGATGTAACTCTGTGAGATGAATTAACAGAACACAGAGCAGTTTCTTAGAAAACTTCTTTCCAGTTTTGAACGGAAGATATTTCCTTTTTCACCGTAAACCTCTATGGGCTTCCAAATGTCACTTTGCGAATTCCACAAGAACAGCCTTAGCGAAAGGTTTCTTGAAGGGAAAGATGTAACTCTGTGAGATGAATTAAGAGAACACAGAGCAATTTCTCAGAAAGCTTCTTTCCAGTTTTGAACGGAAGATGTTTCCTTTTTCACCATAGCCCTCGAGGGGCTTCCATATATCCCTTTGCAAATTCCACAAGAACAGCCTTAGCGAAAGCCTTCTTGAAGGGAAAGAGGAAACTCTGTGAGATGAATTAACAGAACACAGAGCAGTTTCTCAGAAAGCTTCTTTCCAGGTTTGATCGGAAGATATTTCCTTTTTCACCATACCCCTCTAGGGGCTTCTAAATATCACTTTGCCAATTCCACAAGAACAGCCTTAGCGACAGGTTTCTTGAAGGGAAAGATGTAACTCTGTGAGATGAATTAACCGAACACACAGCAGTTTCTTAGAAAGCTTCTTTCCAGTTTTGAACGGAAGATATTTCCTTTTTCACCATAGCCCTCTATAGGCTTCCAAATATCCCTTTGTCAATTCCACAAGAACAGACATAGCGAAAGGCTTCTTGAAGGGTAAGATGTAACTCTTTGTGATGAATTAACAGAACACAGAGCAGTTTCTCAGAAAGCTTCTTTACAGTTTTGATCGGAAGGTTTTTCCTTTTTCACCATAGCCCTCTATGGGCTTCCAAATATCCGTTTGCCAATTCCACAAGAACAGCCTTAGCGAAAGGCTTCTTGAAGGGAAAGATGTAACTCTGTGAGATGAATTAACAGAACACAGAGCAGTTTCTCCGAAAGCTTCTTTCCAATTTTGAGCGAAAGATATTTCCTTGTTCAATGTAGCCCTCTATGTTCTTCCAAATATCACTTTGCCAATTCCACAAGAACAGCCTCAGCGAAAGGCTTCTTGAAGGGAAAGATGCAACTCTGTGAGATGAATTAACAGAACACAGAGCAGTTTCTCAGAAAGCTTCTTTCCAGTTTTGAACGGAAGATATTTCCTTTTTCACCCTAGCCTTCTATGGGCTTCCAAATATCGCTTTGCCAATTCCTTAAGAACAGCCTTAGCGAAAGGTATCTTGCAGGGAAAGATGTAACTCTGTGAGATGAATTACCAGAACTCAGAGCAGTTTCTCAGAAAGCTTATTTCCAGTTTTGAACCAAAGATATTTTTTTTTCAACGTAGCCTCTATGGGCTACCAAATATCACTTTGCCAATTCCACAAAACCAGCCTTAGCGAAAGTCTTCCTGACGGGAAAGATGAAACTCTGTGAGATGAATTAACAGAACACAGAGCAGTTTCTCAGAAAGCTTCTTTCCAGTTTTGAACGGACGATATTTCCTTTTTCACCATAGCCCTCTAAGGGCTACCATATATCCCTTTGCCAATTCCACAAGAACAGCCTTAGCGAAAGGCTTCTTGAAGGGAAACATGTAACTCTGTGAGATGAATTAACAGAACAGAGAGAAGTTTCTCAGAAAGCTTCTTTCCAGTTTTGAATGGAAGATGCTTCCTTTTTCACCATAGCCCTCTATGGGGTTTCAAATATCACTTTGATAATTCCACAAGAATAGCCATAGCGAAAGGCTTCTTGAAGGGAAAGATGTAACTCTGTGAGATGAATTAACAGAACACAGAGCAGTTTCTCAGAAAGCTTCTTTCCAGCATGGAACGGAAGATATTTCCTTTTTCACGGTAGCCCTCTATGGGTTTCCAAATATCACTTTGCCATTTCCACAAGAACAGCCTTAGCGAAAGGCTTCTTGAAGGGAAAGATGTAACTCTGTGAGATGAATGAAGAGAACACAGAGATGTTTCTGAGAAAGCTTCTTTCCAGTTTTGAATGGAAGATATTTCCTTTTTCACCATAGCCCTCTATGGGCTTCCAAATATCCTCTTACCGATTCCACAAGAACAGCCTTAGCGAAAGGCTTCTTGAAGGGAAAGATGTAACTCTGTGAGATGAATTAACAGAATACTGAGGAGTTTCTCAGAAAGCTTGTTTCCAGTTTTGAACGGAAGATATTTCCTTTTTGACTGTATCCCTCTATGTTTTTCCAAATATCACTTGGCCAATTCAACAAGAACAGCCTTAGCGAAAAGCTTCTTGAAGGGAAAGATGTAACTCTGTGAGATGAATTAACAGAACACAGAGCAGTTTCTCAGAAAGCTTTTTTCCAGTTTTGAACGGAAGATATTTCCTTTTTCAACAAAGCCCTCTATGGGCTTCCAAATATCACTTTGCCAATTCCACAAGAACAGCCTTAGCGAAAGTCTTCTTGATGGGAAAGATGTAACTCTGTGAGATGAATTAACAGAACACAGAGCAGTTTCTTAGAAAGCTTCTTTCAAGTTTCGAACGTAAGATATTTCCTTTTTCACCATAGCCCTCTAAGGGCTTCCAAATATCACTTTGCCAATTCCACAAGAACAGCCTTAGCGAAAGGCTTCTTGAAGGGAAAGATGTAACTCTGTGAGATGAATGAACAGAACACAGAGCAGTTTTTTATGAAAGCTTCTTTCCAGTTTTGAAAGGAAGATATTTCCTTTTTCATCATAGCCCTCTAGGGGCTTCCAGATATCACTTTGCCAATTCCACAAGAACAGCCTTAGCGAAAGGCTTCTTGAAGGGAAAGATGTAACTCTGTGAGATGAATTAACAGAACACAGAGAAGTTTCTCAGAAAGCTTTTTTCCAGTTTTGAACGGAAGATATTTCCTTTTTGACTGTAGCCCTCTATGTTCTTCCAAATATCACTTTGCCAATTCAACAAGAACAGCCTTAGCGAAAGGCTCCTTGAAGGGAAAGATGTAACTCTGTGAGATGAATGAACAGAACACAGAGCAGTTTCTATGAAAGCTTCTTTCCAGTTTTGAAAGGAAGATATTTCCTTTTTCACCATAGCCCTCTAGGGGCTCCAGATATCACTTTGCCAA
This sequence comes from Chlorocebus sabaeus, assembly GCF_047675955.1. Taxonomy (NCBI): domain Eukaryota; kingdom Metazoa; phylum Chordata; class Mammalia; order Primates; family Cercopithecidae; genus Chlorocebus; species Chlorocebus sabaeus. Next base: position 26,413,532 of record NC_132921.1, read on the forward strand.
TTCCACAAGAACAGCCTTAGCGAAAGGCTTCTTGAAGGGAAAGATGTAACTCTGTGAGATGAATTAACAGAACACAGAGCAGTTTCTCAGAAAGCTTGTTTCCAGTTTTGAACGGAAGATATTTCCTTTTTGACTGTAGCCCTCTATGTTCTTCCAAATATCACTTTGCCAATTCAACAAGAACAGCCATAGCGAAAGGCTTCTTGAAGGGAAAGATGTAACTCTGTGAGATGAATTAACAGAACACAGAGCAGTTTCTCAGAAAGCTTCTTTCCAGTTTTGTACGGAAGATATTTCCTTTTTCACCATAGCCCTCTATGGGCTTCCAAATATCACTTTGCCAATTCCACAAGAACAGCCTTAGCGAAAGGCTTCTTGAAGGGAAAGATGTAACTCTGTGAGATGAATTAACAGAACACAGAGCAGTTTCTTAGAAAACTTCTTTCCAGTTTTGAACGGAAGATATTTCCTTTTTCACCGTAAACCTCTATGGGCTTCCAAATGTCACTTTGCGAATTCCACAAGAACAGCCTTAGCGAAAGGTTTCTTGAAGGGAAAGATGTAACTCTGTGAGATGAATTAAGAGAACACAGAGCAATTTCTCAGAAAGCTTCTTTCCAGTTTTGAACGGAAGATGTTTCCTTTTTCACCATAGCCCTCGAGGGGCTTCCATATATCCCTTTGCAAATTCCACAAGAACAGCCTTAGCGAAAGCCTTCTTGAAGGGAAAGAGGAAACTCTGTGAGATGAATTAACAGAACACAGAGCAGTTTCTCAGAAAGCTTCTTTCCAGGTTTGATCGGAAGATATTTCCTTTTTCACCATACCCCTCTAGGGGCTTCTAAATATCACTTTGCCAATTCCACAAGAACAGCCTTAGCGACAGGTTTCTTGAAGGGAAAGATGTAACTCTGTGAGATGAATTAACCGAACACACAGCAGTTTCTTAGAAAGCTTCTTTCCAGTTTTGAACGGAAGATATTTCCTTTTTCACCATAGCCCTCTATAGGCTTCCAAATATCCCTTTGTCAATTCCACAAGAACAGACATAGCGAAAGGCTTCTTGAAGGGTAAGATGTAACTCTTTGTGATGAATTAACAGAACACAGAGCAGTTTCTCAGAAAGCTTCTTTACAGTTTTGATCGGAAGGTTTTTCCTTTTTCACCATAGCCCTCTATGGGCTTCCAAATATCCGTTTGCCAATTCCACAAGAACAGCCTTAGCGAAAGGCTTCTTGAAGGGAAAGATGTAACTCTGTGAGATGAATTAACAGAACACAGAGCAGTTTCTCCGAAAGCTTCTTTCCAATTTTGAGCGAAAGATATTTCCTTGTTCAATGTAGCCCTCTATGTTCTTCCAAATATCACTTTGCCAATTCCACAAGAACAGCCTCAGCGAAAGGCTTCTTGAAGGGAAAGATGCAACTCTGTGAGATGAATTAACAGAACACAGAGCAGTTTCTCAGAAAGCTTCTTTCCAGTTTTGAACGGAAGATATTTCCTTTTTCACCCTAGCCTTCTATGGGCTTCCAAATATCGCTTTGCCAATTCCTTAAGAACAGCCTTAGCGAAAGGTATCTTGCAGGGAAAGATGTAACTCTGTGAGATGAATTACCAGAACTCAGAGCAGTTTCTCAGAAAGCTTATTTCCAGTTTTGAACCAAAGATATTTTTTTTTCAACGTAGCCTCTATGGGCTACCAAATATCACTTTGCCAATTCCACAAAACCAGCCTTAGCGAAAGTCTTCCTGACGGGAAAGATGAAACTCTGTGAGATGAATTAACAGAACACAGAGCAGTTTCTCAGAAAGCTTCTTTCCAGTTTTGAACGGACGATATTTCCTTTTTCACCATAGCCCTCTAAGGGCTACCATATATCCCTTTGCCAATTCCACAAGAACAGCCTTAGCGAAAGGCTTCTTGAAGGGAAACATGTAACTCTGTGAGATGAATTAACAGAACAGAGAGAAGTTTCTCAGAAAGCTTCTTTCCAGTTTTGAATGGAAGATGCTTCCTTTTTCACCATAGCCCTCTATGGGGTTTCAAATATCACTTTGATAATTCCACAAGAATAGCCATAGCGAAAGGCTTCTTGAAGGGAAAGATGTAACTCTGTGAGATGAATTAACAGAACACAGAGCAGTTTCTCAGAAAGCTTCTTTCCAGCATGGAACGGAAGATATTTCCTTTTTCACGGTAGCCCTCTATGGGTTTCCAAATATCACTTTGCCATTTCCACAAGAACAGCCTTAGCGAAAGGCTTCTTGAAGGGAAAGATGTAACTCTGTGAGATGAATGAAGAGAACACAGAGATGTTTCTGAGAAAGCTTCTTTCCAGTTTTGAATGGAAGATATTTCCTTTTTCACCATAGCCCTCTATGGGCTTCCAAATATCCTCTTACCGATTCCACAAGAACAGCCTTAGCGAAAGGCTTCTTGAAGGGAAAGATGTAACTCTGTGAGATGAATTAACAGAATACTGAGGAGTTTCTCAGAAAGCTTGTTTCCAGTTTTGAACGGAAGATATTTCCTTTTTGACTGTATCCCTCTATGTTTTTCCAAATATCACTTGGCCAATTCAACAAGAACAGCCTTAGCGAAAAGCTTCTTGAAGGGAAAGATGTAACTCTGTGAGATGAATTAACAGAACACAGAGCAGTTTCTCAGAAAGCTTTTTTCCAGTTTTGAACGGAAGATATTTCCTTTTTCAACAAAGCCCTCTATGGGCTTCCAAATATCACTTTGCCAATTCCACAAGAACAGCCTTAGCGAAAGTCTTCTTGATGGGAAAGATGTAACTCTGTGAGATGAATTAACAGAACACAGAGCAGTTTCTTAGAAAGCTTCTTTCAAGTTTCGAACGTAAGATATTTCCTTTTTCACCATAGCCCTCTAAGGGCTTCCAAATATCACTTTGCCAATTCCACAAGAACAGCCTTAGCGAAAGGCTTCTTGAAGGGAAAGATGTAACTCTGTGAGATGAATGAACAGAACACAGAGCAGTTTTTTATGAAAGCTTCTTTCCAGTTTTGAAAGGAAGATATTTCCTTTTTCATCATAGCCCTCTAGGGGCTTCCAGATATCACTTTGCCAATTCCACAAGAACAGCCTTAGCGAAAGGCTTCTTGAAGGGAAAGATGTAACTCTGTGAGATGAATTAACAGAACACAGAGAAGTTTCTCAGAAAGCTTTTTTCCAGTTTTGAACGGAAGATATTTCCTTTTTGACTGTAGCCCTCTATGTTCTTCCAAATATCACTTTGCCAATTCAACAAGAACAGCCTTAGCGAAAGGCTCCTTGAAGGGAAAGATGTAACTCTGTGAGATGAATGAACAGAACACAGAGCAGTTTCTATGAAAGCTTCTTTCCAGTTTTGAAAGGAAGATATTTCCTTTTTCACCATAGCCCTCTAGGGGCTCCAGATATCACTTTGCCAATTCCACAAGAACAGCCTTAGCGAAAGGCTTCTTCAAGGGAAAGATGTAACTCTGTGACATGAATTAACAGAACACTGAGCAGTTTCTCAGAAAGCTTGTTTCCAGTTTTGAACGGAAGATATTTCCTTTTTGACTGTAGCCCTCTATGTTCTTCCAAATATCACTTTGCCAATTCAACAAGAACAGCCATAGCGAAAGGCTTCTTGAAGGGAAAGATGTAACTCTGTGAGATGGATTAACAGAACACAGAGAAGTTTCTCAGAAAGCTTCTTTCCAGTTTTGTACGGAAGATGTTTCCTTTTTCACCATAGCCCTCGAGGGGCTTCCATATATCCCTTTGCAAATTCCACAAGAACAGCCTTAGCGAAAGCCTTCTTGAAGGGAAAGAGGAAACTCTGTGAGATGAATTAACAGAACACAGAGCAGTTTCTCAGAAAGCTTCTTTCCAGGTTTGATCGGAAGATATTTCCTTTTTCACCATACCCCTCTAGGGGCTTCTAAATATCACTTTGCCAATTCCACAAGAACAGCCTTAGCGACAGGTTTCTTGAAGGGAAAGATGTAACTCTGTGAGATGAATTAACCGAACACACAGCAGTTTCTTAGAAAGCTTCTTTCCAGTTTTGAACGGAAGATATTTCCTTTTTCACCATAGCCCTCTATAGGCTTCCAAATATCCCTTTGTCAATTCCACAAGAACAGACATAGCGAAAGGCTTCTTGAAGGGTAAGATGTAACTCTTTGTGATGAATTAACAGAACACAGAGCAGTTTCTCAGAAAGCTTCTTTACAGTTTTGATCGGAAGGTTTTTCCTTTTTCACCATAGCCCTCTATGGGCTTCCAAATATCCGTTTGCCAATTCCACAAGAACAGCCTTAGCGAAAGGCTTCTTGAAGGGAAAGATGTAACTCTGTGAGATGAATTAACAGAACACAGAGCAGTTTCTCCGAAAGCTTCTTTCCAATTTTGAGCGAAAGATATTTCCTTGTTCAATGTAGCCCTCTATGTTCTTCCAAATATCACTTTGCCAATTCCACAAGAACAGCCTCAGCGAAAGGCTTCTTGAAGGGAAAGATGCAACTCTGTGAGATGAATTAACAGAACACAGAGCAGTTTCTCAGAAAGCTTCTTTCCAGTTTTGAACGGAAGATATTTCCTTTTTCACCCTAGCCTTCTATGGGCTTCCAAATATCGCTTTGCCAATTCCTTAAGAACAGCCTTAGCGAAAGGTATCTTGCAGGGAAAGATGTAACTCTGTGAGATGAATTTCCAGAACTCAGAGCAGTTTCTCAGAAAGCTTATTTCCAGTTTTGAACCAAAGATATTTTTTTTTCAACGTAGCCTCTATGGGCTACCAAATATCACTTTGCCAATTCCACAAAACCAGCCTTAGCGAAAGTCTTCCTGACGGGAAAGATGTAACTCTGTGAGATGAATTAACAGAACACAGAGCAGTTTCTCAGAAAGCTTGTTTCCAGTTTTGAACGGAAGATATTTCCTTTTTGACTGTAGCCCTCTATGTTCTTCCAAATATCACTTTGCCAATTCAACAAGAACAGCCATAGCGAAAGGCTTCTTGAAGGGAAAGATGTAACTCTGTGAGATGAATTAACAGAACACAGAGCAGTTTCTCAGAAAGCTTCTTTCCAGTTTTGTACGGAAGATATTTCCTTTTTCACCATAGCCCTCTATGGGCTTCCAAATATCACTTTGCCAATTCCACAAGAACAGCCTTAGCGAAAGGCTTCTTGAAGGGAAAGATGTAACTCTGTGAGATGAATTAACAGAACACAGAGCAGTTTCTTAGAAAACTTCTTTCCAGTTTTGAACGGAAGATATTTCCTTTTTCACCGTAAACCTCTATGGGCTTCCAAATGTCACTTTGCGAATTCCACAAGAACAGCCTTAGCGAAAGGTTTCTTGAAGGGAAAGATGTAACTCTGTGAGATGAATTAAGAGAACACAGAGCAATTTCTCAGAAAGCTTCTTTCCAGTTTTGAACGGAAGATGTTGCCTTTTTCACCATAGCCCTCGAGGGGCTTCCATATATCCCTTTGCAAATTCCACAAGAACAGCCTTAGCGAAAGCCTTCTTGAAGGGAAAGAGGAAAGTCTGTGAGATGAATTAACAGAACACAGAGCAGTTTCTCAGAAAGCTTCTTTCCAGGTTTGATCGGAAGATATTTCCTTTTTCACCATACCCCTCTAGGGGCTTCTAAATATCACTTTGCCAATTCCACAAGAACAGCCTTAGCGACAGGTTTCTTGAAGGGAAAGATGTAACTCTGTGAGATGAATTAACCGAACACACAGCAGTTTCTTAGAAAGCTTCTTTCCAGTTTTGAACGGAAGATATTTCCTTTTTCACCATAGCCCTCTATAGGCTTCCAAATATCCCTTTGTCAATTCCACAAGAACAGACATAGCGAAAGGCTTCTTGAAGGGTAAGATGTAACTCTTTGTGATGTATTAACAGAACACAGAGCAGTTTCTCAGAAAGCTTCTTTACAGTTTTGATCGGAAGGTTTTTCCTTTTTCACCATAGCCCTCTATGGGCTTCCAAATATCCGTTTGCCAATTCCACAAGAACAGCCTTAGCGAAAGGCTTCTTGAAGGGAAAGATGTAACTCTGTGAGATGAATTAACAGAACACAGAGCAGTTTCTCCGAAAGCTTCTTTCCAATTTTGAGCGAAAGATATTTCCTTGTTCAATGTAGCCCTCTATGTTCTTCCAAATATCACTTTGCCAATTCCACAAGAACAGCCTCAGCGAAAGGCTTCTTGAAGGGAAAGATGCAACTCTGTGAGATGAATTAACAGAACACAGAGCAGTTTCTCAGAAAGCTTCTTTCCAGTTTTGAACGGAAGATATTTCCTTTTTCACCCTAGCCTTCTATGGGCTTCCAAATATCGCTTTGCCAATTCCTTAAGAACAGCCTTAGCGAAAGGTATCTTGCAGGGAAAGATGTAACTCTGTGAGATGAATTACCAGAACTCAGAGCAGTTTCTCAGAAAGCTTATTTCCAGTTTTGAACCAAAGATATTTTTTTTTCAACGTAGCCTCTATGGGCTACCAAATATCACTTTGCCAATTCCACAAAACCAGCCTTAGCGAAAGTCTTCCTGACGGGAAAGATGTAACTCTGTGAGATGAATTAACAGAACACAGAGCAGTTTCTCAGAAAGCTTCTTTCCAGTTTTGTACGGAAGATATTTCCTTTTTCACCATAGCCCTCTAAGGGCTACCATATATCCCTTTGCCAATTCCACAAGAACAGCCTTAGCGAAAGGCTTCTTGAAGGGAAACATGTAACTCTGTGAGATGAATTAACAGAACAGAGAGAAGTTTCTCAGAAAGCTTCTTTCCAGTTTTGAATGGAAGATGCTTCCTTTTTCACCATAGCCCTCTAGGGGTTTCAAATATCACTTTGATAATTCCACAAGAATAGCCATAGCGAAAGGCTTCTTGAAGGGAAAGATGTAACTCTGTGAGATGAATTAACAGAACACAGAGCAGTTTCTCAGAAAGCTTCTTTCCAGCATGGAACGGAAGATATTTCCTTTTTCACGGTAGCCCTCTATGGGTTTCCAAATATCACTTTGCCATTTCCACAAGAACAGCCTTAGCGAAAGGCTTCTTGAAGGGAAAGATGTAACTCTGTGAGATGAATGAAGAGAACACAGAGATGTTTCTGAGAAAGCTTCTTTCCAGTTTTGAATGGAAGATATTTCCTTTTTCACCATAGCCCTCTATGGGCTTCCAAATATCCTCTTACCGATTCCACAAGAACAGCCTTAGCGAAAGGCTTCTTGAAGGGAAAGATGTAACTCTGTGAGATGAATTAACAGAATACTGAGGAGTTTCTCAGAAAGCTTGTTTCCAGTTTTGAACGGAAGATATTTCCTTTTTGACTGTATAACTCTATGTTTTTCCAAATATCACTTGGCCAATTCAACAAGAACAGCCTTAGCGAAAAGCTTCTTGAAGGGAAAGATGTAACTCTGTGAGATGAATTAACAGAACACAGAGCAGTTTCTCAGAAAGCTTTTTTCCAGTTTTGAACGGAAGATATTTCCTTTTTCAACAAAGCCCTCTATGGGCTTCCAAATATCACTTTGCCAATTCCACAAGAACAGCCTTAGCGAAAGTCTTCTTGAAGGGAAAGATGTAACTCTGTGAGATGAATTAACAGAACACAGAGCAGTTTCTTAGAAAGCTTCTTTCAAGTTTCGAACGTAAGATATTTCCTTTTTCACCATAGCCCTCTAAGGGCTTCCAAATATCACTTTGCCAATTCCACAAGAACAGCCTTAGCGAAAGGCTTCTTGAAGGGAAAGATGTAACTCTGTGAGATGAATGAACAGAACACAGAGCAGTTTTTTATGAAAGCTTCTTTCCAGTTTTGAAAGGAAGATATTTCCTTTTTCATCATAGCCCTCTAGGGGCTTCCAGATATCACTTTGCCAATTCCACAAGAACAGCCTTAGCGAAAGGCTTCTTGAAGGGAAAGATGTAACTCTGTGAGATGAATTAACAGAACACAGAGAAGTTTCTCAGAAAGCTTTTTTCCAGTTTTGAACGGAAGATATTTCCTTTTTGACTGTAGCCCTCTATGTTCTTCCAAATATCACTTTGCCAATTCAACAAGAACAGCCTTAGCGAAAGGCTTCTTGAAGGGAAAGAAGTAACTCTGTGAGATGAATGAACAGAACACAGAGCAGTTTCTATGAAAGCTTCTTTCCAGTTTTGAAAGGAAGATATTTCCTTTTTCACCATAGCCCTCTAGGGGCTCCAGATATCACTTTGCCAATTCCACAAGAACAGCCTTAGCGAAAGGCTTCTTCAAGGGAAAGATGTAACTCTGTGACATGAATTAACAGAACACTGAGCAGTTTCTCAGAAAGCTTGTTTCCAGTTTTGAACGGAAGATATTTCCTTTTTGACTGTAGCCCTCTATGTTCTTCCAAATATCACTTTGCCAATTCAACAAGAACAGCCATAGCGAAAGGCTTCTTGAAGGGAAAGATGTAACTCTGTGAGATGAATTAACAGAACACAGAGCAGTTTCTCAGAAAGCTTCTTTCCAGTTTTGTACGGAAGATATTTCCTTTTTCACCATAGCCCTCTATGGGCTTCCAAATATCACTTTGCCAATTCCACAAGAACAGCCTTAGCGAAAGGCTTCTTGAAGGGAAAGATGTAACTCTGTGAGATGAATTAACAGAACACAGAGCAGTTTCTCAGAAAGCTTCTTTCCAGTTTTGTACGGAAGATATTTCCTTTTTCACCATAGCCCTCTATGGGCTTCCAAATATCACTTTGCCAATTCCACAAGAACAGCCTTAGCGAAAGGCTTCTTGAAGGGAAAGATGTAACTCTGTGAGATGAATTAACAGAACACAGAGCAGTTTCTTAGAAAACTTCTTTCCAGTTTTGAACGGAAGATATTTCCTTTTTCACCGTAACCCTCTATGGGCTTCCAAATATCACTTTGCCAATTCCACAAGAACAGCCTTAGCGAGAGGCTTCTTGAAGTGAAAGATGTAACACTGTGAGATGAATTAGAGAACACAGAGCAGTTTCTCAGAAAGCTTCTTTCCAGTTTTGAACGGAAGATATTTCCTATTTCACCGTAGTCCTCTATGGGCTTCCAAATATCCCTTTGCCAATTGCACAAGAACAGCCTTAGCGAAAGGCTTCTTGAAGGGAAAGATGTAACTCTGGGAGATGAATTAACAGAACACAGAGCAGTTTCTCAGAAAGCTTCTTTCCAGTTTTGAACGGAAGATATTTCCTTTTTCACCATAGCCCTCTAAGAGCTTCCAAATGTCACTTTGACAATTCCACAAGAACAGCCTTAGCGAAAGACTTCTTGAAGGGAAAGATGTAACTCTGTGAGATGAATTAACAGAACACAGAGCAGTTTCTCCGAAAGCTTCTTTCCAGTTTTGAACGGAAGATATTTCCTTTTTCACCGTAGCCCTCTATGGGCTTCCAAATATCACTTTGCCAATTCCACAAGAACATCCTTAGCGAAATATTCTTGAAGGGAAAGATGTAACTTTTTGAGCTGAATTAACAGAACACAGAGCAGTTTCTCAATAAGTTTCTTTCCAGTTTTGAACGGAAGATATTTCCTTTTTCACCATAGCCCTCTATGGGCTTCCAAATATCACTTTGCCAATTCCACAAGAGCAGCCTTAGCGAAAGGCTTCTTTAAGGGAAAAATGTCACTCTGTGAAATGAATTAACAGAACACAGAGCAGTTTCTCAGAAAGCTTCTTTCCAGTTTTGAACGGAAGATATTTCCTTTTTCACCATAGCCCTCTATGGGCTTCCAAATATCCCTTTGCCAATTCCACAAGAACAGCCTTCGTGAAAGGCTTCTTGAAGGGAAAGCTGTAACTCTGTGAGATGAATTAAGAGAACACAGAGCAGTTTCTCAGAAAGCTTCTTACCAGTTTTGAACGGAAGATATTTCCTTTTTCACCATAGCCCTCTAGGGGCTTCCAAATATCCCTTTACTTATTCCACAAGAACAGCCTTAGCGAAAGGCTTCTTGAAGGCAAAGATGTAACTCTGTGAGATGAATTAACAGTACATAGGGCAGTTTCACAGAAAGCTTCTTTCCAGTTTTGAACGGAAGATATTTCCTTTTTCACCATAGCCCTCTTGGTGCTTCCAAATATCACATTGCGAATTCCACAAGAACAGCCTTAGCGAAAAGTTTCTTGAAGGGAAAGATGTAACTCTGTGAGTTGAATTAACAGAACACAGAGCAGTTTCTCAGAAAGCTTCTTTCCAGTTTTGAACGGAAGATATTTCCTTTTTCACCGTAGTCCTCTATGGGATTCCAAATATCGCTTTGCCAATTCCACAGAACAGCCTTAGCGAAAGGCTGCTGGAAGGGAAAGCTGTAACTCTGTGAGATGAATTAACAGAACACAGAGCAGTTTCTCAGAAAGCTTCTTTCCAGTTTTGAACGGAAGATATTTCCTTTTTCACCATAGCCCTCTAAGGGCTTCCAAATGTCACTTTGCCAATTCCACAAGAACAGCCTTAGAGAAAGACTTCTTGAAGAGAAAGATGTAACTCTGTTACATGAATTAACAGAACACAGAGCAGTTGCTCAGAAAGCTTCTTTCCAGTTTTGAACGGAAGATATTTCCTTTTTCACCATAGCCCTCTATTGGCTTCCAAATATCACTTAGCCAATTCCACAAGAACACCCTTAGCGAAAGGCTTCTTGAAGGGAAAGATGTAACTCTGTGAGATGAATTAACAGAACACGGAGCAGTTTCTCAGAAAGCTTCTTTCCAATTTTGAACGGAAGGTATTTCCTTTTTCACCTTAGCCCTCTATGGGCTTCGAAATATCACTTTGCCTATTCCACAAGAACGGCCTTAGCGAAAGGTTTCTTGAAGGGAAAGATGTAACTCAGTGAGATGAATTAACAGAACACAGAGCAGTTTCTCATAAAGCTTCTTTTTAGTTTTGAACGGAAGATATTTCCTTTTTCACCATAGCGCTCTATGGGCTTCCAAATATCACTTTGCCAATTACACAAGAACCGCCTTAGCGAAAGGCTCTCTTGAAGGGAAAGATGTAATTCTGTGAGATGAATTAACAGAACACAGAGCAATTTCTCAGAAAGCTTCTTTCCAGTTTTGAATGGAAGATATTTCCTTTTACAATACAGCCCTCGATGGGCTTCCAAATATCACTTTGACAATTCCACAAGAACAGCCATAGCGAAAGGCTTCTTGAAGGGAAAGATGTAACTCTGTGAGATGAGTTAGCAGAACACAGAGCAGTTTCTCAGAAAGCTTCTTTCCAGTTTTCAACGGAAGATATTTCCTTTTTTACCATAGCCCTCTATGGGCTTCCAAATATCACTTTGCCAATTCCACAAGAACAGCCTTAGCGAAATCTTCTTGAAGGGAAAGATGTGATTCTGTGAGATGAATTAACAGAACACAGAGCAGTTTCTCAGAAAACTTCTTTCCAGTTTTGAAGGGAAGATATTTCCATTATCACCGTAGCCCTCTATGGGCTTCCAAATATCACTTTGCCAATTCCACAAGAACAGCCTCAGAGAAAGGCTTCTTGAAGGGAAGGTGTAATTATGTGAGATGAATTAACAGAACACAGAGCAGTTCCTCGGAAAGCTTCATTCCCAGTTTTGAACGGAAGATATTTCCTTTTTCACCGTAGCCCTCTATGGGCTTCCAAATATCACTTTGCCAATTCCACAAGAACATCCTTAGCGAAATATTCTTGAAGGGAAAGATGTAACTTTTTGAGCTGAATTAACAGAACACAGAGCAGTTTCTCAGAAAGCTTCTTTCCAGTTTTGAACGAAAGATATTTCCTTTTTCACCACAGCCCTCTATGGGCTTCCAAATATCACTTTGCCAATTCCACTAGAATAGCCTTAGCGAAAGGCGTCTTGATGTGAAAGATGTAACTCTGTAGATGAATTAAAGAACACACAGCAGTATCTCAGAAGGCTTCCTTCCAGTTTTGAACGGAAGATATTTCCTTTTTCACCGTAGCCCTCTATGGGCTTCCAAATATCACTTTGCCAATTCCACAAGAACAGCCTTAGCGAAAGGCTGCTTGAAGGGAAAGATGTAACTCTGTGAGATGAATTAACAGAACACAGAGAAGTTTCTCAGAAAGCTTCTTTCAAGTTTCGAACGGAAGATATTTCCTTTTTCACCATAGCCCTCTAAGGGCTTCCAAATATCACTTTGCCAATTCCACAAGAACAGCCTTAGCGAAAGGCTTCTTGAAGGGAAAGATGTAACTCTGTGAGATGAATGAACAGAACACAGAGCAGTTTTTTATGAAAGCTTCTTTCCAGTTTTGAAAGGAAGATATTTCCTTTTTCATCATAGCCCTCTAGGGGCTTCCAGATATCACTTTGCCAATTCCACAAGAACAGCCTTAGCGAAAGGCTTCTTGAAGGGAAAGATGTAACTCTGTGAGACGAATTAACAGAACACAGAGAAGTTTCTCAGAAAGCTTTTTTCCAGTTTTGAACGGAAGATATTTCCTTTTTGACTGTAGCCCTCTATGTTCTTCCAAATATCACTTTGCCAATTCAACAAGAACAGCCTTAGCGAAAGGCTTCTTGAAGGGAAAGATGTAACTCTGTGAGATGAATGAACAGAACACAGAGCAGTTTCTATGAAAGCTTCTTTCCAGTTTTGAAAGGAAGATATTTCCTTTTTCACCATAGCCCTCTAGGGGCTCCAGATATCACTTTGCCAATTCCACAAGAACAGCCTTAGCGAAAGGCTTCTTCAAGGGAAAGATGTAACTCTGTGAGATGAATTAACAGAACACTGAGCAGTTTCTCAGAAAGCTTGTTTCCAGTTTTGAACGGAAGATATTTCCTTTTTGACTGTAGCCCTCTATGTTCTTCCAAATATCACTTTGCCAATTCAACAAGAACAGCCATAGCGAAAGGCTTCTTGAAGGGAAAGATGTAACTCTGTGAGATGAATTAACAGAACACAGAGCAGTTTCTCAGAAAGCTTCTTTCCAGTTTTGTACGGAAGATATTTCCTTTTTCACCATAGCCCTCTATGGGCTTCCAAATATCACTTTGCCAATTCCACAAGAACAGCCTTAGCGAAAGGCTTCTTGAAGGGAAAGATGTAACTCTGTGAGATGAATTAACAGAACACAGAGCAGTTTCTTAGAAAATTTCTTTCCAGTTTTGAACGGAAGATATTTCCTTTTTCACCGTAACCCTCTATGGGCTTCCAAATGTCACTTTGCCAATTCCACAAGAACAGCCTTAGCGAGAGGCTTCTTGAAGTGAAAGATGTAACTCTGTGAGATGAATTAGAGAACACAGAGCAGTTTCTCAGAAAGCTTCTTTCCAGTTTTGAACGGAAGATATTTCCTTTTTCACCGTAGTCCTCTATGGGCTTCCAAATATCCCTTTGCCAATTGCACAAGAACAGCCTTAGCGAAAGGCTTCTTGAAGGGAAAGATGTAACTCTGGGAGATGAATTAACAGAACACAGAGCAGTTTCTCAGAAAGCTTCTTTCCAGTTTTGAACGGAAGATATTTCCTTTTTCACCATAGCCCTCTAAGAGCTTCCAAATGTCACTTTGACAATTCCACAAGAACAGCCTTAGCGAAAGACTTCTTGAAGGGAAAGATGTAACTCTGTGAGATGAATTAACAGAACACAGAGCAGTTTCTCCGAAAGCTTCTTTCCAGTTTTGAACGGAAGATATTTCCTTTTTCACCGTAGCCCTCTATGGGCTTCCAAATATCACTTTGCCAATTCCACAAGAACATCCTTAGCGAAATATTCTTGAAGGCAAAGATGTAACTTTTTGAGCTGAATTAACAGAACACAGAGCAGTTTCTCAATAAGTTTCTTTCCAGTTTTGAACGGAAGATATTTCCTTTTTCACCATAGCCCTCTATGGGCTTCCAAATATCACTTTGCCAATTCCACAAGAGCAGGCTTAGCGAAAGGCTTCTTTAAGGGAAAAATGTCACTCTGTGAAATGAATTAAGAGAACACAGAGCAGTTTCTCAGAAAGCTTCTTTCCAGTTTTGAACGGAAGATATTTCCTTTTTCACCATAGCCCTCTATGGGCTTCCAAATATCCCTTTGCCAATTCCACAAGAACAGCCTTCGTGAAAGGCTTCTTGAAGGGAAAGCTGTAACTCTGTGAGATGAATTAACAGAACACAGAGCAGTTTCTCAGAAAGCTTCTTTCCAGTTTTGAACGGAAGATATTTCCTTTTTCACCGTAGTCCTCTATGGGATTCCAAATATCGCTTTGCCAATTCCACAGAACAGCCTTAGCGAAAGGCTGCTGGAAGGGAAAGCTGTAACTCTGTGAGATGAATTAACAGAACACAGAGCAGTTTCTCAGAAAGCTTCTTTCCAGTTTTGAACGGAAGATATTTCCTTTTTCACCATAGCCCTCTAAGGGCTTCCAAATGTCACTTTGCCAATTCCACAAGAACAGCCTTAGAGAAAGACTTCTTGAAGAGAAAGATGTAACTCTGTTACATGAATTAACAGAACACAGAGCAGTTGCTCAGAAAGCTTCTTTCCAGTTTTGAACGGAAGATATTTCCTTTTTCACCATAGCCCTCTATTGGCTTCCAAATATCACTTAGCCAATTCCACAAGAACACCCTTAGCGAAAGGCTTCTTGAAGGGAAAGATGTAACTCTGTGAGATGAATTAACAGAACACGGAGCAGTTTCTCAGAAAGCTTCTTTCCAGTTTTGAACGGAAGGTATTTCCTTTTTCACCTTAGCCCTCTATGGGCTTCGAAATATCACTTTGCCTATTCCACAAGAACGGACTTAGCGAAAGGTTTCTTGAAGGGAAAGATGTAACTCTGTGAGATGAGTTAGCAGAACACAGAGCAGTTTCTCAGAAAGCTTCTTTCCAGTTTTCAACGGAAGATATTTCCTTTTTTACCATAGCCCTCTATGGGCTTCCAAATATCACTTTGCCAATTCCACAAGAACAGCCTTAGCGAAATCTTCTTGAAGGGAAAGATGTGATTCTGTGAGATGAATTAACAGAACACAGAGCAGTTTCTCAGAAAACTTCTTTCCAGTTTTGAAGGGAAGATATTTCCATTATCACCGTAGCCCTCTATGGGCTTCCAAATATCACTTTGCCAATTCCACAAGAACAGCCTCAGAGAAAGGCTTCTTGAAGGGAAGGTGTAATTCTGTGAGATGAATTAACAGAACACAGAGCAGTTCCTCGGAAAGCTTCATTCCAGTTTTTAATGGAAGATATTTCCTTTTTCACCGTAACCCTCTATGGGCTTTCAAATATCACTTTGCCAATTCCACAAGAACAGCCTTAGCGAAAGGCTTCTTGAAGGAAACGATGTAATTCTGTGAGATGAATTAACAGAACACAGAGCAGTTCCTCGGAAAGCTTCTTTCCAGTTTTGAACGGAAGATATTTCCTTTTTCACCATAGCCCTCTAAGGGCTTCCATATATCCCTTTGCCAATTCCACAAGAACAGCCTTAGCGAAAGGCTTCAGGAAGGGAAAGATGTAACTCTGTGAGATGAATTAACAGAACACAGAGCAGTTTCTCAGAAAACTGCTTTCTAGTTTTGAACGGAAGATATTTCCTTTTTCACCATAGCCCTCTATGGTCTTCCAAATGTCACTTTGCCAATTCCACAAGAACAGCCTTAGAGAAAGACTTCTTGAAGAGAAAGATGTAACTCTGTTACATGAATTAACAGAACACAGAGCAGTTGCTCAGAAAGCTTCTTTCCAGTTTTGAACGGAAGATATTTCCTTTTTCACCATAGCCCTCTATTGGCTTCCAAATATCACTTAGCCAATTCCACAAGAACACCCTTAGCGAAAGGCTCTCTTGAAGGAAACGATGTAATTCTGTGAGATGAATTAACAGACCACAGAGCAGTTTCTCAGACACCTTCTTTCCAGTTTTGAACGAAAGATATTTCCTTTTTCACCACAGCCCTCTATGGGCTTCCAAATATCACTTTACCAATTCCACTAGAATAGCCTTAGCGAAAGGCGTCTTGATGTGAAAGATGTAACTCTGTAGATGAATTAAAGAACACACAGCAGTATCTCAGAAGGCTTCCTTCCAGTTTTGAACGGAAGATATTTCCTTTTTCACCGTAGCCCTCTATGGGCTTCCAAATATCACTTTGCCAATTCCACAAGAACAGCCTTAGCGAAAGGCTGCTTGAAGGGAAAGCTGTAACTCTGTGAGATGAATTAACAGAACACAGAGCAGTTTCTCAGAAAGCTTCTTTCAAGTTTCGAACGGAAGATATTTCCTTTTTCACCATAGCCCTCTAAGGGCTTCCAAATATCACTTTGCCAATTCCACAAGAACAGCCTTAGCGAAAGGCTTCTTGAAGGGAAAGATGTAACTCTGTGAGATGAATGAACAGAACACAGAGCAGTTTTTTATGAAAGCTTCTTTCCAGTTTTGAAAGGAAGATATTTCCTTTTTCATCATAGCCCTCTAGGGGCTTCCAGATATCACTTTGCCAATTCCACAAGAACAGCCTTAGCGAAAGGCTTCTTGAAGGGAAAGATGTAACTCTGTGAGATGAATTAACAGAACACAGAGAAGTTTCTCAGAAAGCTTTTTTCCAGTTTTGAACGGAAGATATTTCCTTTTTGACTGTAGCCCTCTATGTTCTTCCAAATATCACTTTGCCAATTCAACAAGAACAGCCTTAGCGAAAGGCTTCTTGAAGGGAAAGATGTAACTCTGGGAGATGAATTAACAGAACACAGAGCAGTTTCTCAGAAAGCTTCTTTCCAGTTTTGAACGGAAGATATTTCCTTTTTCACCATAGCCCTCTAAGAGCTTCCAAATGTCACTTTGACAATTCCACAAGAACAGCCTTAGCAAAAGACTTCTTGAAGGGAAAGATGTAACTCTGTGAGATGAATTAACAGAACACAGAGCAGTTTCTCCGAAAGCTTCTTTCCAGTTTTGAACGGAAGATATTTCCTTTTTCACCGTAGCCCTCTATGGGCTTCCAAATATCACTTTGCCAATTCCACAAGAACATCCTTAGCGAAATATTCTTGAAGGGAAAGATGTAACTTTTTGAGCTGAATTAACAGAACACAGAGCAGTTTCTCAATAAGCTTCTTTCCAGTTTTGAACGGAAGATATTTCCTTTTTCACCGTAGCCCTCTATGGGCTTCCAAATATCACTTTGCCAATTCCACAAGAACATCCTTAGCGAAATATTCTTGAAGGGAAAGATGTAACTTTTTGAGCTGAATTAACAGAACACAGAGCAGTTTCTCAATAAGTTTCTTTCCAGTTTTGAACGGAAGATATTTCCTTTTTCACCATAGCCCTCTATGGGCTTCCAAATATCACTTTGCCAATTCCACAAGAGCAGCCTTAGCGAAAGGCTTCTTTAAGGGAAAAATGTCACTCTGTGAAATGAATTAACAGAACACAGAGCAGTTTCTCAGAAAGCTTCTTTCCAGTTTTGAACGGAAGATATTTCCTTTTTCACCATAGCCCTCTAGGGGCTTCCAAATATCCCTTTACTTATTCCACAAGAACAGCCTTAGCGAAAGGCTTCTTGAAGGCAAAGATGTAACTCTGTGAGATGAATTAACAGTACATAGGGCAGTTTCACAGAAAGCTTCTTTCCAGTTTTGAACGGAAGATATTTCCTTTTTCACCATAGCCCTCTTGGTGCTTCCAAATATCACATTGCGAATTCCACAAGAACAGCCTTAGCGAAAAGCTTCTTGAAGGGAAAGATGTAACTCTGTGAGTTGAATTAACAGAACACAGAGCAGTTTCTCAGAAACCTTCTTTCCAGTTTTGAACGGAAGATATTTCCTTTTTCACCGTAGTCCTCTATGGGATTCCAAATATCGCTTTGCCAATTCCACAGAACAGCCTTAGCGAAAGGCTGCTGGAAGGGAAAGCTGTAACTCTGTGAGATGAATTAACAGAACACAGAGCAGTTTCTCAGAAAGCTTCTTTCCAGTTTTGAACGGAAGATATTTCCTTTTTCACCATAGCCCTCTAAGGGCTTCCATATATCCCTTTGCCAATTCCACAAGAACAGCCTTAGCGAAAGGCTTCAGGAAGGGAAAGATGTAACTCTGTGAGATGAATTAACAGAACACAGAGCAGTTTCTCAGAAAACTGCTTTCTAGTTTTGAACGGAAGATATTTCCTTTTTCACCATAGCCCTCTATGGTCTTCCAAATGTCACTTTGCCAATTCCACAAGAACAGCCTTAGAGAAAGACTTCTTGAAGAGAAAGATGTAACTCTGTTACATGAATTAACAGAACACAGAGCAGTTGCTCAGAAAGCTTCTTTCCAGTTTTGAACGGAAGATATTTCCTTTTTCACCATAGCCCTCTATTGGCTTCCAAATATCACTTAGCCAATTCCACAAGAACACCCTTAGCGAAAGGCTCTCTTGAAGGAAACGATGTAATTCTGTGAGATGAATTAACAGACCACAGAGCAGTTTCTCAGAAAGCTTCTTTCCAGTTTTGAACGAAAGATATTTCCTTTTTCACCACAGCCCTCTATGGGCTTCCAAATATCACTTTGCCAATTCCACTAGAATAGCCTTAGCGAAAGGCGTCTTGATGTGAAAGATGTAACTCTGTAGATGAATTAAAGAACACACAGCAGTATCTCAGAAGGCTTCCTTCCAGTTTTGAACGGAAGATATTTCCTTTTTCACCGTAGCCCTCTATGGGCTTCCAAATATCACTTTGCCAATTCCACAAGAACAGCCTTAGCGAAAGGCTGCTTGAAGGGAAAGATGTAACTCTGTGAGATGAAATAACAGAACACAGAGCAGTTTCTCAGAAAGCTTCTTTCCAGTTTTGAACGGAAGATATTTCCTATTTCACCGTAGCCCTCTATGAGCTTCCAAATATCACTTTGCCGATTCCACAGGAACAGCCTTAGCGAAAGGTTTCTTGAACGGAAAGATGTAACTCTGTGAGATGAATTAACAGAACACAGAGCAGTTTCTCAGATAGCTTCTTTCCAGTTTTGAACTGAAGATATTTCCTTTTTCACCGTAGTCCTCTATAGGCTTCCAAATATCGCTTTGCCAATTCCACAAGAACAGCCTTAGCGAAAGGCTTCTTGAAGGGAAAGCTGTAACTCTGTGAGATAAATAAACAGAACACAGAGCAGTTTCTCAGAAAGCTTCTTTCCAGTTTTGAACCGAAGATATTTCCTTTTTCACTATAGCCCTCTCTGGGCTTCCAAACATCACTTTGACAATTCCACAAGACCGGCCTTAGCGAAAGGCTTCTTGAAGGGAAAGACGTAACTCTGTGAGATGAATTAACAGAACACTGAGCAGTTTCTCAGAAAGCTTCTTTCCAGTTTTGAACGGAAGATATTTCCTTTTTCACCGTAGTTCTCTAAGGGATTCCAAATATCGCTTTGCCAATTCCACAAGAACAACCTTAAGGAAAGGCTTCTTGAAGGGAAAGATGTAACTCTGTGAGATGAATTAACAGAACACAGAGCAGTTTCTCAGAAAGCTTCTTTCCAGTTTTGAACGGAAGATATTTCCTTTTTCACCGTAGCCCTCTATGGGCTTCCAAACACCCCTTGGCCAAATACACAAGAACAGCCTTAGCGAAATTCTTCTTGAAGGGAAAGATTTAACTCTGTGAGTTGAAATAACAGAACACAGAGCAGTTTCTCAGAAAGCTTCTCTCAAATTTTGAGCGGAAGATATTTCCTTTTTCACCGTAGCCCTCTAGGGGCTTCCAAATATCCCTTTGCTAATTCCACAAGAACAGCCTTAGCGAAAGGCTTCTTGAAGGGAAAGATGTAACTCTGTGAGATGAATTAACAGAACACAGAGCAGTTTCTCAGAAAGCTTCTTTCCAGTTTTGAACGGAAGATATTTCCTTTTTCACCATAGCCCTCTTTGGGCTTCCAAATATCACTTTGCCAATTCCACAAGAAGAGCCTTAGCGAAAGGCTTTTTGAAGGGAAAGATGTAACTCTGTGAGGTGAATTAACAGAACACAGAGCAGTTTCTCAGAAAGCTTCTTTCCAGTTTTGAACGGAAGGTATTTCCTTTTTCACCATAGCCCTCTACGGGCTTCCAAATATCACTTTGCCAATTCCACAAGAAGAGCCTTAGGGAAAGGCTTCTTGAAGGGAAATATGTAATTCTGTGAGATGAATTACAGAACACAGAGCAGTTTCTCAGAAAGCTTCTTTCCAGTTTTGAACGGAAGATATTTCCTTTTTCACCATAGCCCTCTATGGGCTTCCAAATATCACTTTGCCAATTCCACAAGAACAGCCTTAGCGAAAGGCTTCTGGAAGGGAAAGCTGTAACTCTGTGAGATGAATTAACAGAACACAGAGTCGTTTCTCAGAAAGCTTCTTTCCAGTTTTGAACGGAAGATATTTCCTTTTTCACCATGGCCCTCTATGGGCTTCGAAATATCACTTTGCCAATTCCACAAGAACAGCCTTAGCGAAAGGCTTCATGAAGGGAAAGCTGTAAATCTGTGAGATGAATTAACAGAACACAGAGCAGTTTCTCAGAAAGCTTCTTTCCAGTTTTGAACGGAAGATATTTCCTTTTTCACCGTATTCCTCTATGGGCTTCCAAATATCACTTTGCCAATTGCACAAGAACAGCCTTAGCGAAAGGTTTCTTGAAGGGAAAGATGTAACTCTGTGAGATGAATTAACAGAACACAGAGCAGTTTCTCAGAAAGCTTCTTTCCAGTTTTGAACGGAAGATATTTCCTTTTTCACCACAGTCCTCTAAGGGCTTCCAAATATCACCTTGCCAATTCCACAATAACAGCCATAGCGAAAGGCTTCTTGAAGGGAAAGCTGTAACTCTGTGAGATGAATTAACAGAACACAGAGCAGTTTCCCAGAAAGCTTGTTTCCAGTTTTAAACGGAAGATAATTCCTTTTTGACTGTAGCCCTCTATGTTCTTCCAAATATCACTTTGCCAATTCAACAAGAACAGCCTTAGCGAAAGGCTTCTTGAAGGGAAAGATGTAACTCTGTGAGATGAATGAACAGAACACAGAGCAGTTTCTATGAAAGCTTCTTTCCAGTTTTGAAAGGAAGATATTTCCTTTTTCACCATAGCCCTCTAGGGGCTTCCAGATATCACTTTGCCAATTCCACAAGAACAGCCTTAGCGAAAGGCTTCTTGAAGGGAAAGATGTAACTCTGTGAGATGAATTAACAGAACACTGAGCAGTTTCTCAGAAAACTTGTTTCCAGTTTTGAACGGAAGATATTTCCTTTTTGACTGTAGCCCTCTATGTTCTTCCAAATATCACTTTGCCAATTCAACAAGAACAGCCATAGCGAAAGGCTTCTTGAAGGGAAAGATGTAACTCTGAGAGATGAATTAACAGAACACAGAGCAGTTTCTCAGAAAGCTTCTTTCCAGTTTTGTACGGAAGATATTTCCTTTTTCACCATAGCCCTCTATGGGCTTCCAAATATCACTTTGCCAATTCCACAAGAACAGCCTTAGCGAAAGGCTTCTTGAAGGGAAAGATGGAACTCTGTGAGATGAATTAACAGAACACAGAGCAGTTTCTTAGAAAACTTCTTTCCAGTTTTGAACGGAAGATATTTCCTTTTTCACCGTAACCCTCTATGGGCTTCCAAATGTCACTTTGCCAATTCCACAAGAACAGCCTTAGCGAGAGGCTTCTTGAAGTGAAAGATGTAACTCTGTGAGATGAATTAGAGAACACAGAGCAGTTTCTCAGAAAGCTTCTTTCCAGTTTTGAACGGAAGATATTTCCTTTTTCACCGTAGTCCTCTATGGGCTTCCAAATATCCCTTTGCCAATTGCACAAGAACAGCCTTAGCGAAAGGCTTCTTGAAGGGAAAGATGTAACTCTGGGAGATGAATTAACAGAACACAGAGCAGTTTCTCAGAAAGCTTCTTTCCAGTTTTGAACGGAAGATATTTCCTTTTTCACCATAGCCCTCTAAGAGCTTCCAAATGTCACTTTGACAATTCCACAAGAACAGCCTTAGCGAAAGACTTCTTGAAGGGAAAGATGTAACTCTGTGAGATGAATTAACAGAACACAGAGCAGTTTCTCCGAAAGCTTCTTTCCAGTTTTGAACGGAAGATATTTCCTTTTTCACCATAGCCCTCTATGGGCTTCCAAATATCACTTTGCCAATTCCACAAGAACATCCTTAGCGAAATATTCTTGAAGGGAAAGATGTAACGTTTTGAGCTGAATTAACAGAACACAGCGCAGTTTCTCAATAAGTTTCTTTCCAGTTTTGAACGGAAGATATTTCCTTTTTCACCATAGCCCTCTATGGGCTTCCAAATATCACTTTGCCAATTCCACAAGAGCAGCCTTAGCGAAAGGCTTCTTTAAGGGAAAAATGTCACTCTGTGAAATGAATTAACAGAACACAGATCAGTTTCTCAGAAAGCTTCTTTCCAGTTTTGAACGGAAGATATTTCCTTTTTCACCATAGCCCTCTATGGGCTTCCAAATATCCCTTTGCCAATTCCACAAGAACAGCCTTAGTGAAAGGCTTCTTGAAGGGAAAGCTGTAACTCTGTGAGATGAATTAACAGAACACAGAGCAGTTTCTCAGAAAGCTTCTTACCAGTTTTGAACGGAAGATATTTCCTTTTTCACCATAGCCCTCTAGGGGCTTCCAAATATCCCTTTACTTATTCCACAAGAACAGCCTTAGCGAAAGGCTTCTTGAAGGCAAAGATGTAACTCTGTGAGATGAATTAGCAGAACACAGAGCAGTTTCTCAAAAAGCTTCTTTCCAGTTTTGAACGGAAGATATTTCCTTTTTCACCGTAGTCCTCAATGGGCTTCCAAATATCCCTTTGCCAATTCCACAATAACAGCCTTAGCGAAAGGCTTCTTGAAGGGAAAGATTTAACTCTGTGAGATGAATTAACAGAACACAGAGCAGTTTCTCAGATAGCTTCTTTCCAGTTTTCAACGGAAGATATTTCCTTTTTTACGATAGCCCTCTATGGGCTTCCAAATATCACTTTGCCAATTCCACAAGAACAGCCTTAGCGAAATCTTCTTGAAGGGAAAGATGTGATTCTGTGAGATGAATTAACAGAACACAGAGCAGTTTCTCAGAAACTTCTTTCCAGTTTTGAAGGGAAGATATTTCCTTTATCACCGTAGCCCTCTATGGGCTTCCAAATATCCCTTTGCCAATTCCACAAGAACAGCCTCAGAGAAAGGCTTCTTGAAGGGAAGGTGTAATTCTGTGAGATGAATTAACAGAACACAGAGCAGTTCCTCGGAAAGCTTCATTCCAGTTTTTAATGGAAGATATTTCCTTTTTCACCGTAACCCTCTATTGGCTTTCAAATATCACTTTGCCAATTCCACAAGAACAGCCTTAGCGAAAGGCTTCTTGAAGGAAACGATGTAATTCTGTGAGATGAATTAACAGACCACAGAGCAGTTTCTCAGAAAGCTTCTTTCCAGTTTTGAACGAAAGATATTTCCTTTTTCACCACAGCCCTCTATGGGCTTCCAAATATCACTTTGCCAATTCCACTAGAATAGCCTTAGCGAAAGGCGTCTTGATGTGAAAGATGTAACTCTGTAGATGAATTAAAGAACACACAGCAGTATCTCAGAAGGCTTCCTTCCAGTTTTGAACGGAAGATATTTCCTTTTTCACCGTAGCCCTCTATGGGCTTCCAAATATCACTTTGCCAATTCCACAAGAACAGCCTTAGCGAAAGGCTGCTTGAAGGGAAAGATGTAACTCTGTGAGATGAATTAACAGAACACAGAGCAGTTTCTCAGAAAGCTTCTTTCCAGTTTTGAACGGAAGATATTTCCTATTTCACCGTAGCCCTCTATGAGCTTCCAAATATCACTTTGCCGATTCCACAGGAACAGCCTTAGCGAAAGGTTTCTTGAACGGAAAGATGTAACTCTGTGAGATGAATTAACAGAACACAGAGCAGTTTCTCAGATAGCTTCTTTCCAGTTTTGAACCGAAGATATTTCCTTTTTCACCGTAGTCCTCTATGGGCTTCCAAATATCGCTTTGCCAATTCCACAAGAACAGCCTTAGCGAAAGGCTTCTTGAAGGGAAAGCTGGAACTCTGTGAGATAAATAAACAGAACACAGAGCAGTTTCTCAGAAAGCCTCTTTCCAGTTTTGAACCGAAGATATTTCCTTTTTCACTATAGCCCTCTCTGGGCTTCCAAACATCACTTTGACAATTCCACAAGAACAGCCTTAGCGAAAGGCTTCTTGAAGGGAAAGACGTAACCCTGTGAGATGAATTAACAGAACACAGAGCAGTTTCTCAGAAAGCTTCTTTCCAGTTTTGAACGGAAGATATTTCCTTTTTCACCGTAGTTCTCTAAGGGCTTCCAAATATCGCTTTGCCAATTCCACAAGAACAACCTTAAGGAAAGGCTTCTTGAAGGGAAAGATGTAACTCTGTGAGATGAATTAACAGAACACAGAGCAGTTTCTCAGAAAGCTTCTTTCCAGTTTTGAACGGAAGATATTTCCTTTTTCACCGTAGCCCTCTATGGGCTTCCAAACACCCCTTGGCCAAATACACAGGAACAGCCTTAGCGAAATTCTTCTTGAAGGGAAAGATGTAACTCTGTGAGTTGAAATAACAGAACACAGAGTCGTTTCTCAGAAAGCTTCTTTCCAGTTTTGAACGGAAGATATTTCCTTTTTCACCATGGCCCTCTATGGGCTTCGAAATATCACTTTGCCAATTCCACAAGAACAGCCTTAGCGAAAGGCTTCATGAAGGGAAAGCTGTTAATCTGTGAGATGAATTAACAGAACACAGAGCAGTTTCTCAGAAAGCTTCTTTCCAGTTTTGAACGGAAGATATTTCCTTTTTCACCGTAGTCCTCTATGGGCTTCCAAATATCGCTTTGCCAATTCCACAAGAACAGCCTTAGCGAAAGGCTTCTTGAAGGGAAAGACGTAACTCTGTGAGATGAATTAACAGAACACTGAGCAGTTTCTCAGAAAGCTTCTTTCCAGTTTTGAACGGAAGATTTCCTTTTTCACCATAGCCCTCTATGGGCTTCCAAATATCACTTTTCAAATTCCACAAGAACAGCCTTAGCGAAAGGCTGCTTCAAGGGAAAGATGTAACTCTGTGAGATAAATTAACAGAACACAGAGCAGTTTCTTAGAAAGCTTCTTTCCAGTTTTGAACGGAAGATATTTCCTTTTTCACCATAGCCCTCTATGGGCTTCCAAATATCACTTTGCCAATACCACAAAAACAGCCTTAGCGAAAGGTTTCTGGAAAGGAAAGATGTAACTCTGTGAGATGAATTAACAGAACACAGAGCAGTTTCTCAGAAAGCTTCTTTCCAGTTTTGAACGGAAGATATTTCCTTTTTCACCGTAGCCCTCTCTGGGGTTGCAAATATCACTTTGCCAAATACACAAGAACAGCCTTAGCGAAAGGCTTCTTGAAGGGAAAGCTGTAACTCTGTGAGATAAATTAACAGAACACAGAGCAGTTTCTCAGAAAGCTTCTTTCCAGTTTTGAACGGAAGATATTTCCTTTTTCACCGTAGCCCTCTGTGTGCTTCTAAATATCACTTTGCCAATTCCACAAGAACAGCCTTTGCGAAAGGCTTCTTGAAGGGAAAGCTGTAACTCTGTGAGATAAATTAACAGAACACAGAGCAGTTTCTCAGAAAGCTTCTTTCCAGTTTTGAACCGAAGATATTTCCTTTTTCACCATAGCCCTCTCTGGGCTTCCAATATCACTTTGACAATTCCACAAGAACAGCCTTAGCGAAATGCTTCTTAAAGGGAAAGACGTAACTCTGTGAGATGAATTAACAGAACACTGAGCAGTTTCTGAGAAAGCTTCTTTCCAGTTTTGAACGGAAGATATTTCATTTTTCACCGTAGTTCTCTAAGGGCTTCCAAATATCGCTTTGCCAATTCCACAAGAACAACCTTAGGGAAAGGCTTCTTGAAGGGAAAGACGTAACTCTGTGAGATGAATTAACAGAACCCAGAGCAGTTTCCAAGAAAGCTTCTTTCCAGTTTTGAACGGAAGATATTTCCTTTTTCACCGTACTTCTCTAAGGGCTTCCAAATATCGCTTTGACAGTTCCACAAGAACAGCCTTAGCGAAAGGCTTCTTGAAGGGAAAGATGTAACTCTGTGAGATGAATTTACAGAACACGGAGCAGTTTCTCAGAAAGCTTCTTTCCAGTTTTGAAGGGAAGATATTTCCTTTTTCACCATAGCCCTCTATGGGATTCCAAATATCCCTTTGCCAATTCCACAACAACAGCCTTAGCGAAAGGCTTCTTGAAGGGAAAGATGTAACTCTGTGAGATGAATTAACAGGACACAGAGCAGTTTCTCAGAATGCTTCTTTCCAGTTTTGAACGGAAGATATTTCCTTTTTCACTGTAGTTCTCTAAGGGCTTCCAAATATCGCTTTGCCAATTCCACAAGAACAACCTTAGGGAAAGGCTTCTTGAAGGAAAAGATGTAACTCTGTGAGATGAATTAACAGAACACAGAGCAGTTTCTCAGAAAGCTTCTTTCCAGTTTTGAACGGAAGATATTTCCTTTTTCACCGTAGCCCTCTATGGGCTTCCAAATACCCCTTGGCCAAATACACAAGAACAGCCTTAGCGAAAGGCTTCTTGAAGGGAAAGCTGTAACTCTGTGAGTTGAAATAACAGAACACAGAGCAGTTTCTCAGAAAGCTTCTCTCACATTTTGAGCGGAAGATATTTCCTTTTTCACCATAGCCCTCTAGGGGCTTCCAAATATCCCTTTACTAATTCCACAAGAACAGCCTTAGCGAAAGGCTTCTTGAAGGGAAAGATGTAACTCTCTGAGATGAATTAACAGAACACAGAGCAGTTTCTCAGAAAGCTTCTTTCCAGTTTTGAACGGAAGATATTTCCTTTTTCACCATAGCCCTCTTTGGGCTTCCAAATATCACTTTGCCAATTCCACAAGAACAGCCTTAGCGAAAGGCTTCTTGAAGGGAAAGATGGAACTCTGTGAGATGAATTAACAGAACACAGAGCAGTTTCTCAGAAAGCTTCTTTCCAGTTTTGAACGGAAGATATTTCCTTTTTCACCATAGCCCTCTATGGTCTTCGAAATATCACTTTGCCAATTCCACAAGAACAGCCTTAGCGAAAGGCTTCTTGAAGGGAAAGCTGTAACTCTGTGAGATGAATTAACAGAACACAGACCAGTTTCTCAGAAAGCTTCTTTACAGTATTGAACGGAAGATTTACTTTTTCACCATAGCCCTCTATGGGCTTCCAAATATCACTTTTCAAATTCCACAAGAACAGCCTTAGGGAAAGGCTGCTTGAAGGGAAAGATGTAACTCTGTGAGATAAATTAACAGAACACAGAGCAGTTTCTTAGAAAGCTTCTTTCCAGTTTTGAACGGAAGATATTTCCTTTTTCACCGTAGCCCTCTCTGGGCTTGCAAATATCACTTTGCCAAATACACAAGAACAGAATTAGCGAAAGGCTTCTTGAAGGGAAAGATGTAACTCTGTGAGATGAATTAACAGAACACAGAGCAGTTTCTCAGAAAGTTTCTTTCCAGTTTTGAACGGAAGATATTTCCTTTTTCACCATAGCCCTCTTTGGGCTTCCAAATATCACTTTGCCAATTCCACAAGAAGAGCCTTAGAGAAAGGCTTCTTGAAGGGAAAGATGTAACTCTGTGAGATGAATTAACAGAACACAGAGCAGTTTTTCAGAAAGATTCTTTCCAGTTTTGAACGGAAGATATTTCCTTTTTCACCATAGCCCTCCACGGACTTCAAAATATCACTTTGCCAATTCCACAAGAACAGCCTTAGGGAAAGGCTCCTTCAAGGGAAATGTGTAACTCTGTGAGATGAATTTCAGAACACAGAGCAGTTTCTCAGAAAGCTTCTTTCCAGTTTTGAACGGAAGATGTTTCCTTTTTCACCGTAGCCCTCTGTGTGCTTCTAAATATCACTTTGCCAATTTCCACAAGAACAGCCTTTGCGAAAGGCTTCTTGAAGGGAAAGCTGTAACTCTGTGAGATAAATTAACAGAACACAGAGCAGTTTCTCAGAAAGCTTCTTTCCAGTTTTGAACCAAAGATATTTCCTTTTTCACCATAGCCCTCTCTGGGCTTCCAAATATCACTTTGACAATTCCACAAGAACAGCCTTAGCGAAATGCTTCTTGAAAGGAAAGACGTAACTTTGTGAGATGAATTAACAGAACACTGAGCAGTTTCTCAGAAAGCTTCTTTCCAGTTTTGAACCGAAGATATTTCATTTTTCACCGTAGTTCTCTAAGGGCTTCCAAATATCGCTTTGCCAATTCCACAAGAACAACCTTAGGGAAAGGCTTCTTGAAGGAAAAGATGTAACTCTGTGAGATGAATTAACAGAACACAGAGCAGTTTCCAAGAAAGCTTCTTTCCAGTTTTGAACGGAAGATATTTCCTTTTTCACTGTACTTCTCTAAGGGATTCCAAATATTGCTTTGCCAATTCCACAAGAACAACCTTAGGGAAAGGCTTCTTGAAGGGAAAGATGTAACTCTGTGAGATGAATTAACAGAACACAGAGCAGTTTCTCAGAAAGCTTCTTTCCAGTTTTGAACGGAAGATATTTTCTTTTTCACCGTAGGACTCTATGGGCTTCCAAATACCCCTTGGCCAAATACACAAGAACAGCCTTAGCGAAAGGCTTCTTGAAGGGAAAGATGTAACTCTGTGAGTTGAAATAACAGAACACAGAGCAGTTTCTCAGAAAGCTTCTCTCAAATTTTGAGCGGAAGATATTTCCTTTTTCACCGTAGCCCTCTAGGGGCTTCCAAATATCCCTTTGCTAATTCCACAAGAACAGACTTAGCGAAAGGCTTCTTGAAGGGAAAGCTGTAACTCTGTGAGATGAATTAACAGAACACAGAGCTGTTTCTCAGAAAGCTTCTTTCCAGTTTTTAACGGAAGATATTTCCTTTTTCACCATAGCCTTCTATGGGCTTCCCAATATCCCTTTGCCAATTCCACAAGAACAGCCTTAGCGAAAGGCTTCTTGAAGGGAAAGATGTAACTCTGTGAGATGAATTCACAGAACACAGAGCAGTTTCTCAGAAAGCTTCTTTCCAGTTTTGAACGGAAGATATTTCGTTTTTCACCATAGCCCTCTACGGGCTTCCAAATATCGCTTTGCCAATTCCACAAGAACAGCCTTAGCGAAAGGCTTCTTGAAGGGAAAGATGTAACTCTGTGAGATGAATTTACAGAACACAGAGCAGTTTCTCAGAAAGCTTCTTTCCAGTTTGGAACGGAAGATATTTCCTTTTTCACCATAGCCCTCTATGGGCTTCCAAATATCCCTTTGCCAATTCCACAAGAACAGCCTTAGCGAAAGGCTTCTTGAAGGGAAAGATGTAACTCTGTAAGATGAATTAACAGAACACAGAGCAGTTTCTCAGAAAGCTTCTTTCCAGTTTTGAACGGAAAATATTTCCTTTTTCACCATAGGCCTCTATGGGATTCCAAATATCCCTTTGCCAATTCCACAAGAACAGCCTTAGCGAAAGGCTTCTTGAAGGGAAAGATGTAACTCTGTGAGATGAATTAACAGAACACAGAGCAGTTTCTCAGAAAGCTTCTTTCTAGTTTTAAAGGGAAGATATTTCCTTTTTCACCATAGCCGTCTATGGGCTTCCAAATATCGCTTTGCCAATTCCACAATAACAGCCATAGCGAAAGGCTTCTTGAAGGGAAAGATGTAACTCTGTGAGATGAATTCACAGAACACAGAGCAGTTTCTCAGAAAGCTTCTTTCCAGTTTTGAACGGAAGATATTTCCTTTTTAACCATACCCGTCTCTGGGCTTCCAAATATCCCTTTGCCAATTCCTCAAGAACAGCCTTAGCGAAAGGCTTCTTGAAGGGAAAGATGTAACTCTGTGAGATGAATTAACAGAACACAGAGCAGTTTCTCAGAAAGCTTCTTTCCAGTTTTTAACGGAAGATATTTCCTTTTTCTCCATAGGCCTCTATGGGCTTCCAAATATCCCTTTGCCAATTCCACAAGAACAGCCTTAGCGAAAGGCTTCTTGAAGGGAAAGATGTAACTCTGTGAGATGAATTAACAGAACACAGAGCAGTTTCTCAGAAAGCTTCTTTCCAGTTTTGAACGGAAGATATTTCCTTTTTCACCATAGCCGTCTATGGGCTTCCAAATATCCCTTTGCCAATTCCTCAAGAAGAGCCTTAGCGAAAGGCTTCTTGAAGGGAAAGATGTAACTCTGTGAGATGAATTAACAGAACACAGAGCAGTTTCTCAGAAAGCTTCTTTCCAGTTTTTAACGGAAGATATTTCGTTTTTCACCATAGCCCTCTACGGGCTTCCAAATATCGCTTTGCCAATTCCACAAGAACAGCCTTAGCGAAAGGCTTCTTGAAGGGAAAGATGTAACTCTGTGAGATGAATTCACAGAACACAGAGCAGTTTCTCAGAAAGCTTCTTTCCAGTTTTGAACGGAAGATATTTCCTTTTTCACCATAGCCCTCTTTGGGCTTCCAAATATCCCTTTGCCAATTCCACAAGAACAGCCTTAGCGAAAGGCTTCTTGAAGGGAAAGATGTAACTCTGTGAGATGAATTAACAGAACACAGAGCAGTTTCTCAGAAAGCTTCTTTCCAGTTTTGAACGGAAAATATTTCCTTTTTCACCATAGGCCTCTATGGGCTTCCAAATATCCCTTTGCCAATTCCACAAGAACAGCCTTAGCGAAAGGCTTCTTGAAGGGAAAGATGTAACTCTGTGAGATGAATTCACAGAACACAGAGCAGTTTCTCAGAAAGCTTCTTTCCAGTTTTGAACGGAAGATATTTCCTTTTTCACCATAGCCCTCTATGGGCTTCCAAATATCCCTTTGCCAATTCCACAAGAACAGCCTTAGCGAAAGGCTTCTTGAAGGGAAAGATGTAACTCTGTGAGATGAATTAACAGAACACAGAGCAGTTTCTCAGAAAGCTTCTTTCCAGTTTTGAACGGAAGATATTTCCTTTTTCACCATAGCCGTCTATGGGCTTCCAAATATCCCTTTGCCAATTGCACAAGAACAGCCTTAGCGAAAGGCTTCTTGAAGGGAAAGATGTAACTCTGTGAAATGAATTCACAGAACACAGAGCAGTTTCTCAGAAAGCTTCTTTCCAGTTTTGAACGGAAGATATTTCCTTTTTCACCATAGCCCTCTATGGGCTTCCAAATATCCCTTTGCCAATTCCAGAAGAACAGCATTAGCGAAAGGCTTCTTGAAGGGAAAGATGTAACTCTGTGAGATGAATTCACAGAACACAGAGCAGTTTCTCAGAATGCTTCTTTCCAGTTTTGAACGGAAGATATTTCCTTTTTCACCATAGCCGTCTATGGGCTTGCAAATATCCCTTTGCCAATTCCACAAGAGCAGCCTTAGCGAAAGGATTCTTGAAGGGTAAGATGTAACTCTGTGAGATGAATTCACAGAACACAGAGCAGTTTCTCAGAAAGCTTCTTTCCAGTTTTGAACGGAAGATATTTCCTTTTTCACCATAGCCGTCTATGGGCTTCCAAATATCGCTTTGACAATTCCACAAGAACAGCCTTAGCGAAAGGCTTCTTGAAGGGAAAGATGTAACTCTGTGAGATGAATTCACAGAACACAGAGCAGTTTCTCAGAAAGCTTCTTTCCAGTTTTGAACGGAAGATATTTCCTTTTTCACCATAGCCCTCTATGGGCTTCCAAATATCCCTTTGCCAATTCCACAAGAACAGCCTTAGCTAAAGGCTTCTTGAAGGGAAAGATGTAACTCTGTGAGATGAATTAGCAGAACACAGAGCAGTTTCTCAGAAAGCTTCTTTCCAGTTTTGAACGGAAGATATTTCCTTTTTCACCATAGCCCTCTATGGGCTTGCAAATATCCCTTTGCCAATTCCACAAGAGCAGCCTTAGCGAAAGGCTTCTTGAAGGGAAAGATGTAACTCTGTGAGATGAATTCACAGAACACAGAGCAGTTTCTCAGAAAGCTTCTTTCCAGTTTTGAACGGAAGATATTTCCTTTTTCACCATAGCCCTCTAGGGGCTTCCAAATATCCCTTTGCCAATTCCACAAGAACAGCCTTAGCGAAAGGCTTCTTGAAGGGAAAGATGTAACTCTGTGAGATGAATTCACAGAACACAGAGCAGTTTCTCAGAAAGCTTCTTTCCAGTTTTGAACGGAAGATATTTCCTTTTTCACCTTAGCCGTCTATGGGCTTCCAAATATGACTTTGCCCATTCCACAAGAACAGCCTTAGCGAAAGGCTTCTTGAAGGGAAAGATGTAACTCTGTGAGATGAATTAACAGAACACAGAGCAGTTTCTCAGAAAGATTCTTTCCAGTTTTGAACGGAAGATATTTCCTTTTTCACCATAGCCGTCTATGGGCTTCCAAATATCGCTTTGACAATTCCACAAGAACAGCCTTAGCGAAAGGCTTCTTGAAGGGAAAGATGTAACTCTGTGAGATGAATTCACAGAACACAGAGCAGTTTCTGAGAAAGCTTCTTTCCAGTTTTGAACGGAAGATATTTCCTTTTTAACCATAGCCGTCTATGGGCTTCCAAATATCCCTTTGCCATTTCCACAAGAACAGCCTTAGCGAAAAGCTTCTTGAAGGGAAAGATGTAACTCTGTGAGATGAATTCACAGAACACAGAGCAGTTTCTCAGAAACCTTCTTTCCAGTTTTGAACGGAAGATATTTCCTTTTTCACCATAGCCGTCTATGGGCTTTCAAATATCCCTTTGCCATTTCCACAAGAACAGCATTAGCGAAAGGCTTCTTGAAGGGAAAGATGTAACTCTGTGAGATGAATTCACAGAACACAGAGCAGTTTCTCAGAAGGATTCTTTCCAGTTTTGAACGGAAGATATTTCCTTTTTAACCATACCCGTCTATGGGCTTCCAAGTATCCCTTTGCCAATTCCTCAAGAACAGACTTAGCGAAAGGCTTCTTGAAGGGAAAGATGTAACTCTGTGAGATGAATTAACAGAACACAGAGCAGTTTGTCAGAAAGCTTCTTTCCAGTTTTGAAGGGAAGATATTTCCTTTTTCACCATAGCCCTCTATGGGCTTCCAAATATCGCTTTGACAATTCCACAAGAACAGCCTTAGCGAAAGGCTTCTTGAAGGGAAAGATGTAACTCTGTGAGATGAATTAACAGAACACAGAGCCGTTTCTCAGAAAGCTTCTTTCCAGTTTTGAACGGAAGATATTTCCTTTTTCACCATACCCCTCTATGGGCTTCCAAATATCGCTTTGCCAATTCCACAAGAACAACCTTAGCGAAAGGCTTCTTCAAGGGAAAGATGTAACACTGTGAGATGAATTAACAGAACACAGAGCAGTTTCTCAGAAAGCTTCTTTCCAGTTTTGAACGGAAGATATTTCCTTTTTCACCATAGCCCTCTATGGGCTTCCAAATATCCTTTTGCCAATTCCACAAGAACAGCCTTAGCGAAAGGCTTCTTGTAGGGAAAGATGTAACTCTGTGAGATGAATTAACAGAACACAGAGCAGTTTCTCAGAAAGCTTCTTTCCAGTTTTGAACGGAAGATATTTCCTTTTTCACCATAGCCGTCTATGGGCTTCCAAATATCCCTTTGACAATTCCACAAGAACAGCCTTAGCGAAAGGCTTCTTGAAGGGAAAGATGTAACTCTGTGAGATGAATTCACAGAACACAGAGCAGTTTCTCAGAAACCTTGTTTCCAGTTTTGAACGGAAGATATTTCCTTTTTCACCATAGCCGTCTATGGGCTTTCAAATATCCCTTGGCCATTTCCACAAGAACAGCCTTAGCGTAAGGCTTCTTGAAGGGAAAGATGTAACTCTGTGACATGAATTGACAGAACACAGAGCAGTTTCTCAGAAAGCTTCTTTCCAGTTTTGAAAGGAAGATATTTCCTTTTTCACCATAGCCCTCTATGGGCTTCCCAATATCCCTTTGCCAATTCCATAAGAACAGCCTTAGCGAAAGGCTTCTTGAAGGGAAAGATGTAACTCTGTGAGATGAATTAACAGAACACAGAGCAGTTTCTCAGAAAGCTTCTTTCCAGTTTTGAACGGAAAATATTTCCTTTTTCACCATAGGCCTCTAAGGGCTTCCAAATATCCCTTTACCAATTCCACAAGAACAGCCTTAGCGAAAGGCTTCTTGAAGGGAAAGATGTAACTCTGTGAGATGAACTAACAGAACACAGAGCAGTTTCTCAGAAAGCTTCTTTCTAGTTTTGAACGGAAGGTATTTCCTTTTTCACCATAGCCGTCTATGGGCTTCCAAATATCGCTTTGCCAATTCCACAAGAACAGACATAGCGAAAGGCTTCTTGAAGGGAAAGATGTAACTCTGTGAGATGAATTCAGAGAACACAGAGCAGTTTCTCAGAAAGCTTCTTTCCAGTTTTGAACGGAAGATATTTCCTTTTTAACCATACCCGTCTCTGGGCTTCCAAATATCCCTTTGCCAATTCCTCAAGAACAGCCTTAGCGAAAGGCTTCTTGAAGGGAAAGATGTAACTCTGTGAGATGAATTAACAGAACACAGAGCAGTTTCTCAGAAAGCTTCTTTCCAGTTTTTAACGGAAGATATTTCCTTTTTCACCATAGCCCTCTACGGGCTTCCAAATATCGCTTTGCCAATTCCACAAGAACAGCCTTAGCGAAAGGCTTCTTGAAGGGAAAGATGTAACTCTGTGAGATGAATTCACAGAACACAGAGCAGTTTCTCAGAAAGCTTCTTTCCAGTTTTGAACGGAAGATATTTCCTTTTTCACCATAGCCCTCTATGGGCTTCCAAATATCCCTTTGCCAATTCCACAAGAACAGCCTTAGCGAAAGGCTTCTTGAAGGGAAAGATGTAACTCTGTGAGATGAATTAACAGAACACAGAGCAGTTTCTCAGAAAGCTTCTTTCCAGTTTTGAACGGAAGATATTTCCTTTTTCACCATAGCCGTCTATGGGCTTCCAAATATCCCTTTGACAATTCCACAAGAACAGCCTTAGCGAAAGGCTTCTTGAAGGGAAAGATGTAACTCTGTGAGATGAATTCACAGAACACAGAGCAGTTTCTCAGAAACCTTGTTTCCAGTTTTGAACGGAAGATATTTCCTTTTTCACCATAGCCGTCTATGGGCTTTCAAATATCCCTTGGCCATTTCCACAAGAACAGCCTTAGCGTAAGGCTTCTTGAAGGGAAAGATGTAACTCTGTGAGATGAATTGACAGAACACAGAGCAGTTTCTCAGAAAGCTTCTTTCCAGTTTTGAAAGGAAGATATTTCCTTTTTCACCATAGCCCTCTATGGGCTTCCCAATATCCCTTTGCCAATTCCATAAGAACAGCCTTAGCGAAAGGCTTCTTGAAGGGAAAGATGTAACTCTGTGAGATGAATTAACAGAACACAGAGCAGTTTCTCAGAAAGCTTCTTTCCAGTTTTGAACGGAAAATATTTCCTTTTTCACCATAGGCCTCTAAGGGCTTCCAAATATCCCTTTACCAATTCCACAAGAACAGCCTTAGCGAAAGGCTTCTTGAAGGGAAAGATGTAACTCTGTGAGATGAACTAACAGAACACAGAGCAGTTTCTCAGAAAGCTTCTTTCTAGTTTTGAACGGAAGGTATTTCCTTTTTCACCATAGCCATCTATGGGCTTCCAAATATCGCTTTGCCAATTCCACAAGAACAGACATAGCGAAAGGCTTCTTGAAGGGAAAGATGTAACTCTGTGAGATGAATTCAGAGAACACAGAGCAGTTTCTCAGAAAGCTTCTTTCCAGTTTTGAACGGAAGATATTTCCTTTTTAACCATACCCGTCTCTGGGCTTCCAAATATCCCTTTGCCAATTCCTCAAGAACAGCCTTAGCGAAAGGCTTCTTGAAGGGAAAGATGTAACTCTGTGAGGTGAATTAACAGAACACAGAGCAGTTTCTCAGAAAGCTTCTTTCCAGTTTTGAACGGAAGATATTTCCTTTTTCACCATAGCCGTCTATGGGCTTGCAAATATCCCTTTGCCAATTCCACAAGAGCAGCCTTAGCGAAAGGATTCTTGAAGGGTAAGATGTAACTCTGTGAGATGAATTCACAGAACACAGAGCAGTTTCTCAGAAAGCTTCTTTCCAGTTTTGAACGGAAGATATTTCCTTTTTCACCATAGCCCTCTATGGGCTTCCAAAAATCCCTTTGCCAATTCCAGAAGAACAGCCTTAGCGAAAGGCTTCTTGAAGGGAAAGATGTAACTCTGTGAGATGAATTAACAGAACACAGAGCAGTTTCTCAGAAAGCTTCTTTCCAGTTTTGAACGGAAAATATTTCCTTTTTCACCATAGGCCTCTATGGGCTTCCAAATATCCCTTTGCCAATTCCACAAGAACAGCCTTAGCGAAAGGCTTCTTGAAGGGAAAGATGTAACTCTGTGAGATGAATTAACAGAACACAGAGCAGTTTCTCAGAAAGCTTCTTTCCAGTTTTGAACGGAAGATATTTCCTTTTTCACCATAGCCCTCTATGGGCTTCCAAATATCCCTTTGCCAATTCCACAAGAACAGCCTTAGCGAAAGGCTTCTTGAAGGGAAAGATGTAACTCTGTGAGATGAATTAACAGAACACAGAGCAGTTTCTCAGAAAGCTTCTTTCCAGTTTTGAACGGAAGATATTTCCTTTTTCACCATAGCCGTCTATGGGCTTCCAAATATCCCTTTGCCAATTCCACAAGAACAGCCTTAGCGAAAGGCTTCTTGAAGGGAAAGATGTAACTCTGTGAAATGAATTCACAGAACACAGAGCAGTTTCTCAGAAAGCTTCTTTCCAGTTTTGAACGGAAGATATTTCCTTTTTCACCATAGCCCTCTATGGGCTTCCAAATATCCCTTTGCCAATTCCAGAAGAACAGCATTAGCGAAAGGCTTCTTGAAGGGAAAGATGTAACTCTGTGAGATGAATTCACAGAACACAGAGCAGTTTCTCAGAATGCTTCTTTCCAGTTTTGAACGGAAGATATTTCCTTTTTCACCATAGCCGTCTATGGGCTTGCAAATATCCCTTTGCCAATTCCACAAGAGCAGCCTTAGCGAAAGGATTCTTGAAGGGTAAGATGTAACTCTGTGAGATGAATTCACAGAACACAGAGCAGTTTCTCAGAAAGCTTCTTTCCAGTTTTGAACGGAAGATATTTCCTTTTTCACCATAGCCGTCTATGGGCTTCCAAATATCGCTTTGACAATTCCACAAGAACAGCCTTAGCGAAAGGCTTCTTGAAGGGAAAGATGTAACTCTGTGAGATGAATTCACAGAACACAGAGCAGTTTCTCAGAAAGCTTCTTTCCAGTTTTGAACGGAAGATATTTCCTTTTTCACCATAGCCCTCTATGGGCTTCCAAATATCCCTTTGCCAATTCCACAAGAACAGCCTTAGCTAAAGGCTTCTTGAAGGGAAAGATGTAACTCTGTGAGATGAATTCACAGAACACAGAGCAGTTTCTCAGAAAGCTTCTTTCGAGTTTTGAACGGAAGATATTTCCTTTTTCACCATAGCCGTCTATGGGCTTGCAAGTATCCCTTTGCCAATTCCACAAGAGCAGCCTTAGCGAAAGGATTCTTGAAGGGAAAGATGTAACTCTGTGAGATGAATTCACAGAACACAGAGCAGTTTCTCAGAAAGCTTCTTTCCAGTTTTGAACGGAAGATATTTCCTTTTTCACCATAGCCCTCTATGGGCTTCCAAATATCCCTTTGCCAATTCCACAAGAACAGCCTTAGCGAAAGGCTTCTTGAAGGGAAAGATGTAACTCTGTGAGATGAATTAGCAGAACACAGAGCAGTTTCTCAGAAAGCTTCTTTCCAGTTTTGAACGGAAGATATTTCCTTTTTCACCATAGCCCTCTATGGGCTTGCAAATATCCCTTTGCCAATTCCACAAGAGCAGCCTTAGCGAAAGGCTTCTTGAAGGGAAAGATGTAACTCTGTGAGATGAATTCACAGAACACAGAGCAGTTTCTCAGAAACCTTGTTTCCAGTTTTGAACGGAAGATATTTCCTTTTTCACCATAGCCGTCTATGGGCTTTCAAATATCCCTTGGCCATTTCCACAAGAACAGCCTTAGCGTAAGGCTTCTTGAAGGGAAAGATGTAACTCTGTGAGATGAATTGACAGAACACAGAGCAGTTTCTCAGAAAGCTTCTTTCCAGTTTTGAAAGGAAGATATTTCCTTTTTCACCATAGCCCTCTATGGGCTTCCCAATATCCCTTTGCCAATTCCATAAGAACAGCCTTAGCGAAAGGCTTCTTGAAGGGAAAGATGTAACTCTGTGAGATGAATTAACAGAACACAGAGCAGTTTCTCAGAAAGCTTCTTTCCAGTTTTGAACGGAAAATATTTCCTTTTTCACCATAGGCCTCTAAGGGCTTCCAAATATCCCTTTACCAATTCCACAAGAACAGCCTTAGCGAAAGGCTTCTTGAAGGGAAAGATGTAACTCTGTGAGATGAACTAACAGAACACAGAGCAGTTTCTCAGAAAGCTTCTTTCTAGTTTTGAACGGAAGGTATTTCCTTTTTCACCATAGCCGTCTATGGGCTTCCAAATATCGCTTTGCCAATTCCACAAGAACAGACATAGCGAAAGGCTTCTTGAAGGGAAAGATGTAACTCTGTGAGATGAATTCAGAGAACACAGAGCAGTTTCTCAGAAAGCTTCTTTCCAGTTTTGAACGGAAGATATTTCCTTTTTAACCATACCCGTCTCTGGGCTTCCAAATATCCCTTTGCCAATTCCTCAAGAACAGCCTTAGCGAAAGGCTTCTTGAAGGGAAAGATGTAACTCTGTGAGGTGAATTAACAGAACACAGAGCAGTTTCTCAGAAAGCTTCTTTCCAGTTTTGAACGGAAGATATTTCCTTTTTCACCATAGCCCTCTATGGGCTTCCAAATATCCCTTTGCCAATTCCACAAGAACAGCCTTAGCGAAAGGCTTCTTGAAGGGAAAGATGTAACTCTGTGAGATGAATTAACAGAACACAGAGCAGTTTCTCAGAAAGCTTCTTTCCAGTTTTGAACGGAAGATATTTCCTTTTTCACCATAGCCGTCTATGGGCTTCCAAATATCCCTTTGCCAATTCCACAAGAACAGCCTTAGCGAAAGGCTTCTTGAAGGGAAAGATGTAACTCTGTGAGATGAATTAACAGAACACAGAGCAGTTTCTCAGAAAGCTTCTTTCCAGTTTTGAACGGAAGATATTTCCTTTTTCACCATAGCCGTCTATGGGCTTGCAAATATCCCTTTGCCAATTCCACAAGAGCAGCCTTAGCGAAAGGATTCTTGAAGGGTAAGATGTAACTCTGTGAGATGAATTCACAGAACACAGAGCAGTTTCTCAGAAAGCTTCTTTCCAGTTTTGAACGGAAGATATTTCCTTTTTCACCATAGCCCTCTATGGGCTTCCAAAAATCCCTTTGCCAATTCCAGAAGAACAGCCTTAGCGAAAGGCTTCTTGAAGGGAAAGATGTAACTCTGTGAGATGAATTAACAGAACACAGAGCAGTTTCTCAGAAAGCTTCTTTCCAGTTTTGAACGGAAAATATTTCCTTTTTCACCATAGGCCTCTATGGGCTTCCAAATATCCCTTTGCCAATTCCACAAGAACAGCCTTAGCGAAAGGCTTCTTGAAGGGAAAGATGTAACTCTGTGAGATGAATTAACAGAACACAGAGCAGTTTCTCAGAAAGCTTCTTTCCAGTTTTGAACGGAAGATATTTCCTTTTTCACCATAGCCCTCTATGGGCTTCCAAATATCCCTTTGCCAATTCCACAAGAACAGCCTTAGCGAAAGGCTTCTTGAAGGGAAAGATGTAACTCTGTGAGATGAATTAACAGAACACAGAGCAGTTTCTCAGAAAGCTTCTTTCCAGTTTTGAACGGAAGATATTTCCTTTTTCACCATAGCCGTCTATGGGCTTCCAAATATCCCTTTGCCAATTCCACAAGAACAGCCTTAGCGAAAGGCTTCTTGAAGGGAAAGATGTAACTCTGTGAAATGAATTCACAGAACACAGAGCAGTTTCTCAGAAAGCTTCTTTCCAGTTTTGAACGGAAGATATTTCCTTTTTCACCATAGCCCTCTATGGGCTTCCAAATATCCCTTTGCCAATTCCAGAAGAACAGCATTAGCGAAAGGCTTCTTGAAGGGAAAGATGTAACTCTGTGAGATGAATTCACAGAACACAGAGCAGTTTCTCAGAATGCTTCTTTCCAGTTTTGAACGGAAGATATTTCCTTTTTCACCATAGCCGTCTATGGGCTTGGAAATATCCCTTTGCCAATTCCACAAGAGCAGCCTTAGCGAAAGGATTCTTGAAGGGTAAGATGTAACTCTGTGAGATGAATTCACAGAACACAGAGCAGTTTCTCAGAAAGCTTCTTTCCAGTTTTGAACGGAAGATATTTCCTTTTTCACCATAGCCGTCTATGGGCTTCCAAATATCGCTTTGACAATTCCACAAGAACAGCCTTAGCGAAAGGCTTCTTGAAGGGAAAGATGTAACTCTGTGAGATGAATTCACAGAACACAGAGCAGTTTCTCAGAAAGCTTCTTTCCAGTTTTGAACGGAAGATATTTCCTTTTTCACCATAGCCCTCTATGGGCTTCCAAATATCCCTTTGCCAATTCCACAAGAACAGCCTTAGCTAAAGGCTTCTTGAAGGGAAAGATGTAACTCTGTGAGATGAATTCACAGAACACAGAGCAGTTTCTCAGAAAGCTTCTTTCGAGTTTTGAACGGAAGATATTTCCTTTTTCACCATAGCCGTCTATGGGCTTGCAAGTATCCCTTTGCCAATTCCACAAGAGCAGCCTTAGCGAAAGGATTCTTGAAGGGAAAGATGTAACTCTGTGAGATGAATTCACAGACACAGAGCAGTTTCTCAGAAAGCTTCTTTCCAGTTTTGAACGGAAGATATTTCCTTTTTCACCATAGCCCTCTATGGGCTTCCAAATATCCCTTTGCCAATTCCACAAGAACAGCCTTAGCGAAAGGCTTCTTGAAGGTAAAGATGTAACTCTGTGAGATGAATTAGCAGAACACAGAGCAGTTTCTCAGAAAGCTTCTTTCCAGTTTTGAACGGAAGATATTTCCTTTTTCACCATAGCCCTCTATGGGCTTGCAAATATCCCTTTGCCAATTCCACAAGAGCAGCCTTAGCGAAAGGCTTCTTGAAGGGAAAGAT
Organism: Chlorocebus sabaeus; assembly: GCF_047675955.1. Taxonomy (NCBI): domain Eukaryota; kingdom Metazoa; phylum Chordata; class Mammalia; order Primates; family Cercopithecidae; genus Chlorocebus; species Chlorocebus sabaeus. Next base: position 26,454,821 of record NC_132921.1, read on the forward strand.
GTAACTTTGTGAGATGAATTCACAGAACACAGAGCAGTTTCTCAGAAAGCTTCTTTCCAGTTTTGAACGGAAGATATTTCCTTTTTCACCATAGCCCTCTAGGGGCTTCCAAATATCCCTTTGCCAATTCCACAAGAACAGCCTTAGCGAAAGGCTTCTTGAAGGGAAAGATGTAACTCTGTGAGATGAATTCACAGAACACAGAGCAGTTTCTCAGAAAGCTTCTTTCCAGTTTTGAACGGAAGATATTTCCTTTTTCACCTTAGCCGTCTATGGGCTTCCAAATATGACTTTGCCCATTCCACAAGAACAGCCTTAGCGAAAGGCTTCTTGAAGGGAAAGATGTAACTCTGTGAGATGAATTAACAGAACACAGAGCAGTTTCTCAGAAAGCTTCTTTCCAGTTTTGAACGGAAGATATTTCCTTTTTCACCATAGCCGTCTATGGGCTTCCAAATATCGCTTTGACAATTCCACAAGAACAGCCTTAGCGAAAGGCTTCTTGAAGGGAAAGATGTAACTCTGTGAGATGAATTCACAGAAAACAGAGCAGTTTCTCAGAAAGCTTCTTTCCAGTTTTGAACGGAAGATATTTCCTTTTTCACCATAGCCGTCTATGGGCTTTCAAATATCCCTTTGCCATTTCCACAAGAACAGCATTAGCGAAAGGCTTCTTGAAGGGAAAGATGTAACTCTGTGAGATGAATTCACAGAACACAGAGCAGTTTCTCAGAAAGCTTCTTTCCAGTTTTGAACGGAAGATATTTCCTTTTTCACCATAGCCGTCTATGGGCTTCCAAATATCCCTTTGCCAATTCCACAAGAACAGCCTTAGCGAAAGGCTTCTTGAAGGGAAAGATGTAACTCTGTGAAATGAATTCACAGAACACAGAGCAGTTTCTCAGAAAGCTTCTTTCCAGTTTTGAACGGAAGATATTTCCTTTTTCACCATAGCCCTCTATGGGCTTCCAAATATCCCTTGGCCAATTCCAGAAGAACAGCATTAGCGAAAGGCTTCTTGAAGGGAAAGATGTAACTCTGTGAGATGAATTCACAGAACACAGAGCAGTTTCTCAGAATGCTTCTTTCCAGTTTTGAACGGAAGATATTTCCTTTTTCACCATAGCCGTCTATGGGCTTGCAAATATCCCTTTGCCAATTCCACAAGAGCAGCCTTAGCGAAAGGATTCTTGAAGGGTAACATGTAACTCTGTGAGATGAATTCACAGAACACAGAGCAGTTTCTCAGAAAGCTTCTTTCCAGTTTTGAACGGAAGATATTTCCTTTTTCACCATAGCCGTCTATGGGCTTCCAAATATCGCTTTGACAATTCCACAAGAACAGCCTTAGCGAAAGGCTTCTTGAAGGGAAAGATGTAACTCTGTGAGATGAATTCACAGAACACAGAGCAGTTTCTCAGAAAGCTTCTTTCCAGTTTTGAACGGAAGATATTTCCTTTTTCACCATAGCCCTCTATGGGCTTCCAAATATCCCTTTGCCAATTCCACAAGAACAGCCTTAGCTAAAGGCTTCTTGAAGGGAAAGATGTAACTCTGTGAGATGAATTCACAGAACACAGAGCAGTTTCTCAGAAAGCTTCTTTCGAGTTTTGAACGGAAGATATTTCCTTTTTCACCATAGCCGTCTATGGGCTTGCAAGTATCCCTTTGCCAATTCCACAAGAGCAGCCTTAGCGAAAGGATTCTTGAAGGGAAAGATGTAACTCTGTGAGATGAATTCACAGAACACAGAGCAGTTTCTCAGAAAGCTTCTTTCCAGTTTTGAACGGAAGATATTTCCTTTTTCACCATAGCCCTCTATGGGCTTCCAAATATCCCTTTGCCAATTCCACAAGAACAGCCTTAGCGAAAGGCTTCTTGAAGGGAAAGATGTAACTCTGTGAGATGAATTAGCAGAACACAGAGCAGTTTCTCAGAAAGCTTCTTTCCAGTTTTGAACGGAAGATATTTCCTTTTTCACCATAGCCCTCTATGGGCTTGCAAATATCCCTTTGGCAATTCCACAAGAGCAGCCTTAGCGAAAGGCTTCTTGAAGGGAAAGATGTAACTCTGTGAGATGAATTCACAGAACACAGAGCAGTTTCTCAGAAACCTTGTTTCCAGTTTTGAACGGAAGATATTTCCTTTTTCACCATAGCCGTCTATGGGCTTTCAAATATCCCTTGGCCATTTCCACAAGAACAGCCTTAGCGTAAGGCTTCTTGAAGGGAAAGATGTAACTCTGTGAGATGAATTGACAGAACACAGAGCAGTTTCTCAGAAAGCTTCTTTCCAGTTTTGAAAGGAAGATATTTCCTTTTTCACCATAGCCCTCTATGGGCTTCCCAATATCCCTTTGCCAATTCCATAAGAACAGCCTTAGCGAAAGGCTTCTTGAAGGGAAAGATGTAACTCTGTGAGATGAATTAACAGAACACAGAGCAGTTTCTCAGAAAGCTTCTTTCCAGTTTTGAACGGAAAATATTTCCTTTTTTACCATAGGCCTCTAAGGGCTTCCAAATATCCCGTTACCAATTCCACAAGAACAGCCTTAGCGAAAGGCTTCTTGAAGGGAAAGATGTAACTCTGTGAGATGAACTAACAGAACACAGAGCAGTTTCTCAGAAAGCTTCTTTCTAGTTTTGAACGGAAGGTATTTCCTTTTTCACCATAGCCGTCTATGGGCTTCCAAATATCGCTTTGCCAATTCCACAAGAACAGACATAGCGAAAGGCTTCTTGAAGGGAAAGATGTAACTCTGTGAGATGAATTCAGAGAACACAGAGCAGTTTCTCAGAAAGCTTCTTTCCAGTTTTGAACGGAAGATATTTCCTTTTTAACCATACCCGTCTCTGGGCTTCCAAATATCCCTTTGCCAATTCCTCAAGAACAGCCTTAGCGAAAGGCTTCTTGAAGGGAAAGATGTAACTCTGTGAGGTGAATTAACAGAACACAGAGCAGTTTCTCAGAAAGCTTCTTTCCAGTTTTGAACGGAAGATATTTCCTTTTTCACCATAGCCCTCTATGGGCTTCCAAATATCCCTTTGCCAATTCCACAAGAACAGCCTTAGCGAAAGGCTTCTTGAAGGGAAAGATGTAACTCTGTGAGATGAATTAACAGAACACAGAGCAGTTTCTCAGAAAGCTTCTTTCCAGTTTTGAACGGAAGATATTTCCTTTTTCACCATAGCCGTCTATGGGCTTCCAAATATCCCTTTGCCAATTCCACAAGAACAGCCTTAGCGAAAGGCTTCTTGAAGGGAAAGATGTAACTCTGTGAGATGAATTAACAGAACACAGAGCAGTTTCTCAGAAAGCTTCTTTCCAGTTTTGAACGGAAGATATTTCCTTTTTCACCATAGCCGTCTATGGGCTTGCAAATATCCCTTTGCCAATTCCACAAGAGCAGCCTTAGCGAAAGGATTCTTGAAGGGTAAGATGTAACTCTGTGAGATGAATTCACAGAACACAGAGCAGTTTCTCAGAAAGCTTCTTTCCAGTTTTGAACGGAAGATATTTCCTTTTTCACCATAGCCCTCTATGGGCTTCCAAAAATCCCTTTGCCAATTCCAGAAGAACAGCCTTAGCGAAAGGCTTCTTGAAGGGAAAGATGTAACTCTGTGAGATGAATTAACAGAACACAGAGCAGTTTCTCAGAAAGCTTCTTTCCAGTTTTGAACGGAAAATATTTCCTTTTTCACCATAGGCCTCTATGGGCTTCCAAATATCCCTTTGCCAATTCCACAAGAACAGCCTTAGCGAAAGGCTTCTTGAAGGGAAAGATGTAACTCTGTGAGATGAATTAACAGAACACAGAGCAGTTTCTCAGAAAGCTTCTTTCCAGTTTTGAACGGAAGATATTTCCTTTTTCACCATAGCCCTCTATGGGCTTCCAAATATCCCTTTGCCAATTCCACAAGAACAGCCTTAGCGAAAGGCTTCTTGAAGGGAAAGATGTAACTCTGTGAGATGAATTAACAGAACACAGAGCAGTTTCTCAGAAAGCTTCTTTCCAGTTTTGAACGGAAGATATTTCCTTTTTCACCATAGCCGTCTATGGGCTTCCAAATATCCCTTTGCCAATTCCACAAGAACAGCCTTAGCGAAAGGCTTCTTGAAGGGAAAGATGTAACTCTGTGAAATGAATTCACAGAACACAGAGCAGTTTCTCAGAAAGCTTCTTTCCAGTTTTGAACGGAAGATATTTCCTTTTTCACCATAGCCCTCTATGGGCTTCCAAATATCCCTTTGCCAATTCCAGAAGAACAGCATTAGCGAAAGGCTTCTTGAAGGGAAAGATGTAACTCTGTGAGATGAATTCACAGAACACAGAGCAGTTTCTCAGAATGCTTCTTTCCAGTTTTGAACGGAAGATATTTCCTTTTTCACCATAGCCGTCTATGGGCTTGGAAATATCCCTTTGCCAATTCCACAAGAGCAGCCTTAGCGAAAGGATTCTTGAAGGGTAAGATGTAACTCTGTGAGATGAATTCACAGAACACAGAGCAGTTTCTCAGAAAGCTTCTTTCCAGTTTTGAACGGAAGATATTTCCTTTTTCACCATAGCCGTCTATGGGCTTCCAAATATCGCTTTGACAATTCCACAAGAACAGCCTTAGCGAAAGGCTTCTTGAAGGGAAAGATGTAACTCTGTGAGATGAATTCACAGAACACAGAGCAGTTTCTCAGAAAGCTTCTTTCCAGTTTTGAACGGAAGATATTTCCTTTTTCACCATAGCCCTCTATGGGCTTCCAAATATCCCTTTGCCAATTCCACAAGAACAGCCTTAGCTAAAGGCTTCTTGAAGGGAAAGATGTAACTCTGTGAGATGAATTCACAGAACACAGAGCAGTTTCTCAGAAAGCTTCTTTCGAGTTTTGAACGGAAGATATTTCCTTTTTCACCATAGCCGTCTATGGGCTTGCAAGTATCCCTTTGCCAATTCCACAAGAGCAGCCTTAGGGAAAGGATTCTTGAAGGGAAAGATGTAACTCTGTGAGATGAATTCACAGAACACAGAGCAGTTTCTCAGAAAGCTTCTTTCCAGTTTTGAACGGAAGATATTTCCTTTTTCACCATAGCCCTCTATGGGCTTCCAAATATCCCTTTGCCAATTCCACAAGAACAGCCTTAGCGAAAGGCTTCTTGAAGGGAAAGATGTAACTCTGTGAGATGAATTAGCAGAACACAGAGCAGTTTCTCAGAAAGCTTCTTTCCAGTTTTGAACGGAAGATATTTCCTTTTTCACCATAGCCCTCTATGGGCTTGCAAATATCCCTTTGCCAATTCCACAAGAGCAGCCTTAGCGAAAGGCTTCTTGAAGGGAAAGATGTAACTCTGTGAGATGAATTCACAGAACACAGAGCAGTTTCTCAGAAAGCTTCTTTCCAGTTTTGAACGGAAGATATTTCCTTTTTCACCATAGCCCTCTAGGGGCTTCCAAATATCCCTTTGCCAATTCCACAAGAACAGCCTTAGCGAAAGGCTTCTTGAAGGGAAAGATGTAACTCTGTGAGATGAATTCACAGAACACAGAGCAGTTTCTCAGAAAGCTTCTTTCCAGTTTTGAACGGAAGATATTTCCTTTTTCACCTTAGCCGTCTATGGGCTTCCAAATATGACTTTGCCCATTCCACAAGAACAGCCTTAGCGAAAGGCTTCTTGAAGGGAAAGATGTAACTCTGTGAGATGAATTAACAGAACACAGAGCAGTTTCTCAGAAAGCTTCTTTCCAGTTTTGAACGGAAGATATTTCCTTTTTCACCATAGCCGTCTATGGGCTTCCAAATATCGCTTTGACAATTCCACAAGAACAGCCTTAGCGAAAGGATTCTTGAAGGGTAAGATGTAACTCTGTGAGATGAATTCACAGAACACAGAGCAGTTTCTCAGAAAGCTTCTTTCCAGTTTTGAACGGAAGATATTTCCTTTTTCACCATAGCCGTCTATGGGCTTCCAAATATCGCTTTGACAATTCCACAAGAACAGCCTTAGCGAAAGGCTTCTTGAAGGGAAAGATGTAACTCTGTGAGATGAATTCACAGAACACAGAGCAGTTTCTCAGAAAGCTTCTTTCCAGTTTTGAACGGAAGATATTTCCTTTTTCACCATAGCCCTCTATGGGCTTCCAAATATCCCTTTGCCAATTCCACAAGAACAGCGTTAGCTAAAGGCTTCTTGAAGGGAAAGATGTAACTCTGTGAGATGAATTCACAGAACACAGAGCAGTTTCTCAGAAAGCTTCTTTCGAGTTTTGAACGGAAGATATTTCCTTTTTCACCATAGCCGTCTATGGGCTTGCAAGTATCCCTTTGCCAATTCCACAAGAGCAGCCTTAGCGAAAGGATTCTTGAAGGGAAAGATGTAACTCTGTGAGATGAATTCACAGAACACAGAGCAGTTTCTCAGAAAGCTTCTTTCCAGTTTTGAACGGAAGATATTTCCTTTTTCACCATAGCCCTCTATGGGCTTCCAAATATCCCTTTGCCAATTCCACAAGAACAGCCTTAGCGAAAGGCTTCTTGAAGGGAAAGATGTAACTCTGTGAGATGAATTAGCAGAACACAGAGCAGTTTCTCAGAAAGCTTCTTTCCAGTTTTGAACGGAAGATATTTCCTTTTTCACCATAGCCCTCTATGGGCTTGCAAATATCCCTTTGCCAATTCCACAAGAGCAGCCTTAGCGAAAGGCTTCTTGAAGGGAAAGATGTAACTCTGTGAGATGAATTCACAGAACACAGAGCAGTTTCTCAGAAAGCTTCTTTCCAGTTTTGAACGGAAGATATTTCCTTTTTCACCATAGCCCTCTAGGGGCTTCCAAATATCCCTTTGCCAATTCCACAAGAACAGCCTTAGCGAAAGGCTTCTTGAAGGGAAAGATGTAACTCTGTGAGATGAATTCACAGAACACAGAGCAGTTTCTCAGAAAGCTTCTTTCCAGTTTTGAACGGAAGATATTTCCTTTTTCACCTTAGCCGTCTATGGGCTTCCAAATATGACTTTGCCCATTCCACAAGAACAGCCTTAGCGAAAGGCTTCTTGAAGGGAAAGATGTAACTCTGTGAGATGAATTAACAGAACACAGAGCAGTTTCTCAGAAAGCTTCTTTCCAGTTTTGAACGGAAGATATTTCCTTTTTCACCATAGCCGTCTATGGGCTTCCAAATATCGCTTTGACAATTCCACAAGAACAGCCTTAGCGAAAGGCTTCTTGAAGGGAAAGATGTAACTCTGTGAGATGAATTCACAGAAAACAGAGCAGTTTCTCAGAAAGCTTCTTTCCAGTTTTGAACGGAAGATATTTCCTTTTTCACCATAGCCGTCTATGGGCTTTCAAATATCCCTTTGCCATTTCCACAAGAACAGCATTAGCGAAAGGCTTCTTGAAGGGAAAGATGTAACTCTGTGAGATGAATTCACAGAACACAGAGCAGTTTCTCAGAAGGATTCTTTCCAGTTTTGAACGGAAGATATTTCCTTTTTAACCATACCCGTCTATGGGCTTCCAAGTATCCTTTTGCCAATTCCTCAAGAACAGACTTAGCGAAAGGCTTCTTGAAGGGAAAGATGTAACTCTGTGAGATGAATTAACAGAACACAGAGCAGTTTGTCAGAAAGCTTCTTTCCAGTTTTGAAGGGAAGATATTTCCTTTTTCACCATAGCCCTCTATGGGCTTCCAAATATCGCTTTGACAATTCCACAAGAACAGCCTTAGCGAAAGGCTTCTTGAAGGGAAAGATGTAACTCTGTGAGATGAATTAACAGAACACAGAGCCGTTTCTCAGAAAGCTTCTTTCCAGTTTTGAACGGAAGATATTTCCTTTTTCACCATACCCCTCTATGGGCTTCCAAATATCGCTTTGCCAATTCCACAAGAACAACCTTAGCGAAAGGCTTCTTCAAGGGAAAGATGTAACACTGTGAGATGAATTAACAGAACACAGAGCAGTTTCTCAGAAAGCTTCTTTCCAGTTTTGAACGGAAGATATTTCCTTTTTCACCATAGCCCTCTATGGGCTTCCCAATATCCCTTTGCCAATTCCATAAGAACAGCCTTAGCGAAAGGCTTCTTGTAGGGAAAGATGTAACTCTGTGAGATGAATTAACAGAACACAGAGCAGTTTCTCAGAAAGCTTCTTTCCAGTTTTGAACGGAAAATATTTCCTTTTTCACCATAGGCCTCTAAGGGCTTCCAAATATCCCTTTACCAATTCCACAAGAACAGCCTTAGCGAAAGGCTTCTTGAAGGGAAAGATGTAACTCTGTGAGATGAACTAACAGAACACAGAGCAGTTTCTCAGAAAGCTTCTTTCTAGTTTTGAACGGAAGGTATTTCCTTTTTCACCATAGCCGTCTATGGGCTTCCAAATATCGCTTTGCCAATTCCACAAGAACAGACATAGCGAAAGGCTTCTTGAAGGGAAAGATGTAACTCTGTGAGATGAATTCAGAGAACACAGAGCAGTTTCTCAGAAAGCTTCTTTCCAGTTTTGAACGGAAGATATTTCCTTTTTAACCATACCCGTCTCTGGGCTTCCAAATATCCCTTTGCCAATTCCTCAAGAACAGCCTTAGCGAAAGGCTTCTTGAAGGGAAAGATGTAACTCTGTGAGATGAATTAACAGAACACAGAGCAGTTTCTCAGAAAGCTTCTTTCCAGTTTTGAACGGAAGATATTTCCTTTTTCACCATAGCCCTCTACGGGCTTCCAAATATCGCTTTGCCAATTCCACAAGAACAGCCTTAGCCAAAGGCTTCTTGAAGGGAAAGATGTAACTCTGTGAGATGAATTCACAGAACACAGAGCAGTTTCTCAGAAAGCTTCTTTCCAGTTTTGAACGGAAGATATTTCCTTTTTCACCATAGCCCTCTATGGGCTTCCAAATATCCCTTTGCCAATTCCACAAGAACAGCCTTAGCGAAAGGCTTCTTGAAGGGAAAGATGTAACTCTGTGAGATGAATTAACAGAACACAGAGCAGTTTCTCAGAAAGCTTCTTTCCAGTTTTGAACGGAAGATATTTCCTTTTTCACCATAGCCGTCTATGGGCTTCCAAATATCCCTTTGCCAATTCCACAAGAACAGCCTTAGCGAAAGGCTTCTTGAAGGGAAAGATGTAACTCTGTGAGATGAATTAACAGAACACAGAGCAGTTTCTCAGAAAGCTTCTTTCCAGTTTTGAACGGAAGATATTTCCTTTTTCACCATAGCCGTCTATGGGCTTGCAAATATCCCTTTGCCAATTCCACAAGAGCAGCCTTAGCGAAAGGATTCTTGAAGGGTAAGATGTAACTCTGTGAGATGAATTCACAGAACACAGAGCAGTTTCTCAGAAAGCTTCTTTCCAGTTTTGAACGGAAGATATTTCCTTTTTCACCATAGCCCTCTATGGGCTTCCAAAAATCCCATTGCCAATTCCAGAAGAACAGCCTTAGCGAAAGGCTTCTTGAAGGGAAAGATGTAACTCTGTGAGATGAATTAACAGAACACAGAGCAGTTTCTCAGAAAGCTTCTTTCCAGTTTTGAACGGAAGATATTTCCTTTTTCACCATAGCCCTCTATGGGCTTGCAAATATCCCTTTGCCAATTCCACAAGAGCAGCCTTAGCGAAAGGCTTCTTGAAGGGAAAGATGTAACTCTGTGAGATGAATTCACAGAACACAGAGCAGTTTCTCAGAAAGCTTCTTTCCAGTTTTGAACGGAAGATATTTCCTTTTTCACCATAGCCCTCTATGGGCTTCCAAATATCCCTTTACCAATTCCACAAGAACAGCCTTAGCGAAAGGCTTCTTGAAGGGAAAGATGTAACTCTGTGAGATGAATTCACAGAACACAGAGCAGTTTCTCAGAAAGCTTCTTTCCAGTTTTGAACGGAAGATATTTCCTTTTTCACCATAGCCGTCTAAGGGCTTCCAAATATCGCTTTGACAATTCCACAAGAACAGCCTTAGCGAAAGGCTTCTTGAAGGGAAAGATGTAACTCTGTGAGATGAATTAACAGAACACAGAGCAGTTTCTCAGAAACCTTCTTTCCAGTTTTGAACGGAAGATATTTCCTTTTTCACCATAGCCCTCTATGGGCTTCCAAATACCCCTTTGCCAATTCCACAAGAACAGCCTTAGCGAAAGGCTTCTTGAAGGGAAAGATGTAACTCTGTGAGATGAATTAACAGAACACAGAGCAGTTTCTCAGAAAGCTTATTTCCAGTTTTGAACGGAAGATATTTCCTTTTTCACCATAGCCCTCTATGGGCTTCCAAATATCGCCTTGCCAATTCCACAAGAACAACCTTAGCGAAAGGCTTCTTCAAGGGAAATATGTAACTCTGTGAGATGAATTAACAGAACACAGAGCAGTTTCTCAGAAAGCTTCTTTCCAGTTTAGACCGGAAGATATTTCCTTTTTCACCATAGCCCTCTATGGGCTTCCAAATATCCCTTTGCCAATTCCACAAGAACAGCCTTAGCGAAAGGCTTCTTGAAGGGAAAGATGTAACTCTGTGAGATGAATTCACAGAACACAGAGCAGTTTCTCAGAAAGCTTCTTTCCAGCTTTGAACGGAAGATATTTCCTTTTTCACCATAGGCCTCTATGGGCTTCCAAATATCCCTTTGCCAATTCCACAAGAACACCCTTAGCGAAAGGCTTCTTGAAGGGAAAGAAGTAACTCTGTGAGATGAATTCACAGAACACAGAGCAGTTTCTCAGAAAGCTTCCTTCCAATTTTGAACGGAAGATATTTCCTTTTTCACCATAGCCGTCTATGGGCTTCCAAATATCCCTTTGCCAATTCCACAAGAACAGTCTTAGCCAAAGGCTTCTTGAAGGGAAAGATGTAACTCTGTGAGATGAATTAACAGAACACAGAGCAGTTTCTCAGAAAGCTTCTTTCCAGTTTTGAACGGAAGATATTTCCGTTTTCACCATAGCCCTCTATGGGCTTCCAAATATCCCTTTGCCAATTCCAGAAGAACAGCCTTAGCGAAAGGCTTCTTGAAGGGAAAGATGTAACTCTGTGAGATGAATTCACAGAACACAGAGCAGTTTCTCAGACACCTTCTTTCCAGTTTTGAACGGAAGATATTTCCTTTTTCACCATAGCCCTCTATGGGCTTCCAAATATCGCTTTGCCAATTCCACAAGAACAGCCTTAGCGAAAGGCTTCTTGAAGGGAAGATGTAACTCTGTGAGATGAATTCACAGAACACAGAGCAGTTTCTCAGAAACCTTCTTTCCAGTTTTGAACGGAAGATATTTCCTTTTTCACCATAGCCGTCTATGGGCTTCCAAATATCGCTTTGCCAATTCCACAAGAACAACCTTAGCGAAAGGCTTCTTCAAGGGAAAGATGTAACACTGTGAGATGAATTAACAGAACACAGAGCAGTTTCTCAGAAAGCTTCTTTCCAGGTTTGAACGGAAGATATTTCCTTTTTCACCATAGCCCTCTATGGGCTTCCAAATATCCCTTTGCCAATTCCACAAGAACAGCCTTAGCGAAAGGCTTCTTGAAGGGAAAGATGTAACTCTGTGAGATGAATTAACAGAACACAGAGCAGTTTCTCAGAAAGCTTCTTTCCAGTTTTGAACGGAAGATATTTCCTTTTTCACCATAGCCGTCTATGGGCTTCCAAATATCGCTTTAACAATTCCACAAGAACAGCCTTAGCGAAAGGCTTCTTGAAGGGAAAGATGTAACTCTGTGAGATGAATTCACAGAACACAGAGCAGTTTCTCAGAAAGCTTCTTTCCAGTTTTGAACGGAAGATATTTCCTTTTTCACCATAGCCCTCTATGGGCTTCCAAATATCCCTTTGCCAATTCCAGAAGAACAGCCTTAGCGAATGGCTTCTTGAAGGGAAAGATGTAACCCTGTGAGATGAATTCACAGAACACAGAGCAGTTTCTCAGAAAGCTTCTTTCCAGTTTTGAACGGAAGATATTTCCTTTTTCACCATAGCCGTCTATGGGCTTGCAAATATCCCTTTGCCAATTCCACAAGAGCAGCCTTAGCGAAAGGATTCTTGAAGGGAAAGATGTACCTCTGTGAGATGAATTCACAGAACACAGAGCAGTTTCTCAGAAAGCTTCTTTCCAGTTTTGAACGGAAGATATTTCCTTTTTCACCATAGCCCTCTATGGGCTTCCAAATATCCCTTTGCCAATTCCACAAGAACAGCCTTAGCGAAAGGCTTCTTGAAGGGAAAGGTGTAACTCTGTGAGATGAATTAGCAGAACACAGAGCAGATTCTCAGAAAGCTTCTTTCCAGTTTTGAACGGAAGATATTTCCTTTTTCACCATAGCCCTCTATGGGCTTGCAAATATCCCTTTGCCAATTCCACAAGAGCAGCCTTAGCGAAAGGCTTCTTGAAGGGAAAGATGTAACTCTGTGAGATGAATTCACAGAACACAGAGCAGTTTCTCAGAAAGCTTCTTTCCAGTTTTGAACGGAAGATATTTCCTTTTTCACCATAGCCCTCTATGGGCTTCCAAATATCCCTTTGCCAATTCCACAAGAACAGCCTTAGCGAAAGGCTTCTTGAAGGGAAAGATGTAACTCTGTGAGATGAATTCACAGAACACAGAGCAGTTTCTCAGAAAGCTTCTTTCCAGTTTTGAACGGAAGATATTTCCTTTTTCACCATAGCCGTCTATGGGCTTCCAAATATCGCTTTGACAATTCCACAAGAACAGCCTTAGCGAAAGGCTTCCTGAAGGGAAAGATGTAACTCTGTGAGATGAATTCACAGAACACAGAGCAGTTTCTCAGAAAGCTTCTTTCCAGTTTTGAACGGAAGATATTTCCTTTTTCACCATAGCTCTCTATGGGCTTCCAAATATCCCTTTGCCAATTCCAGAAGAACAGCCTTAGCGAAAGGCTTCTTGAAGGGAAAGATGTAACTCTGTGAGATGAATTCACAGAACACAGAGCAGTTTCTCAGAAAGCTTCTTTCCAGTTTTGAACGGAAGATATTTCCTTTTTCACCATAGCCGTCTATGGGCTTGCAAATATCCCTTTGCCAATTCCACAAGAGCAGCCTTAGCGAAAGGATTCTTGAAGGGAAAGATGTAACTCTGTGAGATGAATTCACAGAACACAGAGCAGTTTCTCAGAAAGCTTCTTTCCAGTTTTGAACGGAAGATATTTCCTTTTTCACCATAGCCCTCTATGGGCTTCCAAATATCCCTTTGCCAATTCCACAAGAACAGCCTTAGCGAAAGGCTTCTTGAAGGGAAAGATGTAACTCTGTGAGATGAATTAGCAGAACACAGAGCAGTTTCTCAGAAAGCTTCTTTCCAGTTTTGAACGGAAGATATTTCCTTTTTCACCATAGCCCTCTATGGGCTTGCAAATATCCCTTTGCCAATTCCACAAGAGCAGCCTTAGCGAAAGGCTTCTTGAAGGGAAAGATGTAACTCTGTGAGATGAATTCACAGAACACAGAGCAGTTTCTCAGAAAGCTTCTTTCCAGTTTTGAACGGAAGATATTTCCTTTTTCACCATAGCCCTCTATGGGCTTGCAAATATCCCTTTGCCAATTCCACAAGAGCAGCCTTAGCGAAAGGCTTCTTGAAGGTAAAGATGTAACTCTGTGAGATGAATTAACAGAACACAGAGCAGTTTCTCAGAAAGCTTCTTTACAGTTTTGAACGGAAGATATTTCCTTTTTCACCATAGCCGTCTAAGGGCTTCCAAATATCGCTTTGACAATTCCACAAGAACAGCCTTAGCGAAAGGCTTCTTGACGGGAAAGATGTAACTCTGTGAGATGAATTCACAGAACACAGAGCAGTTTCTCAGAAAGCTTCTTTCCAGTTTTGAACGGAAGATATTTCCTTTTTAACCATAGCCGTCTATGGGCTTCCAAATATCCCTTTGCCAATTCCTCAAGAACAGCCTTAGCGAAAGGCTTCTTGAAGGGAAAGATGTAACTCTGTGAGATGAATTAACAGAACACAGAGCAGTTTCTCAGAAAGCTTCTTTCCAGTTTTGAACGGAAGATATTTCCTTTTTCACCATAGCCCTCTATGGGCTTCCAAATATCCCTTTGCCAATTCCACAAGAACAGCCTTAGCGAAAGGCTTCTTGAAGGGAAAGATGTAACTCTGTGAGATGAATTCACAGAACACAGAGCAGTTTCTCAGAAAGCTTCTTTCCAGTTTTGAACGGAAGGTATTTCCTTTTTCACCATAGCCCTCTATGGGCTTCCAAATATCGCTTTGCCAATTCCACAAGAACAACCTTAGCGAAAGGCTTCTTCAAGGGAAAGATGTAACTCTGTGAGATGAATTAACAGAACACAGAGCAGTTTCTCAGAAAGCTTCTTTCCAGTTTTGACCGGAAGATATTTCCTTTTTCACCATAGCCCTCTATGGGCTTCCAAATATCCCTTTGCCAATTCCACAAGAACAGCCTTAGCGAAAGGCTTCTTGAAGGGAAAGATGTAACTCTGTGAGATGAATTCACAGAACACAGAGCAGTTTTTCAGAAAGCTTCTTTCCAGTTTTGAACGGAAGATATTTCCTTTTTCACCATAGGCCTCTATGGGCTTCCAAATATCCCTTTGCCAATTCCACAAGAACAGCCTTAGCGAAAGGCTTCTTGAAGGGAAAGATGTAACTCAGTGAGATGAATTAACAGAACACAGAGCAGTTTCTCAGAAAGCTTCTTTCCAGTTTTGACCGGAAGATATTTCCTTTTTCACCATAGCCCTCTATGGGCTTCCAAATATCCCTTTGCCAATTCCACAAGAACAGCCTTAGCGAAAGGCTTCTTGAAGGGAAAGATGTAACTCTGTGAGATGAATTAACAGAACACAGAGCAGTTTCTCAGAAAGCTTCTTTCCAGTTTTGAACGGAAGATATTTCCTTTTTCACCATAGGCCTCTATGGGCTTCCAAATATCCCTTTGCCAATTCCACAAGAACAGCCTTAGCGAAAGGCTTCTTGAAGGGAAAGAAGTAACTCTGTGAGATGAATTCAAAGAACACAGAGCAGTTTCTCAGAAAGCTTCTTTCCAATTTTGAACGGAAGATATTTCCTTTTTCACCATAGCCGACTATGGGCTTCCAAATATCCCTTTGCCAATTCCACAAGAACAGCCTTAGCCAAAGGCTTCTTGAAGGGAAAGATGTAACTCTGTGAGATGAATTAACAGAACACAGAGCAGTTTCTCAGAAAGCTTCTTTCCAGTTTTGAACGGAAGATATTTCCTTTTTCACCATAGCCCTCTAGGGGCTTCCAAATATCCCTTTGCCAATTCCAGAAGAACAGCCTTAGCGAAAGGCTTCTTGAAGGGAAAGATGTAACTCTGTGAGATGAATTAACAGAACACAGAGCAGTTTCTCAGAAACCTTCTTTCCAGTTTTGAACGGAAGATATTTCCTTTTTCACCATAGCCCTCTATGGGCTTCCAAATATCGCTTTGCCAATTCCACAAGAACAGCCTTAGCGAAAGGCTTCTTGAAGGGAAAGATGTAACTCTGTGAGATGAATTCACAGAACACAGAGCTGTTTCTCAGAAACCTTCTTTCCAGTTTTGAACGGAAGATATTTCCTTTTTCACCATAGCCGTCTATGGGCTTTCAAATATCCCTTTGCCATTTCCAGAAGAACAGCCTTAGCGAAAGGCTTCTTGAAGGGAAAGATGTAACTCTGTGAGATGAATTAACAGAACACAGAGCAGTTTCTCAGAAAGCTTCTTTCCAGTTTTGAAAGGAAGATATTTCCTTTTTCACCATAGGCCTCTATGGGCTTCCAAATATCCCTTTGCCAATTCCACAAGAACAGCCTTAGCCAAAGGCTTCTTGTAGGGAAAGATGTAACTCTGTGAGATGAATTCACAGAACACAGAGCAGTTTCTCAGAAAGCTTCTTTCCAGTTTTGAACGGAAGATATTTCCTTTTTCACCATAGCCCTCTATGGGCTTGCAAATATCCCTTTGCCAATTCCACAAGAGCAGCCTTAGCGAAAGGCTTCTTGAAGGGAAGGATGTAACTCTGTGAGATGAATTAACAGAACACAGAGCAGTTTCTCAGAAAGCTTCTTTCCAGTTTTGAACGGAAGATATTTCCTTTTTCACCATAGCCCTCTATGGGCTTCCAAATATCCCTTTGCCAATTCCAGAAGAACAGCCTTAGCGAAAGGCTTCTTGAAGGGAAAGATGTAACTCTGTGAGATGAATTCACAGAAAACAGAGCAGTTTCTCAGAAAGCTTCTTTCCAGTTTTGAACGGAAGATATTTCCTTTTTCACCATAGCCGTCTATGGGCTTGCAAATATCCCTTTGCCAATTCCACAAGAGCAGCCTTAGCGAAAGGATTCTTGAAGGGAAAGATGTAACTCTGTGAGATGAATTCACAGAACACAGAGCAGTTTCTCAGAAAGCTTCTTTCCAGTTTTGAATGGAAGATATTTCCTTTTACACCATAGCCCTCTATGGGCTTCCAAATATCCCTTTGCCAATTCCACAAGAACAGCCTTAGCGAAAGGCTTCTTGAAGGGAAAGATGTAACTCTGTGAGATGAATTAACAGAACACAGAGCGGTTTCTCAGAAAGCTTCTTTCCAGTTTTTAACGGAAGATATTTCCTTTTTCACCATAGCCCTCTATGGGCTTGCAAATATCCCTTTGCCAATTCCACAAGAGCAGCCTTAGCGAAAGGCTTCTTGAAGGGAAAGATGTAACTCTGTGAGATGAATTCACAGAACACAGAGCAGTTTCTCAGAAAGCTTCTTTCCAGTTTTGAACGGAAGATATTTCCTTTTTCACCATAGCCCTCTATGGGATTCCAAATATCCCTTTGCCAATTCCGCAAGAACAGCCTTAGCGAAAGGCTTCTTGAAGGGAAAGATGTAACTCTGTGAGATGAATTAACAGAACACAGAGCAGTTTCTCAGAAAGCTTCTTTCCAGTTTTGAACGGAAGATATTTCCTTTTTTACCATAGCCCTCTATGGGCTTCCAAATATCCCTTTGCCAATTCCACAAGAACAGCCTTAGCGAAAGGCTTCTTGAAGGGAAAGATGTAACTCTGTGAGATGAATTAACAGAACACAGAGCAGTTTCTTAGAAAGCTTCTTTCCAGTTTTGAACGGAAGATATTTCCTTTTTCACCATAGGACTCTATGGGCTTCCAAATATCCCTTTGCCAATTCCACAAGAACAGCCTTAGCGAAAGGCTTCTTGAAGGGAAAGATGAAACTCTGTGAGATAAATTCACAGAACACAGAGCAGTTTCTCAGAAAGCTTCTTTCCAGTTTTGAACGGAAGATATTTCCTTTTTCACCATAGCCGTCTATGGGCTTCCAAATATCCGTTTGCCAATTCCACAAGAACAGACTTAGCGAAAGGTTTCTTGAAGGGAAAGATGTAACTCTGTGAGATGAATTCACAGAACACAGAGCAGTTTCTCAGAAAGCTTCTTTCCAGTTTTGAACGGAAGATATTTCCTTTTTCACCATAGCCCTCTATGGGCTTCCAGATATCCCTTTGCCAATTCCAGAAGAACAGCCTTAGCGAAAGGCTTCTTGAAGGGAAAGATGTAACTCTGTGAGATGAATTCACGGAACACAGAGCAGTTTCTCAGAAAGCTTCTTTCCAGTTTTGAACGGAAGATATTTCCTTTTTCACCATAGTCGTCTAAGGGCTTCCAAATATCGCTTTGACAATTCCACAAGAACAGCCTTAGCGAAAGGCTTCTTGAAGGGAAAGATGTAACTCTGTGAGATGAATTCACAGAACACAGAGCAGTTTCTCAGAAAGCTTCTTTCCAGTTTTGAAAGGAAGATATTTCCTTTTTAACCATAGCCGTCTATGGGCTTCCAAATATCCCTTTGCCAATTCCTCAAGAACAGCCTTAGCGAAAGGCTTCTTGAAGGGAAAGATGTAACTCTGTGAGATGAATTAACAGAACACAGAGCAGTTTCTCAGAAAGCTTCTTTCCAGTTTTGAACGGAAGATATTTCCTTTTTCACCATAGCCCTCTATGGGCTTCCAAATATCCCTTTGCCAATTCCACAAGAACAGCCTTAGCGAAAGGCTTCTTGAAGGGAAAGATGTAACTCTGTGAGATGAATTCACAGAACACAGAGCAGTTTCTCAGAAACCTTCTTTCCAGTTTTGAACGGAAGATATTTCCTTTTTCACCATAGTCCTCTATGGGCTTCCAAATATCGCTTTGCCAATTCCACAAGAACAACCTTAGCGAAAGGCTTCTTCAAGGGAAAGATGTAACTCTGTGAGATGAATTAACAGAACACAGAGCAGTTTCTCAGAAAGCTTCTTTCCAGTTTTGACCGGAAGATATTTCCTTTTTCACCATAGCCCTCTATGGGCTTCCAAATATCCCTTTGCCAATTCCACAAGAACAGCCTTAGCGAAAGGCTTCTTGAAGGGAAAGATGTAACTCTGTGAGATGAATTCACAGAACACAGAGCAGTTTCTCAGAAAGCTTCTTTCCAGTTTTGAACGGAAGATATTTCCTTTTTCACTATAGGCCTCTATGGGCTTCCAAACATCCCATTGCCAATTCCACAAGAACAGCCTTAGCGAAAGGCTTCTTGAAGGGAAAGATGTAACTCAGTGAGATGAATTCACAGAACACAGAGCAGTTTCTCAGAAAGCTTCTTTCCAGTTTTGACCGGAAGATATTTCCTTTTTCACCATAGCCCTCTATGGGCTTCCAAATATCCCTTTGCCAATTCCACAAGAACAGCCTTAGCGAAAGGCTTCTTGAAGGGAAAGATGTAACTCTGTGAGATGAATTCACAGAACACAGAGCAGTTTTTCAGAAAGCTTCTTTCCAGTTTTGAACGGAAGATATTTCCTTTTTCACCATAGGCCTCTATGGGCTTCCAAATATCCCTTTGCCAATTCCACAAGAACAGCCTTAGCGAAAGGCTTCTTGAAGGGAAAGATGTAACTCAGTGAGATGAATTAACAGAACACAGAGCAGTTTCTCAGAAAGCTTCTTTCCAGTTTTGACCGGAAGATATTTCCTTTTTCACCATAGCCCTCTATGGGCTTCCAAATATCCCTTTGCCAATTCCACAAGAACAGCCTTAGCGAAAGGCTTCTTGAAGGGAAAGATGTAACTCTGTGAGATGAATTAACAGAACACAGAGCAGTTTCTCAGAAAGCTTCTTTCCAGTTTTGAACGGAAGATATTTCCTTTTTCACCATAGGCCTCTATGGGCTTCCAAATATCCCTTTGCCAATTCCACAAGAACAGCCTTAGCGAAAGGCTTCTTGAAGGGAAAGAAGTAACTCTGTGAGATGAATTCAAAGAACACAGAGCAGTTTCTCAGAAAGCTTCTTTCCAATTTTGAACGGAAGATATTTCCTTTTTCACCATAGCCGACTATGGGCTTCCAAATATCCCTTTGCCAATTCCACAAGAACAGCCTTAGCCAAAGGCTTCTTGAAGGGAAAGATGTAACTCTGTGAGATGAATTAACAGAACACAGAGCAGTTTCTCAGAAAGCTTCTTTCCAGTTTTGAACGGAAGATATTTCCTTTTTCACCATAGCCCTCTAGGGGCTTCCAAATATCCCTTTGCCAATTCCAGAAGAACAGCCTTAGCGAAAGGCTTCTTGAAGGGAAAGATGTAACTCTGTGAGATGAATTAACAGAACACAGAGCAGTTTCTCAGAAACCTTCTTTCCAGTTTTGAACGGAAGATATTTCCTTTTTCACCATAGCCCTCTATGGGCTTCCAAATATCGCTTTGCCAATTCCACAAGAACAGCCTTAGCGAAAGGCTTCTTGAAGGGAAAGATGTAACTCTGTGAGATGAATTCACAGAACACAGAGCTGTTTCTCAGAAACCTTCTTTCCAGTTTTGAACGGAAGATATTTCCTTTTTCACCATAGCCGTCTATGGGCTTTCAAATATCCCTTTGCCATTTCCAGAAGAACAGCCTTAGCGAAAGGCTTCTTGAAGGGAAAGATGTAACTCTGTGAGATGAATTAACAGAACACAGAGCAGTTTCTCAGAAAGCTTCTTTCCAGTTTTGAACGGAAGATATTTCCTTTTTCACCATAGCCCTCTATGGGCTTGCAAATATCCCTTTGCCAATTCCACAAGAGCAGCCTTAGCGAAAGGCTTCTTGAAGGGAAGGATGTAACTCTGTGAGATGAATTCACAGAAAACAGAGCAGTTTCTCAGAAAGCTTCTTTCCAGTTTTGAACGGAAGATATTTCCTTTTTCACCATAGCCCTCTATGGGCTTCCAAATATCCCTTTGCCAATTCCAGAAGAACAGCCTTAGCGAAAGGCTTCTTGAAGGGAAAGATGTAACTCTGTGAGATGAATTCACAGAAAACAGAGCAGTTTCTCAGAAAGCTTCTTTCCAGTTTTGAACGGAAGATATTTCCTTTTTCACCATAGCCGTCTATGGGCTTGCAAATATCCCTTTGCCAATTCCACAAGAGCAGCCTTAGCGAAAGGATTCTTGAAGGGAAAGATGTAACTCTGTGAGATGAATTCACAGAACACAGAGCAGTTTCTCAGAAAGCTTCTTTCCAGTTTTGAATGGAAGATATTTCCTTTTACACCATAGCCCTCTATGGGCTTCCAAATATCCCTTTGCCAATTCCACAAGAACAGCCTTAGCGAAAGGCTTCTTGAAGGGAAAGATGTAACTCTGTGAGATGAATTAACAGAACACAGAGCGGTTTCTCAGAAAGCTTCTTTCCAGTTTTTAACGGAAGATATTTCCTTTTTCACCATAGCCCTCTATGGGCTTGCAAATATCCCTTTGCCAATTCCACAAGAGCAGCCTTAGCGAAAGGCTTCTTGAAGGGAAAGATGTAACTCTGTGAGATGAATTCACAGAACACAGAGCAGTTTCTTAGAAAGCTTCTTTCCAGTTTTGAACGGAAGATATTTCCTTTTTCACCATAGGACTCTATGGGCTTCCAAATATCCCTTTGCCAATTCCACAAGAACAGCCTTAGCGAAAGGCTTCTTGAAGGGAAAGATGAAACTCTGTGAGATAAATTCACAGAACACAGAGCAGTTTCTCAGAAAGCTTCTTTCCAGTTTTGAACGGAAGATATTTCCTTTTTCACCATAGCCGTCTATGGGCTTCCAAATATCCGTTTGCCAATTCCACAAGAACAGACTTAGCGAAAGGTTTCTTGAAGGGAAAGATGTAACTCTGTGAGATGAATTCACAGAACACAGAGCAGTTTCTCAGAAAGCTTCTTTCCAGTTTTGAACGGAAGATATTTCCTTTTTCACCATAGCCCTCTATGGGCTTCCAGATATCCCTTTGCCAATTCCAGAAGAACAGCCTTAGCGAAAGGCTTCTTGAAGGGAAAGATGTGACTCTGTGAGATGAATTCACGGAACACAGAGCAGTTTCTCAGAAAGCTTCTTTCCAGTTTTGAACGGAAGATATTTCCTTTTTCACCATAGTCGTCTAAGGGCTTCCAAATATCGCTTTGACAATTCCACAAGAACAGCCTTAGCGAAAGGCTTCTTGAAGGGAAAGATGTAACTCTGTGAGATGAATTCACAGAACACAGAGCAGTTTCTCAGAAAGCTTCTTTCCAGTTTTGAAAGGAAGATATTTCCTTTTTAACCATAGCCGTCTATGGGCTTCCAAATATCCCTTTGCCAATTCCTCAAGAACAGCCTTAGCGAAAGGCTTCTTGAAGGGAAAGATGTAACTCTGTGAGATGAATTAACAGAACACAGAGCAGTTTCTCAGAAAGCTTCTTTCCAGTTTTGAACGGAAGATATTTCCTTTTTCACCATAGCCCTCTATGGGCTTCCAAATATCCCTTTGCCAATTCCACAAGAACAGCCTTAGCGAAAGGCTTCTTGAAGGGAAAGATGTAACTCTGTGAGATGAATTCACAGAACACAGAGCAGTTTCTCAGAAACATTCTTTCCAGTTTTGAACGGAAGATATTTCCTTTTTCACCATAGTCCTCTATGGGCTTCCAAATATCGCTTTGCCAATTCCACAAGAACAACCTTAGCGAAAGGCTTCTTCAAGGGAAAGATGTAACTCTGTGAGATGAATTAACAGAACACAGAGCAGTTTCTCAGAAAGCTTCTTTCCAGTTTTGACCGGAAGATATTTCCTTTTTCACCATAGCCCTCTATGGGCTTCCAAATATCCCTTTGCCAATTCCACAAGAACAGCCTTAGCAAAAGGCTTCTTGAAGGGAAAGATGTAACTCTGTGAGATGAATTCACAGAACACAGAGCAGTTTCTCAGAAAGCTTCTTTCCAGTTTTGAACGGAAGATATTTCCTTTTTCACCATAGGCCTCTATGGGCTTCCAAACATCCCTTTGCCAATTCCACAAGAACAGCCTTAGCGAAAGGCTTCTTGAAGGGAAAGATGTAACTCAGTGAGATGAATTAACAGAACACAGAGCAGTTTCTCAGAAAGCTTCTTTCCAGTTTTGACCGGAAGATATTTCCTTTTTCACCATAGCCCTCTATGGGCTTGCAAATATCCCTTTGCCAATTCCACAAGAACAGCCTTAGCGAAAGGCTTCTTGAAGGGAAAGATGTAACTCTGTGAGATGAATTCACAGAACACAGAGCAGTTTCTCAGAAAGCTTCTTTCCAGTTTTGAACGGAAGATATTTCCTTTTTCACCATAGGCCTCTATGGGCTTCCAAATATACCTTTGCCAATTCCACAAGAACAGCCTTAGCGAAAGGCTTCTTGAAGGGAAAGAAGTAACTCTGTGAGATGAATTCAAAGAACACAGAGCAGTTTCTCAGAAAGCTTCTTTCCAATTTTGAACGGAAGATATTTCCTTTTTCACCATAGCCGTCTATGGGCTTCCAAATATCCCTTTGCCAATTCCACAAGAACAGCCTTAGCCAAAGGCTTCTTGAAGGGAAAGATGTAACTCTGTGAGATGAATTAACAGAACACAGAGCAGTTTCTCAGAAAGCTTCTTTCCAGTTTTGAACGGAAGATATTTCCTTTTTCACCATAGCCCTCTATGGGCTTCCAAATATCCCTTTGCCAATTCCAGAAGAACAGCCTTAGCGAAAGGCTTCTTGAAGGGAAAGATGTAACTCTGTGAGATGAATTAACAGAACACAGAGCAGTTTCTCAGAAACCTTCTTTCCAGTTTTGAACGGAAGATATTTCCTTTTTCACCATAGCCCTCTATGGGCTTCCAAATATCGCTTTGCCAATTCCACAAGAACAGCCTTAGCGAAAGGCTTCTTGAAGGGAAAGATGTAACTCTGTGAGATGAATTCACAGAACACAGAGCAGTTTCTCAGAAAGCTTCTTTCCAGTTTTGAACGGAAGGTATTTCCTTTTTCACCATAGCCGTCTATGGGCTTTCAAATATCCCTTTGCCATTTCCAGAAGAACAGCCTTAGCGAAAGGCTTCTTGAAGGGAAAGATGTAACTCTGTGAGATGAATTAACAGAACACAGAGCAGTTTCTCAGAAAGCTTCTTTCCAGTTTTGAAAGGAAGATATTTCCTTTTTCACCGTAGGCCTCTATGGGCTTCCAAATATCCCTTTGCCAATTCCACAAGAACAGCCTTAGCGAAAGGCTTCTTGAAGGGAAAGATGTACCTCTGTGAGATGAATTCACAGAACACAGAGCAGTTTCTCAGAAAGCTTCTTTCCCGTTTTGAACGGAAGATCTTTCCTTTTTCACCATAGCCCTCTATGGGCTTGCAAATATCCCTTTGCCAATTCCACAAGAGCAGCCTTAGCGAAAGGCTTCTTGAAGGGAAAGATGTAACTCTGTGAGATGAATTCACAGAACACAGAGCAGTTTCTCAGAAAGCTTCTTTCCAGTTTTGAACGGAAGATATTTCCTTTTTCACCATAGCCCTCTATGGGCTTCCAAATATCCCTTTGCCAATTCCAGAAGAACAGCCTTAGCGAAAGGCTTCTTGAAGGGAAAGATGTAACTCTGTGAGATGAATTCACAGAACACAGAGCAGTTTCTCAGAAAGCTTCTTTCCAGTTTTGAACGGAAGATATTTCCTTTTTCACCGTAGCCGTCTATGGGCTTGCAAATATCCCTTTGCCAATTCCACAAGAGCAGCCTTAGCGAAAGGATTCTTGAAGGGAAAGATGTAACTCTGTGAGATGAATTCACAGAACACAGAGCAGTCTCTCAGAAAGCTGCTTTCCAGTTTTGAACGGAAGATATTTCCTTTTACACCATAGCCCTCTATGGGCTTCCAAATATCCCTTTGCCAATTCCACAAGAACAGCCTTAGCGAAAGGTTTCTTGTAGGGAAAGATGTAACTCTGTGAGATGAATTAACAGAACACAGAGCGGTTTCTCAGAAAGCTTCTTTCCAGTTTTTAACGGAAGATATTTCCTTTTTCACCATAGCCCTCTATGGGCTTGCAAATATCCCTTTGCCAATTCCACAAGAGCAGCCTTAGCGAAAGGCTTCTTGAAGGGAAAGATGTAACTCTGTGAGATGAATTCACAGAACACAGAGCAGTTTCTCAGAAAGCTTCTTTCCAGTTTTGAACGGAAGATATTTAATTTTTCACCATAGCCCTCTATGGGCTTCCAAATATCCGTTTGCCAATTCCACAAGAACAGCCTTAGCGAAAGGCTTCTTGAAGGGAAAGATGTAACTCTGTGAGATGAATTCACAGAACACAGAGCAGTTTCTCAGAAAGCTTCTTTCCAATTTTGAACGAAAGATATTTCCTTTTTCACCATAGCCGTCTATGGGCTTCCAAATATCCCTTTTCCAATTCCACAAGAACAGCCTTAGCCAAAGGCATCTTGAAGGGAAAGATGTAACTCTGTGAGATGAATTAACAGAACACAGAGCAGTTTCTCAGAAAGCTTCTTTCCAGTTTTGAACGGAAGATATTTCCTTTTTCACCGTAGCCCTCTAAGGGCTTCCAAATATCCCTTTGCCAATTCCACAAGAACAGCCTTAGCGAAAGGCTTCTTGAAGGGAAAGATGTAACTCTGTGAGATGAATTCACAGAACACAGAGCAGTTTCTCAAAAAGCTTCTTTCCAGTTTTGAACGGAAGATATTTCCTTTTTCACCATAGCCGTCTATGGGCTTCCAAATATCGCTTTGCCAATTCCACAACAACAGCCGTGGCGAAAGGCTTCTTGAAGGGAAAGATGTAACTCTGTGAGATGAATTCACAGAACACAGAGCAGTTTCTCAGAAAGCTTCTTTCCAGTTTTGAACGGAAGATATTTCCTTTTTCACCATAGCCCTCTATGGGCTTCCAAATATCTCTTTGCCAATTCCAAAAGAACAGCCTTAGCGAAAGGCTTCTTGAAGGGAAAGATGTAACTCTGTGAGATGAATTCACAGAACACAGAGCAGTTTCTCAGAAAGCTTCTTTCCAGTTTTGAACGGAAGATATTTCCTTTTTCACCATAGCCGTCTATGGGCTTCCAAATATCGCTTTGACAATTCCACAAGAACAGCCTTAGCGAAAGGCTTCTTGAAGGGACAGATGTAACTCTGTGATATGAATTCACAGAACACAGAGCAGTTTCTCAGAAAGCTTTTTTCCAGTTTTGAACGGAAGATATTTCCTTTTTCACCATAGCCCTCTATGGGCTTCCAAATATCACTTTGCCAATTCCAGAAGAACAGCCTTAGCGAAAGGCTTCTTGAAGGGAAAGATGTAACTCTGTGAGATGAATTCACAGAACACAGAGCAGTTTCTCAGAAAGCTTCTTTCCTGTTTTGAACGGAAGATATTTCCTTTTTCACCATAGCCGTCTATGGGCTTGCAAATATCCCTTTGCCAATTCCACAAGAGCAGCCTTAGCGAAAGGATTCTTGAAGGGAAAGATGTAACTCTGTGAGATGAATTCACAGAACACAGAGCAGTTTCTCAGAAAGCTTCTTTCCAGTTTTGAACGGAAGATATTTCCTTTTTCACCATAGCCCTCTATGGGCTTCCAAATATCCCTTTGACAATTCCACAAGAACAGCCTTAGCGAAAGGCTTCTTGAAGGGAAAGATGTAACTCTGTGAGATGAATTCACAGAACACAGAGCAGTTTCTCAGAAAGCTTCTTTCCAGTTTTGAACGGAAGATATTTCCTTTTTCACCATAGCCCTCTATGGGCTTAAAAATATCGCTTTGCCAATTCCACAAGAACAACCTTAGCGAAAGGCTTCTCCAAGGGAAAGATGTAACTCTGTGAGATGAATTAACAGAACACAGAGCAGTTTCTCAGAAAGCTTCTTTCCAGTTTTGAACGGAAGATATTTCCTTTTTCACCATAGCCGCCTATGGGCTTGCAAATATCCCTTTGCCAATTCCACAAGAGTAGCCTTAGCGAAAGGCTTCTTGAAGGGAAAGATGTAACTCTGTGAGATGAATTCACAGAACATAGAGCAGTTTCTCAGAAAGCTTCTTTCCAGTTTTGAACGGAAGATATTTCCTTTTTCACCATAGCCCTCTATGGGCTTCCAAATATCCCTTTGCCAATTCCACAAGAACAGCCTTAGCGAAAGGCTTCTTGAAGGGAAAGATGTAACTCTGTGAGATGAATTCACAGAACACAGAGCAGTTTCTCAGAAAGCTTCTTTCCAGTTTTGAACGGAAGATCTTTCCTTTTTCACCATAGCCCTCTATGGGCTTGCAAATATCCCTTTGCCAATTCCACAAGAGCAGCCTTAGCGAAAGGCTTCTTGAAGGGAAAGATGTAACTCTGTGAGATGAATTAACAGAACACAGAGCAGTTTCTCAGAAAGCTTCTTTCCAGTTTTGAACGGAAGATATTTCCTTTTTCACCATAGCCCTCTATGGGCTTCCAAATATCCCTTTGCCAATTCCAGAAGAACAGCCTTAGCGAAAGGCTTCTTGAAGGGAAAGATGTAACTCTGTGAGATGAATTCACAGAACACAGAGCAGTTTCTCAGAAAGCTTCTTTCCAGTTTTGAACGGAAGATATTTCCTTTTTCACCATAGCCGTCTATGGGCTTGCAAATATCCCTTTGCCAATTCCACAAGAGCAGCCTTAGCGAAAGGATTCTTGAAGGGAAAGATGTAACTCTGTGAGATGAATTCACAGAACACAGAGCAGTCTCTCAGAAAGCTGCTTTCCAGTTTTGAACGGAAGATATTTCCTTTTACACCATAGCCCTCTATGGGCTTCCAAATATCCCTTTGCCAATTCCACAAGAACAGCCTTAGCGAAAGGCTTCTTGTAGGGAAAGATGTAACTCTGTGAGATGAATTAACAGAACACAGAGCGGTTTCTCAGAAAGCTTCTTTCCAGTTTTTAACGGAAGATATTTCCTTTTTCACCATAGCCCTCTATGGGCTTGCAAATATCCCTTTGCCAATTCCACAAGAGCAGCCTTAGCGAAAGGCTTCTTGAAGGGAAAGATGTAACTCTGTGAGATGAATTCACAGAACACAGAGCAGTTTCTCAGAAAGCTTCTTTCCAGTTTTGAACGGAAGATATTTCCTTTTTCACCATAGCCGTGTATGGGCTTCCAAATATCGCTTTGCCAATTCCACAACAACAGCCGTGGCGAAAGGCTTCTTGAAGGGAAAGATGTAACTCTGTGAGATGAATTCACAGAACACAGAGCAGTTTCTCAGAAAGCTTCTTTCCAGTTTTGAACGGAAGATATTTCCTTTTTCACCATAGCCCTCTATGGGCTTCCAAATATCTCTTTGCCAATTCCAAAAGAACAGCCTTAGCGAAAGGCTTCTTGAAGGGAAAGATGTAACTCTGTGAGATGAATTCACAGAACACAGAGCAGTTTCTCAGAAAGCTTCTTTCCAGTTTTGAACGGAAGATATTTCCTTTTTCACCATAGCCGTCTATGGGCTTCCAAATATCGCTTTGACAATTCCACAAGAACAGCCTTAGCGAAAGGCTTCTTGAAGGGACAGATGTAACTCTGTGATATGAATTCACAGAACACAGAGCAGTTTCTCAGAAAGCTTCTTTCCAGTTTTGAACGGAAGATATTTCCTTTTTCACCATAGCCGTCTATGGGCTTCCAAATATCACTTTGCCAATTCCAGAAGAACAGCCTTAGCGAAAGGCTTCTTGAAGGGAAAGATGTAACTCTGTGAGATGAATTCACAGAACACAGAGCAGTTTCTCAGAAAGCTTCTTTCCTGTTTTGAACGGAAGATATTTCCTTTTTCACCATAGCCGTCTATGGGCTTGCAAATATCCCTTTGCCAATTCCACAAGAGCAGCCTTAGCGAAAGGATTCTTGAAGGGAAAGATGTAACTCTGTGAGATGAATTCACAGAACACAGAGCAGTTTCTCAGAAAGCTTCTTTCCAGTTTTGAACGGAAGATATTTCCTTTTTCACCATAGCCCTCTATGGGCTTCCAAATATCCCTTTGACAATTCCACAAGAACAGCCTTAGCGAAAGGCTTCTTGAAGGGAAAGATGTAACTCTGTGAGATGAATTCACAGAAAACAGAGCAGTTTCTCAGAAAGCTTCTTTCCAGTTTTGAACGGAAGATATTTCCTTTTTCACCATAACCCTCTATGGGCTTAAAAATATCGCTTTGCCAATTCCACAAGAACAACCTTAGCGAAAGGCTTCTCCAAGGGAAAGATGTAACTCTGTGAGATGAATTAACAGAACACAGAGCAGTTTCTCAGAAAGCTTCTTTCCAGTTTTGAACGGAAGATATTTCCTTTTTCACCATAGCCGTCTATGGGCTTGCAAATATCCCTTTGCCAATTCCACAAGAGTAGCCTTAGCGAAAGGCTTCTTGAAGGGAAAGATGTAACTCTGTGAGATGAATTCACAGAACATAGAGCAGTTTCTCAGAAAGCTTCTTTCCAGTTTTGAACGGAAGATATTTCCTTTTTCACCATAGCCCTCTATGGGCTTCCAAATATCCCTTTGCCAATTCCACAAGAACAGCCTTAGCGAAAGGCTTCTTGAAGGGAAAGATGTAACTCTCTGAGATGAATTCACAGAACACAGAGCAGTTTCTCAGAAAGCTTCTTTCCAGTTTTGAACGGAAGATATTTCCTTTTTCACCATAGCCGTCTATGGGCTTCCAAATATGACTTTGCCAATTCCACAAGAACAGCCTTAGCGAAAGGCTTCTTGAAGGGAAAGATGTAACTCTGTGAGATGAATTAACAGAACACAGAGCAGTTTCTCAGAAACCTTCTTTCCAGTTTTGAACGGAAGATATTTCCTTTTTCACCATAGCCCTCTATGGGCTTCCAAATATCCCTTTGCCAATTCCACAAGAACAGCCTTAGCGAAAGGCTTCTTGAAGGGAAAGATGTAACTCTGTGAGATGAATTCACAGAACACAGAGCAGTTTCTCAGAAAGCTTCTTTCCAGTTTTGAACGGAAGATATTTCCTTTTTCACCATAGCCCTCTATGGGCTTCCAAATATCGCTTTGCCAATTCCACAAGAACAACCTTAGCGAAAGGCTTCTTGAAGGGAAAGATGTAACTCTGTGAGATGAATTAACAGAACACAGAGCAGTTTCTCAGAAAGCTTCTTTCCAGTTTTGACCGGAAGATATTTCCTTTTTCACCATAGCCCTCTATGGGCTTCCAAATATCCCTTTGCCAATTCCACAAGAACAGCCTTAGCGAAAGGCTTCTTGAAGGGAAAGATGTAACTCTGTGAGATGAATTCACAGAACACAGAGCAGTTTCTCAGAAAGCTTCTTTCCAGCTTTGAACGGAAGATATTTCCTTTTTCACCATAGGCCTCTATGGGCTTCCAAATATCCCTTTGCCAATTCCACAAGAACACCCTTAGCGAAAGGCTTCTTGAAGGGAAAGAAGTAACTCTGTGAGATGAATTCACAGAACACAGAGCAGTTTCTCAGAAAGCTTCCTTCCAATTTTCAACGGAAGATATTTCCTTTTTCACCATAGCCGTCTATGGGCTTCCAAATATCCCTTTGCCAATTCCACAAGAACAGCCTTAGCCAAAGGCTTCTTGAAGGGAAAGATGTAACTCTGTGAGATGAATTAACAGAACACAGAGCAGTTTCTCAGAAAGCTTCTTTCCAGTTTTGAACGGAAGATATTTCCGTTTTCACCAGAGCCCTCTATGGTCTTCCAAATATCCCTTTGCCAATTCCAGAAGAACAGCCTTAGCGAAAGGCTTCTTGAAGGGAAAGATGTAACTCTGTGAGATGAATTAACAGAACACAGAGCAGTTTCTCAGACACCTTCTTTCCAGTTTTGAACAGAAGATATTTCCTTTTTCACCGTAGCCCTCTATGGGCTTCCAAATATCGCTTTGCCAATTCCACAAGAACAGCCTTAGCGAAAGGCTTCTTGAAGGGAAGATGTAACTCTGTGAGATGAATTCACAGAACACAGAGCAGTTTCTCAGAAACCTTCTTTCCAGTTTTGAACGGAAGATATTTCCTTTTTCACCATAGCCGTCTATGGGCTTCCAAATATCGCTTTGCCAATTCCACTAGAAAAACCTTAGCGAAAGGCTTCTTCAAGGGAAAGATGTAACACTGTGATATGAATTCACAGAACACAGAGCAGTTTCTCAGAAAGCTTCTTTCCAGGTTTGAACGGAAGATATTTCCTTTTTCACCATAGCCCTCTATGGGCTTCCAAATATCCCTTTGCCAATTCCACAAGAACAGCCTTAGCGAAAGGCTTCTTGAAGGGAAAGATGTAACTCTGTGAGATGAATTAACAGAACACAGAGCAGTTTCTCAGAAAGCTTCTTTCCAGTTTTGAACGGAAGATATTTCCTTTTTCACCATAGCCGTCTATGGGCTTCCAAATATCGCTTTAACAATTCCACAAGAACAGCCTTAGCGAAAGGCTTCTTGAAGGGAAAGATGTAACTCTGTGAGATGAATTCACAGAACACAGAGCAGTTTCTCAGAAAGCTTCTTTCCAGTTTTGAACGGAAGATATTTCCTTTTTCACCATAGCCCTCTATGGGCTTCCAAATATCCCTTTGCCAATTCCAGAAGAACAGCCTTAGCGAATGGCTTCTTGAAGGGAAAGATGTAACTCTGTGAGATGAATTCACAGAACACAGAGCAGTTTCTCAGAAAGCTTCTTTCCAGTTTTGAACGGAAGATATTTCCTTTTTCACCATAGCCGTCTATGGGCTTCCAAATATCCCTTTGCCAATTCCACAAGAGCAGCCTTAGCGAAAGGATTCTTGAAGGGAAAGATGTAACTCTGTGAGATGAATTCACAGAACACAGAGCAGTTTCTCAGAAAGCTTCTTTCCTGTTTTGAACGGAAGATATTTCCTTTTTCACCATAGCCCTCTATGGGCTTCCAAATATCCCTTTGCCAATTCCACAAGAACAGCCTTAGCGAAAGGCTTCTTGAAGGGAAAGATGTAACTCTGTGAGATGAATTAGCAGAACACAGAGCAGATTCTCAGAAAGCTTCTTTCCAGTTTTGAACGGAAGATATTTCCTTTTTCACCATAGCCCTCTATGGGCTTGCAAATATCCCTTTGCCAATTCCACAAGAGCAGCCTTAGCGAAAGGCTTCTTGAAGGGAAAGATGTAACTCTGTGAGATGAATTCACAGAACACAGAGCAGTTTCTCAGAAAGCTTCTTTCCAGTTTTGAACGGAAGATATTTCCTTTTTCACCATAGCCCTCTATGGGCTTCCAAATATCCCTTTGCCAATTCCACAAGAACAGCCTTAGCGAAAGGCTTCTTGAAGGGAAAGATGTAACTCTGTGAGATGAATTCACAGAACACAGAGCAGTTTCTCAGAAAGCTTCTTTCCAGTTTTGAACGGAAGATATTTCCTTTTTCACCATAGCCGTCTATGGGCTTCCAAATATCGCTTTGACAATTCCACAAGAACAGCCTTAGCGAAAGGCTTCTTGAAGGGAAAGATGTAACTCTGTGAGATGAATTCACAGAACACAGAGCAGTTTCTCAGAAACCTTCTTTCCAGTTTTGAACGGAAGATATTTCCTTTTTCACCATAGCCGTCTATGGGCTTTCAAATATCCCTTTGCCATTTCCAGAAGAACAGCCTTAGCGAAAGGCTTCTTGAAGGGAAAGATGTAACTCTGTGAGATGAATTAACAGAACACAGAGCAGTTTCTCAGAAAGCTTCTTTCCAGTTTTGAAAGGAAGATATTTCCTTTTTCACCATAGGCCTCTATGGGCTTCCAAATATCCCTTTGCCAATTCCACAAGAACAGCCTTAGCGAAAGGCTTCTTGAAGGGAAAGATGTAACTCTGTGAGATGAATTCACAGAACACAGAGCAGTTTCTCAGAAAGCTTCTTTCCAGTTTTGAACGGAAGATCTTTCCTTTTTCACCATAGCCCTCTATGGGCTTGCAAATATCCCTTTGCCAATTCCACAAGAGCAGCCTTAGCGAAAGGCTTCTTGAAGGGAAAGATGTAACTCTGTGAGATGAATTAACAGAACACAGAGCAGTTTCTCAGAAAGCTTCTTTCCAGTTTTGAACGGAAGATATTTCCTTTTTCACCATAGCCCTCTATGGGCTTCCAAATATCCCTTTGCCAATTCCAGAAGAACAGCCTTAGCGAAAGGCTTCTTGAAGGGAAAGATGTAACTCTGTGAGATGAATTCACAGAACACAGAGCAGTTTCTCAGAAAGCTTCTTTCCAGTTTTGAACGGAAGATATTTCCTTTTTCACCATAGCCGTCTATGGGCTTGCAAATATCCCTTTGCCAATTCCACAAGAGCAGCCTTAGCGAAAGGATTCTTGAAGGGAAAGATGTAACTCTGTGAGATGAATTCACAGAACACAGAGCAGTCTCTCAGAAAGCTGCTTTCCAGTTTTGAACGGAAGATATTTACTTTTACACCATAGCCCTCTATGGGCTTCCAAATATCCCTTTGCCAATTCCACAAGAACAGCCTTAGCGAAAGGCTTCTTGTAGGGAAAGATGTAACTCTGTGAGATGAATTCACAGAACACAGAGCAGTTTCTCAGAAAGCTTCTTTCCAGTTTTGAACGGAAGATATTTAATTTTTCACCATAGCCCTCTATGGGCTTCCAAATATCCGTTTGCCAATTCCACAAGAACAGCCTTAGCGAAAGGCTTCTTGAAGGGAAAGATGTAACTCTGTGAGATGAATTCACAGAACACAGAGCAGTTTCTCAGAAAGCTTCTTTCCAATTTTGAACGAAAGATATTTCCTTTTTCACCATAGCCGTCTATGGGCTTCCAAATATCCCTTTTCCAATTCCACAAGAACAGCCTTAGCCAAAGGCTTCTTGAAGGGAAAGATGTAACTCTGTGAGATGAATTAACAGAACACAGAGCAGTTTCTCAGAAAGCTTCTTTCCAGTTTTGAACGGAAGATATTTCCTTTTTCACCATAGCCCTCTAAGGGCTTCCAAATATCCCTTTGCCAATTCCACAAGAACAGCCTTAGCGAAAGGCTTCTTGAAGGGAAAGATGTAACTCTGTGAGATGAATTCACAGAACACAGAGCAGTTTCTCAGAAAGCTTCTTTCCAGTTTTGAACGGAAGATATTTCCTTTTTCACCATAGCCGTCTATGGGCTTCCAAATATCGCTTTGCCAATTCCACAACAACAGCCGTGGCGAAAGGCTTCTTGAAGGGAAAGATGTAACTCTGTGAGATGAATTCACAGAACACAGAGCAGTTTCTCAGAAAGCTTCTTTCCAGTTTTGAACGGAAGATATTTCCTTTTTCACCATAGCCCTCTATGGGCTTCCAAATATCTCTTTGCCAATTCCAAAAGAACAGCCTTAGCGAAAGGCTTCTTGAAGGGAAAGATGTAACTCTGTGAGATGAATTCACAGAACACAGAGCAGTTTCTCAGAAAGCTTCTTTCCAGTTTTGAACGGAAGATATTTCCTTTTTCACCATAGCCGTCTATGGGCTTCCAAATATCGCTTTGACAATTCCACAAGAACCGCCTTAGCGAAAGGCTTCTTGAAGGGACAGATGTAACTCTGTGATATGAATTCACAGAACACAGAGTAGTTTCTCAGAAAGCTTCTTTCCAGTTTTGAACGGAAGATATTTCCTTTTTCACCATAGCCCTCTATGGGCTTCCAAATATCACTTTGCCAATTCCAGAAGAACAGCCTTAGCGAAAGGCTTCTTGAAGGGAAAGATGTAACTCTGTGAGATGAATTCACAGAACACAGAGCAGTTTCTCAGAAAGCTTCTTTCCTGTTTTGAACGGAAGATATTTCCTTTTTCACCATAGCCGTCTCTGGGCTTGCAAATATCCCTTTGCCAATTCCACAAGAGCAGCCTTAGCGAAAGGATTCTTGAAGGGAAAGATGTAACTCTGTGAGATGAATTCACAGAACACAGAGCAGTTTCTCAGAAAGTTTCTTTCCAGTTTTGAACGGAAGATATTTCCTTTTTCACCATAGCCCTCTATGGGCTTCCAAATATCCCTTTGACAATTCCACAAGAACAGCCTTAGCGAAAGGCTTCTTGAAGGGAAAGATGTAACTCTGTGAGATGAATTCACAGAACACAGAGCAGTTTCTCAGAAAGCTTCTTTCCAGTTTTGAACGGAAGATATTTCCTTTTTCACCATAGCCCTCTATGGGCTTAAAAATATCCCTTTGCCAATTCCACAAGAACAACCTTAGCGAAAGGCTTCTCCAAGGGAAAGATGTAACTCTGTGAGATGAATTAACAGAACACAGAGCAGTTTCTCAGAAAGCTTCTTTCCAGTTTTGAACGGAAGATATTTCCTTTTTCACCATAGCCGTCTACGGGCTTGCAAATATCCCTTTGCCAATTCCACAAGAGTAGCCTTAGCGAAAGGCTTCTTGAAGGGAAAGATGTAACTCTGTGAGATGAATTCACAGAACATAGAGCAGTTTCTCAGAAAGCTTCTTTCCAGTTTTGAACGGAAGATATTTCCTTTTTCACCATAGCCCTCTATGGGCTTCCAAATATCCCTTTGCCAATTCCACAAGAACAGCCTTAGCGAAAGGCTTCTTGAAGGGAAAGATGTAACTCTGTGAGATGAATTCACAGAACACAGAGCAGTTTCTCAGAAAGCTTTTTTCCAGTTTTGAACGGAAGATCTTTCCTTTTTCACCATAGCCCTCTATGGGCTTGCAAATATCCCTTTGCCAATTCCACAAGAGCAGCCTTAGCGAAAGGCTTCTTGAAGGGAAAGATGTAACTCTGTGAGATGAATTAACAGAACACAGAGCAGTTTCTCAGAAAGCTTCTTTCCAGTTTTGCACGGAAGATATTTCCTTTTTCACCATAGCCCTCTATGGGCTTCCAAATATCCCTTTGCCAATTCCAGAAGAACAGCCTTAGCGAAAGGCTTCTTGAAGGGAAAGATGTAACTCTGTGAGATGAATTCACAGAACACAGAGCAGTTTCTCAGAAAGCTTCTTTCCAGTTTTGAACGGAAGATATTTCCTTTTTCACCATAGCCGTCTATGGGCTTGCAAATATCCCTTTGACAATTCCACAAGAGCAGCCTTAGCGAAAGGATTCTTGAAGGGAAAGATGTAACTCTGTGAGATGAATTCACAGAACACAGAGCAGTCCCTGAGAAAGCTGCTTTCCAGTTTTGAACGGAAGATATTTCCTTTTACACCATAGCCCTCTATGGGCTTCCAAATATCCCTTTGCCAATTCCACAAGAACAGCCTTAGCGAAAGGCTTCTTGTAGGGAAAGATGTAACTCTGTGAGATGAATTAACAGAACACAGAGCGGTTTCTCAGAAAGCTTCTTTCCAGTTTTTAACGGAAGATATTTCCTTTTTCACCATAGCCCTCTATGGGCTTGCAAATATCCCTTTGCCAATTCCACAAGAGCAGCCTTAGCGAAAGGCTTCTTGAAGGGAAAGATGTAACTCTCTGAGATGAATTCACAGAACACAGAGCAGTTTCTCAGAAAGCTTCTTTCCAGTTTTGAACGGAAGATATTTAATTTTTCACCATAGCCCTCTATGGGCTTCCAAATATCCGTTTGCCAATTCCACAAGAACAGCCTTAGCGAAAGGCTTCTTGAAGGGAAAGAAGTAACTCTGTGAGATGAATTCACAGAACACAGAGCAGTTTCTCAGAAAGCTTCCTTCCAATTTTCAACGGAAGATATTTCCTTTTTCACCATAGCCGTCTATGGGCTTCCAAATATCCCTTTGCCAATTCCACAAGAACAGCCTTAGCCAAAGGCTTCTTGAAGGGAAAGATGTAACTCTGTGAGATGAATTAACAGAACACAGAGCAGTTTCTCAGAAAGCTTCTTTCCAGTTTTGAACGGAAGATATTTCCTTTTTCACCATAGCCCTCTAAGGGCTTCCAAATATCCCTTTGCCAATTCCACAAGAACAGCCTTAGCGAAAGGCTTCTTGAAGGGAAAGATGTAACTCTGTGAGATGAATTCACAGAACACAGAGCAGTTTCTCAGAAAGCTTCTTTCCAGTTTTGAACGGAAGATATTTCCTTTTTCAAAATAGCCGTCTATGGGCTTCCAAATATCGCTTTGCCAATTCCACAACAATAGCCGTGGCGAAAGGCTTCTTGAAGGGAAAGATGTAACTCCGTGAGATGAATTCACAGAACACAGAGCAGTTTCTCAGAAAGCTTCTTTCCAGTTTTGAACGGAAGATATTTCCTTTTTCACCATAGCCCTCTATGGGCTTCCAAATATCTCTTTGCCAATTCCAAAAGAACAGCCTTAGCGAAAGGCTTCTTGAAGGGAAAGATGTAACTCTGTGAGATGAATTCACAGAACACAGAGCAGTTTCTCAGAAAGCTTCTTTCCAGTTTTGAACGGAAGATATTTCCTTTTTCACCATAGCCGTCTATGGGCTTCCAAATATCGCTTTGACAATTCCACAAGAACAGCCTTAGCGAAAGGCTTCTTGAAGGGACAGATGTAACTCTGTGATATGAATTCACAGAACACAGAGCAGTTTCTCAGAAAGCTTCTTTCCAGTTTTGAACGGAAGATATTTCCTTTTTCACCATAGCCCTCTATGGGCTTCCAAATATCACTTTGCCAATTCCAGAAGAACAGCCTTAGCGAAAGGCTTGTTGAAGGGAAAGATGTAACTCTGTGAGATGAATTCACAGAACACAGAGCAGTTTCTCAGAAAGCTTCTTTCCAGTTTTGAACGGAAGATATTTCCTTTTTCACCATAGCCGTCTATGGGCTTGCAAATATCCCTTTGCCTATTCCACAAGAGCAGCCTTAGCGAAAGGATTCTTGAAGGGAAAGATGTAACTCTGTGAGATGAATTCACAGAACACAGAGCAGTTTCTCAGAAAGCTTCTTTCCAGTTTTGAACGGAAGATCTTTCCTTTTTCACCATAGCCCTCTATGGGCTTCCAAATATCCCTTTGACAATTCCACAAGAACAGCCTTAGCGAAAGGCTTCTTGAAGGGAAAGATGTAACTCTGTGAGATGAATTCACAGAACACAGAGCAGTTTCTCAGAAAGCTTCTTTCCAGTTTTGAACGGAAGATATTTCCTTTTTCACCATAGCCCTCTATGGGCTTAAAAATATCGCTTTGCCAATTCCACAAGAACAACCTTAGCGAAAGGCTTCTCCAAGGGAAAGATGTAACTCTGTGAGATGAATTAACAGAACACAGAGCAGTTTCTCAGAAAGCTTCTTTCCAGTTTTGAACGGAAGATATTTCCTTTTTCACCATAGCCGTCTATGGGCTTGCAAATATCCCTTTGCCAATTCCACAAGAGTAGCCTTAGCGAAAGGCTTCTTGAAGGGAAAGATGTAACTCTGTGAGATGAATTCACAGAACATAGAGCAGTTTCTCAGAAAGCTTCTTTCCAGTTTTGAACGGAAGATATTTCCTTTTTCACCATAGCCCTCTATGGGCTTCCAAATATCCCTTTGCCAATTCCACAAGAACAGGCTTAGCGAAAGGCTTCTTGAAGGGAAAGATGTAACTCTCTGAGATGAATTCACAGAACACAGAGCAGTTTCTCAGAAAACTTCTTTCCAGTTTTGAACGGAAGATATTTCCTTTTTCACCATAGCCGTCTATGGGCTTCCAAATATGACTTTGCCAATTCCACAAGAACAGCCTTAGCGAAAGGCTTCTTGAAGGGAAAGATGTAACTCTGTGAGATGAATTAACAGAACACAGAGCAGTTTCTCAGAAACCTTCTTTCCAGTTTTGAACGGAAGATATTTCCTTTTTCACCATAGCCCTCTATGGGCTTCCAAATATCCCTTTGCCAATTCCACAAGAACAGCCTTAGCGAAAGGCTTCTTGAAGGGAAAGATGTAACTCTGTGAGATGAATTCACAGAACACAGAGCAGTTTCTCAGAAAGCTTCTTTCCAGTTTTGAACGGAAGATATTTCCTTTTTCACCATAGCCCTCTATGGGCTTCCAAATATCGCTTTGCCAATTCCACAAGAACAACCTTAGCGAAAGGCTTCTTGAAGGGAAAGATGTAACTCTGTGAGATGAATTAACAGAACACAGAGCAGTTTCTCAGAAAGCTTCTTTCCAGTTTTGACCGGAAGATATTTCCTTTTTCACCATAGCCCTCTATGGGCTTCCAAATATCCCTTTGCCAATTCCACAAGAACAGACTTAGCGAAAGGCTTCTTGAAGGGAAAGATGTAACTCTGTGAGATGAATTCACAGAACACAGAGCAGTTTCTCAGAAAGCTTCTTTCCAGCTTTGAACGGAAGATATTTCCTTTTTCACCATAGGCCTCTATGGGCTTCCAAATATCCCTTTGCCAATTCCACAAGAACACCCTTAGCGAAAGGCTTCTTGAAGGGAAAGAAGTAACTCTGTGAGATGAATTCACAGAACACAGAGCAGTTTCTCAGAAAGCTTCCTTCCAATTTTCAACGGAAGATATTTCCTTTTTCACCATAGCCGTCTATGGGCTTCCAAATATCCCTTTGCCAATTCCACAAGAACAGCCTTAGCCAAAGGCTTCTTGAAGGGAAAGATGTAACTCTGTGAGATGAATTAACAGAACACAGAGCAGTTTCTCAGAAAGCTTCTTTCCAGTTTTGAACGGAAGATATTTCCGTTTTCACCAGAGCCCTCTATGGTCTTCCAAATATCCTTTTGCCAATTCCAGAAGAACAGCCTTAGCGAAAGGCTTCTTGAAGGGAAAGATGTAACTCTGTGAGATGAATTCACAGAACACAGAGCAGTTTCTCAGACACCTTCTTTCCAGTTTTGAACGGAAGATATTTCCTTTTTCACCATAGCCGTCTATGGGCTTCCAAATATCGCTTTGCCAATTCCACAAGAACAACCTTAGCGAAAGGCTTCTTCAAGGGAAAGATGTAACACTGTGAGATGAATTAACAGAACACAGAGCAGTTTCTCAGAAAGCTTCTTTCCAGGTTTGAACGGAAGATATTTCCTTTTTCACCATAGCCCTCTATGGGCTTCCAAATATCCCTTTGCCAATTCCACAAGAACAGCCTTAGCGAAAGGCTTCTTGAAGGGAAAGATGTAACTCTGTGAGATGAATTAACAGAACACAGAGCAGTTTCTCAGAAAGCTTCTTTCCAGTTTTGAACGGAAGATATTTCCTTTTTCACCATAGCCGTCTATGGGCTTCCAAATATCGCTTTAACAATTCCACAAGAACAGCCTTAGCGAAAGGCTTCTTGAAGGGAAAGATGTAACTCTGTGAGACGAATTCACAGAACACAGAGCAGTTTCTCAGAAAGCTTCTTTCCAGTTTTGAACGGAAGATATTTCCTTTTTCACCATAGCCCTCTATGGGCTTCCAAATATCCCTTTGACAATTCCAGAAGAACAGCCTTAGCGAATGGCTTCTTGAAGGGAAAGATGTAACTCTGTGAGATGAATTCACAGAACACGGAGCAGTTTCTCAGAAAGCTTCTTTCCAGTTTTGAACGGAAGATATTTCCTTTTTCACCATAGCCGTCTATGGGCTTGCAAATATCCCTTTGCCAATTCCACAAGAGCAGCCTTAGCGAAAGGATTCTTGAAGGGAAAGATGTAACTCTGTGAGATGAATTCACAGAACACAGAGCAGTTTCTCAGAAAGCTTCTTTCCTGTTTTGAACGGAAGATATTTCCTTTTTCACCATAGCCCTCTATGGGCTTCCAAATATCCCTTTGCCAATTCCACAAGAACAGCCTTAGCGAAAGGCTTCTTGAAGGGAAAGATGTAACTCTGTGAGATGAATTAGCAGAACACAGAGCAGATTCTCAGAAAGCTTCTTTCCAGTTTTGAACGGAAGATATTTCCTTTTTCACCATAGCCCTCTATGGGCTTCCAAATATCCCTTTGCCAATTCCACAAGAACAGCCTTAGCGAAAGGCTTCTTGAAGGGAAAGATGTAACTCTGTGAGATGAATTCACAGAACACAGAGCAGTTTCTCAGAAAGCTTCTTTCCAGTTTTGAACGGAAGATATTTCCTTTTTCACCATAGCCGTCTATGGGCTTCCAAATATCGCTTTGACAATTCCACAAGAACAGCCTTAGCGAAAGGCTTCTTGAAGGGAAAGATGTAACTCTGTGAGATGAATTCACAGAACACAGAGCAGTTTCTCAGAAAGCTTCTTTCCAGTTTTGAACGGAAGATATTTCCTTTTTCACCATAGCTCTCTATGGGCTTCCAAATATCCCTTTGCCAATTCCAGAAGAACAGCCTTAGCGAAAGGCTTCTTGAAGGGAAAGATGTAACTCTGTGAGATGAATTCACAGAACACAGAGCAGTTTCTCAGAAAGCTTCTTTCCAGTTTTGAACGGAAGATATTTCCTTTTTCACCATAGCCGTCTATGGGCTTGCAAATATCCCTTTGCCAATTCCACAAGAGCAGCCTTAGCGAAAGGATTCTTGAAGGGAAAGATGTAACTCTGTGAGATGAATTCACAGAACACAGAGCAGTTTCTCAGAAAGCTTCTTTCCAGTTTTGAACGGAAGATATTTCCTTTTTCACCATAGCCCTCTATGGGCTTCCAAATATCCCTTTGCCAATTCCACAAGAAC
This sequence comes from Chlorocebus sabaeus, assembly GCF_047675955.1. NCBI lineage: Eukaryota > Metazoa > Chordata > Mammalia > Primates > Cercopithecidae > Chlorocebus > Chlorocebus sabaeus. Next base: position 26,495,722 of record NC_132921.1, read on the forward strand.
AGCCTTAGCGAAAGGCTTCTTGAAGGGAAAGATGTAAATCTGTGAGATGAATTAGCAGAACACAGAGCAGTTTCTCAGAAAGCTTCTTTCCAGTTTTGAACGGAAGATACTTCCTTTTTCACCATAGCCCTCTATGGGCTTGCAAATATCCCTTTGCCAATTCCACAAGAGCAGCCTTAGCGAAAGGCTTCTTGAAGGGAAAGATGTAACTCTGTGAGATGAATTCACAGAACACAGAGCAGTTTCTCAGAAAGCTTCTTTCCAGTTTTGAACGGAAGATATTTCCTTTTTCACCATAGCCGTCTATGGGCTTCCAAATATGACTTTGCCAATTCCACAAGAACAGCGTTAGCGAAAGGCTTCTTGAAGGTAACGATGTAACTCAGTGAGATGAATTAACAGAACACAGAGCAGTTTCTCAGAAAGCTTCTTTCCAGTTTTGACCGGAAGATATTTCCTTTTTCACCATAGCCCTCTATGGGCTTCCAAATATCCCTTTGCCAATTCCACAAGAACAGCCTTAGAGAAAGGCTTCTTGAAGGGAAAGATGTAACTCTGTGAGATGAATTAACAGAACACAGAGCAGTTTCTCAGAAAGCTTCTTTCCAGTTTTGAACGGAAGATATTTCCTTTTTCACCATAGGCCTCTATGGGCTTCCAAATATCCCTTTGCCAATTCCACAAGAACAGCCTTAGCGAAAGGCTTCTTGAAGGGAAAGAAGTAACTCTGTGAGATGAATTCAAAGAACACAGAGCAGTTTCTCAGAAAGCTTCTTTCCAATTTTGAACGGAAGATATTTCCTTTTTCACCATAGCCGTCTATGGGCTTCCTAATATCCCTTTGCCAATTCCACAAGAACAGCCTTAGCCAAAGGCTTCTTGAAGGGAAAGATGTAACTCTGTGAGATGAATTAACAGAACACAGAGCAGTTTCTCAGAAAGCTTCTTTCCAGTTTTGACCGGAAGATATTTCCTTTTTCACCATAGCCCTCTATGGGCTTCCAAATATCCCTTTGCCAATTCCACAAGAACAGACTTAGCGAAAGGCTTCTTGAAGGGAAAGATGTAACTCTGTGAGATGAATTCACAGAACACAGAGCAGTTTCTCAGAAAGCTTCTTTCCAGCTTTGAACGGAAGATATTTCCTTTTTCACCATAGGCCTCTATGGGCTTCCAAATATCCCTTTGCCAATTCCACAAGAACACCCTTAGCGAAAGGCTTCTTGAAGGGAAAGAAGTAACTCTGTGAGATGAATTCACAGAACACAGAGCAGTTTCTCAGAAAGCTTCCTTCCAATTTTCAACGGAAGATATTTCCTTTTTCACCATAGCCGTCTATGGGCTTCCAAATATCCCTTTGCCAATTCCACAAGAACAGCCTTAGCCAAAGGCTTCTTGAAGGGAAAGATGTAACTCTGTGAGATGAATTAACAGAACACAGAGCAGTTTCTCAGAAAGCTTCTTTCCAGTTTTGAACGGAAGATATTTCCGTTTTCACCAGAGCCCTCTATGGTCTTCCAAATATCCTTTTGCCAATTCCAGAAGAACAGCCTTAGCGAAAGGCTTCTTGAAGGGAAAGATGTAACTCTGTGAGATGAATTCACAGAACACAGAGCAGTTTCTCAGACACCTTCTTTCCAGTTTTGAACGGAAGATATTTCCTTTTTCACCATAGCCGTCTATGGGCTTCCAAATATCGCTTTGCCAATTCCACAAGAACAACCTTAGCGAAAGGCTTCTTCAAGGGAAAGATGTAACACTGTGAGATGAATTAACAGAACACAGAGCAGTTTCTCAGAAAGCTTCTTTCCAGGTTTGAACGGAAGATATTTCCTTTTTCACCATAGCCCTCTATGGGCTTCCAAATATCCCTTTGCCAATTCCACAAGAACAGCCTTAGCGAAAGGCTTCTTGAAGGGAAAGATGTAACTCTGTGAGATGAATTAACAGAACACAGAGCAGTTTCTCAGAAAGCTTCTTTCCAGTTTTGAACGGAAGATATTTCCTTTTTCACCATAGCCGTCTATGGGCTTCCAAATATCGCTTTAACAATTCCACAAGAACAGCCTTAGCGAAAGGCTTCTTGAAGGGAAAGATGTAACTCTGTGAGACGAATTCACAGAACACAGAGCAGTTTCTCAGAAAGCTTCTTTCCAGTTTTGAACGGAAGATATTTCCTTTTTCACCATAGCCCTCTATGGGCTTCCAAATATCCCTTTGACAATTCCAGAAGAACAGCCTTAGCGAATGGCTTCTTGAAGGGAAAGATGTAACTCTGTGAGATGAATTCACAGAACACGGAGCAGTTTCTCAGAAAGCTTCTTTCCAGTTTTGAACGGAAGATATTTCCTTTTTCACCATAGCCGTCTATGGGCTTGCAAATATCCCTTTGCCAATTCCACAAGAGCAGCCTTAGCGAAAGGATTCTTGAAGGGAAAGATGTAACTCTGTGAGATGAATTCACAGAACACAGAGCAGTTTCTCAGAAAGCTTCTTTCCTGTTTTGAACGGAAGATATTTCCTTTTTCACCATAGCCCTCTATGGGCTTCCAAATATCCCTTTGCCAATTCCACAAGAACAGCCTTAGCGAAAGGCTTCTTGAAGGGAAAGATGTAACTCTGTGAGATGAATTAGCAGAACACAGAGCAGATTCTCAGAAAGCTTCTTTCCAGTTTTGAACGGAAGATATTTCCTTTTTCACCATAGCCCTCTATGGGCTTCCAAATATCCCTTTGCCAATTCCACAAGAACAGCCTTAGCGAAAGGCTTCTTGAAGGGAAAGATGTAACTCTGTGAGATGAATTCACAGAACACAGAGCAGTTTCTCAGAAAGCTTCTTTCCAGTTTTGAACGGAAGATATTTCCTTTTTCACCATAGCCGTCTATGGGCTTCCAAATATCGCTTTGACAATTCCACAAGAACAGCCTTAGCGAAAGGCTTCTTGAAGGGAAAGATGTAACTCTGTGAGATGAATTCACAGAACACAGAGCAGTTTCTCAGAAAGCTTCTTTCCAGTTTTGAACGGAAGATATTTCCTTTTTCACCATAGCTCTCTATGGGCTTCCAAATATCCCTTTGCCAATTCCAGAAGAACAGCCTTAGCGAAAGGCTTCTTGAAGGGAAAGATGTAACTCTGTGAGATGAATTCACAGAACACAGAGCAGTTTCTCAGAAAGCTTCTTTCCAGTTTTGAACGGAAGATATTTCCTTTTTCACCATAGCCGTCTATGGGCTTGCAAATATCCCTTTGCCAATTCCACAAGAGCAGCCTTAGCGAAAGGATTCTTGAAGGGAAAGATGTAACTCTGTGAGATGAATTCACAGAACACAGAGCAGTTTCTCAGAAAGCTTCTTTCCAGTTTTGAACGGAAGATATTTCCTTTTTCACCATAGCCCTCTATGGGCTTCCAAATATCCCTTTGCCAATTCCACAAGAACAGCCTTAGCGAAAGGCTTCTTGAAGGGAAAGATGTAAATCTGTGAGATGAATTAGCAGAACACAGAGCAGTTTCTCAGAAAGCTTCTTTCCAGTTTTGAACGGAAGATACTTCCTTTTTCACCATAGCCCTCTATGGGCTTGCAAATATCCCTTTGCCAATTCCACAAGAGCAGCCTTAGCGAAAGGCTTCTTGAAGGGAAAGATGTAACTCTGTGAGATGAATTCACAGAACACAGAGCAGTTTCTCAGAAAGCTTCTTTCCAGTTTTGAACGGAAGATATTTCCTTTTTCACCATAGCCGTCTATGGGCTTCCAAATATGACTTTGCCAATTCCACAAGAACAGCGTTAGCGAAAGGCTTCTTGAAGGTAACGATGTAACTCAGTGAGATGAATTAACAGAACACAGAGCAGTTTCTCAGAAAGCTTCTTTCCAGTTTTGACCGGAAGATATTTCCTTTTTCACCATAGCCCTCTATGGGCTTCCAAATATCCCTTTGCCAATTCCACAAGAACAGCCTTAGAGAAAGGCTTCTTGAAGGGAAAGATGTAACTCTGTGAGATGAATTAACAGAACACAGAGCAGTTTCTCAGAAAGCTTCTTTCCAGTTTTGAACGGAAGATATTTCCTTTTTCACCATAGGCCTCTATGGGCTTCCAAATATCCCTTTGCCAATTCCACAAGAACAGCCTTAGCGAAAGGCTTCTTGAAGGGAAAGAAGTAACTCTGTGAGATGAATTCAAAGAACACAGAGCAGTTTCTCAGAAAGCTTCTTTCCAATTTTGAACGGAAGATATTTCCTTTTTCACCATAGCCGTCTATGGGCTTCCTAATATCCCTTTGCCAATTCCACAAGAACAGCCTTAGCCAAAGGCTTCTTGAAGGGAAAGATGTAACTCTGTGAGATGAATTAACAGAACACAGAGCAGTTTCTCAGAAAGCTTCTTTCCAGTTTTGAACGGAAGATATTTCCTTTTTCACCATAGCCCTCTATGGGCTTCCAAATATCCCTTTGCCAATTCCACAAGAACAGCCTTAGCGAAAGGCTTCTTGAAGGGAAAGATGTAAATCTGTGAGATGAATTAGCAGAACACAGAGCAGTTTCTCAGAAAGCTTCTTTCCAGTTTTGAACGGAAGATACTTCCTTTTTCACCATAGCCCTCTATGGGCTTGCAAATATCCCTTTGCCAATTCCACAAGAGCAGCCTTAGCGAAAGGCTTCTTGAAGGGAAAGATGTAACTCTGTGAGATGAATTCACAGAACACAGAGCAGTTTCTCAGAAAGCTTCTTTCCAGTTTTGAACGGAAGATATTTCCTTTTTCACCATAGCCGTCTATGGGCTTCCAAATATGACTTTGCCAATTCCACAAGAACAGCGTTAGCGAAAGGCTTCTTGAAGGTAAAGATGTAACTCTGTGAGATGAATTAACAGAACACAGAGCAGTTTCTCAGAAAGCTTCTTTACAGTTTTGAACGGAAGATATTTCCTTTTTCACCATAGCCGTCTAAGGGCTTCCAAATATCGTTTTGACAATTCCACAAGAACAGCCTTAGCGAAAGGCTTCTTGAAGGGAAAGATGTAACTCTGTGAGATGAATTAACAGAACACAGAGCAGTTTCTCAGAAAGCTTCTTTCCAGTTTTGACCGGAAGATATTTCCTTTTTCACCATAGCCCTCTATGGGCTTCCAAATATCCCTTTGCCAATTCCAGAAGAACAGCCTTAGCGAAAGGCTTCTTGAAGGGAAAGATGTAACTCTGTGAGATGAATTCACAGAACACAGAGCAGTTTCTCAGAAAGCTTCTTTCCAGTTTTGAACGGAAGATATTTCCTTTTTCACCATAGGCCTCTATGGGCTTCCAAATATCCCTTTGCCAATGCCACAAGAACAGCATTAGCGAAAGGCTTCTTGAAGGGAAAGATGTAACTCAGTGAGATGAATTAACAGAACACAGAGCAGTTTCTCAGAAAGCTTCTTTCCAGTTTTGACCGGAAGATATTTCCTTTTTCACCATAGCCCTCTATGGGCTTCCAAATATCCCTTTGCCAATTCCACAAGAACAGCCTTAGCGAAAGGCTTCTTGAAGGGAAAGATGTAACTCTGTGAGATGAATTAACAGAACACAGAGCAGTTTCTCAGAAAGCTTCTTTCCAGTTTTGAACGGAAGATATTTCCTTTTTCACCATAGGCCTCTATGGGCTTCCAAATATCCCTTTGCCAATTCCACAAGAACAGCCTTAGCGAAAGGCTTCTTGAAGGGAAAGAAGTAACTCTGTGAGATGAATTCAAAGAACACAGAGCAGTTTCTCAGAAAGCTTCTTTCCAATTTTGAACGGAAGATATTTCCTTTTTCACCATAGCCGTCTATGGGCTTCCTAATATCCCTTTGCCAATTCCACAAGAACAGCCTTAGCCAAAGGCTTCTTGAAGGGAAAGATGTAACTCTGTGAGATGAATTAACAGAACACAGAGCAGTTTCTCAGAAAGCTTCTTTCCAGTTTTGAACGGAAGATATTTCCTTTTTCACCATAGCCCTCTATGGGCTTCCAAATATCCCTTTGCCAATTCCAGAAGAACAGCCTTAGCGAAAGGCTTCTTGAAGGGAAAGATGTAACTCTGTGAGATGAATTAACAGAACACAGAGCAGTTTCTCAGAAACCTTCTTTCCAGTTTTGAACGGAAGATATTTCCTTTTTCACCATAGCCCTCTATGGGCTTCCAAATATCGCTTTGCCAATTCCACAAGAACAACCTTAGCGAAAGGCTTCTTCAAGGGAAAGATGTAACTCTGTGAGATGAATTAACAGAACACAGAGCAGTTTCTCAGAAAGCTTCTTTCCAGTTTTGACCGGAAGATATTTCCTTTTTCACCATAGCCCTCTATGGGCTTCCAAATATCCCTTTGCCATTTCCACAAGAACAGCCTTAGCAAAAGGCTTCTTGAAGGGAAAGATGTAACTCTGTGAGATGAATTCACAGAACACAGAGCAGTTTCTCAGAAAGCTTCTTTCCAGTTTTGAACGGAAGATATTTCCTTTTTCACCATAGCCGTCTATGGTCTTCCAAACATCCCTTTGCCAATTCCACAAGAACAGCCTTAGCGAAAGGCTTCTTGAAGGGAAAGATGTAACTCAGTGAGATGAATTAACAGAACACAGAGCAGTTTCTCAGAAAGCTTCTTTCCAGTTTTGACCGGAAGATATTTCCTTTTTCACCATAGCCCTCTATGGGCTTCCAAATATCCCTTTGCCAATTCCACAAGAACAGCCTTAGCGAAAGGCTTCTTGAAGGGAAAGATGTAACTCTGTGAGATGAATTCACAGAACACAGAGCAGTTTCTCAGAAAGCTTCTTTCCAGTTTTGAACGGAAGATATTTCCTTTTTCACCATAGGCCTCTATGGGCTTCCAAATATCCCTTTGCCAATTCCACAAGAACAGCCTTAGCGAAAGGCTTCTTGAAGGGAAAGAAGTAACTCTGTGAGATGAATTCAAAGAACACAGAGCAGTTTCTCAGAAAGCTTCTTTCCAATTTTGAACGGAAGATATTTCCTTTTTCACCATAGCCGTCTATGGGCTTCCAAATATCCCTTTGCCAATTCCACAAGAACAGCCTTAGCCAAAGGCTTCTTGAAGGGAAAGATGTAACTCTGTGAGATGAATTAACAGAACACAGAGCAGTTTCTCAGAAAGCTTCTTTCCAGTTTTGAACGGAAGATATTTCCTTTTTCACCATAGCCCTCTATGGGCTTCCAAATATCCCTTTGCCAATTCCAGAAGAACAGCCTTAGCGAAAGGCTTCTTGAAGGGAAAGATGTAACTCTGTGAGATGAATTAACAGAACACAGAGCAGTTTCTCAGAAACCTTCTTTCCAGTTTTGAACGGAAGATATTTCCTTTTTCACCATAGCCCTCTATGGGCTTCCAAATATCGCTTTGCCAATTCCACAAGAACAGCCTTAGCGAAAGGCTTCTTGAAGGGAAAGATGTAACTCTGTGAGATGAATTCACAGAACACAGAGCAGTTTCTCAGAAACCTTCTTTCCAGTTTTGAACGGAAGATATTTCCTTTTTCACCATAGCCGTCTACGGGCTTTCAAATATCCCTTTGCCATTTCCAGAAGAACAGCCTTAGCGAAAGGCTTCTTGAAGGGAAAGATGTAACTCTGTGAGATGAATTAACAGAACACAGAGCAGTTTCTCAGAAAGCTTCTTTCCAGTTTTGAAAGGAAGATATTTCCTTTTTCACCATAGGCCTCTATGGGCTTCCAAATATCCCTTTGCCAATTCCACAAGAACAGCCTTAGCGAAAGGCTTCTTGAAGGGAAAGATGTAACTCTGTGAGATGAATTCACAGAACACAGAGCAGTTTCTCAGAAAGCTTCTTTCCCGTTTTGAACGGAAGATCTTTCCTTTTTCACCATAGCCCTCTATGGGCTTGCAAATATCCCTTTGCCAATTCCACAAGAGCAGCCTTAGCGAAAGGCTTCTTGAAGGGAAAGATGTAACTCTGTGAGATGAATTAACAGAACACAGAGCAGTTTCTCAGAAAGCTTCTTTCCAGTTTTGAACGGAAGATATTTCCTTTTTCACCATAGCCCTCTATGGGCTTCCAAATATCCCTTTGCCAATTCCAGAAGAACAGCCTTAGCGAAAGGCTTCTTGAAGGGAAAGATGTAACTCTGTGAGATGAATTCACAGAACACAGAGCAGTTTCTCAGAAAGCTTCTTTCCAGTTTTGAACGGAAGATATTTCCTTTTTCACCATAGCCGTCTATGGGCTTGCAAATATCCCTTTGCCAATTCCACAAGAGCAGCCTTAGCGAAAGGATTCTTGAAGGGAAAGATGTAACTCTGTGAGATGAATTCACAGAACACAGAGCAGTCTCTCAGAAAGCTGCTTTCCAGTTTTGAACGGAAGATATTTCCTTTTACACCATAGCCCTCTATGGGCTTCCAAATATCCCTTTGCCAATTCCACAAGAACAGCCTTAGCGAAAGGCTTCTTGTAGGGAAAGATGTAACTCTGTGAGATGAATTAACAGAACACAGAGCGGTTTCTCAGAAAGCTTCTTTCCAGTTTTTAACGGAAGATATTTCCTTTTTCACCATAGCCCTCTATGGGCTTGCAAATATCCCTTTGCCAATTCCACAAGAGCAGCCTTAGCGAAAGGCTTCTTGAAGGGAAAGATGTAACTCTGTGAGATGAATTCACAGAACACAGAGCAGTTTCTCAGAAAGCTTCTTTCCAGTTTTGAACGGAAGATATTTAATTTTTCACCATAGCCCTCTATGGGCTTCCAAATATCCGTTTGCCAATTCCACAAGAACAGCCTTAGCGAAAGGCTTCTTGAAGGGAAAGATGTAACTCTGTGAGATGAATTCACAGAACACAGAGCAGTTTCTCAGAAAGCTTCTTTCCAATTTTGAACGAAAGATATTTCCTTTTTCACCATAGCCGTCTATGGGCTTCCAAATATCCCTTTTCCAATTCCACAAGAACAGCCTTAGCCAAAGGCTTCTTGAAGGGAAAGATGTAACTCTGTGAGATGAATTAACAGAACACAGAGCAGTTTCTCAGAAAGCTTCTTTCCAGTTTTGAACGGAAGATATTTCCTTTTTCACCATAGCCCTCTAAGGGCTTCCAAATATCCCTTTGCCAATTCCACAAGAACAGCCTTAGCGAAAGGCTTCTTGAAGGGAAAGATGTAACTCTGTGAGATGAATTCACAGAACACAGAGCAGTTTCTCAGAAAGCTTCTTTCCAGTTTTGAACGGAAGATATTTCCTTTTTCACCATAGCCGTCTATGGGCTTCCAAATATCGCTTTGCCAATTCCACAACAACAGCCGTGGCGAAAGGCTTCTTGAAGGGAAAGATGTAACTCTGTGAGATGAATTCACAGAACACAGAGCAGTTTCTCAGAAAGCTTCTTTCCAGTTTTGAACGGAAGATATTTCCTTTTTCACCATAGCCCTCTATGGGCTTCCAAATATCTCTTTGCCAATTCCAAAAGAACAGCCTTAGCGAAAGGCTTCTTGAACGGAAAGATGTAACTCTGTGAGATGAATTCACAGAACACAGAGCAGTTTCTCAGAAAGCTTCTTTCCAGTTTTGAACGGAAGATATTTCCTTTTTCACCATAGCCGTCTATGGGCTTCCAAATATCGCTTTGACAATTCCACAAGAACAGCCTTAGCGAAAGGCTTCTTGAAGGGACAGATGTAACTCTGTGATATGAATTCACAGAACACAGAGCAGTTTCTCAGAAAGCTTTTTTCCAGTTTTGAACGGAAGATATTTCCTTTTTCACCATAGCCCTCTATGGGCTTCCAAATATCACTTTGCCAATTCCAGAAGAACAGCCTTAGCGAAAGGCTTCTTGAAGGGAAAGATGTAACTCTGTGAGATGAATTCACAGAACACAGAGCAGTTTCTCAGAAAGCTTCTTTCCTGTTTTGAACGGAAGATATTTCCTTTTTCACCATAGCCGTCTATGGGCTTGCAAATATCCCTTTGCCAATTCCACAAGAGCAGCCTTAGCGAAAGGATTCTTGAAGGGAAAGATGTAACTCTGTGAGATGAATTCACAGAACACAGAGCAGTTTCTCAGAAAGCTTCTTTCCAGTTTTGAACGGAAGATATTTCCTTTTTCACCATAGCCCTCTATGGGCTTCCAAATATCCCTTTGACAATTCCACAAGAACAGCCTTAGCGAAAGTCTTCTTGAAGGGAAAGATGTAACTCTGTGAGATGAATTCACAGAACACAGAGCAGTTTCTCAGAAAGCTTCTTTCCAGTTTTGAACGGAAGATATTTCCTTTTTCACCATAGCCCTCTATGGGCTTAAAAATATCGCTTTGCCAATTCCACAAGAACAACCTTAGCGAAAGGCTTCTTGAAGGGAAAGATGTAACTCTGTGAGATGAATTAACAGAACACAGAGCAGTTTCTCAGAAAGCTTCTTTCCAGTTTTGAACGGAAGATATTTCCTTTTTCACCATAGCCGCCTATGGGCTTGCAAATATCCCTTTGCCAATTCCACAAGAGTAGCCTTAGCGAAAGGCTTCTTGAAGGGAAAGATGTAACTCTGTGAGATGAATTCACAGAACATAGAGCAGTTTCTCAGAAAGCTTCTTTCCAGTTTTGAACGGAAGATATTTCCTTTTTCACCATAGCCCTCTATGGGCTTCCAAATATCCCTTTGCCAATTCCACAAGAACAGCCTTAGCGAAAGGCTTCTTGAAGGGAAAGATGTAACTCTGTGAGATGAATTCACAGAACACAGAGCAGTTTCTCAGAAAGCTTCTTTCCAGTTTTGAACGGAAGATCTTTCCTTTTTCACCATAGCCCTCTATGGGCTTGCAAATATCCCTTTGCCAATTCCACAAGAGCAGCCTTAGCGAAAGGCTTCTTGAAGGGAAAGATGTAACTCTGTGAGATGAATTAACAGAACACAGAGCAGTTTCTCAGAAAGCTTCTTTCCAGTTTTGAACGGAAGATATTTCCTTTTTCACCATAGCCCTCTATGGGCTTCCAAATATCCCTTTGCCAATTCCAGAAGAACAGCCTTAGCGAAAGGCTTCTTGAAGGGAAAGATGTAACTCTGTGAGATGAATTCACAGAACACAGAGCAGTTTCTCAGAAAGCTTCTTTCCAGTTTTGAACGGAAGATATTTCCTTTTTCACCATAGCCCTCTATGGGCTTGCAAATATCCCTTTGCCAATTCCACAAGAGCAGCCTTAGCGAAAGGATTCTTGAAGGGAAAGATGTAACTCTGTGAGATGAATTCACAGAACACAGAGCAGTTTCTCAGAAAGCTTCTTTCCAATTTTGAACGAAAGATATTTCCTTTTTCACCATAGCCGTCTATGGGCTTCCAAATATCCCTTTGCCAATTCCACAAGAACAGCCTTAGCCAAAGGCTTCTTGAAGGGAAAGATGTAACTCTGTGAGATGAATTAACAGAACACAGAGCAGTTTCTCAGAAAGCTTCTTTCCAGTTTTGAACGGAAGATATTTCCTTTTTCACCATAGCCCTCTAAGGGCTTCCAAATATCCCTTTGCCAATTCCACAATAACAGCCTTAGCGAAAGGCTTCTTGAAGGGAAAGATGTAACTCTGTGAGATGAATTCACAGAACACAGAGCAGTTTCTCAGAAAGCTTCTTTCCAGTTTTGAACGGAAGATATTTCCTTTTTCACCATAGCCGTCTATGGGCTTCCAAATATCGCTTTGCCAATTCCACAACAACAGCCGTGGCGAAAGGCTTCTTGAAGGGAAAGATGTAACTCTGTGAGATAAATTCACAGAACACAGAGCAGTTTCTCAGAAAGCTTCTTTCCAGTTTTGAACGGAAGATATTTCCTTTTTCACCATAGCCCTCTATGGGCTTCCAAATATCTCTTTGCCAATTCCAAAAGAACAGCCTTAGCGAAAGGCTTCTTGAAGGGAAAGATGTAACTCTGTGAGATGAATTCACAGAACACAGAGCAGTTTCTCAGAAAGCTTCTTTCCAGTTTTGAACGGAAGATATTTCCTTTTTCACCACAGCCGTCTATGGGCTTCCAAATATCCCTTTGACAATTCCACAAGAACAGCCTTAGCGAAAGGCTTCTTGAAGGGACAGATGTAACTCTGTGATATGAATTCACAGAACACAGAGCAGTTTCTCAGAAAGCTTCTTTCCAGTTTTGAACGGAAGATATTTCCTTTTTCACCATAGCCCTCTATGGGCTTCCAAATATCACTTTGCCAATTCCAGAAGAACAGCCTTAGCGAAAGGCTTCTTGAAGGGAAAGATGTAACTCTGTGAGATGAATTCACAGAACACAGAGCAGTTTCTCAGAAAGCTTCTTTCCTGTTTTGAACGGAAGATATTTCCTTTTTCACCATAGCCGTCTATGGGCTTGCAAATATCCCTTTGCCAATTCCACAAGAGCAGCCTTAGCGAAAGGATTCTTGAAGGGAAAGATGTAACTCTGTGAGATGAATTCACAGAACACAGAGCAGTTTCTCAGAAAGCTTCTTTCCAGTTTTGAACGGAAGATATTTCCTTTTTCACCATAGCCCTCTATGGGCTTCCAAATATCCCTTTGACAATTCCACAAGAACAGCCTTAGCGAAAGGCTTCTTGAAGGGAAAGATGTAACTCTGTGAGATGAATTCACAGAACACAGAGCAGTTTCTCAGAAAGCTTCTTTCCAGTTTTGAACGGAAGATATTTCCTTTTTCACCATAGCCCTCTATGGGCTTAAAAATATCGCTTTGCCAATTCCACAAGAACAACCTTAGCGAAAGGCTTCTCCAAGGGAAAGATGTAACTCTGTGAGATGAATTAACAGAACACAGAGCAGTTTCTCAGAAAGCTTCTTTCCAGTTTTGACCGGAAGATATTTCCTTTTTCACCATAGCCCTCTATGGGCTTCCAAATATCCCTTTGCCAATTCCACAAGAACAGCCTTAGCGAAAGGCTTCTTGAAGGGAAAGATGTAACTCTGTGAGATGAATTCACAGAACACAGAGCAGTTTCTCAGAAAGCTTCTTTCCAGCTTTGAACGGAAGATATTTCCTTTTTCACCATAGGCCTCTATGGGCTTCCAAATATCCCTTTGCCAATTCCACAAGAACACCCTTAGCGAAAGGCTTCTTGAAGGGAAAGAAGTAACTCTGTGAGATGAATTCACAGAACACAGAGCAGTTTCTCAGAAAGCTTCCTTCCAATTTTCAACGGAAGATATTTCCTTTTTCACCAGAGCCCTCTATGGGCTTCCAAATATCCCTTTGCCAATTCCACAAGAACAGCCTTAGCCAAAGGCTTCTTGAAGGGAAAGATGTAACTCTGTGAGATGAATTAACAGAACACAGAGCAGTTTCTCAGAAAGCTTCTTTCCAGTTTTGAACGGAAGATATTTCCGTTTTCACCAGAGCCCTCTATGGTCTTCCAAATATCCCTTTGCCAATTCCAGAAGAACAGCCTTAGCGAAAGGCTTCTTGAAGGGAAAGATGTAACTCTGTGAGATGAATTAACAGAACACAGAGCAGTTTCTCAGACACCTTCTTTCCAGTTTTGAACGGAAGATATTTCCTTTTTCACCGTAGCCCTCTATGGGCTTCCAAATATCGCTTTGCCAATTCCACAAGAACAGCCTTAGCGAAAGGCTTCTTGAAGGGAAGATGTAACTCTGTGAGATGAATTCACAGAACACAGAGCAGTTTCTCAGAAACCTTCTTTCCAGTTTTCAACGGAAGATATTTCCTTTTTCACCATAGCCGTCTATGGTCTTCCAAATACCGCTTTGCCAATTCCACAAGAACAACCTTAGCGAAAGGCTTCTTCAAGGGAAAGATGTAACACTGTGATATGAATTCACAGAACACAGAGCAGTTTCTCAGAAAGCTTCTTTCCAGGTTTGAACGGAAGATATTTCCTTTTTCACCATAGCCCTCTATGGGCTTCCAAATATCCCCTTGCCAATTCCACAAGAACAGCCTTAGCGAAAGGCTTCTTGAAGGGAAAGATGTAACTCTGTGAGATGAATTAACAGAACACAGAGCAGTTTCTCAGAAAGCTTCTTTCCAGTTTTGAACGGAAGATATTTCCTTTTTCACCATAGCCCTCTATGGGCTTAAAAATATCGCTTTGCCAATTCCACAAGAACAACCTTAGCGAAAGGCTTCTCCAAGGGAAAGATGTAACTCTGTGAGATGAATTAACAGAACACAGAGCAGTTTCTCAGAAAGCTTCTTTCCAGTTTTGAACGGAAGATATTTCCTTTTTCACCATAGCCGCCTATGGGCTTGCAAATATCCCTTTGCCAATTCCACAAGAGTAGCCTTAGCGAAAGGCTTCTTGAAGGGAAAGATGTAACTCTGTGAGATGAATTCACAGAACATAGAGCAGTTTCTCAGAAAGCTTCTTTCCAGTTTTGAACGGAAGATATTTCCTTTTTCACCATAGCCCTCTATGGGCTTCCAAATATCCCTTTGCCAATTCCACAAGAACAGCCTTAGCGAAAGGCTTCTTGAAGGGAAAGATGTAACTCTGTGAGATGAATTCACAGAACACAGAGCAGTTTCTCAGAAAGCTTCTTTCCAGTTTTGAACGGAAGATCTTTCCTTTTTCACCATAGCCCTCTATGGGCTTGCAAATATCCCTTTGCCAATTCCACAAGAGCAGCCTTAGCGAAAGGCTTCTTGAAGGGAAAGATGTAACTCTGTGAGATGAATTAACAGAACACAGAGCAGTTTCTCAGAAAGCTTCTTTCCAGTTTTGAACGGAAGATATTTCCTTTTTCACCATAGCCCTCTATGGGCTTCCAAATATCCCTTTGCCATTTTCACAAGAACAGCCTTAGCGAAAGGCTTCTTGAAGGGAAAGATGTAACTCTGTGAGATGAATTCACAGAACACAGAGCAGTTTCTCAGAAAGCTTCTTTCCAGTTTTGAACGGAAGATATTTCCTTTTTCACCATAGCCGTCTATGGGCTTGCAAATATCCCTTTGCCAATTCCACAAGAGCAGCCTTAGCGAAAGGATTCTTGAAGGGAAAGATGTAACTCTGTGAGATGAATTCACAGAACACAGAGCAGTCTCTCAGAAAGCTGCTTTCCAGTTTTGAACGGAAGATATTTCCTTTTACACCATAGCCCTCTATGGGCTTCCAAATATCCCTTTGCCAATTCCACAAGAACAGCCTTAGCGAAAGGCTTCTTGTAGGGAAAGATGTAACTCTGTGAGATGAATTAACAGAACACAGAGCGGTTTCTCAGAAAGCTTCTTTCCAGTTTTTAACGGAAGATATTTCCTTTTTCACCATAGCCCTCTATGGGCTTGCAAATATCCCTTTGCCAATTCCACAAGAGCAGCCTTAGCGAAAGGCTTCTTGAAGGGAAAGATGTAACTCTGTGAGATGAATTCACAGAACACAGAGCAGTTTCTCAGAAAGCTTCTTTCCAGTTTTGAACGGAAGATATTTAATTTTTCACCATAGCCCTCTATGGGCTTCCAAATATCCGTTTGCCAATTCCACAAGAACAGCCTTAGCGAAAGGCTTCTTGAAGGGAAAGATGTAACTCTGTGAGATGAATTCACAGAACACAGAGCAGTTTCTCAGAAAGCTTCTTTCCAATTTTGAACGAAAGATATTTCCTTTTTCACCATAGCCGTCTATGGGCTTCCAAATATCCCTTTTCCAATTCCACAAGAACAGCCTTAGCCAAAGGCTTCTTGAAGGGAAGATGTAACTCTGTGAGATGAATTAACAGAACACAGAGCAGTTTCTCAGAAAGCTTCTTTCCAGTTTTGAACGGAAGATATTTCCTTTTTCACCATAGCCCTCTAAGGGCTTCCAAATATCCCTTTGCCAATTCCACAAGAACAGCCTTAGCGAAAGGCTTCTTGAAGGGAAAGATGTAACTCTGTGAGATGAATTCACAGAACACAGAGCAGTTTCTCAGAAAGCTTCTTTCCAGTTTTGAACGGAAGATATTTCCTTTTTCACCATAGCCGTCTATGGGCTTCCAAATATCGCTTTGCCAATTCCACAACAACAGCCGTGGCGAAAGGCTTCTTGAAGGGAAAGATGTAACTCTGTGAGATGAATTCACAGAACACAGAGCAGTTTCTCAGAAAGCTTCTTTCCAGTTTTGAACGGAAGATATTTCCTTTTTCACCATAGCCCTCTATGGGCTTCCAAATATCTCTTTGCCAATTCCAAAAGAACAGCCTTAGCGAAAGGCTTCTTGAAGGGAAAGATGTAACTCTGTGAGATGAATTCACAGAACACAGAGCAGTTTCTCAGAAAGCTTCTTTCCAGTTTTGAACGGAAGATATTTCCTTTTTCACCATAGCCGTCTATGGGCTTCCAAATATCGCTTTGACAATTCCACAAGAACAGCCTTAGCGAAAGGCTTCTTGAAGGGACAGATGTAACTCTGTGATATGAATTCACAGAACACAGAGCAGTTTCTCAGAAAGCTTTTTTCCAGTTTTGAACGGAAGATATTTCCTTTTTCACCATAGCCCTCTATGGGCTTCCAAATATCACTTTGCCAATTCCAGAAGAACAGCCTTAGCGAAAGGCTTCTTGAAGGGAAAGATGTAACTCTGTGAGATGAATTCACAGAACACAGAGCAGTTTCTCAGAAAGCTTCTTTCCTGTTTTGAACGGAAGATATTTCCTTTTTCACCATAGCCGTCTATGGGCTTGCAAATATCCCTTTGCCAATTCCACAAGAGCAGCCTTAGCGAAAGGATTCTTGAAGGGAAAGATGTAACTCTGTGAGATGAATTCACAGAACACAGAGCAGTTTCTCAGAAAGCTTCTTTCCAGTTTTGAACGGAAGATATTTCCTTTTTCACCATAGCCCTCTATGGGCTTCCAAATATCCCTTTGACAATTCCACAAGAACAGCCTTAGCGAAAGGCTTCTTGAAGGGAAAGTTGTAACTCTGTGAGATGAATTCACAGAACACAGAGCAGTTTCTCAGAAAGCTTCTTTCCAGTTTTGAACGGAAGATATTTCCTTTTTCACCATAGCCCTCTATGGGCTTAAAAATATCGCTTTGCCAATTCCACAAGAACAACCTTAGCGAAAGGCTTCTCCAAGGGAAAGATGTAACTCTGTGAGATGAATTCACAGAACACAGAGCAGTTTCTCAGAAAGCTTCTTTCCAGTTTTGAACGGAAGATATTTCCTTTTTCACCATAGCCGCCTATGGGCTTGCAAATATCCCTTTGCCAATTCCACAAGAGTAGCCTTAGCGAAAGGCTTCTTGAAGGGAAAGATGTAACTCTGTGAGATGAATTCACAGAACATAGAGCAGTTTCTCAGAAAGCTTCTTTCCAGTTTTGAACGGAAGATATTTCCTTTTTCACCATAGCCCTCTATGGGCTTCCAAATATCCCTTTGCCAATTCCACAAGAACAGCCTTAGCGAAAGGCTTCTTGAAGGGAAAGATGTAACTCTGTGAGATGAATTCACAGAACACAGAGCAGTTTCTCAGAAAGCTTCTTTCCAGTTTTGAACGGAAGATCTTTCCTTTTTCACCATAGCCCTCTATGGGCTTGCAAATATCCCTTTGCCAATTCCACAAGAGCAGCCTTAGCGAAAGGCTTCTTGAAGGGAAAGATGTAACTCTGTGAGATGAATTAACAGAACACAGAGCAGTTTCTCAGAAAGCTTCTTTCCAGTTTTGAACGGAAGATATTTCCTTTTTCACCGTAGCCCTCTATGGGCTTCCAAATATCCCTTTGCCAATTCCAGAAGAACAGCCTTAGCGAAAGGCTTCTTGAAGGGAAAGATGTAACTCTGTGAGATGAATTCACAGAACACAGAGCAGTTTCTCAGAAAGCTTCTTTCCAGTTTTGAACGGAAGATATTTCCTTTTTCATCATAGCCGCCTATGGGCTTGCAAATATCCCTTTGCCAATTCCACAAGAGCAGCCTTAGCGAAAGGATTCTTGAAGGGAAAGATGTAACTCTGTGAGATGAATTCACAGAACACAGAGCAGTCTCTCAGAAAGCTGCTTTCCAGTTTTGAACGGAAGATATTTCCTTTTACACCATAGCCCTCTATGGGCTTCCAAATATCCCTTTGCCAATTCCACAAGAACAGCCTTAGCGAAAGGCTTCTTGTAGGGAAAGATGTAACTCTGTGAGATGAATTAACAGAACACAGAGCGGTTTCTCAGAAAGCTTCTTTCCAGTTTTTAACGGAAGATATTTCCTTTTTCACCATAGCCCTCTATGGGCTTGCAAATATCCCTTTGCCAATTCCACAAGAGCAGCCTTAGCGAAAGGCTTCTTGAAGGGAAAGATGTAACTCTGTGAGATGAATTCACAGAACACAGAGCAGTTTCTCAGAAAGCTTCTTTCCAGTTTTGAACGGAAGATATTTAATTTTTCACCATAGCCCTCTATGGGCTTCCAAATATCCGTTTGCCAATTCCACAAGAACAGCCTTAGCGAAAGGCTTCTTGAAGGGAAAGATGTAACTCTGTGAGATGAATTCACAGAACACAGAGCAGTTTCTCAGAAAGCTTCTTTCCAATTTTGAACGAAAGATATTTCCTTTTTCACCATAGCCGTCTATGGGCTTCCAAATATCCCTTTTCCAATTCCACAAGAACAGCCTTAGCCAAAGGCTTCTTGAAGGGAAAGATGTAACTCTGTGAGATGAATTAACAGAACACAGAGCAGTTTCTCAGAAAGCTTCTTTCCAGTTTTGAACGGAAGATATTTCCTTTTTCACCATAGCCCTCTAAGGGCTTCCAAATATCCCTTTGCCAATTCCACAATAACAGCCTTAGCAAAAGGCTTCTTGAAGGGAAAGATGTAACTCTGTGAGATGAATTCACAGAACACAGAGCAGTTTCTCAGAAAGCTTCTTTCCAGTTTTGAACGGAAGATATTTCCTTTTTCACCATAGCCGTCTATGGGCTTCCAAATATCGCTTTGCCAATTCCACAAGAACAGCGTTAGCGAAAGGCTTCTTGAAGGTAAAGATGTAACTCTGTGAGATGAATTAACAGAACACAGAGCAGTTTCTCAGAAAGCTTCTTTCCAGTTTTGAACGGAAGATATTTCCTTTTTCACCATAGCCCTCTATGGGCTTCCAAATATCTCTTTGCCAATTCCACAAGAACAGCCTTAGCGAAAGGCTTCTTGAAGGGAAAGATGTAACTCTGTGAGATGAATTCACAGAACACAGAGCAGTTTCTCAGAAAGCTTCTTTCCAGTTTTGAACGGAAGATATTTCCTTTTTCACCATAGCCGTCTATGGGCTTCCAAATATCGCTTTGACAATTCCACAAGAACAGCCTTAGCGAAAGGCTTCTTGAAGGGAAAGATGTAACTCTGTGAGATGAATTCACAGAACACAGAGCAGTTTCTCAGAAAGCTTCTTTCCAGTTTTGAACGGAAGATATTTCCTTTTTCACCATAGCCCTCTATGGGCTTCCAAATATCCCTTTGCCAATTCCAGAAGAACAGCCTTAGCGAAAGGCTTCTTGAAGGGAAAGATGTAACTCTGTGAGATGAATTCACAGAACACAGAGCAGTTTCTCAGAAAGCTTCTTTCCAGTTTTGAACGGAAGATATTTCCTTTTTCAACATAGCCGTCTATGGGCTTGCAAATATCCCTTTGCCAATTCCACAAGAGCAGCCTTAGCGAAAGGATTCTTGAAGAGAAAGATGTAACTCTGTGAGATGAATTCACAGAACACAGAGCAGTTTCTCAGAAAGCTTCTTTCCAGTTTTGAACGGAAGATATTTCCTTTTTCACCATAGCCCTCTATGGGCTTCCAAATATCCCTTTGACAATTCCACAAGAACAGCCTTAGCGAAAGGCTTATGAAGGGAAAGATGTAACTCTGTGAGATGAATTCACAGAACACAGAGCAGTTTCTCAGAAAGCTTCTTTCCAGTTTTGAACGGAAGATATTTCCTTTTTCACCATAGCCCTCTATGGGCTTAAAAATATCGCTTTGCCAATTCCACAAGAACAACCTTAGCGAAAGGCTTCTCCAAGGGAAAGATGTAACTCTGTGAGATGAATTAACAGAACACAGAGCAGTTTCTCAGAAAGCTTCTTTCCAGTTTTGACCGGAAGATATTTCCTTTTTCACCATAGCCCTCTATGGGCTTCCAAATATCCCTTTGCCAATTCCACAAGAACAGCCTTAGCGAAAGGCTTCTTGAAGGGAAAGATGTAACTGTGTGAGATGAATTCACAGAACACAGAGCAGTTTCTCAGAAAGCTTCTTTCCAGCTTTGAACGGAAGATATTTCCTTTTTCACCATAGGCCTCTATGGGCTTCCAAATATCCCTTTGCCAATTCCACAAGAACACCCTTAGCGAAAGGCTTCTTGAAGGGAAAGAAGTAACTCTGTGAGATGAATTCACAGAACACAGAGCAGTCTCTCAGAAAGCTTCCTTCCAATTTTCAACGGAAGATATTTCCTTTTACACCATAGCCCTCTATGGGCTTCCAAATATCCCTTTGCCAATTCCACAAGAACAGCCTTAGCGAAAGGCTTCTTGAAGGGAAAGATGTAACTCTGTGAGATGAATTAACAGAACACAGAGCGGTTTCTCAGAAAGCTTCTTTCCAGTTTTTAACGGAAGATATTTCCTTTTTCACCATAGCCCTCTATGGGCTTGAAAATATCCCTTTGCCAATTCCACAAGAGCAGCCTTAGCGAAAGGCTTCTTGAAGGGAAAGATGTAACTCTGTGAGATGAATTCACAGAACACAGAGCAGTTTCTCAGAAAGCTTCTTTCCAGTTTTGAACGGAAGATATTTAATTTTTCACCATAGCCCTCTATGGGCTTCCAAATATCCGTTTGCCAATTCCACAAGAACAGCCTTAGCGAAAGGCTTCTTGAAGGGAAAGATGTAACTCTGTGAGATGAATTCACAGAACACAGAGCAGTTTCTCAGAAAGCTTCTTTCCAGTTTTGAACGGAAGATATTTCCTTTTTCACCATAGCCGTCTATGGGCTTCCAAATATCGCTTTGACAATTCCACAAGAACAGCCTTAGCGAAAGGCTTCTTGAAGGGACAGATGTAACTCTGTGAGATGAATTCACAGAACACAGAGCAGTTTCTCAGAAAGCTTCTTTCCAGTTTTGAACGGAAGATATTTCCTTTTTCACCATAGCCGTCTATGGGCTTCCAAATATGACTTTGCCAATTCCACAAGAACAGCCTTAGCGAAAGGCTTCTTGAAGGGAAAGATGTAACTCTGTGAGATGAATTAACAGAACACAGAGCAGTTTCTCAGAAACCTTCTTTCCAGTTTTGAACGGAAGATATTTCCCTTTTCACCATAGCCCTCTATGGGCTTCCAAATATCCCTTTGCCAATTCCACAAGAACAGCCTTAGCGAAAGGCTTCTTGAAGGGAAAGATGTAACTCTGTGAGATGAATTCACAGAACACAGAGCAGTTTCTCTGAAAGCTTCTTTCCAGTTTTGAACGGAAGATATTTCCTTTTTCACCATAGCCCTCTATGGGCTTCCAAATATCCCTTTGACAATTCCACAAGAACAGCCTTAGCGAAAGGCTTCTTGAAGGGAAAGATGTAACTCTGTGAGATGAATTCACAGAACACAGAGCAGTTTCTCAGAAAGCTTCTTTCCAGTTTTGAACGGAAGATATTTCCTTTTTCACCATAGCCCTCTAAGGGCTTAAAAATATCGCTTTGCCAATTCCACAAGAACAGCCTTAGCGAAAGGCTTCTTGAAGGGAAAGATGTAACTCTGTGAGATGAATTAACAGAACACAGAGCAGTTTCTCAGAAAGCTTCTTTCCAGTTTTGACCGGAAGATATTTCCTTTTTCACCATAGCCCTCTATGGGCTTCCAAATATCCCTTTGCCAATTCCAGAAGAACAGCCTTAGCGAAAGGCTTCTTGAAGGGAAAGATGTAACTCTGTGAGATGAATTCACAGAACACAGAGCAGTTTCTCAGAAAGTTTCTTTCCAGTTTTGAACGGAAGATATTTCCTTTTTCACCATAGCCCTCTATGGGCTTCCAAATATCCCTTTGCCAATTCCAGAAGAACAGCCTTAGCGAAAGGCTTCTTGAAGGGAAAGATGTAACTCTGTGAGATGAATTAACAGAACACAGAGCAGTTTCTCAGAAAGCTTCTTTCCAGTTTTGAACGGAAGATATTTCCTTTTTCACCATAGGCCTCTATGGGCTTCCAAATATCCCTTTGCCAATTCCACAAGAACAGCCTTAGCGAAAGGCTTCTTGAAGGGAAAGAAGTAACTCTGTGAGATGAATTCAAAGAACACAGAGCAGTTTCTCAGAAAGCTTCTTTCCAATTTTGAACGGAAGATATTTCCTTTTTCACCATAGCCGTCTATGGGCTTCCTAATATCCCTTTGCCAATTCCACAAGAACAGCCTTAGCCAAAGGCTTCTTGAAGGGAAAGATGTAACTCTGTGAGATGAATTAACAGAACACAGAGCAGTTTCTCAGAAAGCTTCTTTCCAGTTTTGAACGGAAGATATTTCCTTTTTCACCATAGCCCTCTATGGGCTTCCAAATATCCCTTTGCCAATTCCAGAAGAACAGCCTTAGCGAAAGGCTTCTTGAAGGGAAAGATGTAACTCTGTGAGATGAATTAACAGAACACAGAGCAGTTTCTCAGAAACCTTCTTTCCAGTTTTGAACGGAAGATATTTCCTTTTTCACCATAGCCCTCTATGGGCTTCCAAATATCGCTTTGCCAATTCCACAAGAACAGCCTTAGCGAAAGGCTTCTTGAAGGGAAAGATGTAACTCTGTGAGATGAATTCACAGAACACAGAGCAGTTTCTCAGAAACCTTCTTTCCAGTTTTGAACGGAAGATATTTCCTTTTTCACCATAGCCGTCTATGGGCTTTCAAATATCCCTTTGCCATTTCCAGAAGAACAGCCTTAGCGAAAGGCTTCTTGAAGGGTAAGATGTAACTCTGTGAGATGAATTAACAGAACACAGAGCAGTTTCTCAGAAAGCTTCTTTCCAGTTTTGAAAGGAAGATATTTCCTTTTTCACCATAGGCCTCTATGGGCTTCCAAATATCCCTTTGCCAATTCCACAAGAACAGCCTTAGCGAAAGGCTTCTTGAAGGGAAAGATGTAACTCTGTGAGATGAATTCACAGAACACAGAGCAGTTTCTCAGAAAGCTTCTTTCCAGTTTTGAACGGAAGATATTTCCTTTCTCACCATAGCCCTCTATGGGCTTGCAAATATCCCTTTGCCAATTCCACAAGAGCAGCCTTAGCGAAAGGCTTCTTGAAGGGAAGGATGTAACTCTGTGAGATGAATTAACAGAACACAGAGCAGTTTCTCAGAAAGCTTCTTTCCAGTTTTGAACGGAAGATATTTCCTTTTTCACCATAGCCCTCTATGGGCTTCCAAATATCCCTTTGCCAATTCCAGAAGAACAGCCTTAGCGAAAGGCTTCTTGAAGGGAAAGATGTAACTCTGTGAGATGAATTCACAGAAAACAGAGCAGTTTCTCAGAAAGCTTCTTTCCAGTTTTGAACGGAAGATATTTCCTTTTTCACCATAGCCGTCTATGGGCTTGCAAATATCCCTTTGCCAATTCCACAAGAGCAGCCTTAGCGAAAGGATTCTTGAAGGGAAAGATGTAACTCTGTGAGATGAATTCACAGAACACAGAGCAGTTTCTCAGAAAGCTTCTTTCCAGTTTTGAATGGAAGATATTTCCTTTTACACCATAGCCCTCTATGGGCTTCCAAATATCCCTTTGCCAATTCCACAAGAACAGCCTTAGCGAAAGGCTTCTTGAAGGGAAAGATGTAACTCTGTGAGATGAATTAACAGAACACAGAGCGGTTTCTCAGAAAGCTTCTTTCCAGTTTTTAACGGAAGATATTTCCTTTTTCACCATAGCCCTCTATGGGCTTGCAAATATCCCTTTGCCAATTCCACAAGAGCAGCCTTAGCGAAAGGCTTCTTGAAGGGAAAGATGTAACTCTGTGAGATGAATTAACAGAACACAGAGCAGTTTCTCAGAAAGCTTCTTTCCAGTTTTGAACGGAAGATATTTCCTTTTTCACCATAGCCCTCTATGGGATTCCAAATATCCCTTTACCAATTCCGCAAGAACAGCCTTAGCGAAAGGCTTCTTGAAGGGAAAGATGTAAATCTGTGAGATGAATTAACAGAACACAGAGCAGTTTCTCAGAAAGCTTCTTTCCAGTTTTGAACGGAAGATATTTCCTTTTTTACCATAGCCCTCTATGGGCTTCCAAATATCCCTTTGCCAATTCCAGAAGAACAGCCTTAGCGAAAGGCTTCTTGAAGGGAAAGATGTAACTCTGTGAGATGAATTAACAGAACACAGAGCAGTTTCTTAGAAAGCTTCTTTCCAGTTTTGAACGGAAGATATTTCCTTTTTCACCATAGGACTCTAAGGGCTTCCAAATATCCCTTTGCCAATTCCACAAGAACAGCCTTAGCGAAAGGCTTCTTGAAGGGAAAGATGAAACTCTGTGAGATAAATTCACAAAACACAGAGCAGTTTCTCAGAAAGCTTCTTTCCAGTTTTGAACGGAAGATATTTCCTTTTTCACCATAGCCGTCTATGGGCTTCCAAATATCCGTTTGCCAATTCCACAAGAACAGACTTAGCGAAAGGTTTCTTGAAGGGAAAGATGTAACTCTGTGAGATGAATTCACAGAACACAGAGCAGTTTCTCAGAAAGCTTCTTTCCAGTTTTGAACGGAAGATATTTCCTTTTTCACCATAGACCTCTATGGGCTTCCAGATATCCCTTTGCCAATTCCAGAAGAACAGCCTTAGCGAAAGGCTTCTTGAAGGGAAAGATGTAACTCTGTGAGATGAATTCACGGAACACAGAGCAGTTTCTCAGAAAGCTTCTTTCCAGTTTTGAACGGAAGATATTTCCTTTTTCACCATAGTCGTCTAAGGGCTTCCAAATATCGCTTTGACAATTCCACAAGAACAGCCTTAGCGAAAGGCTTCTTGAAGGGAAAGATGTAACTCTGTGAGATGAATTCACAGAACACAGAGCAGTTTCTCAGAAAGCTTCTTTCCAGTTTTGAAAGGAAGATATTTCCTTTTTAACCATAGCCGTCTATGGGCTTCCAAATATCCCTTTGCCAATTCCTCAAGAACAGCCTTAGCGAAAGGCTTCTTGAAGGGAAAGATGTAACTCTGTGAGATGAATTAACAGAACACAGAGCAGTTTCTCAGAAAGCTTCTTTCCAGTTTTGAACGGAAGATATTTCCTTTTTCACCATAGCCCTCTATGGGCTTCCAAATATCCCTTTGCCAATTCCACAAGAACAGCCTTAGCGAAAGGCTTCTTGAAGGGAAAGATGTAACTCTGTGAGATGAATTAACAGAACACAGAGCAGTTTCTCAGAAAGCTTCTTTCCAGTTTTGAACGGAAGATATTTCCTTTTTCACCATAGCCCTCTATGGGCTTCCAAATATCGCTTTGCCAATTCCACAAGAACAACCTTAGCGAAAGGCTTCTTCAAGGGAAAGATGTAACTCTGTGAGATGAATTAACAGAACACAGAGCAGTTTCTCAGAAAGCTTCTTTCCAGTTTTGACCGGAAGATATTTCCTTTTTCACCATAGCCCTCTATGGGCTTGCAAATATCCCTTTGCCAATTCCACAAGAGCAGCCTTAGCGAAAGGCTTCTTGAAGGGAAAGATGTAACTCTGTGAGATGAATTAACAGAACACAGAGCAGTTTCTCAGAAAGCTTCTTTCCAGTTTTGAACGGAAGATATTTCCTTTTTCACCATAGCCCTCTATGGGCTTCCAAATATCCCTTTGCCAATTCCAGAAGAACAGCCTTAGCGAAAGGCTTCTTGAAGGGAAAGATGTAACTCTGTGAGATGAATTCACAGAACACAGAGCAGTTTCTCAGAAAGCTTCTTTCCAGTTTTGAACGGAAGATATTTCCTTTTTCACCATAGCCGTCTATGGGCTTGCAAATATCCCTTTGCCAATTCCACAAGAGCAGCCTTAGCGAAAGGATTCTTGAAGGGAAAGATGTAACTCTGTGAGATGAATTCACAGAACACAGAGCAGTCTCTCAGAAAGCTGCTTTCCAGTTTTGAACGGAAGATATTTCCTTTTACACCATAGCCCTCTATGGGCTTCCAAATATCCCTTTGCCAATTCCACAAGAACAGCCTTAGCGAAAGGCTTCTTGAAGGGAAAGATGTAACTCTGTGAGATGAATTAACAGAACACAGAGCGGTTTCTCAGAAAGCTTCTTTCCAGTTTTTAACGGAAGATATTTCCTTTTTCACCATAGCCCTCTATGGGCTTGAAAATATCCCTTTGCCAATTCCACAAGAGCAGCCTTAGCGAAAGGCTTCTTGAAGGGAAAGATGTAACTCTGTGAGATGAATTCACAGAACACAGAGCAGTTTCTCAGAAAGCTTCTTTCCAGTTTTGAACGGAAGATATTTAATTTTTCACCATAGCCCTCTATGGGCTTCCAAATATCCGTTTGCCAATTCCACAAGAACAGCCTTAGCGAAAGGCTTCTTGAAGGGAAAGATGTAACTCTGTGAGATGAATTCACAGAACACAGAGCAGTTTCTCAGAAAGCTTCTTTCCAGTTTTGAACGGAAGATATTTCCTTTTTCACCATAGCCGTCTATGGGCTTCCAAATATCGCTTTGACAATTCCACAAGAACAGCCTTAGCGAAAGGCTTCTTGAAGGGACAGATGTAACTCTGTGAGATGAATTCACAGAACACAGAGCAGTTTCTCAGAAAGCTTCTTTCCAGTTTTGAACGGAAGATATTTCCTTTTTCACCATAGCCGTCTATGGGCTTCCAAATATGACTTTGCCAATTCCACAAGAACAGCCTTAGCGAAAGGCTTCTTGAAGGGAAAGATGTAACTCTGTGAGATGAATTAACAGAACACAGAGCAGTTTCTCAGAAACCTTCTTTCCAGTTTTGAACGGAAGATATTTCCTTTTTCACCATAGCCCTCTATGGGCTTCCAAATATCCCTTTGCCAATTCCACAAGAACAGCCTTAGCGAAAGGCTTCTTGAAGGGAAAGATGTAACTCTGTGAGATGAATTCACAGAACACAGAGCAGTTTCTCTGAAAGCTTCTTTCCAGTTTTGAACGGAAGATATTTCCTTTTTCACCATAGCCCTCTATGGGCTTCCAAATATCGCTTTGCCAATTCCACAAGAACAACCTTAGCGAAAGGCTTCTTGAAGGGAAAGATGTAACTCTGTGAGATGAATTAACAGAACACAGAGCAGTTTCTCAGAAAGCTTCTTTCCAGTTTTGACCGGAAGATATTTCCTTTTTCACCATAGCCCTCTATGGGCTTCCAAATATCCCTTTGCCAATTCCACAAGAACAGACTTAGCGAAAGGCTTCTTGAAGGGAAAGATGTAACTCTGTGAGATGAATTCACAGAACACAGAGCAGTTTCTCAGAAAGCTTCTTTCCAGCTTTGAACGGAAGATATTTCCTTTTTCACCATAGGCCTCTATGGGCTTCCAAATATCCCTTTGCCAATTCCACAAGAACACCCTTAGCGAAAGGCTTCTTGAAGGGAAAGAAGTAACTCTGTGAGATGAATTCACAGAACACAGAGCAGTTTCTCAGAAAGCTTCCTTCCAATTTTCAACGGAAGATATTTCCTTTTTCACCATAGCCGTCTATGGGCTTCCAAATATCCCTTTGCCAATTCCACAAGAACAGCCTTAGCCAAAGGCTTCTTGAAGGGAAAGATGTAACTCTGTGAGATGAATTAACAGAACACAGAGCAGTTTCTCAGAAAGCTTCTTTCCAGTTTTGAACGGAAGATATTTCCGTTTTCACCAGAGCCCTCTATGGTCTTCCAAATATCCTTTTGCCAATTCCAGAAGAACAGCCTTAGCGAAAGGCTTCTTGAAGGGAAAGATGTAACTCTGTGAGATGAATTAACAGAACACAGAGCAGTTTCTCAGACACCTTCTTTCCAGTTTTGAACGGAAGATATTTCCTTTTACACCATAGCCCTCTATGGGCTTCCAAATATCCCTTTGCCAATTCCACAAGAACAGCCTTAGCGAAAGGCTTCTTGAAGGGAAAGATGTAACTCTGTGAGATGAATTAGCAGAACACAGAGCAGATTCTCAGAAAGCTTCTTTCCAGTTTTGAACGGAAGATATTTCCTTTTTCACCATAGCCCTCTATGGGCTTCCAAATATCCCTTTGCTAATTCCACAAGAACAGCCTTAGCGAAAGGCTTCTTGAAGGGAAAGAAGTAACTCTGTGAGATGAATTCACAGAACACAGAGCAGTTTCTCAGAAAGCTTCCTTCCAATTTTCAACGGAAGATATTTCCTTTTTCACCATAGCCGTCTATGGGCTTGCAAATATCCCTTTGCCAATTCCACAAGAGCAGCCTTAGCGAAAGGATTCTTGAAGGGAAAGATGTAACTCTGTGAGATGAATTCACAGAACACAGAGCAGTTTCTCAGAAAGCTTCTTTCCTGTTTTGAACGGAAGATATTTCCTTTTTCACCATAGCCCTCTATGGGCTTCCAAATATCCCTTTGCCAATTCCACAAGAACAGCCTTAGCGAAAGGCTTCTTGAAGGGAAAGATGTAACTCTGTGAGATGAATTAGCAGAACACAGAGCAGATTCTCAGAAAGCTTCTTTCCAGTTTTGAACGGAAGATATTTCCTTTTTCACCATAGCCCTCTATGGGCTTGCAAATATCCCTTTGCCAATTCCACAAGAGCAGCCTTAGCGAAAGGCTCCTTGAAGGGAAAGATGTAACTCTGTGAGATGAATTCACAGAACACAGAGCAGTTTCTCAGAAAGCTTCTTTCCAGTTTTGAACGGAAGATATTTCCCTTTTCACCATAGCCCTCTATGGGCTTCCAAATATCCCTTTGCCAATTCCACAAGAACAGCCTTAGCGAAAGGCTTCTTGAAGGGAAAGATGTAACTCTGTGAGATGAATTCACAGAACACAGAGCAGTTTCTCAGAAAGCTTCTTTCCAGTTTTGAACGGAAGATATTTCCTTTTTCACCATAGCCGTCTATGGGCTTCCAAATATCGCTTTGACAATTCCACAAGAACAGCCTTAGCGAAAGGCTTCTTGAAGGGAAAGATGTAACTCTGTGAGATGAATTCACAGAACACAGAGCAGTTTCTCAGAAAGCTTCTTTCCAGTTTTGAACGGAAGATATTTCCTTTTTCACCATAGCTCTCTATGGGCTTCCAAATATCCCTTTGCCAATTCCAGAAGAACAGCCTTAGCGAAAGGCTTCTTGAAGGGAAAGATGTAACTCTGTGAGATGAATTCACAGAACACAGAGCAGTTTCTCAGAAAGCTTCTTTCCAGTTTTGAACGGAAGATATTTCCTTTTTCAACATAGCCGTCTATGGGCTTGCAAATATCCCTTTGCCAATTCCACAAGAGCAGCCTTAGCGAAAGGATTCTTGAAGGGAAAGATGTAACTCTGTGAGATGAATTCACAGAACACAGAGCAGTTTCTCAGAAAGCTTCTTTCCAGTTTTGAACGGAAGATATTTCCTTTTTCACCATAGCCCTCTATGGGCTTCCAAATATCCCTTTGCCAATTCCACAAGAACAGCCTTAGCGAAAGGCTTCTTGAAGGGAAAGATGTAACTCTGTGAGATGAATTAGCAGAACACAGAGCAGTTTCTCAGAAAGCTTCTTTCCAGTTTTGAACGGAAGATACTTCCTTTTTCACCATAGCCCTCTATGGGCTTGCAAATATCCCTTTGCCAATTCCACAAGAGCAGCCTTAGCGAAAGGCTTCTTGAAGGGAAAGATGTAACTCTGTGAGATGAATTCACAGAACACAGAGCAGTTTCTCAGAAAGCTTCTTTCCAGTTTTGAACGGAAGATATTTCCTTTTTCACCATAGCCGTCTATGGGCTTCCAAATATGACTTTGCCAATTCCACAAGAACAGCGTTAGCGAAAGGCTTCTTGAAGGTAAAGATGTAACTCTGTGAGATGAATTAACAGAACACAGAGCAGTTTCTCAGAAAGCTTCTTTACAGTTTTGAACGGAAGATATTTCCTTTTTCACCATAGCCGTCTAAGGGCTTCCAAATATCGCTTTGACAATTCCACAAGAACAGCCTTAGCGAAAGGCTTCTTGAAGGGAAAGATGTAACTCTGTGAGATGAATTAACAGAACACAGAGCAGTTTCTC
Source organism: Chlorocebus sabaeus (assembly GCF_047675955.1). Classification (NCBI taxonomy): domain Eukaryota; kingdom Metazoa; phylum Chordata; class Mammalia; order Primates; family Cercopithecidae; genus Chlorocebus; species Chlorocebus sabaeus. The sequence continues at coordinate 26,525,895 of NC_132921.1, forward strand.
AGAAAGCTTCTTTCCAGTTTTGACCGGAAGATATTTCCTTTTTCACCATAGCCCTCTATGGGCTTCCAAATATCCCTTTGCCAATTCCAGAAGAACAGCCTTAGCGAAAGGCTTCTTGAAGGGAAAGATGTAACTCTGTGAGATGAATTCACAGAACACAGAGCAGTTTCTCAGAAAGCTTCTTTCCAGTTTTGAACGGAAGATATTTCCTTTTTCACCATAGGCCTCTATGGGCTTCCAAATATCCCTTTGCCAATTCCACAAGAACAGCCTTAGCGAAAGGCTTCTTGAAGGGAAAGATGTAACTCAGTGAGATGAATTAACAGAACACAGAGCAGTTTCTCAGAAAGCTTCTTTCCAGTTTTGACCGGAAGATATTTCCTTTTTCACCATAGCCCTCTATGGGCTTCCAAATATCCCTTTGCCAATTCCACAAGAACAGCCTTAGCGAAAGGCTTCTTGAAGGGAAAGATGTAACTCTGTGAGATGAATTAACAGAACACAGAGCAGTTTCTCAGAAAGCTTCTTTCCAGTTTTGAACGGAAGATATTTCCTTTTTCACCATAGGCCTCTATGGGCTTCCAAATATCCCTTTGCCAATTCCACAAGAACAGCCTTAGCGAAAGGCTTCTTGAAGGGAAAGAAGTAACTCTGTGAGATGAATTCAAAGAACACAGAGCAGTTTCTCAGAAAGCTTCTTTCCAATTTTGAACGGAAGATATTTCCTTTTTCACCATAGCCGTCTATGGGCTTCCTAATATCCCTTTGCCAATTCCACAAGAACAGCCTTAGCCAAAGGCTTCTTGAAGGGAAAGATGTAACTCTGTGAGATGAATTAACAGAACACAGAGCAGTTTCTCAGAAAGCTTCTTTCCAGTTTTGAACGGAAGATATTTCCGTTTTCACCAGAGCCCTCTATGGTCTTCCAAATATCCTTTTGCCAATTCCAGAAGAACAGCCTTAGCGAAAGGCTTCTTGAAGGGAAAGATGTAACTCTGTGAGATGAATTAACAGAACACAGAGCAGTTTCTCAGACACCTTCTTTCCAGTTTTGAACGGAAGATATTTCCTTTTACACCATAGCCCTCTATGGGCTTCCAAATATCCCTTTGCCAATTCCACAAGAACAGCCTTAGCGAAAGGCTTCTTGAAGGGAAAGATGTAACTCTGTGAGATGAATTAGCAGAACACAGAGCAGATTCTCCGAAAGCTTCTTTCCAGTTTTGAACGGAAGATATTTCCTTTTTCACCATAGCCCTCTATGGGCTTCCAAATATCCCTTTGCTAATTCCACAAGAACAGCCTTAGCGAAAGGCTTCTTGAAGGGAAAGAAGTAACTCTGTGAGATGGATTCACAGAACACAGAGCAGTTTCTCAGAAAGCTTCCTTCCAATTTTCAACGGAAGATATTTCCTTTTTCACCATAGCCGTCTATGGGCTTGCAAATATCCCTTTGCCAATTCCACAAGAGCAGCCTTAGCGAAAGGATTCTTGAAGGGAAAGATGTAACTCTGTGAGATGAATTCACAGAACACAGAGCAGTTTCTCAGAAAGCTTCTTTCCTGTTTTGAACGGAAGATATTTCCTTTTTCACCATAGCCCTCTATGGGCTTCCAAATATCCCTTTGCCAATTCCACAAGAACAGCCTTAGCGAAAGGCTTCTTGAAGGGAAAGATGTAACTCTGTGAGATGAATTAGCAGAACACAGAGCAGATTCTCAGAAAGCTTCTTTCCAGTTTTGAACGGAAGATATTTCCTTTTTCACCATAGCCCTCTATGGGCTTGCAAATATCCCTTTGCCAATTCCACAAGAGCAGCCTTAGCGAAAGGCTCCTTGAAGGGAAAGATGTAACTCTGTGAGATGAATTCACAGAACACAGAGCAGTTTCTCAGAAAGCTTCTTTCCAGTTTTGAACGGAAGATATTTCCCTTTTCACCATAGCCCTCTATGGGCTTCCAAATATCCCTTTGCCAATTCCACAAGAACAGCCTTAGCGAAAGGCTTCTTGAAGGGAAAGATGTAACTCTGTGAGATGAATTCACAGAACACAGAGCAGTTTCTCAGAAAGCTTCTTTCCAGTTTTGAACGGAAGATATTTCCTTTTTCACCATAGCCGTCTATGGGCTTCCAAATATCGCTTTGACAATTCCACAAGAACAGCCTTAGCGAAAGGCTTCTTGAAGGGAAAGATGTAACTCTGTGAGATGAATTCACAGAACACAGAGCAGTTTCTCAGAAAGCTTCTTTCCAGTTTTGAACGGAAGATATTTCCTTTTTCACCATAGCCCTCTATGGGCTTCCAAATATCCCTTTGCCAATTCCAGAAGAACAGCCTTAGCGAAAGGCTTCTTGAAGGGAAAGATGTAACTCTGTGAGATGAATTCACAGAACACAGAGCAGTTTCTCAGAAAGCTTCTTTCCAGTTTTGAACGGAAGATATTTCCTTTTTCACCATAGGCCTCTATGGGCTTCCAAATATCCCTTTGCCAATTCCACAAGAACAGCCTTAGCGAAAGGCTTCTTGAAGGGAAAGATGTAACTCAGTGAGATGAATTAACAGAACACAGAGCAGTTTCTCAGAAAGCTTCTTTCCAGTTTTGACCGGAAGATATTTCCTTTTTCACCATAGCCCTCTATGGGCTTCCAAATATCCCTTTGCCAATTCCACAAGAACAGCCTTAGCGAAAGGCTTCTTGAAGGGAAAGATGTAACTCTGTGAGATGAATTAACAGAACACAGAGCAGTTTCTCAGAAAGCTTCTTTCCAGTTTTGAACGGAAGATATTTCCTTTTTCACCATAGGCCTCTATGGGCTTCCAAATATCCCTTTGCCAATTCCACAAGAACAGCCTTAGCGAAAGGCTTCTTGAAGGGAAAGAAGTAACTCTGTGAGATGAATTCAAAGAACACAGAGCAGTTTCTCAGAAAGCTTCTTTCCAATTTTGAACGGAAGATATTTCCTTTTTCACCATAGCCGTCTATGGGCTTCCTAATATCCCTTTGCCAATTCCACAAGAACAGCCTTAGCCAAAGGCTTCTTGAAGGGAAAGATGTAACTCTGTGAGATGAATTAACAGAACACAGAGCAGTTTCTCAGAAAGCTTCTTTCCAGTTTTGAACGGAAGATATTTCCTTTTTCACCATAGCCCTCTATGGGCTTCCAAATATCCCTTTGCCAATTCCAGAAGAACAGCCTTAGCGAAAGGCTTCTTGAAGGGAAAGATGTAACTCTGTGAGATGAATTAACAGAACACAGAGCAGTTTCTCAGAAACCTTCTTTCCAGTTTTGAACGGAAGATATTTCCTTTTTCACCATAGCCCTCTATGGGCTTCCAAATATCGCTTTGCCAATTCCACAAGAACAGCCTTAGCGAAAGGCTTCTTGAAGGGAAAGATGTAACTCTGTGAGATGAATTCACAGAACACAGAGCAGTTTCTCAGAAACCTTCTTTCCAGTTTTGAACGGAAGATATTTCCTTTTTCACCATAGCCGTCTATGGGCTTTCAAATATCCCTTTGCCATTTCCAGAAGAACAGCCTTAGCGAAAGGCTTCTTGAAGGGAAAGATGTAACTCTGTGAGATGAATTCACAGAAAACAGAGCAGTTTCTCAGAAAGCTTCTTTCCAGTTTTGAACGGAAGATATTTCCTTTTTCACCATAGCCGTCTATGGGCTTGCAAATATCCCTTTGCCAATTCCACAAGAGCAGCCTTAGCGAAAGGATTCTTGAAGGGAAAGATGTAACTCTGTGAGATGAATTCACAGAACACAGAGCAGTTTCTCAGAAAGCTTCTTTCCAGTTTTGAATGGAAGATATTTCCTTTTACACCATAGCCCTCTATGGGCTTCCAAATATCCCTTTGCCAATTCCACAAGAACAGCCTTAGCGAAAGGCTTCTTGAAGGGAAAGATGTAACTCTGTGAGATGAATTAACAGAACACAGAGCGGTTTCTCAGAAAGCTTCTTTCCAGTTTTTAACGGAAGATATTTCCTTTTTCACCATAGCCCTCTATGGGCTTGCAAATATCCCTTTGCCAATTCCACAAGAGCAGCCTTAGCGAAAGGCTTCTTGAAGGGAAAGATGTAACTCTGTGAGATGAATTAACAGAACACAGAGCAGTTTCTCAGAAAGCTTCTTTCCAGTTTTGAACGGAAGATATTTCCTTTTTCACCATAGCCCTCTATGGGATTCCAAATATCCCTTTACCAATTCCGCAAGAACAGCCTTAGCGAAAGGCTTCTTGAAGGGAAAGATGTAAATCTGTGAGATGAATTAACAGAACACAGAGCAGTTTCTCAGAAAGCTTCTTTCCAGTTTTGAACGGAAGATATTTCCTTTTTTACCATAGCCCTCTATGGGCTTCCAAATATCCCTTTGCCAATTCCAGAAGAACAGCCTTAGCGAAAGGCTTCTTGAAGGGAAAGATGTAACTCTGTGAGATGAATTAACAGAACACAGAGCAGTTTCTTAGAAAGCTTCTTTCCAGTTTTGAACGGAAGATATTTCCTTTTTCACCATAGGACTCTAAGGGCTTCCAAATATCCCTTTGCCAATTCCACAAGAACAGCCTTAGCGAAAGGCTTCTTGAAGGGAAAGATGAAACTCTGTGAGATAAATTCACAAAACACAGAGCAGTTTCTCAGAAAGCTTCTTTCCAGTTTTGAACGGAAGATATTTCCTTTTTCACCATAGCCGTCTATGGGCTTCCAAATATCCGTTTGCCAATTCCACAAGAACAGACTTAGCGAAAGGTTTCTTGAAGGGAAAGATGTAACTCTGTGAGATGAATTCACAGAACACAGAGCAGTTTCTCAGAAAGCTTCTTTCCAGTTTTGAACGGAAGATATTTCCTTTTTCACCATAGCCCTCTATGGGCTTCCAGATATCCCTTTGCCAATTCCAGAAGAACAGCCTTAGCGAAAGGCTTCTTGAAGGGAAAGATGTAACTCTGTGAGATGAATTCACGGAACACAGAGCAGTTTCTCAGAAAGCTTCTTTCCAGTTTTGAACGGAAGATATTTCCTTTTTCACCATAGTCGTCTAAGGGCTTCCAAATATCGCTTTGACAATTCCACAAGAACAGCCTTAGCGAAAGGCTTCTTGAAGGGAAAGATGTAACTCTGTGAGATGAATTCACAGAACACAGAGCAGTTTCTCAGAAAGCTTCTTTCCAGTTTTGAAAGGAAGATATTTCCTTTTTAACCATAGCCGTCTATGGGCTTCCAAATATCCCTTTGCCAATTCCTCAAGAACAGCCTTAGCGAAAGGCTTCTTGAAGGGAAAGATGTAACTCTGTGAGATGAATTAACAGAACACAGAGCAGTTTCTCAGAAAGCTTCTTTCCAGTTTTGAACGGAAGATATTTCCTTTTTCACCATAGCCCTCTATGGGCTTCCAAATATCCCTTTGCCAATTCCACAAGAACAGCCTTAGCGAAAGGCTTCTTGAAGGGAAAGATGTAACTCTGTGAGATGAATTAACAGAACACAGAGCAGTTTCTCAGAAAGCTTCTTTCCAGTTTTGAACGGAAGATATTTCCTTTTTCACCATAGCCCTCTATGGGCTTCCAAATATCGCTTTGCCAATTCCACAAGAACAACCTTAGCGAAAGGCTTCTTCAAGGGAAAGATGTAACTCTGTGAGATGAATTAACAGAACACAGAGCAGTTTCTCAGAAAGCTTCTTTCCAGTTTTGACCGGAAGATATTTCCTTTTTCACCATAGCCCTCTATGGGCTTCCAAATATCCCTTTGCCAATTCCACAAGAACAGCCTTAGCGAAAGGCTTCTTGAAGGGAAAGATGTAACTCTGTGAGATGAATTCACAGAACACAGAGCAGTTTCTCAGAAAGCTTCTTTCCAGTTTTGAACGGAAGATATTTCCTTTTTCACCATAGGCCTCTATGGGCTTCCAAATATCCCTTTGCCAATTCCACAAGAACAGCCTTAGCGAAAGGCTTCTTGAAGGGAAAGATGTAACTCAGTGAGATGAATTAACAGAACACAGAGCAGTTTCTCAGAAAGCTTCTTTCCAGTTTTGACCGGAAGATATTTCCTTTTTCACCATAGCCCTCTATGGGCTTCCAAATATCCCTTTGCCAATTCCACAAGAACAGCCTTAGCGAAAGGCTTCTTGAAGGGAAAGATGTAACTCTGTGAGATGAATTCACAGAACACAGAGCAGTTTCTCAGAAACCTTCTTTCCAGTTTTGAACGGAAGATATTTCCTTTTTCACCATAGCCGTCTATGGGCTTTCAAATATCCCTTTTCCATTTCCAGAAGAACAGCCTTAGCGAAAGGCTTCTTGAAGGGAAAGATGTAACTCTGTGAGATGAATTAACAGAACACAGAGCAGTTTCTCAGAAAGCTTCTTTCCAGTTTTGAAAGGAAGATATTTCCTTTTTTACCATAGGCCTCTATGGGCTTCCAAATATCCCTTTGCCAATTCCACAAGAACAGCCTTAGCGAAAGGCTTCTTGAAGGGAAAGATGTAACTCTGTGAGATGAATTCACAGAACACAGAGCAGTTTCTCAGAAAGCTTCTTTCCAGTTTTGAACGGAAGATCTTTCCTTTTTCACCATAGCCCTCTATGGGCTTGCAAATATCCCTTTGCCAATTCCACAAGAGCAGCCTTAGCGAAAGGCTTCTTGAAGGGAAAGATGTAACTCTGTGAGATGAATTAACAGAACACAGAGCAGTTTCTCAGAAAGCTTCTTTCCAGTTTTGAACGGAAGATATTTCCTTTTTCACCATAGTCCTCTATGGGCTTCCAAATATCCCTTTGCCAATTCCAGAAGAACAGCCTTAGCGAAAGGCTTCTTGAAGGGAAAGATGTAACTCTGTGAGATGAATTCACAGAACACAGAGCAGTTTCTCAGAAAGCTTCTTTCCAGTTTTGAACGGAAGATATTTCCTTTTTCACCATAGCCGTCTATGGGCTTGCAAATATCCCTTTGCCAATTCCACAAGAGCAGCCTTAGCGAAAGGATTCTTGAAGGGAAAGATGTAACTCTGTGAGATGAATTCACAGAACACAGAGCAGTCTCTCAGAAAGCTGCTTTCCAGTTTTGAACGGAAGATATTTCCTTTTACACCATAGCCCTCTATGGGCTTCCAAATATCCCTTTGCCAATTCCACAAGAACAGCCTTAGCGAAAGGCTTCTTGAAGGGAAAGATGTAACTCTGGGAGATGAATTAACAGAACACAGAGCGGTTTCTCAGAAAGCTTCTTTCCAGTTTTTAACGGAAGATATTTCCTTTTTCACCATAGCCCTCTATGGGCTTGAAAATATCCCTTTGCCAATTCCACAAGAGCAGCCTTAGCGAAAGGCTTCTTGAAGGGAAAGATGTAACTCTGTGAGATGAATTCACAGAACACAGAGCAGTTTCTCAGAAAGCTTCTTTCCAGTTTTGAACGGAAGATATTTAATTTTTCACCATAGCCCTCTATGGGCTTCCAAATATCCGTTTGCCAATTCCACAAGAACAGCCTTAGCGAAAGGCTTCTTGAAGGGAAAGATGTAACTCTGTGAGATGAATTCACAGAACACAGAGCAGTTTCTCAGAAAGCTTCTTTCCAGTTTTGAACGGAAGATATTTCCTTTTTCACCATAGCCCTCTATGGGCTTCCAAATATCCCTTTGCCAATTCCACAAGAACAGCCTTAGCGAAAGGCTTCTTGAAGGGAAAGATGTAACTCTGTGAGATGAATTCACAGAACACAGAGCAGTTTCTCTGAAAGCTTCTTTCCAGTTTTGAACGGAAGATATTTCCTTTTTCACCATAGCCCTCTATGGGCTTCCAAATATCGCTTTGCCAATTCCACAAGAACAACCTTAGCGAAAGGCTTCTTGAAGGGAAAGATGTAACTCTGTGAGATGAATTAACAGAACACAGAGCAGTTTCTCAGAAAGCTTCTTTCCAGTTTTGACCGGAAGATATTTCCTTTTTCACCATAGCCCTCTATGGGCTTCCAAATATCCCTTTGCCAATTCCACAAGAACAGACTTAGCGAAAGGCTTCTTGAAGGGAAAGATGTAACTCTGTGAGATGAATTCACAGAACACAGAGCAGTTTCTCAGAAAGCTTCTTTCCAGCTTTGAACGGAAGATATTTCCTTTTTCACCATAGGCCTCTATGGGCTTCCAAATATCCCTTTGCCAATTCCACAAGAACACCCTTAGCGAAAGGCTTCTTGAAGGGAAAGAAGTAACTCTGTGAGATGAATTCACAGAACACAGAGCAGTTTCTCAGAAAGCTTCCTTCCAATTTTCAACGGAAGATATTTCCTTTTTCACCATAGCCGTCTATGGGCTTCCAAATATCCCTTTGCCAATTCCACAAGAACAGCCTTAGCCAAAGGCTTCTTGAAGGGAAAGATGTAACTCTGTGAGATGAATTAACAGAACACAGAGCAGTTTCTCAGAAAGCTTCTTTCCAGTTTTGAACGGAAGATATTTCCGTTTTCACCAGAGCCCTCTATGGTCTTCCAAATATCCTTTTGCCAATTCCAGAAGAACAGCCTTAGCGAAAGGCTTCTTGAAGGGAAAGATGTAACTCTGTGAGATGAATTAACAGAACACAGAGCAGTTTCTCAGACACCTTCTTTCCAGTTTTGAACGGAAGATATTTCCTTTTACACCATAGCCCTCTATGGGCTTCCAAATATCCCTTTGCCAATTCCACAAGAACAGCCTTAGCGAAAGGCTTCTTGAAGGGAAAGATGTAACTCTGTGAGATGAATTAGCAGAACACAGAGCAGATTCTCAGAAAGCTTCTTTCCAGTTTTGAACGGAAGATATTTCCTTTTTCACCATAGCCCTCTATGGGCTTCCAAATATCCCTTTGCTAATTCCACAAGAACAGCCTTAGCGAAAGGCTTCTTGAAGGGAAAGAAGTAACTCTGTGAGATGAATTCACAGAACACAGAGCAGTTTCTCAGAAAGCTTCCTTCCAATTTTCAACGGAAGATATTTCCTTTTTCACCATAGCCGTCTATGGGCTTGCAAATATCCCTTTGCCAATTCCACAAGAGCAGCCTTAGCGAAAGGATTCTTGAAGGGAAAGATGTAACTCTGTGAGATGAATTCACAGAACACAGAGCAGTTTCTCAGAAAGCTTCTTTCCTGTTTTGAACGGAAGATATTTCCTTTTTCACCATAGCCCTCTATGGGCTTCCAAATATCCCTTTGCCAATTCCACAAGAACAGCCTTAGCGAAAGGCTTCTTGAAGGGAAAGATGTAACTCTGTGAGATGAATTAGCAGAACACAGAGCAGATTCTCAGAAAGCTTCTTTCCAGTTTTGAACGGAAGATATTTCCTTTTTCACCATAGCCCTCTATGGGCTTGCAAATATCCCTTTGCCAATTCCACAAGAGCAGCCTTAGCGAAAGGCTCCTTGAAGGGAAAGATGTAACTCTGTGAGATGAATTCACAGAACACAGAGCAGTTTCTCAGAAAGCTTCTTTCCAGTTTTGAACGGAAGATATTTCCCTTTTCACCATAGCCCTCTATGGGCTTCCAAATATCCCTTTGCCAATTCCACAAGAACAGCCTTAGCGAAAGGCTTCTTGAAGGGAAAGATGTAACTCTGTGAGATGAATTCACAGAACACAGAGCAGTTTCTCAGAAAGCTTCTTTCCAGTTTTGAACGGAAGATATTTCCTTTTTCACCATAGCCGTCTATGGGCTTCCAAATATCGCTTTGACAATTCCACAAGAACAGCCTTAGCGAAAGGCTTCTTGAAGGGAAAGATGTAACTCTGTGAGATGAATTCACAGAACACAGAGCAGTTTCTCAGAAAGCTTCTTTCCAGTTTTGAACGGAAGATATTTCCTTTTTCACCATAGCTCTCTATGGGCTTCCAAATATCCCTTTGCCAATTCCAGAAGAACAGCCTTAGCGAAAGGCTTCTTGAAGGGAAAGATGTAACTCTGTGAGATGAATTCACAGAACACAGAGCAGTTTCTCAGAAAGCTTCTTTCCAGTTTTGAACGGAAGATATTTCCTTTTTCAACATAGCCGTCTATGGGCTTGCAAATATCCCTTTGCCAATTCCACAAGAGCAGCCTTAGCGAAAGGATTCTTGAAGGGAAAGATGTAACTCTGTGAGATGAATTCACAGAACACAGAGCAGTTTCTCAGAAAGCTTCTTTCCAGTTTTGAACGGAAGATATTTCCTTTTTCACCATAGCCCTCTATGGGCTTCCAAATATCCCTTTGCCAATTCCACAAGAACAGCCTTAGCGAAAGGCTTCTTGAAGGGAAAGATGTAACTCTGTGAGATGAATTAGCAGAACACAGAGCAGTTTCTCAGAAAGCTTCTTTCCAGTTTTGAACGGAAGATACTTCCTTTTTCACCATAGCCCTCTATGGGCTTGCAAATATCCCTTTGCCAATTCCACAAGAGCAGCCTTAGCGAAAGGCTTCTTGAAGGGAAAGATGTAACTCTGTGAGATGAATTCACAGAACACAGAGCAGTTTCTCAGAAAGCTTCTTTCCAGTTTTGAACGGAAGATATTTCCTTTTTCACCATAGCCGTCTATGGGCTTCCAAATATGACTTTGCCAATTCCACAAGAACAGCGTTAGCGAAAGGCTTCTTGAAGGTAAAGATGTAACTCTGTGAGATGAATTAACAGAACACAGAGCAGTTTCTCAGAAAGCTTCTTTACAGTTTTGAACGGAAGATATTTCCTTTTTCACCATAGCCGTCTAAGGGCTTCCAAATATCGCTTTGACAATTCCACAAGAACAGCCTTAGCGAAAGGCTTCTTGAAGGGAAAGATGTAACTCTGTGAGATGAATTAACAGAACACAGAGCAGTTTCTCAGAAAGCTTCTTTCCAGTTTTGACCGGAAGATATTTCCTTTTTCACCATAGCCCTCTATGGGCTTCCAAATATCCCTTTGCCAATTCCAGAAGAACAGCCTTAGCGAAAGGCTTCTTGAAGGGAAAGATGTAACTCTGTGAGATGAATTCACAGAACACAGAGCAGTTTCTCAGAAAGCTTCTTTCCAGTTTTGAACGGAAGATATTTCCTTTTTCACCATAGGCCTCTATGGGCTTCCAAATATCCCTTTGCCAATTCCACAAGAACAGCCTTAGCGAAAGGCTTCTTGAAGGGAAAGATGTAACTCAGTGAGATGAATTAACAGAACACAGAGCAGTTTCTCAGAAAGCTTCTTTCCAGTTTTGACCGGAAGATATTTCCTTTTTCACCATAGCCCTCTATGGGCTTCCAAATATCCCTTTGCCAATTCCACAAGAACAGCCTTAGCGAAAGGCTTCTTGAAGGGAAAGATGTAACTCTGTGAGATGAATTAACAGAACACAGAGCAGTTTCTCAGAAAGCTTCTTTCCAGTTTTGAACGGAAGATATTTCCTTTTTCACCATAGGCCTCTATGGGCTTCCAAATATCCCTTTGCCAATTCCACAAGAACAGCCTTAGCGAAAGGCTTCTTGAAGGGAAAGAAGTAACTCTGTGAGATGAATTCAAAGAACACAGAGCAGTTTCTCAGAAAGCTTCTTTCCAATTTTGAACGGAAGATATTTCCTTTTTCACCATAGCCGTCTATGGGCTTCCTAATATCCCTTTGCCAATTCCACAAGAACAGCCTTAGCCAAAGGCTTCTTGAAGGGAAAGATGTAACTCTGTGAGATGAATTAACAGAACACAGAGCAGTTTCTCAGAAACCTTCTTTCCAGTTTTGAACGGAAGATATTTCCTTTTTCACCATAGCCCTCTATGGGCTTCCAAATATCGCTTTGCCAATTCCACAAGAACAGCCTTAGCGAAAGGCTTCTTGAAGGGAAAGATGTAACTCTGTGAGATGAATTCACAGAACACAGAGCAGTTTCTCAGAAACCTTCTTTCCAGTTTTGAACGGAAGATATTTCCTTTTTCACCATAGCCGTCTATGGGCTTTCAAATATCCCTTTGCCATTTCCAGAAGAACAGCCTTAGCGAAAGGCTTCTTGAAGGGTAAGATGTAACTCTGTGAGATGAATTAACAGAACACAGAGCAGTTTCTCAGAAAGCTTCTTTCCAGTTTTGAAAGGAAGATATTTCCTTTTTCACCATAGGCCTCTATGGGCTTCCAAATATCCCTTTGCCAATTCCACAAGAACAGCCTTAGCGAAAGGCTTCTTGAAGGGAAAGATGTAACTCTGTGAGATGAATTCACAGAACACAGAGCAGTTTCTCAGAAAGCTTCTTTCCAGTTTTGAACGGAAGATATTTCCTTTCTCACCATAGCCCTCTATGGGCTTGCAAATATCCCTTTGCCAATTCCACAAGAGCAGCCTTAGCGAAAGGCTTCTTGAAGGGAAGGATGTAACTCTGTGAGATGAATTAACAGAACACAGAGCAGTTTCTCAGAAAGCTTCTTTCCAGTTTTGAACGGAAGATATTTCCTTTTTCACCATAGCCCTCTATGGGCTTCCAAATATCCCTTTGCCAATTCCAGAAGAACAGCCTTAGCGAAAGGCTTCTTGAAGGGAAAGATGTAACTCTGTGAGATGAATTCACAGAAAACAGAGCAGTTTCTCAGAAAGCTTCTTTCCAGTTTTGAACGGAAGATATTTCCTTTTTCACCATAGCCGTCTATGGGCTTGCAAATATCCCTTTGCCAATTCCACAAGAGCAGCCTTAGCGAAAGGATTCTTGAAGGGAAAGATGTAACTCTGTGAGATGAATTCACAGAACACAGAGCAGTTTCTCAGAAAGCTTCTTTCCAGTTTTGAATGGAAGATATTTCCTTTTACACCATAGCCCTCTATGGGCTTCCAAATATCCCTTTGCCAATTCCACAAGAACAGCCTTAGCGAAAGGCTTCTTGAAGGGAAAGATGTAACTCTGTGAGATGAATTAACAGAACACAGAGCGGTTTCTCAGAAAGCTTCTTTCCAGTTTTTAACGGAAGATATTTCCTTTTTCACCATAGCCCTCTATGGGCTTGCAAATATCCCTTTGCCAATTCCACAAGAGCAGCCTTAGCGAAAGGCTTCTTGAAGGGAAAGATGTAACTCTGTGAGATGAATTAACAGAACACAGAGCAGTTTCTCAGAAAGCTTCTTTCCAGTTTTGAACGGAAGATATTTCCTTTTTCACCATAGCCCTCTATGGGATTCCAAATATCCCTTTACCAATTCCGCAAGAACAGCCTTAGCGAAAGGCTTCTTGAAGGGAAAGATGTAAATCTGTGAGATGAATTAACAGAACACAGAGCAGTTTCTCAGAAAGCTTCTTTCCAGTTTTGAACGGAAGATATTTCCTTTTTTACCATAGCCCTCTATGGGCTTCCAAATATCCCTTTGCCATTTCCAGAAGAACAGCCTTAGCGAAAGGCTTCTTGAAGGGAAAGATGTAACTCTGTGAGATGAATTAACAGAACACAGAGCAGTTTCTTAGAAAGCTTCTTTCCAGTTTTGAACGGAAGATATTTCCTTTTTCACCATAGGACTCTAAGGGCTTCCAAATATCCCTTTGCCAATTCCACAAGAACAGCCTTAGCGAAAGGCTTCTTGAAGGGAAAGATGAAACTCTGTGAGATAAATTCACAAAACACAGAGCAGTTTCTCAGAAAGCTTCTTTCCAGTTTTGAACGGAAGATATTTCCTTTTTCACCATAGCCGTCTAAGGGCTTCCAAATATCGCTTTGACAATTCCACAAGAACAGCCTTAGCGAAAGGCTTCTTGAAGGGAAAGATGTAACTCTGTGAGATGAATTCACAGAACACAGAGCAGTTTCTCAGAAAGCTTCTTTCCAGTTTTGAAAGGAAGATATTTCCTTTTTAACCATAGCCGTCTATGGGCTTCCAAATATCCCTTTGCCAATTCCTCAAGAACAGCCTTAGCGAAAGGCTTCTTGAAGGGAAAGATGTAACTCTGTGAGATGAATTAACAGAACACAGAGCAGTTTCTCAGAAAGCTTCTTTCCAGTTTTGAACGGAAGATATTTCCTTTTTCACCATAGCCCTCTATGGGCTTCCAAATATCCCTTTGCCAATTCCACAAGAACAGCCTTAGCGAAAGGCTTCTTGAAGGGAAAGATGTAACTCTGTGAGATGAATTAACAGAACACAGAGCAGTTTCTCAGAAAGCTTCTTTCCAGTTTTGAACGGAAGATATTTCCTTTTTCACCATAGCCCTCTATGGGCTTCCAAATATCGCTTTGCCAATTCCACAAGAACAACCTTAGCGAAAGGCTTCTTCAAGGGAAAGATGTAACTCTGTGAGATGAATTAACAGAACACAGAGCAGTTTCTCAGAAAGCTTCTTTCCAGTTTTGACCGGAAGATATTTCCTTTTTCACCATAGCCCTCTATGGGCTTCCAAATATCCCTTTGCCAATTCCACAAGAACAGCCTTAGCGAAAGGCTTCTTGAAGGGAAAGATGTAACTCTGTGAGATGAATTCACAGAACACAGAGCAGTTTCTCAGAAAGCTTCTTTCCAGTTTTGAACGGAAGATATTTCCTTTTTCACCATAGGCCTCTATGGGTTTCCAAATATCCCTTTGCCAATTCCACAAGAACAGCCTTAGCGAAAGGCTTCTTGAAGGGAAAGATGTAACTCAGTGAGATGAATTAACAGAACACAGAGCAGTTTCTCAGAAAGCTTCTTTCCAGTTTTGACCGGAAGATATTTCCTTTTTCACCATAGCCCTCTATGGGCTTCCAAATATCCCTTTGCCAATTCCACAAGAACAGCCTTAGCGAAAGGCTTCTTGAAGGGAAAGATGTAACTCTGTGAGATGAATTCACAGAACACAGAGCAGTTTCTCAGAAACCTTCTTTCCAGTTTTGAACGGAAGATATTTCCTTTTTCACCATAGCCGTCTATGGGCTTTCAAATATCCCTTTTCCATTTCCAGAAGAACAGCCTTAGCGAAAGGCTTCTTGAAGGGAAAGATGTAACTCTGTGAGATGAATTAACAGAACACAGAGCAGTTTCTCAGAAAGCTTCTTTCCAGTTTTGAAAGGAAGATATTTCCTTTTTTACCATAGGCCTCTATGGGCTTCCAAATATCCCTTTGCCAATTCCACAAGAACAGCCTTAGCGAAAGGCTTCTTGAAGGGAAAGATGTAACTCTGTGAGATGAATTCACAGAACACAGAGCAGTTTCTCAGAAAGCTTCTTTCCAGTTTTGAACGGAAGATCTTTCCTTTTTCACCATAGCCCTCTATGGGCTTGCAAATATCCCTTTGCCAATTCCACAAGAGCAGCCTTAGCGAAAGGCTTCTTGAAGGGAAAGATGTAACTCTGTGAGATGAATTAACAGAACACAGAGCAGTTTCTCAGAAAGCTTCTTTCCAGTTTTGACCGGAAGATATTTCCTTTTTCACCATAGCCCTCTATGGGCTTCCAAATATCCCTTTGCCAATTCCAGAAGAACAGCCTTAGCGAAAGGCTTCTTGAAGGGAAAGATGTAACTCTGTGAGATGAATTCACAGAATACAGAGCAGTTTCTCAGAAAGCTTCTTTCCAGTTTTGAACGGAAGATATTTCCTTTTTCACCATAGCCGTCTATGGGCTTGCAAATATCCCTTTGCCAATTCCACAAGAGCAGCCTTAGCGAAAGGATTCTTGAAGGGAAAGATGTAACTCTGTGAGATGAATTCACAGAACACAGAGCAGTCTCTCAGAAAGCTGCTTTCCAGTTTTGAACGGAAGATATTTCCTTTTACACCATAGCCCTCTATGGGCTTCCAAATATCCCTTTGCCAATTCCACAAGAACAGCCTTAGCGAAAGGCTTCTTGAAGGGAAAGATGTAACTCTGTGAGATGAATTAACAGAACACAGAGCGGTTTCTCAGAAAGCTTCTTTCCAGTTTTTAACGGAAGATATTTCCTTTTTCACCATAGCCCTCTATGGGCTTGAAAATATCCCTTTGCCAATTCCACAAGAGCAGCCTTAGCGAAAGGCTTCTTGAAGGGAAAGATGTAACTCTGTGAGATGAATTCACAGAACACAGAGCAGTTTCTCAGAAAGCTTCTTTCCAGTTTTGAACGGAAGATATTTAATTTTTCACCATAGCCCTCTATGGGCTTCCAAATATCCGTTTGCCAATTCCACAAGAACAGCCTTAGCGAAAGGCTTCTTGAAGGGAAAGATGTAACTCTGTGAGATGAATTCACAGAACACAGAGCAGTTTCTCAGAAAGCTTCTTTCCAGTTTTGAACGGAAGATATTTCCTTTTTCACCATAGCCGTCTATGGGCTTCCAAATATCGCTTTGACAATTCCACAAGAACAGCCTTAGCGAAAGGCTTCTTGAAGGGACAGATGTAACTCTGTGAGATGAATTCACAGAACACAGAGCAGTTTCTCAGAAAGCTTCTTTCCAGTTTTGAACGGAAGATATTTCCTTTTTCACCATAGCCCTCTATGGGCTTCCAAATATCACTTTGCCAATTCCAGAAGAACAGCCTTAGCGAAAGGCTTCTTGAAGGGAAAGATGTAACTCTGTGAGATGAATTCACAGAACACAGAGCAGTTTCTCAGAAAGCTTCTTTCCTGTTTTGAACGGAAGATATTTCCTTTTTCACCATAGCCCTCTATGGGCTTGCAAATATCCCTTTGCCAATTCCACAAGAGCAGCCTTAGCGAAAGGATTCTTGAAGGGAGAGATGTAACTCTGTGAGATGAATTCACAGAACACAGAGCAGTTTCTCAGAAAGCTTCTTTCCAGTTTTGAACGGAAGATATTTCCTTTTTCACCATAGCCCTCTATGGGCTTCCAAATATCCCTTTGACAATTCCACAAGAACAGCCTTAGCGAAAGGCTTCTTGAAGGGAAAGATGTAACTCTGTGAGATGAATTCACAGAACACAGAGCAGTTTCTCAGAAAGCTTCTTTCCAGTTTTGAACGGAAGATATTTCCTTTTTCACCATAGCCCTCTATGGGCTTCCAAATATCGCTTTGCCAATTCCACAAGAACAACCTTAGCGAAAGGCTTCTCCAAGGGAAAGATGTAACTCTGTGAGATGAATTAACAGAACACAGAGCAGTTTCTCAGAAAGCTTCTTTCCAGTTTTGACCGGAAGATATTTCCTTTTTCACCATAGCCCTCTATGGGCTTCCAGATATCCCTTTGCCAATTCCAGAAGAACAGCCTTAGCGAAAGGCTTCTTGAAGGGAAAGATGTAACTCTGTGAGATGAATTCACGGAACACAGAGCAGTTTCTCAGAAAGCTTCTTTCCAGTTTTGAACGGAAGATATTTCCTTTTTCACCATAGTCGTCTAAGGGCTTCCAAATATCGCTTTGACAATTCCACAAGAACAGCCTTAGCGAAAGGATTCTTGAAGGGAAAGATGTAACTCTGTGAGATGAGTTCACAGAACACAGAGCAGTTTCTCAGAAAGCTTCTTTCCAGTTTTGAAAGGAAGATATTTCCTTTTTAACCATAGCCGTCTATGGGCTTCCAAATATCCCTTTGCCAATTCCTCAAGAACAGCCTTAGCGAAAGGCTTCTTGAAGGGAAAGATGTAACTCTGTGAGATGAATTAACAGAACACAGAGCAGTTTCTCAGAAAGCTTCTTTCCAGTTTTGAACGGAAGATATTTCCTTTTTCACCATAGCCCTCTATGGGCTTCCAAATATCCCTTTGACAATTCCACAAGAACAGCCTTAGCGAAAGGCTTCTTGAAGGGAAAGATGTAACTCTGTGAGATGAATTCACAGAACACAGAGCAGTTTCTCAGAAAGCTTCTTTCCAGTTTTGAACGGAAGATATTTCCTTTTTAACCATAGCCCTCTATGGGCTTCCAAATATCGCTTTGCCAATTCCACAAGAACAACCTTAGCGAAAGGCTTCTTCAAGGGAAAGATGTAACTCTGTGAGATGAATTAACAGAACACAGAGCAGTTTCTCAGAAAGCTTCTTTCCAGTTTTGACCGGAAGATATTTCCTTTTTCACCATAGCCCTCTATGGGCTTCCAAATATCCCTTTGCCAATTCCACAAGAACAGCCTTAGCGAAAGGCTTCTTGAAGGGAAAGATGTAACTCTGTGAGATGAATTCACAGAACACAGAGCAGTTTCTCAGAAAGCTTCTTTCCAGTTTTGAACGGAAGATATTTCCTTTTTCACCATAGGCCTCTATGGGCTTCCAAATATCCCTTTGCCAATTCCACAAGAACAGCCTTAGCGAAAGGCTTCTTGAAGGGAAAGATGTAACTCAGTGAGATGAATTAACAGAACACAGAGCAGTTTCTCAGAAAGCTTCTTTCCAGTTTTGACCGGAAGATATTTCCTTTTTCACCATAGCCCTCAATGGGATTCCAAATATCCCTTTGCCAATTCCACAAGAACAGCCTTAGCGGAAGGCTTCTTGAAGGGAAAGATGTAACTCTGTGAGATGAATTCACAGAACACAGAGCAGTTTCTCAGAAACCTTCTTTCCAGTTTTGAACGGAAGATATTTCCTTTTTCACCATAGCCGTCTATGGGCTTTCAAATATCCCTTTTCCATTTCCAGAAGAATAGCCTTAGCGAAAGGCTTCTTGAAGGGAAAGATGTAACTCTGTGAGATGAATTAACAGAACACAGAGCAGTTTCTCAGAAAGCTTCTTTCCAGTTTTGAAAGGAAGATATTTCCTTTTTCACCATAGGCCTCTATGGGCTTCCAAATATCCCTTTGCCAATTCCACAAGAACAGCCTTAGCGAAAGGCTTCTTGAAGGGAAAGATGTAACTCTGTGAGATGAATTCACAGAACACAGAGCAGTTTCTCAGAAAGCTTCTTTCCAGTTTTGAACGGAAGATCTTTCCTTTTTCACCATAGCCCTCTATGGGCTTGCAAATATCCCTTTGCCAATTCCACAAGAACAGCCTTAGCGAAAGGCTTCTTGAAGGGAAAGATGTAACTCTGCGAGATGAATTCACAGAACACAGAGCAGTTTCTCAGAAAGCTTCTTTCCAATTTTGAACGAAAGATATTTCCTTTTTCACCATAGCCGTCTATGGGCTTCCAAATATCCCTTTGCCAATTCCACAAGAACAGCCTTAGCCAAAGGCTTCTTGAAGGGAAAGATGTAACTCTGTGAGATGAATTCACAGAACACAGAGCAGTTTCTCAGAAAGCTTCTTTCCAGTTTTGAACGGAAGATATTTCCTTTTTCACCATAGCCCTCTATGGGCTTCCAAATATCTCTTTGCCAATTCCAAAAGAACAGCCTTAGCGAAAGGCTTCTTGAAGGGAAAGATGTAACTCTGTGAGATGAATTCACAGAACACAGAGCAGTTTCTCAGAAAGCTTCTTTCCAGTTTTGAACGGAAGATATTTCCTTTTTCACCATAGCCGTCTATGGGCTTCCAAATATCGCTTTGACAATTCCACAAGAACAGCCTTAGCGAAAGGCTTCTTGAAGGGACAGATGTAACTCTGTGAGATGAATTCACAGAACACAGAGCAGTTTCTCAGAAAGCTTCTTTCCAGTTTTGAACGGAAGATATTTCCTTTTTCACCATAGCCCTCTATGGGCTTCCAAATATCGCTTTGCCAATTCCACAAGAACAACCTTAGCGAAAGGCTTCTCCAAGGGAAAGATGTAGCTCTGTGAGATGAATTAACAGAACACAGAGCAGTTTCTCAGAAAGCTTCTTTCCAGTTTTGACCGGAAGATATTTCCTTTTTCACCATAGCCCTCTATGGGCTTCCAAATATCCCTTTGCCAATTCCACAAGAACAGCCTTAGCGAAAGGCTTCTTGAAGGGAAAGATGTAACTCTGTGAGATGAATTCACAGAACACAGAGCAGTTTCTCAGAATGCTTCTTTATAGTTTTGAACGGAAGATATTTCCTTTTTCACCATAGGCCTCTATGGGCTTCCAAATATCCCTTTGCCAATTCCACAAGAACAGCCTTACCGAAAGGCTTCTTGAAGGGAAAGATGTAACTCTGTGAGATGAATTAACAGAACACAGAGCAGTTTCTCAGAAAGCTTCTTTCCAGTTTTGAACGGAAGATATTTCCTTTTTCACCATAGCCGTCTATGGGCTTGCAAATATCCCTTTGCCAATTCCACAAGAGTAGCCTTAGCGAAAGGCTTCTTGAAGGGAAAGATGTAACTCTGTGAGATGAATTCACAGAACACAGAGCAGTTTCTCAGAAAGCTTCTTTCCAGTTTTGAACGGAAGATATTTCCTTTTTCACCATAGCCCTCTATGGGCTTCCAAATATCCCTTTGCCAATTCCACAAGAACAGCCTTAGCGAAAGGCTTCTTGAAGGGAAAGATGTAACTCTCTGAGATGAATTCACAGAACACAGAGCAGTTTCTCAGAAAGCTTCTTTCCAGTTTTGAACGGAAGATATTTCCTTTTTCACCATAGCCGTCTATGGGCTTCCAAATATGACTTTGCCAATTCCACAAGAACAGCCTTAGCGAAAGGCTTCTTGAAGGGAAAGATGTAACTCTGTGAGATGAATTCACAGAACACAGAGCAGTTTCTCAGAAACCTTCTTTCCAGTTTTGAACGGAAGATATTTCCTTTTTCACCATAGCCCTCTATGGGCTTCCAAATATCCCTTTGCCAATTCCACAAGAACAGCCTTAGCGAAAGGCTTCTTGAAGGGAAAGATGTAACTCTCTGAGATGAATTCACAGAACACAGAGCAGTTTCTCAGAAAGCTTCTTTCCAGTTTTGAACGGAAGATATTTCCTTTTTCACCATAGCCCTCTATGGGCTTCCAAATATCGCTTTGCCAATTCCACAAGAACAACCTTAGCGAAAGGCTTCTTGAAGGGAAAGATGTAACTCTGTGAGATGAATTAACAGAACACAGAGCAGTTTCTCAGAAAGCTTCTTTCCAGTTTTGACCGGAAGATATTTCCTTTTTCACCATAGCCCTCTATGGGCTTCCAAATATCCCTTTGCCAATTCCACAAGAACAGCCTTAGCGGAAGGCTTCTTGAAGGGAAAGATGTAACTCTGTGAGATGAATTCACAGAACACAGAGCAGTTTCTCAGAAAGCTTCTTTCCAGCTTTGAACGGAAGATATTTCCTTTTTCACCATAGGCCTCTATGGGCTTCCAAATATCCCTTTGCCAATTCCACAAGAACACCCTTAGCGAAAGGCTTCTTGAAGGGAAAGAAGTAACTCTGTGAGATGAATTCACAGAACACAGAGCAGTTTCTCAGAAAGCTTCCTTCCAATTTTGAACGGAAGATATTTCCTTTTTCACCATAGCCGTCTATGGGCTTCCAAATATCCCTTTGCCAATTCCACAAGAACAGCCTTAGCCAAAGGCTTCTTGAAGGGAAAGATGTAACTCTGTGAGATGAATTAACAGAACACAGAGCAGTTTCTCAGAAAGCTTCTTTGCAGTTTTGAACGGAAGATATTTCCGTTTTCACCATAGCCCTCTATGGGCTTCCAAATATCCCTTTGCCAATTCCAGAAGAACAGCCTTAGCGAAAGGCTTCTTGAAAGGAAAGATGTAACTCTGTGAGATGAATTAACAGAACACAGAGCAGTTTCTCAGACACCTTCTTTCCAGTTTTGAACGGAAGATATTTCCTTTTTCACCATAGCCCTCTATGGGCTTCCAAATATCGCTTTGCCAATTCCACAAGAACAGCCTTAGCGAAAGGCTTCTTGAAGGGAAGATGTAACTCTGTGAGATGAATTCACAGAACACAGAGCAGTTTCTCAGAAACCTTCTTTCCAGTTTTGAACGGAAGTTATTTCCTTTTTCACCATAGCCGTCTATGGGCTTCCAAATATCGCTTTGCCAATTCCACAAGAACAACCTTAGCGAAAGGCTTCTTCAAGGGAAAGATGTAACACTGTGAGATGAATTAACAGAACACAGAGCAGTTTCTCAGAAAGCTTCTTTCCTGTTTTGAACGGAAGATATTTCCTTTTTCACCATAGCCCTCTATGGGCTTCCAAATATCCCTTTGCCAATTCCACAAGAACAGCCTTAGCGAAAGGCTTCTTGAAGGGAAAGATGTAACTCTGTGAGATGAATTAGCAGAACACAGAGCAGATTCTCAGAAAGCTTCTTTCCAGTTTTGAACGGAAGATATTTCCTTTTTCACCATAGCCCTCTATGGGCTTGCAAATATCCCTTTGCCAATTCCACAAGAACAGCCTTAGCGAAAGGCTTCTTGAAGGGAAAGATGTAACTCTGTGAGATGAATTCACAGAACACAGAGCAGTTTCTCAGAAAGGTTCTTTCCAGTTTTGAACGGAAGATATTTCCTTTTTCACCATAGCCCTCTATGGGCTTCCAAATATCCCTTTGCCAATTCCACAAGAACAGCCTTAGCGAAAGGCTTCTTGAAGGGAAAGATGTAACTCTGTGAGATGAATTATTCACAGAACACAGAGCAGTTTCTCAGAAAGCTTCTTTCCAGTTTTGAACGGAAGATAATTCCTTTTTCACCATAGCCGTCTATGGGCTTCCAAATATCGCTTTGACAATTCCACAAGAACAGCCTTAGCGAAAGGCTTCTTGAAGGGAAAGATGTAACTCTGTGAGATGAATTCACAGAACACAGAGCAGTTTCTCAGAAAGCTTCTTTCCAGTTTTGAACGGAAGATATTTCCTTTTTCACCATAGCTCTCTATGGGCTTCCAAATATCCCCTTGCCAATTCCAGAAGAACAGCCTTAGCGAAAGGCTTCTTGAAGGGAAAGATGTAACTCTGTGAGATGAATTCACAGAACACAGAGCAGTTTCTCAGAAAGCTTCTTTCCAGTTTTGAACGGAAGATATTTCCTTTTTCACCATAGCCGTCTATGGGCTTGCAAATATCCCTTTGCCAATTCCACAAGAGCAGCCTTAGCGAAAGGATTCTTGAAGGGAAAGATGTAACTCTGTGAGATGAATTCACAGAACACAGAGCAGTTTCTCAGAAAGCTTCTTTCCAGTTTTGAACGGAAGATATTTCCTTTTTCACCATAGCCCTCTATGGGCTTCCAAATATCCCTTTGCCAATTCCACAAGAACAGCCTTAGCGAAAGGCTTCTTGAAGGGAAAGATGTAACTCTGTGAGATGAATTAGCAGAACACAGAGCAGTTTCTCAGAAAGCTTCTTTCCAGTTTTGAACGGAAGATATTTCCTTTTTCACCATAGCCCTCTATGGGCTTGCAAATATCCCTTTGCCAATTCCACAAGAGCAGCCTTAGCGAAAGGCTTCTTGAAGGGAAAGATGTAACTCTGTGAGATGAATTCACAGAACACAGAGCAGTTTCTCAGAAAGCTTCTTTCCAGTTTTGAACGGAAGATATTTCCTTTTTAACCATAGCCCTCTATGGGCTTCCAAATATCCCTTTGCCAATTCCACAAGAACAGCCTTAGCGAAAGGCTTCTTGAAGGGAAAGATGTAACTCTGTGAGATGAATTCACAGAACACAGAGCAGCTTCTCAGAAAGCTTCTTTCCAGTTTTGAACGGAAGATATTTCCTTTTTCACCATAGCCGTCTATGGGCTTGCAAATATCCCTTTGCCAATTCCACAAGAGCAGTCTTAGCGAAAGGATTCTTGAAGGGAAAGATGTAACTCTGTGAGATGAATTCACAGAACACAGAGCAGTTTCTCAGAAAGCTTCTTTCCTGTTTTGAACGGAAGATATTTCCTTTTTCACCATAGCCCTCTATGGGCTTCCAAATATCCCTTTGCCAATTCCACAAGAACAGCCTTAGCGAAAGGCTTCTTGAAGGGAAAGATGTAACTCTGTGAGATGAATTAGCAGAACACAGAGCAGATTCTCAGAAAGCTTCTTTCCAGTTTTGAACGGAAGATATTTCCTTTTTCACCATAGCCCTCTATGGGCTTGCAAATATCCCTTTGCCAATTCCACAAGAACAGCCTTAGCGAAAGGCTTCTTGAAGGGAAAGATGTAACTCTGTGAGATGAATTCACAGAACACAGAGCAGTTTCTCAGAAAGGTTCTTTCCAATTTTGAACGGAAGATATTTCCTTTTTCAACATAGCCCTCTATGGGCTTCCAAATATCCCTTTGCCAATTCCACAAGAACAGCCTTAGCGAAAGGCTTCTTGAAGGGAAAGATGTAACTCTGTGAGATGAATTCACAGAACACAGAGCAGTTTCTCAGAAAGCTTCTTTCCAGTTTTGAACGGAAGATATTTCCTTTTTCACCATAGCCGTCTATGGGCTTCCAAATATCGCTTTGACAATTCCACAAGAACAGCCTTAGCGAAAGGCTTCTTGAAGGGAAAGATGTAACTCTGTGAGATGAATTCACAGAACACAGAGCAGTTTCTCAGAAAGCTTCTTTCCAGTTTTGAACGGAAGATATTTCCTTTTTCACCATAGCCCTCTATGGGCTTCTAAATATCCCTTTGCCAATTCCAGAAGAATAGCCTTAGCGAAAGGCTTCTTGAAGGGAAAGATGTAACTCTGTGAGATGAATTCACAGAACACAGAGCAGTTTCTCAGAAAGCTTCTTTCCAGTTTTGAACGGAAGATATTTCCTTTTTCACCATAGCCGTCTATGGGCTTGCAAATATCCCTTTGCCAATTCCACAAGAGCAGCCTTAGCGAAAGGATTCTTGAAGGGAAAGATGTAACTCTGTGAGATGAATTCACAGAACACAGAGCAGTTTCTCAGATAGCTTCTTTCCAGTTTTGAACGGAAGATATTTCCTTTTTCACCATAGCCCTCTATGGGCTTCCAAATATCCCTTTGCCAATTCCACAAGAACAGCCTTAGCGAAAGGCTTCTTGAAGGGAAAGATGTAACTCTGTGAGATGAATTAGCAGAACACAGAGCAGTTTCTCAGAAAGCTTCTTTCCAGTTTTGAACGGAAGATATTTCCTTTTTCACCATAGCCCTCTATGGGCTTGCAGATATCCCTTTGCCAATTCCACAAGAGCAGCCTTAGCGAAAGGCTTCTTGAAGGGAAAGATGTAACTCTGTGAGATGAATTCACAGAACACAGAGCAGTTTCTCAGAAAGCTTCTTTCCAGTTTTGAACGGAAGATATTTCCTTTTTAACCATAGCCCTCTATGGGCTTCCAAATATCCCTTTGCCAATTCCACAAGAACAGCCTTAGCGAAAGGCTTCTTGAAGGAAAAGATGTAACTCTGTGAGATGAATTCACAGAACACAGAGCAGTTTCTCAGAAAGCTTCTTTCCAGTTTTGAACGGAAGATATTTCCTTTTTCACCATAGCCGTCTATGGGCTTCCAAATATGACTTTGCCAATTCCACAAGAACAGCGTTAGCGAAAGGCTTCTTGAAGGTAAAGATGTAACTCTGTGAGATGAATTAACAGAACACAGAGCAGTTTCTCAGAAAGCTTCTTTACAGTTTTGAACGGAAGATATTTCCTTTTTCACCATAGCCGTCTAAGGGCTTCCAAATATCGCTTTGACAATTCCACAAGAACAGCCTTAGCGAAAGGCTTCTTGAAGGGAAAGATGTAACTCTGTGAGATGAATTCACAGAACACAGAGCAGTTTCTCAGAAAGCTTCTTTCCAGTTTTGAACGGAAGATATTTCCTTTTTAACCATAGCGGTCTATGTGCTTCCAAATATCCCTTTGCCAATTCCTCAAGAACAGCCTTAGCGAAAGGCTTCTTGAAGGGAAAGATGTAACTCTGTGAGATGAATTAACAGAACACAGAGCAGTTTCTCAGAAAGCTTCTTTCCAGTTTTGAACGGAAGATATTTCCTTTTTCACCATAGCCCTCTATGGCCTTCCAAATATCCCTTTGCCACTTCCACAAGAACAGCCTTAGCGAAAGGCTTCTTGAAGGGAAAGATGTAACTCTGTGAGATGAATTCACAGAACACAGAGCAGTTTCTCAGAAAGCTTCTTTCCAGTTTTGAAGGGAAGATATTTCCTTTTTCACCATAGCCCTCTATGGGCTTCCAAATATCGCTTTGCCAATTCCACAAGAACAACCTTAGCGAAAGGCTTCTTCAAGGGAAAGATGTAACTCTGTGAGATGAATTAACAGAACACAGAGCAGTTTCTCAGAAAGCTTCTTTCCAGTTTTGACCGGAAGATATTTCCTTTTTCACCATAGCCCTCTATGGGCTTCCAAATATCCCTTTGCCAATTCCACAAGAACAGCCTTAGCGAAAGGCTTCTTGAAGGGAAAGATGTAACTCTGTGAGATGAATTCACAGAACACAGAGCAGTTTCTCACAAAGCTTCTTTCCAGTTTTGAACGGAAGATATTTCCTTTTTCACCATAGGCCTCTATGGGCTTCCAAATATCCCTTTGCCAATTCCACAAGAACAGCCTTAGCGAAAGGCTTCTTGAAGGGAAAGATGTAACTCAGTGAGATGAATTAACAGAACACAGAGCAGTTTCTCAGAAAGCTTCTTTCCAGTTTTGACCGGAAGATATTTCCGTTTTCACCATAGCCCTCTATGGGCTTCCAAATATCCCTTTGCCAATTCCACAAGAACAGCCTTAGCGAAAGGCTTCTTGAAGGGAAAGATGTAACTCTGTGAGATGAATTAACAGAACACAGAGCAGTTTCTCAGAAAGCTTCTTTCCAGTTTTGAACGGAAGATATTTCCTTTTTCACCATAGGCCTCTATGGGCTTCCAAATATCCCTTTGCCAATTCCACAAGAACAGCCTTAGCGAAAGGCTTCTTGAAGGGAAAGATGTAACTCTGTGAGATGAATTCACAGAACACAGAGCAGTTTCTCAGAAAGCTTCTTTGCAGTTTTGAACGGAAGATATTTCCTTTTTCACCATAGCCGTCTATGGGCTTTCAAATATCCCTTTGCCATTTCCAGAAGAACAGCCTTAGCGAAAGGCTTCTTGAAGGGAAAGATGTAACTCTGTGAGATGAATTAACAGAACACAGAGCAGTTTCTCAGAAAGCTTCTTTCCAGTTTTGAAAGGAAGATATTTCCTTTTTCACCATAGTCCTCTATGGGCTTCCAAATATCCCTTTGCCAATTCCACAAGAACAGCCTTAGCGAAAGGCTTCTTGAAGGGAAAGATGTAACTCTGTGAGATGAATTCACAGAACACAGAGCAGTTTCTCAGAAAGCTTCTTTCCAGTTTTGAACGGAAGATATTTCCTTTTTCACCATAGCCCTCTATGGGCTTGCAAATATCCCTTTGCCAATTCCACAAGAGCAGCCTTAGCGAAAGGCTTTTTGAAGGGAAGGATGTAACTCTGTGAGATGAATTAACAGAACACAGAGCAGTTTCTCAGAAAGCTTCTTTCCAGTTTTGAACGGAAGATATTTCCTTTTTCACCATAGCCCTCTATGGGCTTCCAAATATCCCTTTGCCAATTCCAGAAGAACAGCCTTAGCGAAAGGCTTCTTGAAGGGAAAGATGTAACTCTGTGAGATGAATTCACAGAAAACAGAGCAGTTTCTCAGAAAGCTTCTTTCCAATTTTGAACGGAAGATATTTCCTTTTTCACCATAGCCGTCTATGGGCTTGCAAATATCCCTTTGCCAATTCCACAAGAGCAGCCTTAGCGAAAGGATTCTTGAAGGGAAAGATGTAACTCTGTGAGATGAATTAACAGAACACAGAGCGGTTTCTCAGAAAGCGTCTTTCCAGTTTTTAACGGAAGATATTTCCTTTTTCACCATAGCCCTCTATGGGCTTGCAAATATCCCTTTGCCAATTCCACAAGAGCAGCCTTAGCGAAAGGCTTCTTGAAGGGAAAGATGTAACTCTGTGAGATGAATTCACAGAACACAGAGCAGTTTCTCAGAAAGCTTCTTTCCAGTTTTGAACGGAAGATATTTCCTTTTTCACCATAGCCCTCTATGGGACTCCAAATATCCCTTTGCCAATTCTGCAAGAACAGCCTTAGCGAAAGGCTTCTTGAAGGGAAAGATGTAACTCTGTGAGATGAATTAACAGAACACAGAGCAGTTTCTCAGAAAGCTTCTTTCCAGTTTTGAACGGAAGATATTTCCTTTTTTACCATAGCCCTCTATGGGCTTCCAAATATCCCTTTGCCAATTCCAGAAGAACAGCCTTAGCGAAAGGCTTCTTGAAGGGAAAGATGTAACTCAGTGAGATGAATTAACAGAACACAGAGCAGTTTCTCAGAAAGCTTCTTTCCAGTTTTGACCGGAAGATATTTCCTTTTTCACCATAGCCCTCTATGGGCTTCCAAATATCCCTTTGCCAATTCCACAAGAACAGCCTTAGCGAAAGGCTTCTTGAAGGGAAAGATGTAACTCTGTGAGATGAATTCACAGAACACAGAGCAGTTTCTCAGAAAGCTTCTTTCCAGTTTTGAACGGAAGATATTTCCTTTTTCACCATAGGCCTCTATGGGCTTCCAAATATCCCTTTGCCAATTCCACAAGAACAGCCTTAGCGAAAGGCTTCTTGAAGGAAAAGAAGTAACTCTGTGAGATGAATTCAAAGAACACAGAGCAGTTTCTCAGAAAGCTTCTTTCCAATTTTGAACGGAAGATATTTCCTTTTTCACCATAGCCGTCTATGGGCTTCCAAATATCCCTTTGCCAATTCCACAAGAACAGCCTTAGCCAAAGGCTTCTTGAAGGGAAAGATGTAACTCTGTGAGACGAATTAACAGAACACAGAGCAGTTTCTCAGAAAGCTTCTTTCCAGTTTTGAACGGAAGATATTTCCTTTTTCACCATAGCCCTCTATGGGCTTCCAAATATCCCTTTGCCAATTCCAGAAGAACAGCCTTAGCGAAAGGCTTCTTGAAGGGAAAGATGTAACTCTGTGAGATGAATTAACAGAACACAGAGCAGTTTCTCAGAAACCTTCTTTCCAGTTTTGAACGGAAGATATTTCCTTTTTCACCATAGCCCTCTATGGGCTTCCAAATATCGCTTTGCCAATTCCACAAGAACAGCCTTAGCGAAAGGCTTCTTGAAGGGAAAGATGTAACTCTGTGAGATGAATTCACAGAACACAGAGCAGTTTCTCAGAAACCTTCTTTCCAGTTTTGAACGGAAGATATTTCCTTTTACACCATAGCCGTCTATGGGCTTTCAAATATCCCTTTGCCATTTACAGAAGAACAGCCTTAGCGAAAGGCTTCTTGAAGGGAAAGATGTAACTCTGTGAGATGAATTAACAGAACACAGAGCAGTTTCTCAGAAAGCTTCTTTCCAGTTTTGAAAGGAAGATATTTCCTTTTTCACCATACGCCTCTATGGGCTTCCAAATATCCCTTTGCCAATCCCACAAGAACAGCCTTAGCGAAAGGCTTCTTGAAGGGAAAGATGTAACTCTGTGAGATGAATTCACAGAACACAGAGCAGTTTCTCAGAAAGCTTCTTTCCAGTTTTGAACGGAAGATATTTCCTTTTTCACCATAGCCCTCTATGGGCTTGCAAATATCCCTTTGCCAATTCCACAAGAGCAGCCTTAGCGAAAGGCTTCTTGAAGGGAAAGATGTAACTCTGTGAGATGAATTAACAGAACACAGAGCAGTTTCTCAGAAAGCTTCTTTCCAGTTTTGAACGGAAGATATTTCCTTTTTCACCATAGCCCTCTATGGGCTTCCAAATATCCCTTTGCCAATTCCAGAAGAACAGCCTTAGCGAAAGGCTTCTTGAAGGGAAAGATGTAACTCTGTGAGATGAATTCAGAGAACACAGAGCAGTTTCTCAGAAAGCTTCTTTCCAGTTTTGAACGGAAGATATTTCCTTTTTCACCATAGCCGTCTATGGGCTTGCAAATATCCCTTTGCCAATTCCACAAGAGCAGCCTTAGCGAAAGGATTCTTGAAGGGAAAGATGTAACTCTGTGAGATGAATTCACAGAACACAGAGCAGTCTCTCAGAAAGCTGCTTTCCAGTTTTGAACGGAAGATATTTCCTTTTACACCACAGCCCTCTATGGGTTTCCAAATATCCCTTTGCCAATTCCACAAGAACAGCCTTAGCGAAAGGCTTCTTGAAGGGAAAGATGTAACTCTGTGAGATGAATTAACAGAACACAGAGCGGTTTCTCAGAAAGCTTCTTTCCAGTTTTTAACGGAAGATATTTCCTTTTTCACCATAGCCGTCTATGGGCTTGCAAATATCCCTTTGCCAATTCCACAAGAGCAGCCTTAGCGAAAGGCTTCTTGAAGGGAAAGATGTAACTCTGTGAGATGAATTCACAGAACACAGAGCAGTTTCTCAGAAAGCTTCTTTCCAGTTTTGAACGGAAGATATTTAATTTTTCAACATAGCCCTCTATGGGCTTCCAAATATCCGTTTGCCAATTCCACAAGAACAGCCTTAGCGAAAGGCTTCTTGAAGGGAAAGATGTAACTCTGTGAGATGAATTCACAGAACACAGAGCAGTTTCTCAGAAAGCTTCTTTCCAATTTTGAACGAAAGATATTTCCTTTTTCACCATAGCCGTCTATGGGCTTCCAAATATCCCTTTGCCAATTCCACAAGAACAGCCTTAGCCAAAGGCTTCTTGAAGGGAAAGATGTAACTCTGTGAGATGAATTAACAGAACACAGAGCAGTTTCTCAGAAAGCTTCTTTCCAGTTTTGAACGGAAGATATTTCCTTTTTCACCATAGCCCTCTAAGGGCTTCCAAATATCCCTTTGCCAATTCCACAAGAACAGCCTTAGCGAAAGGCTTCTTGAAGGGAAAGATGTAACTCTGTGAGATGAATTCACAGAACACAGAGCAGTTTCTCAGAAAGCTTCTTTCCAGTTTTGAACGGAAGATATTTCCTTTTTCACCATAGCCGTCTATGGGCTTCCAAATATCGCTTTGCCAATTCCACAACAACAGCCGTGGCGAAAGGCTTCGTGAAGGGAAAGATGTAACTCTGTGAGATGAATTCACAGAACACAGAGCAGTTTCTCAGAAAGCATCTTTCCAGTTTTGAACGGAAGATATTTCCTTTTTCACCATAGCCGTGTATGGCCTTCCAAATATCCCTTTGCCAATTCCACAAGAACAGCCTTAGCGAAAGGCTTCTTGAAGGGAAAGATGTAACTCTGTGAGATGAATTCACAGAACACAGAGCAGTTTCTCAGAAAGCTTCTTTCCAGTTTTGAACGGAAGATATTTCCTTTTTCACCATAGACCTCTATGGGATTCCAAATATCCCTTTGCCAATTCCGCAAGAACAGCCTTAGCGAAAGGCTTCTTGAAGGGAAAGATGTAACTCTGTGAGATGAATTAACAGAACACAGAGAAGTTTCTCAGAAAGCTTCTTTCCAGTTTTGAAAGGAAGATATTTCCTTTTTTACCATAGCCCTCTATGGGCTTCCAAATATCCCTTTGCCAATTCCAGAAGAACAGCCTTAGTGAAAGGCTTCTTGAAGGGAGAGATGTAACTCTGTGAGATGAATTAACAGAACACAGAGCAGTTTCTTAGAAAGCTTCTTTCCAGTTTTGAACGGAAGATATTTCCTTTTTCACCATAGGACTCTATGGGCTTCCAAATATCCCTTTGCCAATTCCACAAGAACAGCCTTAGCGAAAGGCTTCTTGAAGGGAAAGATGAAACTCTGTGAGATAAATTCACAGAACACAGAGCAGTTTCTCAGAAAGCTTCTTTCCAGTTTTGAACGGAAGATATTTCCTTTTTCACCATAGCCGTCTATGGGCTTCCAAATATCCGTTTGCCAATTCCACAAGAACAGACTTAGCGAAAGGTTTCTTGAAGGGAAAGATGTAACTCTGTGAGATGAATTCACAGAACACAGAGCAGTTTCTCAGAAAGCTTCTTTCCAGTTTTGAACGGAAGATATTTCCTTTTTCACCATAGCCCTCTATGGGCTTGCAGACATCCCTTTGCCAATTCCAGAAGAACAGCCTTAGCGAAAGGCTTCTTGAAGGGAAAGATGTAACTCTGTGAGATGAATTCACGGAACACAGAGCAGTTTCTCAGAAAGCTTCTTTCCAGTTTTGAACGGAAGATATTTCCTTTTTCACCATAGCCGTCTATGGGCTTGCAAATATCCCTTTGCCAATTCCACAAGAGCAGTCTTAGCGAAAGGATTCTTGAAGGGAAAGATGTAACTCTGTGAGATGAATTCACAGAACACAGAGCAGTTTCTCAGAAAGCATCTTTCCAGTTTTGAACGGAAGATATTTCCTTTTTCACCATAGCCCTCTATGGGCTTCCAAATATCGCTTTGCCAATTCCACAAGAACAGCCTTAGCGAAAGGCTTCTTGAAGGGAAAGATGTAACTCTGTGAGATGAATTAGCAGAACACAGAGCAGTTTCTCAGAAAGCTTCTTTCCAGTTTTGAACGGAAGATATTTCCTTTTTCACCATAGCCCTCTATGGGCTTGCAAATATCCCTTTGCCAATTCCACAAGAGCAGCCTTAGCGAAAGGCTTCTTGAAGGGAAAGATGTAACTCTGTGAGATGAATTCAGAGAACACAGAGCAGTTTCTCAGAAAGCTTCTTTCCAGTTTTGTACGGAAGATATTTCCTTTTTCACCATAGCCCTCTATGGGCTTCCAAATATCCCTTTGCCAATTCCACAAGAACAGCCTTAGCGAAAGGCTTCTTGAAGGGAAAGATGTAACTCTGTGAGATGAATTCACAGAACACAGAGCAGTTTCTCAGAAAGCTTCTTTCCAGTTTTGAACGGAAGATATTTCCTTTTTCACCATAGCCGTCTATGGGCTTCCAAATATGACTTTGCCAATTCCACAAGAACAGCCTTAGCGAAAGGCTTCTTGAAGGGAAAGATGTAACTCTGTGAGATGAATTAACAGAACACAGAGCAGTTTCTCAGAAAGCTTCTTTCCAGTTTTGAACGGAAGATATTTCCTTTTACACCATAGCCGTCTATGGGCTTTCAAATATCCCTTTGCCATTTACAGAAGAACAGCCTTAGCGAAAGGCTTCTTGAAGGGAAAGATGTAACTCTGTGAGATGAATTTAACAGAACACAGAGCAGTTTCTCAGAAAGCTTCTTTCCAGTTTTGAAAGGAAGATATTTCCTTTTTCACCATACGCCTCTATGGGCTTCCAAATATCCCTTTGCCAATTCCACAAGAACAGCCTTAGCGAAAGGCTTCTTG
Source organism: Chlorocebus sabaeus (assembly GCF_047675955.1). NCBI lineage: Eukaryota > Metazoa > Chordata > Mammalia > Primates > Cercopithecidae > Chlorocebus > Chlorocebus sabaeus. The sequence goes on from NC_132921.1 coordinate 26,558,868, forward strand.
AAGGGAAAGATGTAACTCTGTGAGATGAATTCACAGAACACAGAGCAGTTTCTCAGAAAGCTTCTTTCCAGTTTTGAACGGAAGATCTTTCCTTTTTCACCATAGCCCTCTATGGGCTTGCAAATATCCCTTTGCCAATTCCACAAGAGCAGCCTTAGCGAAAGGCTTCTTGAAGGGAAAGATGTAACTCCGTGAGATGAATTAACAGAACACAGAGCAGTTTCTCAGAAAGCTTCTTTCCAGTTTTGAACGGAAGATATTTCCTTTTTCACCATAGCCCTCTATGGGCTTCCAAATATCCCTTTGCCAATTCCAGAAGAACAGCCTTAGCGAAAGGCTTCTTGAATGGAAAGATGTAACTCTGTGAGATGAATTCACAGAACACAGAGCAGTTTCTCAGAAAGCTTCTTTCCAGTTTTGAACGGAAGATATTTCCTTTTTCACCATAGCCGTCTATGGGCTTGCAAATATCCCTTTGCCAATTCCACAAGAGCAGCCTTAGCGAAAGGATTCTTGAAGGGAAAGATGTAACTCTGTGAGATGAATTCACAGAACACAGAGCAGTCTCTCAGAAAGCTGCTTTCCAGTTTTGAACGGAAGATATTTCCTTTTACACCATAGCCCTCTATGGGTTTCCAAATATCCCTTTGCCAATTCCACAAGAACAGCCTTAGCGAAAGGCTTCTTGAAGGGAAAGATGTAACTCTGTGAGATGAATTAACAGAACACAGAGCGGTTTCTCAGAAAGCTTCTTTCCAGTTTTTAACGGAAGATATTTCCTTTTTCACCATAGCCGTCTATGGGCTTGCAAATATCCCTTTGCCAATTCCACAAGAGCAGCCTTAGCGAAAGGCTTCTTGAAGGGAAAGATGTAACTCTGTGAGATGAATTCACAGAACACAGAGCAGTTTCTCAGAAAGCTTCTTTCCAGTTTTGAACGGAAGATATTTAATTTTTCAACATAGCCCTCTATGGGCTTCCAAATATCCGTTTGCCAATTCCACAAGAACAGCCTTAGCGAAAGGCTTCTTGAAGGGAAAGATGTAACTCTGTGAGATGAATTCACAGAACACAGAGCAGTTTCTCAGAAAGCTTCTTTCCAATTTTGAACGAAAGATATTTCCTTTTTCACCATAGCCGTCTATGGGCTTCCAAATATCCCTTTGCCAATTCCACAAGAACAGCCTTAGCCAAAGGCTTCTTGAAGGGAAAGATGTAACTCTGTGAGATGAATTAACAGAACACAGAGCAGTTTCTCAGAAAGCTTCTTTCCAGTTTTGAACGGAAGATATTTCCTTTTTCACCATAGCCCTCTAAGGGCTTCCAAATATCCCTTTGCCAATTCCACAAGAACAGCCTTAGCGAAAGGCTTCTTGAAGGGAAAGATGTAACTCTGTGAGATGAATTCACAGAACACAGAGCAGTTTCTCAGAAAGCTTCTTTCCAGTTTTGAACGGAAGATATTTCCTTTTTCACCATAGCCGTCTATGGGCTTCCAAATATCGCTTTGCCAATTCCACAACAACAGCCGTGGCGAAAGGCTTCGTGAAGGGAAAGATGTAACTCTGTGAGATGAATTAACAGAACACAGAGCAGTTTCTCAGAAAGCATCTTTCCAGTTTTGAACGGAAGATATTTCCTTTTTCACCATAGCCGTGTATGGCCTTCCAAATATCCCTTTGCCAATTCCACAAGAACAGCCTTAGCGAAAGGCTTCTTGAAGGGAAAGATGTAACTCTGTGAGATGAATTCACAGAACACAGAGCAGTTTCTCAGAAAGCTTCTTTCCAGTTTTGAACGGAAGATATTTCCTTTTTCACCATAGACCTCTATGGGATTCCAAATATCCCTTTGCCAATTCCGCAAGAACAGCCTTAGCGAAAGGCTTCTTGAAGGGAAAGATGTAACTCTGTGAGATGAATTAACAGAACACAGAGAAGTTTCTCAGAAAGCTTCTTTCCAGTTTTGAAAGGAAGATATTTCCTTTTTTACCATAGCCCTCTATGGGCTTCCAAATATCCCTTTGCCAATTCCAGAAGAACAGCCTTAGCGAAAGGCTTCTTGAAGGGAGAGATGTAACTCTGTGAGATGAATTAACAGAACACAGAGCAGTTTCTTAGAAAGCTTCTTTCCAGTTTTGAACGGAAGATATTTCCTTTTTCACCATAGGACTCTATGGGCTTCCAAATATCCCTTTGCCAATTCCACAAGAACAGCCTTAGCGAAAGGCTTCTTGAAGGGAAAGATGAAACTCTGTGAGATAAATTCACAGAACACAGAGCAGTTTCTCAGAAAGCTTCTTTCCAGTTTTGAACGGAAGATATTTCCTTTTTCACCATAGCCGTCTATGGGCTTCCAAATATCCGTTTGCCAATTCCACAAGAACAGACTTAGCGAAAGGTTTCTTGAAGGGAAAGATGTAACTCTGTGAGATGAATTCACAGAACACAGAGCAGTTTCTCAGAAAGCTTCTTTCCAGTTTTGAACGGAAGATATTTCCTTTTTCACCATAGCCCTCTATGGGCTTGCAGATATCCCTTTGCCAATTCCAGAAGAACAGCCTTAGCGAAAGGCTTCTTGAAGGGAAAGATGTAACTCTGTGAGATGAATTCACGGAACACAGAGCAGTTTCTCAGAAAGCTTCTTTCCAGTTTTGAACGGAAGATATTTCCTTTTTCACCATAGCCGTCTATGGGCTTGCAAATATCCCTTTGCCAATTCCACAAGAGCAGTCTTAGCGAAAGGATTCTTGAAGGGAAAGATGTAACTCTGTGAGATGAATTCACAGAACACAGAGCAGTTTCTCAGAAAGCATCTTTCCAGTTTTGAAAGGAAGATATTTCCTTTTTCACCATAGCCCTCTATGGGCTTCCAAATATCGCTTTGCCAATTCCACAAGAACAGCCTTAGCGAAAGGCTTCTTGAAGGGAAAGATGTAACTCTGTGAGATGAATTAGCAGAACACAGAGCAGTTTCTCAGAAAGCTTCTTTCCAGTTTTGAACGGAAGATATTTCCTTTTTCACCATAGCCCTCTATGGGCTTGCAAATATCCCTTTGCCAATTCCACAAGAGCAGCCTTAGCGAAAGGCTTCTTGAAGGGAAAGATGTAACTCTGTGAGATGAATTCAGAGAACACAGAGCAGTTTCTCAGAAAGCTTCTTTCCAGTTTTGTACGGAAGATATTTCCTTTTTCACCATAGCCCTCTATGGGCTTCCAAATATCCCTTTGCCAATTCCACAAGAACAGCCTTAGCGAAAGGCTTCTTGAAGGGAAAGATGTAACTCTGTGAGATGAATTCACAGAACACAGAGCAGTTTCTCAGAAAGCTTCTTTCCAGTTTTGAACGGAAGATATTTCCTTTTTCACCATAGCCGTCTATGGGCTTCCAAATATGACTTTGCCAATTCCACAAGAACAGCCTTAGCGAAAGGCTTCTTGAAGGGAAAGATGTAACTCTGTGAGATGAATTAACAGAACACAGAGCAGTTTCTCAGAAAGCTTCTTTCCAGTTTTGAACGGAAGATATTTGGTTTTTCACCATAGCCGTCTAAGGGCTTCCAAATATCGCTTTGACAATTCCACAAGAACAGCCTTAGCGAAAGGCTTCTTGAAGGGAAAGATGTAACTCTGTGAGATGAATTCACAGAACACAGAGCAGTTTCTCAGAAAGCTTCTTTCCAGTTTTGAACGGAAGATATTTCCTTTTTAACCATAGCCGTCTATGGGCTTCCAAATATCCCTTTGCAAATTCCTCAAGAACAGCCTAAGCGAAAGGCTTCTTGAAGGGAAAGATGTAACTCTGTGAGATGAATTAACAGAACACAGAGCAGTTTCTCAGAAAGCTTCTTTCCAGTTTTGAACGGAAGATATTTCCTTTTTCACCATAGCCCTCTATGGGCTTCCAAATATCCCTTTGCCAATTCCACAAGAACAGCCTTAGCGAAAGGCTTCTTGAAGGGAAAGATGTACCTCTGTGAGATGAATTCACAGAACACAGAGCAGTTTCTCAGAAAGCTTCTTTCCAGTTTTGACCGGAAGATATTTCCTTTTTCACCATAGCCCTCTATGGGCTTCCAAATATCCCTTTGCCAATTCCACAAGAGCAGTCTTAGCGAAAGGATTCTTGAAGGGAAAGATGTAACTCTGTGAGATGAATTCACAGAACACAGAGCAGTTTCTCAGAAAGCATCTTTCCAGTTTTGAACGGAAGATATTTCCTTTTTCACCATAGCCCTCTATGGGCTTCCAAATATCGCTTTGCCAATTCCACAAGAACAGCCTTAGCGAAAGGCTTCTTGAAGGGAAAGATGTAACTCTGTGAGATGAATTAGCAGAACACAGAGCAGTTTCTCAGAAAGCTTCTTTCCAGTTTTGAACGGAAGATATTTCCTTTTTCACCATAGCCCTCTATGGGCTTGCAAATATCCCTTTGCCAATTCCACAAGAGCAGCCTTAGCGAAAGGCTTCTTGAAGGGAAAGATGTAACTCTGTGAGATGAATTCAGAGAACACAGAGCAGTTTCTCAGAAAGCTTCTTTCCAGTTTTGTACGGAAGATATTTCCTTTTTCACCATAGCCCTCTATGGGCTTCCAAATATCCCTTTGCCAATTCCACAAGAACAGCCTTAGCGAAAGGCTTCTTGAAGGGAAAGATGTAACTCTGTGAGATGAATTCACAGAACACAGAGCAGTTTCTCAGAAAGCTTCTTTCCAGTTTTGAACGGAAGATATTTGGTTTTTCACCATAGCCGTCTAAGGGCTTCCAAATATCGCTTTGACAATTCCACAAGAACAGCCTTAGCGAAAGGCTTTTTGAAGGGAAAGATGTAACTCTGTGAGATGAATTCACAGAACACAGAGCAGTTTCTCAGAAAGCTTCTTTCCAGTTTTGAACGGAAGATATTTCCTTTTTAACCATAGCCGTCTATGGGCTTCCAAATATCCCTTTGCAAATTCCTCAAGAACAGCCTAAGCGAAAGGCTTCTTGAAGGGAAAGATGTAACTCTGTGAGATGAATTAACAGAACACAGAGCAGTTTCTCAGAAAGCTTCTTTCCAGTTTTGAACGGAAGATATTTCCTTTTTCACCATAGCCCTCTATGGGCTTCCAAATATCCCTTTGCCAATTCCACAAGAACAGCCTTAGCGAAAGGCTTCTTGAAGGGAAAGATGTACCTCTGTGAGATGAATTAACAGAACACAGAGCAGTTTCTCAGAAAGCTTCTTTCCAGTTTTGACCGGAAGATATTTCCTTTTTCACCATAGCCCTCTATGGGCTTCCAAATATCCCTTTGCCAATTCCACAAGAACAGCCTTAGCGAAAGGCTTCTTGAAGGGAAAGATGTAACTCTGTGAGATGAATTCACAGAACACAGAGCAGTTTCTCAGAAAGCTTCTTTCCAGTTTTGAACGGAAGATATTTCCTTTTTCACCATAGGCCTCTATGGGCTTCCAAATATCCCTTTGCCAATTCCACAAGAACAGCCTTAGCGAAACGCTTCTTGAAGGGAAAGATGTAACTCTGTGAGATGAATTAACAGAACACAGAGCAGTTTCTCAGAAAGCTTCTTTCCAGTTTTGAACGGAAGATATTTCCTTTTTCACCATAGCCGTCTATGGGCTTGCAAATATCCCTTTGCCAATTCCACAAGAGGAGCCTTAGCGAAAGGCTTTTTGAAGGGAAAGATGTAACTCTGTGAGATGAATTCACAGAACACAGAGCAGTTTCTCAGAAAGCTTCTTTCCAGTTTTGAACGGAAGATATTTCCTTTTTAACCATAGCCCTCTATGGGCTTCCAAATATCCCTTTGCCAATTCCACAAGAACAGCCTTAGCGAAAGGCTTCTTGAAGGGAAAGATGTAACTCTGTGAGATGAATTCACAGAACACAGAGCAGTTTCTCAGAAAGCTTCTTTCCAGTTTTGAACGGAAGATATTTCCTTTTTCACCATAGCCGTCTATGGGCTTCCAAATATGACTTTGCCAATTCCACAAGAAGAGCCTTAGCGATAGGCTTCTTGAAGGGAAAGATGTAACTCTGTGAGATGAATTAACAGAACACAGAGCAGTTTCTCAGAAAGCTTCTTTCCAGTTTTGAACGGAAGATATTTCCTTTTTCACCATAGCCGTCTAAGGGCTTCCAAATATCGCTTTGACAATTCCACAAGAACAGCCTTAGCGAAAGGCTTCTTGAAGGGAAAGATGTAACTCTGTGAGATGAATTAACAGAACACAGAGCAGTTTCTCAGAAAGCTTCTTTCCAGTTTTGACCGGAAGATATTTCCTTTTTCACCATAGCCCTCTATGGGCTTCCAAATATCCCTTTGCCAATTCCACAAGAACAGCCTTAGCGAAAGGCTTCTTGAAGGGAAAGATGTAACTCTGTGAGATGAATTCACAGAACACAGAGCAGTTTCTCAGAAAGCTTCTTTCCAGTTTTGAACGGAAGATATTTCCTTTTTCACCATAGCCCTCTATGGGCTTCCAAATATCCCTTTGCCAATTCCACAAGAACAGCCTTAGCGAAAGGCTTCTTGAAGGGAAAGATGTAACTCTCTGAGATGAATTCACAGAACACAGAGCAGTTTCTCAGAAAGCTTCTTTCCAGTTTTGAACGGAAGATATTTCCTTTTTCACCATAGCCGTCTATGGGCTTGCAAATATCCCTTTGCCAATTCCACAAGAGCACCCTTAGCGAAAGGATTCTTGAAGGGAAAGATGTAACTCTGTGAGATGAATTCACAGAACACAGAGCAGTTTCTCAGAAAGCTTCTTTCCAGTTTTGAACGGAAGATATTTCCTTTTACACCATAGCCCTCTATGGGCTTCCAAATATCCCTTTGCCAATTCCACAAGAACAGCCTTAGCGAAAGGCTTCTTGAAGGGAAAGATGTTACTCTGTGAGATGAATTAACAGAACACAGAGCGGTTTCTCAGAAAGCTTCTTTCCAGTTTTTAACGGAAGATATTTCCTTTTTCACCATAGCCCTCTATGGGCTTGCAAATATCCCTTTGCCAATTCCACAAGAGCAGCCTTAGCGAAAGGCTTCTTGAAGGGAAAGATGTAACTCTGTGAGATGAATTCACAGAACACAGAGCAGTTTTTCAGAAAGCTTCTTTCCAGTTTTGAACGGAAGATATTTCCTTTTTCACCATAGCCCTCTATGGGCTTCCAAATATCCGTTTGCCAATTCCACAAGAACAGCCTTAGCGAAAGGCTTCTTGAAGGGAAAGATGTAACTCTGTGAGATGAATTCACAGAACACAGAGCAGTTTCTCAGAAAGCTTCTTTCCAATTTTGAACGAAAGATATTTCCTTTTTCACCATAGCCGTCTATGGGCTTCCAAATATCCCTTTGCCAATTCCACAAGAACAGCCTTAGCCAAAGGCTTCTTGAAGGGAAAGATGTAACTCTGTGAGATGAATTAACAGAACACAGAGCAGTTTCTCAGAAAGCTTCTTTCCAGTTTTGAACGGAAGATATTTCCTTTTTCACCATAGCCCTCTAAGGGCTTCCAAATATCCCTTTGCCAATTCCACAAGAACAGCCTTAGCGAAAGGCTTCTTGAAGGGAAAGATGTAACTCTGTGAGATGAATTCACAGAACACAGAGCAGTTTCTCAGAAAGCTTCTTTCCAGTTTTGAACGGAAGATATTTCCTTTTTAACCATAGCCCTCTATGGGCTTCCAAATATCCCTTTGCCAATTCCACAAGAACAGCCTTAGCGAAAGGCTTCTTGAAGGGAAAGATGTAACTCTGTGAGATGAATTCACAGAACACAGAGCAGTTTCTCAGAAAGCTTCTTTCCAGTTTTGAACGGAAGATATTTCCTTTTTCACCATAGCCGTCTATGGGCTTCCAAATATGACTTTGCCAATTCCACAAGAACAGCCTTAGCGAAAGGCTTCTTGAAGGGAAAGATGTAACTCTGTGAGATGAATTAACAGAACACAGAGCAGTTTCTCAGAAAGCTTCTTTCCAGTTTTGAACGGAAGATATTTCCTTTTTCACCATAGCCCTCTAAGGGCTTCCAAATATCGCTTTGACAATTCCACAAGAACAGCCTTAGCGAAAGGCTTCTTGAAGGGAAAGATGTAACTCTGTGAGATGAATTCACAGAACACAGAGCAGTTTCTCAGAAAGCTTCTTTCCAGTTTTGAATGGAAGATATTTCCTTTTTAACCATAGCCGTCTATGGGCTTCCAAATATCCCTTTGCCAATTCCTCAAGAACAGCCTTAGCGAAAGGCTTCTTGAAGGGAAAGATGTAACTCTGTGAGATGAATTAACAGAACACAGAGCAGTTTCTCAGAAAGCTTCTTTCCAGTTTTGAACGTAAGATATTTCCTTTTTCACCATAGCCCTCTATGGGCTTCCAAATATCCCTTTGCCAATTCCACAAGAACAGCCTTAGCGAAAGGCTTCTTGAAGGGAAAGATGTAACTCTGTGAGATGAATTCACAGAACACAGAGCAGTTTCTCAGAAAGCTTCTTTCCAGTTTTGAACGGAAGATATTTCCTTTTTCACCATAGCCCTCTATGGGCTTCCAAATATCGCTTTGCCAATTCCACAAGAACAACCTTAGCGAAAGGCTTCTTGAAGGGAAAGATGTAACTCTGTGAGATGAATTAACAGAACACAGAGCAGTTTCTCAGAAAACTTCTTTCCAGTTTTGACCGGAAGATATTTCCTTTTTCACCATAGCCCTCTATGGGCTTCCAAATATCCCTTTGCCAATTCCAGAAGAACAGCCTTAGTGAAAGGCTTCTTGAAGGGAAAGATGTAACTCTGTGAGATGAATTAACAGAACACAGAGCAGTTTCTAAGAAACCTTCTTTCCAGTTTTGAACGGAAGATATTTCCTTTTTCACCATAGCCCTCTATGGGCTTCCAAATATCGCTTTGCCAATTCCACAAGAACAGCCTTAGCGAAAGGCTTCTTGAAGGGAAAGATGTAACTCTGTGAGATGAATTCACAGAACACAGAGCAGTTTCTCAGAAACCTTCTTTCCAGTTTTGAACGGAAGATATTTCCTTTTTCACCATAGCCGTCTATGGGCTTTCAAATATCCCTTTGCCATTTCCAAAAGAACAGCCTTAGCGAAAGGCTTCTTGAAGGGAAAGATGTAACTCTGTGAGATGAATTAACAGAACACAGAGGAGTTTCTCAGAAAGCTTCTTTCCAGTTTTGAAAGGAAGATATTTCCTTTTTCACCATAGGCCTCTATGGGCTTCCAAATATCCCTTTGCCAATTCCACAAGAACAGCCTTAGCGAAAGGCTTCTTGAAGGGAAAGATGTAACTCTGTGACATGAATTCACAGAACACAGAGCAGTTTCTCAGAAAGCTTCTTTCCAGTTTTGAACGGAAGATATTTCCTTTTTCACCATAGCCCTCTATGGGCTTGCAAATATCCCTTTGCCAATTCCACAAGAGCAGCCTTAGCGAAAGGCTTCTTGAAGGGAAAGATGTAACTCTGTGAGATGAATTAACAGAACACAGAGCAGTTTCCCAGAAAGCTTCTCTCCAGTTTTGAACGGAAGATATTTCCTTTTTCACCATAGCCCTCTATGGGCTTCCAAATATCCCTTTGCCAATTCCAGAAGAACAGCCTTAGCGAAAGGCTTCTTGAAGGGAAAGATGTAACTCTGTGAGATGAATTCACAGAACACAGAGCAGTTTCTCAGAAAGCTTCTTTCCAGTTTTGAACGGACGATATTTCCTTTTTCACCATAGCCGTCTATGGGCTTGCAAATATCCCTTTGCCAATTCCACAAGAGCAGCCTTAGCGAAAGGATTCTTGAAGGGAAAGATGTAACTCTGTGAGATGAATTCACAGAACACAGAGCAGTTTCTCAGAAAGCTTCTTTAAAGTTTTGAACGGAAGATATTTCCTTTTACACCATAGCCCTCTATGGGCTTCCAAATATCCCTTTGCCAATTCCACAAGAACAGCCTTAGCGAAAGGCTTCTTGAAGGGAAAGATGTTACTCTGTGAGATGAATTAACAGAACACAGAGCGGTTTCTCAGAAAGCTTCTTTCCAGTTTTTAACGGAAGATATTTCCTTTTTCACCATAGCCCTCTATGGGCTTGCAAATATCCCTTTGCCAATTCCACAAGAGCAGCCTTAGCGAAAGGCTTCTTGAAGGGAAAGATGTAACTCTGTGAGATGAATTCACAGAACACAGAGCAGTTTTTCAGAAAGCTTCTTTCCAGTATTGAACGGAAGATATTTCCTTTTTCACCATAGCCCTCTATGGGCTTCCAAATATCCGTTTGCCAATTCCACAAGAACAGCCTTAGCGAAAGGCTTCTTGAAGGGAAAGATGTAACTCTGTGAGATGAATTCACAGAACACAGAGCAGTTTCTCAGAAAGCTTCTTTCCAATTTTGAACGAAAGATATTTCCTTTTTCACCATAGCCGTCTATGGGCTTCCAAATATCCCTTTGCCAATTCCACAAGAACAGCCTTAGCCAAAGGCTTCTTGAAGGGAAAGATGTAACTCTGTGAGATGAATTAACAGAACACAGAGCAGTTTCTCAGAAACCTTCTTTCCAGTTTTGAACGGAAGATATTTCCTTTTTCACCATAGCCCTCTAAGGGCTTCCAAATATCCCTTTGCCAATTCCACAAGAACAGCCTTAGCGAAAGGCTTCTTGAAGGGAAAGATGTAACTCTGTGAGATGAATTCACAGAACACAGAGCAGTTTCTCAGAAAGCTTCTTTCCAGTTTTGAACGGAAGATATTTCCTTTTTCACCATAGCCGTCTATGGGCTTCCAAATATCCCTTTGCCAATTCCACAAGAACAGCCTTAGCGAAAGGCTTCTTGAAGGGAAAGATGTAACTCTGTGAGATGAATTCACAGAACACAGAGCAGTTTCTCAGAAAGCTTCTTTCCAGTTTTGAACGGAAGATATTTCCTTTTTCACCATAGCCCTCTATGGGCTTGCAAATATCCCTTTGCCAATTCCACAAGAGCAGCCTTAGCGAAAGGCTTCTTGAAGGGAAAGATGTAACTCTGTGAGATGAATTAACAGAACACAGAGCAGTTTCTCAGAAAGCTTCTCTCCAGTTTTGAACGGAAGATATTTCCTTTTTCACCATAGCCCTCTATGGGCTTCCAAATATCCCTTTGCCAATTCCAGAAGAACAGCCTTAGCGAAAGGCTTCTTGAAGGGAAAGATGTAACTCTGTGAGATGAATTCACAGAACACAGAGCAGTTTCTCAGAAACCTTCTTTCCAGTTTTGAACGGAAGATATTTCCTTTTTCACCATAGCCGTCTATGGGCTTTCAAATATCCCTTTGCCATTTCCAAAAGAACAGCCTTAGCGAAAGGCTTCTTGAAGGGAAAGATGTAACTCTGTGAGATGAATTAACAGAACACAGAGGAGTTTCTCAGAAAGCTTCTTTCCAGTTTTGAAAGGAAGATATTTCCTTTTTCACCATAGGCCTCTATGGGCTTCCAAATATCCCTTTGCCAATTCCACAAGAACAGCCTTAGCGAAAGGCTTCTTGAAGGGAAAGATGTAACTCTGTGACATGAATTCACAGAACACAGAGCAGTTTCTCAGAAAGCTTCTTTCCAGTTTTGAACGGAAGATATTTCCTTTTTCACCATAGCCCTCTATGGGCTTGCAAATATCCCTTTGCCAATTCCACAAGAGCAGCCTTAGCGAAAGGCTTCTTGAAGGGAAAGATGTAACTCTGTGAGATGAATTAACAGAACACAGAGCAGTTTCCCAGAAAGCTTCTCTCCAGTTTTGAACGGAAGATATTTCCTTTTTCACCATAGCCCTCTATGGGCTTCCAAATATCCCTTTGCCAATTCCAGAAGAACAGCCTTAGCGAAAGGCTTCTTGAAGGGAAAGATGTAACTCTGTGAGATGAATTCACAGAACACAGAGCAGTTTCTCAGAAAGCTTCTTTCCAGTTTTGAACGGACGATATTTCCTTTTTCACCATAGCCGTCTATGGGCTTGCAAATATCCCTTTGCCAATTCCACAAGAGCAGCCTTAGCGAAAGGATTCTTGAAGGGAAAGATGTAACTCTGTGAGATGAATTCACAGAACACAGAGCAGTTTCTCAGAAAGCTTCTTTAAAGTTTTGAACGGAAGATATTTCCTTTTACACCATAGCCCTCTATGGGCTTCCAAATATCCCTTTGCCAATTCCACAAGAACAGCCTTAGCGAAAGGCTTCTTGAAGGGAAAGATGTTACTCTGTGAGATGAATTAACAGAACACAGAGCGGTTTCTCAGAAAGCTTCTTTCCAGTTTTTAACGGAAGATATTTCCTTTTTCACCATAGCCCTCTATGGGCTTGCAAATATCCCTTTGCCAATTCCACAAGAGCAGCCTTAGCGAAAGGCTTCTTGAAGGGAAAGATGTAACTCTGTGAGATGAATTCACAGAACACAGAGCAGTTTTTCAGAAAGCTTCTTTCCAGTATTGAACGGAAGATATTTCCTTTTTCACCATAGCCCTCTATGGGCTTCCAAATATCCGTTTGCCAATTCCACAAGAACAGCCTTAGCGAAAGGCTTCTTGAAGGGAAAGATGTAACTCTGTGAGATGAATTCACAGAACACAGAGCAGTTTCTCAGAAAGCTTCTTTCCAATTTTGAACGAAAGATATTTCCTTTTTCACCATAGCCGTCTATGGGCTTCCAAATATCCCTTTGCCAATTCCACAAGAACAGCCTTAGCCAAAGGCTTCTTGAAGGGAAAGATGTAACTCTGTGAGATGAATTAACAGAACACAGAGCAGTTTCTCAGAAACCTTCTTTCCAGTTTTGAACGGAAGATATTTCCTTTTTCACCATAGCCCTCTAAGGGCTTCCAAATATCCCTTTGCCAATTCCACAAGAACAGCCTTAGCGAAAGGCTTCTTGAAGGGAAAGATGTAACTCTGTGAGATGAATTCACAGAACACAGAGCAGTTTCTCAGAAAGCTTCTTTCCAGTTTTGAACGGAAGATATTTCCTTTTTCACCATAGCCGTCTATGGGCTTCCAAATATCCCTTTGCCAATTCCACAAGAACAGCCTTAGCGAAAGGCTTCTTGAAGGGAAAGATGTAACTCTGTGAGATGAATTCACAGAACACAGAGCAGTTTCTCAGAAAGCTTCTTTCCAGTTTTGAACGGAAGATATTTCCTTTTTCACCATAGCCCTCTATGGGCTTGCAAATATCCCTTTGCCAATTCCACAAGAGCAGCCTTAGCGAAAGGCTTCTTGAAGGGAAAGATGTAACTCTGTGAGATGAATTAACAGAACACAGAGCAGTTTCTCAGAAAGCTTCTCTCCAGTTTTGAACGGAAGATATTTCCTTTTTCACCATAGCCCTCTATGGGCTTCCAAATATCCCTTTGCCAATTCCAGAAGAACAGCCTTAGCGAAAGGCTTCTTGAAGGGAAAGATGTAACTCTGTGAGATGAATTCACACAACACAGAGCAGTTTCTCAGAAAGCTTCTTTCCAGTTTTGAACGGAAGATATTTCCTTTTTCACCATAGCCGTCTATGGGCTTGCAAATATCCCTTTGCCAATTCCACAAGAGCAGCCTTAGCGAAAGGATTCTTGAAGGGAAAGATGTAACTCTGTGAGATGAATTCACAGAACACAGAGCAGTTTCTCAGAAAGCTTCTTTCCAGTTTTGAACGGAAGATATTTCCTTTTACACCATAGCCCTCTATGGGCTTCCAAATATCCCTTTGCCAATTCCACAAGAACAGCCTTAGCGAAAGGCTTCTTGAAGGGAAAGATGTTACTCTGTGAGATGAATTAACAGAACACAGAGCGGTTTCTCAGAAAGCTTCTTTCCAGTTTTTAACGGAAGATATTTCCTTTTTCACCATAGCCCTCTATGGGCTTGCAAATATCCCTTTGCCAATTCCACAAGAGCAGCCTTAGCGAAAGGCTTCTTGAAGGGAAAGATGTAACACTGTGAGATGAATTAACAGAACACAGAGCAGTTTCTCAGAAAGCTTCTTTCCAGTTTTGAACGGAAGATATTTCCTTTTTCACCATAGCCCTCTATGGGCTTGCAAATATCCCTTTGCCAATTCCACAAGAGCAGCCTTAGCGAAAGGCTTCTTGAACGGAAAGATGTAACTCTGTGAGATGAATTCACAGAACACAGAGCAGTTTCTCAGAAAGCTTCTTTCCAGTTTTGAACGGAAGATATTTCCTTTTTCACCATAGCCCTCTATGGGCTTCCAAATATCCCTTTGCCAATTCCACAAGAACAGCCTTAGCGAAAGGCTTCTTGAAGGGAAAGATGTAACTCTGTGAGATGAATTAACAGAACACAGAGCAGTTTCTCAGAAAGCTTCTTTCCAGTTTTGAACGGAAGATATTTCCTTTTTCACCATAGCCCTCTAAGGGTTTCCAAATATCCCTTTGCCAATTCCACAAGAACAGCCTTAGCGAAAGGCTTCTTGAAGGGAAAGATGTAACTCTGTGAGATGAATTCAGAGAACACAGAGCAGTTTCACAGAAAGCTTCTTTCCAGTTTTGAACGGAAGATATTTCCTTTTTCACCATAGCCGTCTATGGGCTTCCAAATATCCTTTTGCCAATTCCACAAGAACAGCCTTAGCGAAAGGCTTCTTGAAGGGAAAGATGTAACTCTGTGAGATGAATTCACAGAACACAGAGCAGTTTCTCAGAAAGCTTCTTTCCAGTTTTGAACGGAAGATATTTCCTTTTTCACCATAGCCCTCTATGGGCTTCCAAATATCCCTTTGCCAATTCCAGAAGAACAGCCTTAGCGAAAGGCTTCTTGAAGGGAAAGATGTAACTCTGTGAGATGAATTCACAGAACACAGAGCAGTTTCTCAGAAAGCTTCTTTCCAGTTTTGATCGGAAGATATTTCCTTTTTCACCATAGCCGTCTATGGGCTTGCAAATATCCCTTTGCGAATTCCACAAGAGCAGCCTTAGCAAAAGGATTCTTGAAGGGAAAGATGTAACTCTGTGAGATGAATTCACAGAACACAGAGCAGTTTCTCAGAAAGCTTCTTTCCAGTTTTGAACGGAAGATATTTCCTTTTACACCATAGCCCTCTATGGGCTTCCAAATATCCCTTTGCCAATTCCACAAGAACAGCCTTAGCGAAAGGCTTCTTGAAGGGAAAGATGTTACTCTGTGAGATGAATTAACAGAACACAGAGCGGTTTCTCAGAAAGCTTCTTTCCAATTTTGAACGAAAGATATTTCCTTTTTCACCATAGCCGTCTATGGGCTTGTAAATATCCCTTTGCCAATTCCACAAGAACAGCCTTAGACAAAGGCTTCTTGAAGGGAAAGATGTAACTCTGTGAGATGAATTCACAGAACACAGAGCAGTTTCTCAGAAAGCTTCTTTCCAGTTTTGAACGGAAGATATTTCCTTTTTCACCATAGCCCTCTAAGGGCTTCCAAATATCCCTTTGCCAATTCCACAAGAACAGCCTTAGCGAAAGGCTTCTTGAAGGGAAAGATGTAACTCTGTGAGATGAATTCACAGAACACAGAGCAGTTTCTCAGAAAGCTTCTTTCCAGTTTTGAACGGAAGATATTTCCTTTTTCACCATAGCCGTCTATGGGCTTCCAAATATCGCTTTGCCAATTCCACAAGAACAGCCTTAGCGAAAGGCTTCTTGAAGGGAAAGATGTAACTCTGTGAGATGAATTAACAGAACACAGAGCAGTTTCTCAGAAAGCATCTTTCCAGTTTTGAACGGAAGATATTTCCTTTTTCACCATAGCCGTCTATGGGCTTCCAAATATCCCTTTGCCAATTCCACATGAACAGCCTTAGCGAAAGGCTTCTTGAAGGGAAAGATGTAACTCTGTGAGATGAATTCACGGAACACAGAGCAGTTTCTCAGAAAGCTTCTTTCCAGTTTTGAACGGAAGATATTTCCTTTTTCACCATAGCCCTCTATGGGCTTCCAAATATCCCTTTGCCAATTCCGCAAGAACAGCCTTAGCGAAAGGCTTCTTGAAGGGAAAGATGTAACTCTGTGAGATGAATTAACAGAACACAGAGCAGTTTCTCAGAAAGCTTCTTTCCAGTTTTGAACGGAAGATATTTCCTTTTATACCTTAGCCCTCTATGGGCTTCCAAATATCCCTTTGCCAATTCCAGAAGAACAGACTTAGCGAAAGGCTTCTTGAAGGGAAAGATGTAACTCTGTGAGATGAATTAACAGAACACAGAGCAGTTTCTTAGAAAGCTTCTTTCCAGTTTTGAACGGAAGATATTTCCTTTTTCACCATAGGACTCTATGGGCTTCCAAATATCCCTTTGCCAATTCCACAAGAACAGCCTTAGCGAAAGGCTTCTTGAAGGGAAAGATGTAACTCTGTGAGATAAATTCACAGAACACAGAGCAGTTTCTCAGAAAGCTTCTTTCCAGTTTTGAACGGAAGATATTTCCTTTTTCACCATAGCCGTCTATGGGCTTCCAAATATCCGTTTGCCAATTCCACAAGAACAGACTTAGCGAAAGGCTTCTTGAAGGGAAAGATGTAACTCTGTGAGATGAATTAACAGAACACAGAGCAGTTTCTCAGAAAGCTTCTTTCCAGGTTTGAACGGAAGATATTTCCTTTTTCACCATAGCCCTCTATGGGCTTCCAAATATCCCTTTGCCAATTCCAGAAGAACAGCATTAGCGAAAGGCTTCTTGAAGGGAAAGATGTAACTCTGTGAGATGAATTCACAGAACACAGAGCAGTTTCTCAGAAAGCTTCTTTCCAGTTTTGAACGGAAGATATTTCCTTTTTCACCATAGCCGTCTATGGGCTTGCAAATATCCCTTTGCCAATTCCACAAGAGCAGCCTTAGCCAAAAGATTCTTGAAGGGAAAGATGTAACTCTGTGAGATGAATTCACAGAACACAGAGCAGTTTCTCAGAAAGCTTCTTTCCAGTTTTGAACGGAAGATATTTCCTTTTTCACCATAGCCCTCTATGGGCTTCCAAATATCCCTTTGCCAATTCCACAAGAACAGCCTTAGCGAAAGGCTTCTTGAAGGGAAAGATGTAACACTGTGAGATGAATTAACAGAACACAGAGCAGTTTCTCAGAAAGCTTCTTTCCAGTTTTGAACGGAAGATATTTCCTTTTTCACCATAGCCCTCTATGGGCTTGCAAATATCCCTTTGCCAATTCCACAAGAGCAGCCTTAGCGAAAGGCTTCTTGAACGGAAAGATGTAACTCTGTGAGATGAATTCACAGAACACAGAGCAGTTTCTCAGAAAGCTTCTTTCCAGTTTTGAACGGAAGATATTTCCTTTTTCACCATAGCCCTCTATGGGCTTTCAAATATCCCTTTGCCAATTCCAGAAGAACAGCCTTAGCGAAAGGCTTCTTGAAGGGAAAGATGTAACTCTGTGAGAGGAATTCACAGAACACAGACCAGTTTCTCAGAAAGCTTCTTTCCAGTTTTGAACGGAAGATATTTCCTTTTTCACCATAGCCCTCTAAGGGTTTCCAAATATCCCTTTGCCAATTCCACAAGAACAGCCTTAGCGAAAGGCTTCTTGAAGGGAAAGATGTAACTCTGTGAGATGATTCAGAGAACACAGAGCAGTTTCACAGAAAGCTTCTTTCCAGTTTTGAACGGAAGATATTTCCTTTTTCACCATAGCCCTCTATGGGCTTCCAAATATCCGTTTGCCAATTCCACAAGAACAGCCTTAGCGAAAGGCTTCTTGAAGGGAAAGATGTAACTCTGTGAGATGAATTAACAGAACACAGAGCAGTTTCTCAGAAAGCTTCTTTCCAGTTTTGAACGGAAGATATTTCCTTTTTCACCATAGCCGTCTATGGGCTTCCAAATATCCGTTTGCCAATTCCACAAGAACAGCCTTAGCGAAAGGCTTCTTGAAGGGAAAGATGTAACTCTGTGAGATGAATTAACAGAACACAGAGCAGTTTCTCAGAAAGCTTCTTTCCAGTTTTGAACGGAAGATATTTCCTTTTTCACCAAAGCCCTCTATGGGCTTCCAAATATCCCTTTGCCAATTCCAGAAGAACAGCCTTAGCGAAAGGCTCCTTGAAGGGAAAGATGTAACTCTGTGAGATGAATTCACAGAACACAGAGCAGTTTCTCAGAAAGCTTCTTTCCAGTTTTGAACGGAAGATATTTCCTTTTTCACCATAGCCGTCTATGGGCATGCAAATATCCCTTTGCCAATTCCACAAGAGCAGCCTTAGCGAAAGGCTTCTTGAAGGGAAAGATGTAACTCTGTGAGATGAATTAACAGAACACAGAGCAGTTTCTCAGAAAGCTTCTTTCCAGTTTTGAACGGAAGATATTTCCTTTTTCACCATAGCCCTCTATGGGCTTCCAAATATCCCTTTTCCAATTCCACAAGAACAGCCTTAGCGAAAGGCTTCTTGAAGGGAAAGATGTAACTCTGTGAGATGAATTCACAGAACACAGAGCAGTTTCTCAGAAAGCTTCTTTCCAGTTTTGAACGGAAGATATTTCCTTTTTTACCATAGCCCTCTATGGGCTTGCAAATATCCCTTTGCCAATTACACAAGAGCAGCCTTAGCGAAAGGCTTCTTGAAGGGAAAGATGTAACTCTGTGAGATGAATTCACAGAACACAGAGCAGTTTCTCAGAAAGCTTCTTTCCAGTTTTGAACGGAAGATATTTCCTTTTTCACCATAGCCCTCTATGGGCTTCCAAATATCCCTTTGCCAATTCCACAAGAACAGCCTTAGCGAAAGGCTTCTTGAAGGGAAAGATGTAACTCTGTGAGATGAATTCACAGAACACAGAGCAGTTTCTCAGAAAGCTTCTTTCCAGTTTTGAACGGAAGATATTTCCTTTTTCACCATAGCCCTCTATGGGCTTCCAAATATCCCTTTGCCAATTCCACAAGAACAACCTTAGCGAAAGGCTTCTTGAAGGGAAAGAAGTAACTCTGTGAGATGAATTCACAGAACACAGAGCAGTTTCTCAGAAAGCTTCTTTCCAATTTTGAACGAAAGATATTTCCTTTTTCACCATAGCCGTCTATGGGCTTCCAAATATCCCTTTGCCAATTCCACAAGAACAGCCTTAGCGAAAGGCTTCTTGAAGGGAAAGATGTAACTCTGTGAGATGAATTAACACAACACAGAGCAGTTTCTCAGAAAGCTTCTTTCCAGTTTTGAACGGAAGATATTTCCTTTTTCACCATAGCCCTCTAAGGGCTTCCAAATATCAATTTTCCAATTCCACAAGAACAGCCTTAGCGAAAGGCTTCTTGAAGGGAAAGATGTAACTCTGTGAGATGAATTAACAGAACACAGAGCAGTTTCTCAGAAAGCTTCTTTCCAGTTTTGAACGGAAGATATTTCCTTTTTCACCATAGCCCTCTATGGGCTTGCAAATATCCCTTTGCCAATTCCACAAGAGCAGCCTTAGCGAAAGGCTTCTTGAAGGGAAAGATGTAACTCTGTGAGATGAATTCACAGAACACAGAGCAGTTTCTCAGAAAGCTTCTTTCCAGTTTTGAACGGAAGATATTTCCTTTTTCACTATAGCCCTCTATGGTCTTCCAAATATCCCTTTGCCAATTCCACAAGAACAGCCTTAGCGAAAGGCTTCTTGAAGGGAAAGATGTAACTCTGTGAGATGAATTAACAGAACACAGAGCAGTTTCTCAGAAAGCTTCTTTCCACTTTTGAACGGAAGATATTTCCTTTTTCACCATAGGCCTCTATGGGCTTCCAAATATCCCTTTGCCATTTCCACAAGAACAGCCTTAGCGAAAGGCTTCTTGAAGGGAAAGATGTAACTCTGTGAGATGAATTCACAGAACACAGAGCAGTTTCTCAGAAAGCTTCTTTCCAGTTTTGAACGGAAGATATTTCCTTTTTCACCATAGCCCTCTAAGGGCTTCCAAATATCCCTTTGCCAATTGCACAAGAACAGCCTTAGCGAAAAGCTTCTTGAAGGGAAAGATGTAACTCTGTGAGATGAATTAACAGAACACAGAGCAGTTTCTCAGAAAGCTTCTTTCCAGTTTTGAACGGAAGATATTTCCTTTTTCACCATAGGACTCTATGGGCTTCCAAATATCCCTTTGCCAATTCCACAAGAACAGCCTTAGTGAAAGGCTTCTTGAAGGGAAAGATGTAACTCTGTGAGATGAATTCACAGAACACAGAGCAGTTTCTCAGAAACTTCTTTCCAGTTTTGAACGGAAGATATTTCCTTTTTCACCATAGCCGTCTATGGGCTTCCAAATATCCGTTTGCCAATTCCACAAGAACAGCCTTAGCGAAAGGCTTCTTGAAGGGAAAGATGTAACTCTGTGAGATGAATTAACAGAACACAGAGTAGTTTCTCAGAAAGCTTCTTTCCAGTTTTGAACGGAAGATATTTCCTTTTTCACCATAGCCCTCTATGGGCTTCCAAATATCCCTTTGCCAATTCCAGAAGAACAGCCTTAGCGAAAGGCTTCTTGAAGGGAAAGATGTAACTCAGTGAGATGAATTCACAGAACACAGAGCAGTTTCTCAGAAAGCTTCTTTCCAGTTTTGAACGGAAGATATTTCCTTTTTCACCATAGCCGTCTATGGGCTTGCAAATATCCCTTTGCCAATTCCACAAGAGCAGCCTTAGCGAAAGGATTCTTGAAGGGAAAGATGTAACTCTCTGAGATGAATTCACAGTAAACAGAGCAGTTTCTCAGAAAGCTTCTTTCCAGTTTTGAACGGAAGATATTTCCTTTTTCACCATAGCCCTCTATGGGCTTCCAAATATCCCTTTGCCAATTCCACAAGAACAGCCTTAGCGAAAGGCTTCTAGAAGGGAAAGATGTAACTCTGTGAGATGAATTAACAGAACACAGAGCAGTTTCTCAGAAAGCTTCTTTCCAGTTTTGAACGGAAGATATTTCCTTTTTCACCATAGCCCTCTATGGGCTTGCAAATATCCCTTTGCCAATTCCACAAGAGAAGCCTTAGCGAAAGGCTTCTTGAAGGGAAAGATGTAACTCTGTGAGATGAATTAACAGAACACAGAGCAGTTTCTCAGAAAGCTTCTTTCCAGTTTTGAATGGAAGATATTTCCTTTTTCACCATAGCACTCTATGGGATTCCAAATATCCCTTTGCCAATTCCACAAGAACAGCCTTAACGAAAGGCTTCTTGAAGGGAAAGATGTAACTCTGTGAGATGAATTCACAGAACACAGAGCAGTTTCTCAGAAAGATTCTTTCCAGTTTTGAACGGAAGATATTTCCTTTTTCACCATAGCCCTCTAAGGGCTTCCAAATATCCCTTTGCCAATTGCACAAGAACAGCCTTAGCGAAAAGCTTCTTGAAGGGAAAGATGTAACTCTGTGAGATGAATTAACAGAACACAGAGCAGTTTCTCAGAAAGCTTCTTTCCAGTTTTGAACGGAAGATATTTCCTTTTTCACCATAGGACTCTATGGGCTTCCAAATATCCCTTTGCCAATTCCACAAGAACAGCCTTAGTGAAAGGCTTCTTGAAGGGAAAGATGTAACTCTGTGAGATGAATTCACAGAACACTGAGCAGTTTCTCAGAAACTTCTTTCCAGTTTTGAACGGAAGATATTTCCTTTTTCACCATAGCCATCTATGGGCTTCCAAATATCCGTTTGCCAATTCCACAAGAACAGCCTTAGCGAAAGGCTTCTTGAAGGGAAAGATGTAACTCTGTGAGATGAATTAACAGAACACAGAGTAGTTTCTCAGAAAGCTTCTTTCCAGTTTTGAACGGAAGATATTTCCTTTTTCACCATAGCCCTCTATGGGCTTCCAAATATCCCTTTGCCAATTCCAGAAGAACAGCCTTAGCGAAAGGCTTCTTGAAGGGAAAGATGTAACTCAGTGAGATGAATTCACAGAACACAGAGCAGTTTCTCAGAAAGCTTCTTTCCAGTTTTGAACGGAAGATATTTCCTTTTTCACCATAGCCGTCTATGGGCTTGCAAATATCCCTTTGCCAATTCCACAAGAGCAGCCTTAGCGAAAGGATTCTTGAAGGGAAAGATGTAACTCTCTGAGATGAATTCACAGTAAACAGAGCAGTTTCTCAGAAAGCTTCTTTCCAGTTTTGAACGGAAGATATTTCCTTTTTCACCATAGCCCTCTATGGGCTTCCAAATATCCCTTTGCCAATTCCACAAGAACAGCCTTAGCGAAAGGCTTCTAGAAGGGAAAGATGTAACTCTGTGAGATGAATTAACAGAACACAGAGCAGTTTCTCAGAAAGCTTCTTTCCAATTTTGAACGGAAGATATTTCCTTTTTCACCATAGCCCTCTATGGGCTTGCAAATATCCCTTTGCCAATTCCACAAGAGCAGCCTTAGCGAAAGGCTTCTTGAAGGGAAAGATGTAACTCTGTGAGATGAATTAACAGAACACAGAGCAGTTTCTCAGAAAGCTTCTTTCCAGTTTTGAATGGAAGATATTTCCTTTTTCACCATAGCCCTCTATGGGATTCCAAATATCCCTTTGCCAATTCCACAAGAACAGCCTTAACGAAAGGCTTCTTGAAGGGAAAGATGTAACTCTGTGAGATGAATTCACAAAACACAGAGCAGTTTCTCAGAAAGATTCTTTCCAGTTTTGAACGGAAGATATTTCCTTTTTCACCATAGGCCTCTATGGGCTTCCAAATATCCCTTTGCCATTTCCACAAGAACAGCCTTAGCGAAAGGCTTCTTGAAGGGAAAGATGTAACTCTGTGAGATGAATTCACAGAACACAGAGCAGTTTCTCAGAAACCTTCTTTCCAGTTTTGAACGGAAGATATTTCCTTTTTCACCATAGCCCTCTATGGGCTTCCAAATATCCCTTTGCCAATTCCACAAGAACAGCCTTAGCGAAAGGCTTCTTGAAGGGAAAGAAGTAACTCTGTGAGATGAATTCACAGAACACAGAGCAGTTTCTCAGAAAGCTTCTTTCCAATTTTGAACGAAAGATATTTCCTTTTTCACCATAGCCGTCTATGGGCTTCCAAATATCCCTTTGCCAATTCCACAAGAACAGCCTTAGCGAAAGGCTTCTTGAAGGGAAAGATGTAACTCTGTGAGATGAATTAACACAACACAGAGCAGTTTCTCAGAAAGCTTCTTTCCAGTTTTGAACGGAAGATATTTCCTTTTTCACCATAGCCCTCTAAGGGCTTCCAAATATCAATTTTCCAATTCCACAAGAACAGCCTTAGCGAAAGGCTTCTTGAAGGGAAAGATGTAACTCTGTGAGATGAATTAACAGAACACAGAGCAGTTTCTCAGAAAGCTTCTTTCCAGTTTTGAACGGAAGATATTTCCTTTTTCACCATAGCCCTCTATGGGCTTGCAAATATCCCTTTGCCAATTCCACAAGAGCAGCCTTAGCGAAAGGCTTCTTGAAGGGAAAGATGTAACTCTGTGAGATGAATTCACAGAACACAGAGCAGTTTCTCAGAAAGCTTCTTTCCAGTTTTGAACGGAAGATATTTCCTTTTTCACTATAGCCCTCTATGGTCTTCCAAATATCCCTTTGCCAATTCCACAAGAACAGCCTTAGCGAAAGGCTTCTTGAAGGGAAAGTTGTAACTCTGTGAGATGAATTAACAGAACACAGAGCAGTTTCTCAGAAAGCTTCTTTCCACTTTTGAACGGAAGATATTTCCTTTTTCACCATAGGCCTCTATGGGCTTCCAAATATCCCTTTGCCATTTCCACAAGAACAGCCTTAGCGAAAGGCTTCTTGAAGGGAAAGATGTAACTCTGTGAGATGAATTCACAGAACACAGAGCAGTTTCTCAGAAAGCTTCTTTCCAGTTTTGAACGGAAGATATTTCCTTTTTCACCATAGCCCTCTAAGGGCTTCCTAATATCCCTTTGCCAATTGCACAAGAACAGCCTTAGCGAAAAGCTTCTTGAAGGGAAAGATGTAACTCTGTGAGATGAATTAACAGAACACAGAGCAGTTTCTCAGAAAGCTTCTTTCCAGTTTTGAACGGAAGATATTTCCTTTTTCACCATAGGACTCTATGGGCTTCCAAATATCCCTTTGCCAATTCCACAAGAACAGCCTTAGTGAAAGGCTTCTTGAAGGGAAAGATGTAACTCTGTGAGATGAATTCACAGAACACAGAGCAGTTTCTCAGAAACTTCTTTCCAGTTTTGAACGGAAGATATTTCCTTTTTCACCATAGCCGTCTATGGGCTTCCAAATATCCGTTTGCCAATTCCACAAGAACAGCCTTAGCGAAAGGCTTCTTGAAGGGAAAGATGTAACTCTGTGAGATGAATTAACAGAACACAGAGTAGTTTCTCAGAAAGCTTCTTTCCAGTTTTGAACGGAAGATATTTCCTTTTTCACCATAGCCCTCTATGGGCTTCCAAATATCCCTTTGCCAATTCCAGAAGAACAGCCTTAGCGAAAGGCTTCTTGAAGGGAAAGATGTAACTCAGTGAGATGAATTCACAGAACACAGAGCAGTTTCTCAGAAAGCTTCTTTCCAGTTTTGAACGGAAGATATTTCCTTTTTCACCATAGCCGTCTATGGGCTTGCAAATATCCCTTTGCCAATTCCACAAGAGCAGCCTTAGCGAAAGGATTCTTGAAGGGAAAGATGTAACTCTCTGAGATGAATTCACAGTAAACAGAGCAGTTTCTCAGAAAGCTTCTTTCCAGTTTTGAACGGAAGATATTTCCTTTTTCACCATAGCCCTCTATGGGCTTCCAAATATCCCTTTGCCAATTCCACAAGAACAGCCTTAGCGAAAGGCTTCTAGAAGGGAAAGATGTAACTCTGTGAGATGAATTAACAGAACACAGAGCAGTTTCTCAGAAAGCTTCTTTCCAGTTTTGAACGGAAGATATTTCCTTTTTCACCATAGCCCTCTATGGGCTTGCAAATATCCCTTTGCCAATTCCACAAGAGCAGCCTTAGCGAAAGGCTTCTTGAAGGGAAAGATGTAACTCTGTGAGATGAATTAACAGAACACAGAGCAGTTTCTCAGAAAGCTTCTTTCCAGTTTTGAATGGAAGATATTTCCTTTTTCACCATAGCCCTCTATGGGATTCCAAATATCCCTTTGCCAATTCCACAAGAACAGCCTTAACGAAAGGCTTCTTGAAGGGAAAGATGTAACTCTGTGAGATGAATTCACAGAACACAGAGCAGTTTCTCAGAAAGATTCTTTCCAGTTTTGAACGGAAGATATTTCCTTTTTCACCATAGGCCTCTATGGGCTTCCAAATATCCCTTTGCCATTTCCACAAGAACAGCCTTAGCGAAAGGCTTCTTGAAGGGAAAGATGTAACTCTGTGAGATGAATTCACAGAACACAGAGCAGTTTCTCAGAAACCTTCTTTCCAGTTTTGAACGGAAGATATTTCCTTTTTCACCATAGTCGTCTATGGGCTTTCAAATATCCCTTTGCCATTTCCACAAGAACAGCCTTAGCGAAAGGCTTCTTGAAGGGAAAGATGTAACTCTGTGAGATGAATTCACAGAACACAGAGCAGTTTCTCAGAAAGCTTCTTTCCAGTTTGGAACGGAAGATATTTCCTTTTTAACCATACCCGTCTATGGGCTTCCAAATATCCCTTTGCCAATTCCTCAAGAACAGCCTTAGCGAAAGGCTTCTTGAAGGGAAAGATGTAACTCTGTGAGATGAATTCACAGAACACATAGCAGTTTCTCAGAAACCTTCTTTCCAGTTTTGAACGGAAGATATTTCCTTTTTCACCATAGCCCTCTAGGGCTTGCAAATATCCCTTTGCCAATTCCACAAGAGCAGCCTTTGCGAAAGGCTTCTTGAAGGGAAAGATGTAACTCTGTGAGATGAATTAACAGAACACAGAGCAGTTTCTCAGAAAGCTTCTTTCCAGTTTTGAACGGAAGATATTTCCTTTTTCACCATAGCCCTCTATGGGCTTCCAAATATCCCTTTGCCAATTCCACAAGAACAGCCTTAGCGAAAGGCTTCTTGAAGGGAAACACGTAACTCTGTGAGATGAATTAACAGAACACAGAGCAGTTTCTCAGAAAGCTTCTTTCCAGTTTTGAACGGAAGATATTTCCTTTTTCACCATAGCCCTCTACGGGCTTGCAAATATCCCTTTGCCAATTCCACAAGAGCAGCCTTAGCGAAAGGCTTCTTGAAGGGAAAGATGTAACTCTGTGAGATGAATTCACAGAACACAGAGAAGTTTCTCAGAAAGCTTCTTTGCAGTTTTGAACAGAAGATATTTCCTTTTTCACCATAGCCCTCTATGGGCTTCCAAATATCCCTTTGCCAATTCCACAAGAACAGCCTTAGCGAAAGGCTTCTTGAAGGGAAAGATGTAACTCTGTGAGATGAATTCACAGAACACAGAGCAGTTTCTCAGAAAGCTTCTTTCCAGTTTTGAACGGAAGATATTTCCTTTTTCACCATAGGCCTCTATGGGCTTCCAAATATCCCTTTGCCATTTCCACAAGAACAGCCTTAGCGAAAGGCTTCTTGAAGGGAAAGATGTAACTCTGTGAGATGAATTAACAGAACACAGAGCAGTTTCTCAGAAAGCTTCCTTCCAGTTTTGAAAGGAAGATATTTCCTTTTTCACCATAGGCCTCTATGGGCTTCCAAATATCCCTTTGCCAATTCCACAAGAACAGCCTTAGCGAAAGGCTTCTTGAAGGGAAAGATGTTACTCTGTGAGATGAATTCACAGAACACAGAGCAGTTTCTCAGAAAGCTTCTTTCCAGTTTAGAACGGAAGATATTTCCTTTTTCACCATAGCCCTCTATGGGTTTCCAAATATCGCTTTGCCAATTCCACAAGAACAGCCTTAGCGAAAGGCTTCTTGAAGGGAAACATGTAACTCTGTGAGATGAATTCACAGAACACAGAGCAGTTTCTCAGAAAGCTTCTTTCCAGTTTTGAACGGAAGATATTTCCTTTTTCACCATAGCCGTCTATGGGCTTCCAAATATCCCTTTGCCAATTCCTCAAGAAGAGCCTTAGCGAAAGGTTTCTTGAAGGGAAAGATGTTACTCTGTGAGATGAATTCACAGAACACAGAGCAGTTTCTCAGAAAGCTTCTTTCCAGTTTTGAACGGAAGATATTTCCTTTTTCACCATAGCCGTCTATGGGCTTCCAAATATCCCTTTGCCAATTCCACAAGAACAGCCTTAGCGAAAGGCTTCTTGAAGGGAAAGATGTAATTCTGTGAGATGAATTCACAGAACACAGAGCAGTTTCTCAGAAAGCTTCTTTCCAGTTTTGAAAGGAAGATATTTCCTTTTCACCATAGCCCTCTATGGGCTTCCAAATATCGCTTTGCCAATTCCGCAAGAACAGCCTTAGCGAAAGGCTTCTTGAAGGGAAAGATGTAACTCTGTGAGATGAATTCACAGAACACAGAGCAGTTTCTCAGAAAGCTTCTTTCCAGTTTTGAACGGAAGATATTTCCTTTTTCACCATAGCCCTCTAAGGGCTTCCAAATATCCCTTTGCCAATTGCACAAGAACAGCCTTAGCGAAAAGCTTCTTGAAGGGAAAGATGTAACTCTGTGAGATGAATTCACAGAACCCAGAGCAGTTTCTCAGAAAGCTTCTTTCCAGTTTTGAACGGAAGATATTTCCTTTTTCACCATAGGACTCTATGGGCTTCCAAATATCCCTTTGCCAATTCCACAAGAACAGCCTTAGCGAAAGGCTTCTTGAAGGGAAAGATGTAACTCTGTGAGATGAATTCACAGAACACAGAGCAGTTTCTTAGAAACTTCTTTCCAGTTTTGAACGGAAGATATTTCCTTTTTCACCATAGCCGTCTATGGGCTTCCAAATATCCGTTTGCCAATTCCACAAGAACAGCCTTAGCGAAAGGCTTCTTGAAGGGAAAGATGTAACTCTGTGAGATGAATTAACAGAACACAGAGTAGTTTCTCAGAAAGCTTCTTTCCAGTTTTGAACGGAAGATATTTCCTTTTTCACCATAGCCCTCTATGGGCTTCCAAATATCCCTTTGCCAATTCCAGAAGAACAGCCTTAGCGAAAGGCTTCTTGAAGGGAAAGATGTAACTCAGTGAGATGAATTCACAGAACACAGAGCAGTTTCTCAGAAAGCTTCTTTCCAGTTTTGAACGGAAGATATTTCCTTTTTCACCATAGCCGTCTATGGGCTTCCAAATATCCCTTTGCCAATTCCACAAGAGCAGCCTTAGCGAAAGGATTCTTGAAGGGAAAGATGTAACTCTCTGAGATGAATTCACAGTACACAGAGCAGTTTCTCAGAAAGCTTCTTTCCAGTTTTGAACGGAAGATATTTCCTTTTTCACCATAGCCCTCTATGGGCTTCCAAATATCCCTTTGCCAATTCCACAAGAACAGCCTTAGCGAAAGGCTTCTTGAAGGGAAAGATGTAACTCTGTGAGATGAATTAACAGAACACAGAGCAGTTTCTCAGAAAGCTTCTTTCCAGTTTTGAACGGAAGATATTTCCTTTTTCACCATAGCCCTCTATGGGCTTGCAAATATCCCTGTGACAATTCCACAAGAGCAGCCTTAGCGAAAGGCTTCTTGAAGGGAAAGATGTAACTCTGTGAGATGAATTAAGAGAACACATAGCAGTTTCTCAGAAAGCTTCTTTCCAGTTTTGAACGGAAGATATTTCCTTTTTCACCATAGCCGTCTATCGGCTTGCAAATATCCCTTTGCCAATTCCACAAGAGCAGCCTTAGCGAAAGGATTCTTGAAGGGAAAGATGTAACTCTGTGAGATGAATTCACAGAACACAGAGCAGTTTCTCAGAAAGCTTCTTTCCAGTTTAGAACGGAAGATATTTCCTTTTTCACCATAGCCCTCTATGGGTTTCCAAATATCGCTTTGCCAATTCCACAAGAACAGCCTTAGCGAAAGGCTTCTTGAAGGGAAACATGTAACTCTGTGAGATGAATTCACAGAACACAGAGCAGTTTCTCAGAAAGCTTCTTTCCAGTTTTGAACGGAAGATATTTCCTTTTTCACCATAGCCGTCTATGGGCTTCCAAATATCCCTTTGCCAATTCCTCAAGAAGAGCCTTAGCGAAAGGTTTCTTGAAGGGAAAGATGTTACTCTGTGAGATGAATTCACAGAACACAGAGCAGTTTCTCAGAAAGCTTCTTTCCAGTTTTGAACGGAAGATATTTCCTTTTTCACCATAGCCCTCTACGGGCTTGCAAATATCCCTTTGCCAATTCCACAAGAACAGCCTTAGCGAAAGGCTTCTTGAAGGTAAAGATGTAACTCTGTGAGATGAATTCACAGAACACAGAGCAGTTTCTCAGAAAGCTTCTTTCCAGTTTTGAACGGAAGATATTTCCTTTTTCACCATAGCCCTCTATGGGCTTCCAAATATCCCTTTGACAATTCCACAAGAACAGCCTTAGCGAAAGGCTTCTTGAAGGGAAAGATGTAACTGTGTGAGATGAATTAACAGAACACAGAGCAGTTTCTCAGAAAGCTTCTTTCCAGTTTTGAACGGAAGATATTTCCTTTTTTACCATAGCCGTCTATGGGCTTCCAAATATCCCTTTGCCAATTCCACAAGAACAGCCTTAGCGAAAGGCTTCTTGAAGGGAAAGATGTAACTCTGTGAGATGAATTAACAGAACACAGAGCAGTTTCTCAGAAAGCTTCTTTCGAGTTTTGAACGGAAGATATTTCCTTTTTCACCATAGCCGTCTATGGGCTTCCAAATATCCCTTTGCCAATTCCACAAGAGAAGCCTTAGCGAAAGGCTTCTTGAAGGGAAAGATGTAACTCTGTGAGATGAATTAACAGAACACAGAGCAGTTTCTCAGAAAGCTTCTTTCCAGTTTTGAACGGAAGATATTTCCTTTTTCACCATAGCCATCTATGGGCTTCCAAATATCCCTTTGCCAATTCCACAAGAACAGCCTTAGCGAAGGGCTTCTTGAAGGGAAAGATGTAACTCTGTGAGATGAATTCACAGAACACAGAGCAGTTTCTCAGAAAGCTTCTTTCCAGTTTTGAACGGAAGATATTTCCTTTTTCACCATAGCCCTCTATGGGCTTCCAAATATCCGTTTGCCAATTCCGCAAGAACAGCCTTAGCGAAAGGCTTCTTGAAGGGAAAGATGTAACTCTGTGAGATGAATTCACAGAACACAGAGCAGTTTCTCAGAAAGCTTCTTTCCAGTTTTGAACGGAAGATATTTCCTTTTTCACCATAGCCCTCTAAGGGCTTCCAAATATCCCTTTGCCAATTGCACAAGAACAGCCTTAGCGAAAAGCTTCTTGAAGGGAAAGATGTAACTCTGTGAGATGAATTAACAGAACACAGAGCAGTTTCTCAGAAAGCTTCTTTCCAGTTTTGAACGGAAGATATTTCCTTTTTCACCATAGGACTCTATGGGCTTCCAAATATCCCTTTGCCAATTCCACAAGAACAGCCTTAGTGAAAGGCTTCTTGAAGGGAAAGATGTAACTCTGTGAGATGAATTCACAGAACACAGAGCAGTTTCTCAGAAACTTCTTTCCAGTTTTGAACGGAAGATATTTCCTTTTTCACCATAGGCCTCTATGGGCTTCCAAATATCCCTTTGCCATTTCCACAAGAACAGCCTTAGCGAAAGGCTTCTTGAAGGGAAAGATGTAACTCTGTGAGATGAATTCACAGAACACAGAGCAGTTTCTCAGAAACCTTCTTTCCAGTTTTGAACGGAAGATATTTCCTTTTTCACCATAGTCGTCTATGGGCTTTCAAATATCCCTTTGCCATTTCCACAAGAACAGCCTTAGCGAAAGGCTTCTTGAAGGGAAAGATGTAACTCTGTGAGATGAATTCACAGAACACAGAGCAGTTTCTCAGAAAGCTTCTTTCCAGTTTGGAACGGAAGATATTTCCTTTTTAACCATACCCGTCTATGGGCTTCCAAATATCCCTTTGCCAATTCCTCAAGAACAGCCTTAGCGAAAGGCTTCTTGAAGGGAAAGATGTAACTCTGTGAGATGAATTCACAGAACACATAGCAGTTTCTCAGAAACCTTCTTTCCAGTTTTGAACGGAAGATATTTCCTTTTTCACCATAGCCCTCTATGGGCTTGCAAATATCCCTTTGCCAATTCCACAAGAGCAGCCTTAGCGAAAGGCTTCTTGAAGGGAAAGATGTAACTCTGTGAGATGAATTAACAGAACACAGAGCAGTTTCTCAGAAAGCTTCTTTCCAGTTTTGAACGGAAGATATTTCCTTTTTCACCATAGCCCTCTATGGGCTTCCAAATATCCCTTTGCCAATTCCACAAGAACAGCCTTAGCGAAAGGCTTCTTGAAGGGAAAGATGTAACTCTGTGAGATGAATTCACAGAACACAGAGCAGTTTCTCAGAAAGCTTCTTTCCAGTTTTGAACGGAAGATATTTCCTTTTTCACCATAGGCCTCTATGGGCTTCCAAATATCCCTTTGCCAATTCCACAAGAACAGCCTTAGCGAAAGGCTTCTTGAAGGGAAAGATGTTACTCTGTGAGATGAATTCACAGAACACAGAGCAGTTTCTCAGAAAGTTTCTTTCCAGTTTTGAACGGAAAATATTTCCTTTTTCAACAAAGCCCTCTACCGGCTTCCAAATATCGCTTTGCCAATTCCACAAGAACAGCCTTAGCGAAAGGCTTCTTGAAGGGAAAGATGTAACTCTGTGAGATGAATTCACAGAACACAGAGCAGTTTCTCAGAAAGCTTCTTTCCAGTTTTGAACGGAAGATATTTCCTTTTTCACCATAGCCCTCTATGGGCTTCCAAATATCCCTTTGACAATTCCACAAGAACAGCCTTAGCGAAAGGCTTCTTGAAGGGAAAGATGTAACTCTGTGAGATGAATTAACAGAACCCAGAGCAGTTTCTCAGAAAGCTTCTTTCCAGTTTTGAACGGAAGATATTTCCTTTTTCACCATAGCCGTCTATGGGCTTCCAAATATCCCTTTGCCAATTCCACAAGAACAGCCTTAGCGAAAGGCTTCTTGAAGGGAAAGATGTAACTCTGTGAGATGAATTAACAGAACACAGAGCAGTTTCTCAGAAAGCTTCTTTCGAGTTTTGAACGGAAGATATTTCCTTTTTCACCATAGCCGTCTATGGGCTTCCAAATATCCCTTTGCCAATTCCACAAGAGAAGCCTTAGCGAAAGGCTTCTTGAAGGGAAAGATGTAACTCTGTGAGATGAATTAACAGAACACAGAGCAGTTTCTCAGAAAGCTTCTTTCCAGTTTTGAACGGAAGATATTTCCTTTTTCACCATAGCCGTCTATGGGCTTCCAAATATCCCTTTGCCAATTCCACAAGAACAGCCTTAGCGAAAGGCTTCTTGAAGGGAAAGATGTAATTCTGTGAGATGAATTCACAGAACACAGAGCAGTTTCTCAGAAAGATTCTTTCCAGTTTTGAAAGGAAGATATTTCCTTTTCACCATAGCCCTCTATGGGCTTCCAAATATCGCTTTGCCAATTCCGCAAGAACAGCCTTAGCGAAAGGCTTCTTGAAGGGAAAGATGTAACTCTGTGAGATGAATTCACAGAACACAGAGCAGTTTCTCAGAAAGCTTCTTTCCAGTTTTGAACGGAAGATATTTCCTTTTTCACCATAGCCCTCTAAGGGCTTCCAAATATCCCTTTGCCAATTGCACAAGAACAGCCTTAGCGAAAAGCTTCTTGAAGGGAAAGATGTAACTCTGTGAGATGAATTCACAGAACACAGAGCAGTTTCTCAGAAAGCTTCTTTCCAGTTTTGAACGGAAGATATTTCCTTTTTCACCATAGGACTCTATGGGCTTCCAAATATCCCTTTGCCAATTCCACAAGAACAGCCTTAGCGAAAGGCTTCTTGAAGGGAAAGATGTAACTCTGTGAGATGAATTCACAGAACACAGAGCAGTTTCTTAGAAACTTCTTTCCAGTTTTGAACGGAAGATATTTCCTTTTTCACCATAGCCCTCTAAGGGCTTCCAAATATCCCTTTGCCAATTGCACAAGAACAGCCTTAGCGAAAAGCTTCTTGAAGGGAAAGATGTAACTCTGTGAGATGAATTAACAGAACACAGAGCAGTTTCTCAGAAAGCTTCTTTCCAGTTTTGAACGGAAGATATTTCCTTTTTCACCATAGGACTCTATGGGCTTCCAAATATCCCTTTGCCAATTCCACAAGAACAGCCTTAGTGAAAGGCTTCTTGAAGGGAAAGATGTAACTCTGTGAGATGAATTCACAGAACACAGAGCAGTTTCTCAGAAACTTCTTTCCAGTTTTGAACGGAAGATATTTCCTTTTTCACCATAGCCGTCTATGGGCTTCCAAATATCCGTTTGCCAATTCCACAAGAACAGCCTTAGCGAAAGGCTTCTTGAAGGGAAAGATGTAACTCTGTGAGATGAATTAACAGAACACAGAGTAGTTTCTCAGAAAGCTTCTTTCCAGTTTTGAACGGAAGATATTTCCTTTTTCACCATAGCCCTCTATGGGCTTCCAAATATCCCTTTGCCAATTCCAGAAGAACAGCCTTAGCGAAAGGCTTCTTGAAGGGAAAGATGTAACTCAGTGAGATGAATTCACAGAACACAGAGCAGTTTCTCAGAAAGCTTCTTTCCAGTTTTGAACGGAAGATATTTCCTTTTTCACCATAGCCGTCTATGGGCTTGCAAATATCCCTTTGCCAATTCCACAAGAGCAGCCTTAGCGAAAGGATTCTTGAAGGGAAAGATGTAACTCTCTGAGATGAATTCACAGTAAACAGAGCAGTTTCTCAGAAAGCTTCTTTCCAGTTTTGAACGGAAGATATTTCCTTTTTCACCATAGCCCTCTATGGGCTTCCAAATATCCCTTTGCCAATTCCACAAGAACAGCCTTAGCGAAAGGCTTCTAGAAGGGAAAGATGTAACTCTGTGAGATGAATTAACAGAACACAGAGCAGTTTCTCAGAAAGCTTCTTTCCAGTTTTGAACGGAAGATATTTCCTTTTTCACCATAGCCCTCTATGGGCTTGCAAATATCCCTTTGCCAATTCCACAAGAGCAGCCTTAGCGAAAGGCTTCTTGAAGGGAAAGATGTAACTCTGTGAGATGAATTAACAGAACACAGAGCAGTTTCTCAGAAAGCTTCTTTCCAGTTTTGAATGGAAGATATTTCCTTTTTCACCATAGCCCTCTATGGGATTCCAAATATCCCTTTGCCAATTCCACAAGAACAGCCTTAACGAAAGGCTTCTTGAAGGGAAAGATGTAACTCTGTGAGATGAATTCACAGAACACAGAGCAGTTTCTCAGAAAGATTCTTTCCAGTTTTGAACGGAAGATATTTCCTTTTTCACCATAGGCCTCTATGGGCTTCCAAATATCCCTTTGCCATTTCCACAAGAACAGCCTTAGCGAAAGGCTTCTTGAAGGGAAAGATGTAACTCTGTGAGATGAATTCACAGAACACAGAGCAGTTTCTCAGAAACCTTCTTTCCAGTTTTGAACGGAAGATATTTCCTTTTTCACCATAGTCGTCTATGGGCTTTCAAATATCCCTTTGCCATTTCCACAAGAACAGCCTTAGCGAAAGGCTTCTTGAAGGGAAAGATGTAACTCTGTGAGATGAATTCACAGAACACAGAGCAGTTTCTCAGAAAGCTTCTTTCCAGTTTGGAACGGAAGATATTTCCTTTTTTACCATAGCCCTCTATGGGCTTGCAAATATCCCTTTGCCAATTACACAAGAGCAGCCTTAGCGAAAGGCTTCTTGAAGGGAAAGATGTAACTCTGTGAGATGAATTCACAGAACACAGAGCAGTTTCTCAGAAAGCTTCTTTCCAGTTTTGAACGGAAGATATTTCCTTTTTCACCATAGCCCTCTATGGGTTTCCAAATATCCCTTTGCCAATTCCACAAGAACAGCCTTAGCGAAAGGCTTCTTGAAGGGAAAGATGTAACTCTGTGAGATGAATTCACAGAACACAGAGCAGTTTCTCAGAAAGCTTCTTTCCAGTTTTGAACGGAAGATATTTCCTTTTTCACCATAGCCCTCTATGGGCTTCCAAATATCCCTTTGCCAATTCCACAAGAACAGCCTTAGCGAAAGGCTTCTTGAAGGGAAAGAAGTAACTCTGTGAGATGAATTCACAGAACACAGAGCAGTTTCTCAGAAAGCTTCTTTCCAATTTTGAACGAAAGATATTTCCTTTTTCACCATAGCCGTCTATGGGCTTCCAAATATCCCTTTGCCAATTCCACAAGAACAGCCTTAGCGAAAGGCTTCTTGAAGGGAAAGATGTAACTCTGTGAGATGAATTAACACAACACAGAGCAGTTTCTCAGAAAGCTTCTTTCCAGTTTTGAACGGAAGATATTTCCTTTTTCACCATAGCCCTCTAAGGGCTTCCAAATATCAATTTTCCAATTCCACAAGAACAGCCTTAGCGAAAGGCTTCTTGAAGGGAAAGATGTAACTCTGTGAGATGAATTAACAGAACACAGAGCAGTTTCTCAGAAAGCTTCTTTCCAGTTTTGAACGGAAGATATTTCCTTTTTCACCATAGCCCTCTATGGGCTTGCAAATATCCCTTTGCCAATTCCACAAGAGCAGCCTTAGCGAAAGGCTTCTTGAAGGGAAAGATGTAACTCTGTGAGATGAATTCACAGAACACAGAGCAGTTTCTCAGAAAGCTTCTTTCCAGTTTTGAACGGAAGATATTTCCTTTTTCACTATAGCCCTCTATGGTCTTCCAAATATCCCTTTGCCAATTCCACAAGAACAGCCTTAGCGAAAGGCTTCTTGAAGGGAAAGATGTAACTCTGTGAGATGAATTAACAGAACACAGAGCAGTTTCTCAGAAAGCTTCTTTCCACTTTTGAACGGAAGATATTTCCTTTTTCACCATAGGCCTCTATGGGCTTCCAAATATCCCTTTGCCATTTCCACAAGAACAGCCTTAGCGAAAGGCTTCTTGAAGGGAAAGATGTAACTCTGTGAGATGAATTCACAGAACACAGAGCAGTTTCTCAGAAAGCTTCTTTCCAGTTTTGAACGGAAGATATTTCCTTTTTCACCATAGCCCTCTAAGGGCTTCAAAATATCCCTTTGCCAATTGCACAAGAACAGCCTTAGCGAAAAGCTTCTTGAAGGGAAAGATGTAACTCTGTGAGATGAATTAACAGAACACAGAGCAGTTTCTCAGAAAGCTTCTTTCCAGTTTTGAACGGAAGATATTTCCTTTTTCACCATAGGACTCTATGGGCTTCCAAATATCCCTTTGCCAATTCCACAAGAACAGCCTTAGTGAAAGGCTTCTTGAAGGGAAAGATGTAACTCTGTGAGATGAATTCACAGAACACAGAGCAGTTTCTCAGAAACTTCTTTCCAGTTTTGAACGGAAGATATTTCCTTTTTCACCATAGCCGTCTATGGGCTTCCAAATATCCGTTTGCCAATTCCACAAGAACAGCCTTAGCGAAAGGCTTCTTGAAGGGAAAGATGTAACTCTGTGAGATGAATTAACAGAACACAGAGTAGTTTCTCAGAAAGCTTCTTTCCAGTTTTGAACGGAAGATATTTCCTTTTTCACCATAGCCCTCTATGGGCTTCCAAATATCCCTTTGCCAATTCCAGAAGAACAGCCTTAGCGAAAGGCTTCTTGAAGGGAAAGATGTAACTCAGTGAGATGAATTCACAGAACACAGAGCAGTTTCTCAGAAAGCTTCTTCCCAGTTTTGAACGGAAGATATTTCCTTTTTCACCATAGCCGTCTATGGGCTTGCAAATATCCCTTTGCCAATTCCACAAGAGCAGCCTTAGCGAAAGGATTCTTGAAGGGAAAGATGTAACTCTCTGAGATGAATTCACAGTAAACAGAGCAGTTTCTCAGAAAGCTTCTTTCCAGTTTTGAACGGAAGATATTTCCTTTTTCACCATAGCCCTCTATGGGCTTCCAAATATCCCTTTGCCAATTCCACAAGAACAGCCTTAGCGAAAGGCTTCTAGAAGGGAAAGATGTAACTCTGTGAGATGAATTAACAGAACACAGAGCAGTTTCTCAGAAAGCTTCTTTCCAGTTTTGAACGGAAGATATTTCCTTTTTCACCATAGCCCTCTATGGGCTTGCAAATATCCCTTTGCCAATTCCACAAGAGCAGCCTTAGCGAAAGGCTTCTTGAAGGGAAAGATGTAACTCTGTGAGATGAATTAACAGAACACAGTGCAGTTTCTCAGAAAGCTTCTTTCCAGTTTTGAATGGAAGATATTTCCTTTTTCACCATAGCCCTCTATGGGATTCCAAATATCCCTTTGCCAATTCCACAAGAACAGCCTTAACGAAAGGCTTCTTGAAGGGAAAGATGTAACTCTGTGAGATGAATTCACAGAACACAGAGCAGTTTCTCAGAAAGATTCTTTCCAGTTTTGAACGGAAGATATTTCCTTTTTCACCATAGGCCTCTATGGGCTTCCAAATATCCCTTTGCCATTTCCACAAGAACAGCCTTAGCGAAAGGCTTCTTGAAGGGAAAGATGTAACTCTGTGAGATGAATTCACAGAACACAGAGCAGTTTCTCAGAAAGCTTCTTTCCAGTTTTGAACGGAAGATATTTCCTTTTTCACCATAGTTGTCTATGGGCTTTCAAATATCCCTTTGCCATTTCCACAAGAACAGCCTTAGCGAAAGGCTTCTTGAAGGGAAAGATGTAACTCTGTGAGATGAATTCACAGAACACAGAGCAGTTTCTCAGAAAGCTTCTTTCCAGTTTGGAACGGAAGATATTTCCTTTTTAACCATACCCGTCTATGGGCTTCCAAATATCCCTTTGCCAATTCCTCAAGAACAGCCTTAGCGAAAGGCTTCTTGAAGGGAAAGATGTAACTCTGTGAGATGAATTCACAGAACACATAGCAGTTTCTCAGAAACCTTCTTTCCAGTTTTGAACGGAAGATATTTCCTTTTTCACCATAGCCCTCTAGGGCTTGCAAATATCCCTTTGCCAATTCCACAAGAGCAGCCTTAGCGAAAGGCTTCTTGAAGGGAAAGATGTAACTCTGTGAGATGAATTAACAGAACACAGAGCAGTTTCTCAGAAAGCTTCTTTCCAGTTTTGAACGGAAGATATTTCCTTTTTCACCATAGCCCTCTATGGGCTTCCAAATATCCCTTTGCCAATTCCACAAGAACAGCCTTAGCGAAAGGCTTCTTGAAGGGAAACACGTAACTCTGTGAGATGAATTAACAGAACACAGAGCAGTTTCTCAGAAAGCTTCTTTCCAGTTTTGAACGGAAGATATTTCCTTTTTCACCATAGCCCTCTACGGGCTTGCAAATATCCCTTTGCCAATTCCACAAGAGCAGCCTTAGCGAAAGGCTTCTTGAAGGGAAAGATGTAACTCTGTGAGATGAATTCACAGAACACAGAGAAGTTTCTCAGAAAGCTTCTTTGCAGTTTTGAACAGAAGATATTTCCTTTTTCACCATAGCCCTCTATGGGCTTCCAAATATCTCTTTGCCAATTCCACAAGAACAGCCTTAGCGAAAGGCTTCTTGAAGGGAAAGATGTAACTCTGTGAGATGAATTCACAGAACACAGAGCAGTTTCTCAGAAAGCTTCTTTCCAGTTTTGAACGGAAGATATTTCCTTTTTCACCATAGGCCTCTATGGGCTTCCAAATATCCCTTTGCCATTTCCACAAGAACAGCCTTAGCGAAAGGCTTCTTGAAGGGAAAGATGTAACTCTGTGAGATGAATTAACAGAACACAGAGCAGTTTCTCAGAAAGCTTCCTTCCAGTTTTGAAAGGAAGATATTTCCTTTTTCACCATAGGCCTCTATGGGCTTCCAAATATCCCTTTGCCAATTCCACAAGAACAGCCTTAGCGAAAGGCTTCTTGAAGGGAAAGATGTTACTCTGTGAGATGAATTCACAGAACACAGAGCAGTTTCTCAGAAAGCTTCTTTCCAGTTTAGAACGGAAGATATTTCCTTTTTCACCATAGCCCTCTATGGGTTTCCAAATATCGCTTTGCCAATTCCACAAGAACAGCCTTAGCGAAAGGCTTCTTGAAGGGAAACATGTAACTCTGTGAGATGAATTCACAGAACACAGAGCAGTTTCTCAGAAAGCTTCTTTCCAGTTTTGAACGGAAGATATTTCCTTTTTCACCATAGCCGTCTATGGGCTTCCAAATATCCCTTTGCCAATTCCTCAAGAAGAGCCTTAGCGAAAGGTTTCTTGAAGGGAAAGATGTTACTCTGTGAGATGAATTCACAGAACACAGAGCAGTTTCTCAGAAAGCTTCTTTCCAGTTTTGAACGGAAGATATTTCCTTTTTCACCATAGCCCTCTACGGGCTTGCAAATATCCCTTTGCCAATTCCACAAGAACAGCCTTAGCGAAAGGCTTCTTGAAGGGAAAGATGTAACTCTGTGAGATGAATTAACAGAACACAGAGCAGTTTCTCAGAAAGTTTCTTTCCAGTTTTGAACGGAAAATATTTCCTTTTTCAACAAAGCCCTCTACCGGCTTCCAAATATCGCTTTGCCAATTCCACAAGAACAGCCTTAGCGAAAGGCTTCTTGAAGGGAAAGATGTAACTCTGTGAGATGAATTCACAGAACACAGAGCAGTTTCTCAGAAAGCTTCTTTCCAGTTTTGAACGGAAGATATTTCCTTTTTCACCATAGCCCTCTATGGGCTTCCAAATATCCCTTTGACAATTCCACAAGAACAGCCTTAGCGAAAGGCTTCTTGAAGGGAAAGATGTAACTCTGTGAGATGAATTAACAGAACCCAGAGCAGTTTCTCAGAAAGCTTCTTTCCAGTTTTGAACGGAAGATATTTCCTTTTTCACCATAGCCGTCTATGGGCTTCCAAATATCCCTTTGCCAATTCCACAAGAACAGCCTTAGCGAAAGGCTTCTTGAAGGGAAAGATGTAACTCTGTGAGATGAATTAACAGAACACAGAGCAGTTTCTCAGAAAGCTTCTTTCGAGTTTTGAACGGAAGATATTTCCTTTTTCACCATAGCCGTCTATGGGCTTCCAAATATCCCTTTGCCAATTCCACAAGAGAAGCCTTAGCGAAAGGCTTCTTGAAGGGAAAGATGTAACTCTGTGAGATGAATTAACAGAACACAGAGCAGTTTCTCAGAAAGCTTCTTTCCAGTTTTGAACGGAAGATATTTCCTTTTTCACCATAGCCGTCTATGGGCTTCCAAATATCCCTTTGCCAATTCCACAAGAACAGCCTTAGCGAAAGGCTTCTTGAAGGGAAAGATGTAATTCTGTGAGATGAATTCACAGAACACAGAGCAGTTTCTCAGAAAGCTTCTTTCCAGTTTTGAAAGGAAGATATTTCCTTTTCACCATAGCCCTCTATGGGCTTCCAAATATCGCTTTGCCAATTCCGCAAGAACAGCCTTAGCGAAAGGCTTCTTGAAGGGAAAGATGTAACTCTGTGAGATGAATTCACAGAACACAGAGCAGTTTCTCAGAAAGCTTCTTTCCAGTTTTGAACGGAAGATATTTCCTTTTTCACCATAGCCCTCTAAGGGCTTCCAAATATCCCTTTGCCAATTGCACAAGAACAGCCTTAGCGAAAAGCTTCTTGAAGGGAAAGATGTAACTCTGTGAGATGAATTCACAGAACCCAGAGCAGTTTCTCAGAAAGCTTCTTTCCAGTTTTGAACGGAAGATATTTCCTTTTTCACCATAGGACTCTATGGGCTTCCAAATATCCCTTTGCCAATTCCACAAGAACAGCCTTAGCGAAAGGCTTCTTGAAGGGAAAGATGTAACTCTGTGAGATGAATTCACAGAACACAGAGCAGTTTCTTAGAAACTTCTTTCCAGTTTTGAACGGAAGATATTTCCTTTTTCACCATAGCCGTCT
The DNA here is from genome assembly GCF_047675955.1 of Chlorocebus sabaeus. Taxonomy (NCBI): domain Eukaryota; kingdom Metazoa; phylum Chordata; class Mammalia; order Primates; family Cercopithecidae; genus Chlorocebus; species Chlorocebus sabaeus. The sequence continues at coordinate 26,599,728 of NC_132921.1, forward strand.
ATGGGCTTCCAAATATCCGTTTGCCAATTCCACAAGAACAGCCTTAGCGAAAGGCTTCTTGAAGGGAAAGATGTAACTCTGTGAGATGAATTAACAGAACACAGAGTAGTTTCTCAGAAAGCTTCTTTCCAGTTTTGAACGGAAGATATTTCCTTTTTCACCATAGCCCTCTATGGGCTTCCAAATATCCCTTTGCCAATTCCAGAAGAACAGCCTTAGCGAAAGGCTTCTTGAAGGGAAAGATGTAACTCAGTGAGATGAATTCACAGAACACAGAGCAGTTTCTCAGAAAGCTTCTTTCCAGTTTTGAACGGAAGATATTTCCTTTTTCACCATAGCCGTCTATGGGCTTCCAAATATCCCTTTGCCAATTCCACAAGAGCAGCCTTAGCGAAAGGATTCTTGAAGGGAAAGATGTAACTCTCTGAGATGAATTCACAGTACACAGAGCAGTTTCTCAGAAAGCTTCTTTCCAGTTTTGAACGGAAGATATTTCCTTTTTCACCATAGCCCTCTATGGGCTTCCAAATATCCCTTTGCCAATTCCACAAGAACAGCCTTAGCGAAAGGCTTCTTGAAGGGAAAGATGTAACTCTGTGAGATGAATTAACAGAACACAGAGCAGTTTCTCAGAAAGCTTCTTTCCAGTTTTGAACGGAAGATATTTCCTTTTTCACCATAGCCCTCTATGGGCTTGCAAATATCCCTGTGACAATTCCACAAGAGCAGCCTTAGCGAAAGGCTTCTTGAAGGGAAAGATGTAACTCTGTGAGATGAATTAACAGAACACAGAGCAGTTTCTCAGAAAGCTTCTTTCCAGTTTTGAATGGAAGATATTTCCTTTTTCACCATAGCCCTCTATGGGATTCCAAATATCCCTTTGCCAATTCCACAAGAACAGCCTTAACGAAAGGCTTCTTGAAGGGAAAGATGTAACTCTGTGAGATGAATTCACAGAACACAGAGCAGTTTCTCAGAAAGCTTCTTTCCAGTTTTGAACGGAAGATATTTCCTTTTTCACCATAGGCCTCTATGTGCTTCCAAATATCCCTTTGCCATTTCCACAAGAACAGCCTTAGCGAAAGGCTTCTTGAAGGGAAAGATGTAACTCTGTGAGATGAATTCACAGAACACAGAGCAGTTTCTCAGAAACCTTCTTTCCAGTTTTGAACGGAAGATATTTCCTTTTTCACCATAGCCGTCTATGGGCTTTCAAATATCCCTTTGCCATTTCCACAAGAACAGCCTTAGCGAAAGGCTTCTTGAAGGGAAAGATGTAACTCTGTGAGATGAATTCACAGAACACAGAGCAGTTTCTCAGAAGGCTTCTTTCCAGTTTTGAACGGAAGATATTTCCTTTTTAACCATACCCGTCTATGGGCTTCCAAATATCCGTTTGCCAATTCCTCAAGAACAGCCTTAGCGAAAGGCTTCTTGAAGGGAAAGATGTAACTCTGTGAGATGAATTCACAGAACACAGAGCAGTTTCTCAGAAAGCTTCTTTCCAGTTTTGAAGGGAAGATATTTCCTTTTTCACCATAGCCCTCTATGGGCTTCCAAATATCCCTTTGCCAATTCCACAAGAACAGCCTTAGCGAAAGGCTTCTTGAAGGGAAAGATGTAACTCTGTGAGATGAATTAAGAGAACACATAGCAGTTTCTCAGAAAGCTTCTTTCCAGTTTTGAACGGAAGATATTTCCTTTTTCACCATAGCCGTCTATCGGCTTGCAAATATCCCTTTGCCAATTCCACAAGAGCAGCCTTAGCGAAAGGATTCTTGAAGGGAAAGATGTAACTCTGTGAGATGAATTCACAGAACACAGAGCAGTTTCTCAGAAAGCTTCTTTCCAGTTTAGAACGGAAGATATTTCCTTTTTCACCATAGCCCTCTATGGGTTTCCAAATATCGCTTTGCCAATTCCACAAGAACAGCCTTAGCGAAAGGCTTCTTGAAGGGAAACATGTAACTCTGTGAGATGAATTCACAGAACACAGAGCAGTTTCTCAGAAAGCTTCTTTCCAGTTTTGAACGGAAGATATTTCCTTTTTCACCATAGCCGTCTATGGGCTTCCAAATATCCCTTTGCCAATTCCTCAAGAAGAGCCTTAGCGAAAGGTTTCTTGAAGGGAAAGATGTTACTCTGTGAGATGAATTAACAGAACACAGAGCAGTTTCTCAGAAAGCTTCTTTCCAGTTTTGAACGGAAGATATTTCCTTTTTCACCATAGCCCTCTACGGGCTTGCAAATATCCCTTTGCCAATTCCACAAGAACAGCCTTAGCGAAAGGCTTCTTGAAGGGAAAGATGTAACTCTGTGAGATGAATTCACAGAACACAGAGCAGTTTCTCAGAAAGCTTCTTTCCAGTTTTGAACGGAAGATATTTCCTTTTTCACCATAGCCCTCTATGGGCTTCCAAATATCCCTTTGACAATTCCACAAGAACAGCCTTAGCGAAAGGCTTCTTGAAGGGAAAGATGTAACTGTGTGAGATGAATTAACAGAACACAGAGCAGTTTCTCAGAAAGCTTCTTTCCAGTTTTGAACGGAAGATATTTCCTTTTTTACCATAGCCGTCTATGGGCTTCCAAATATCCCTTTGCCAATTCCACAAGAACAGCCTTAGCGAAAGGCTTCTTGAAGGGAAAGATGTAACTCTGTGAGATGAATTAACAGAACACAGAGCAGTTTCTCAGAAAGCTTCTTTCGAGTTTTGAACGGAAGATATTTCCTTTTTCACCATAGCCGTCTATGGGCTTCCAAATATCCCTTTGCCAATTCCACAAGAGAAGCCTTAGCGAAAGGCTTCTTGAAGGGAAAGATGTAACTCTGTGAGATGAATTAACAGAACACAGAGCAGTTTCTCAGAAAGCTTCTTTCCAGTTTTGAACGGAAGATATTTCCTTTTTCACCATAGCCATCTATGGGCTTCCAAATATCCCTTTGCCAATTCCACAAGAACAGCCTTAGCGAAGGGCTTCTTGAAGGGAAAAATGTAACTCTGTGAGATGAATTCACAGAACACAGAGCAGTTTCTCAGAAAGCTTCTTTCCAGTTTTGAACGGAAGATATTTCCTTTTTCACCATAGCCCTCTATGGGCTTCCAAATATCCGTTTGCCAATTCCGCAAGAACAGCCTTAGCGAAAGGCTTCTTGAAGGGAAAGATGTAACTCTGTGAGATGAATTCACAGAACACAGAGCAGTTTCTCAGAAAGCTTCTTTCCAGTTTTGAACGGAAGATATTTCCTTTTTCACCATAGCCCTCTAAGGGCTTCCAAATATCCCTTTGCCAATTGCACAAGAACAGCCTTAGCGAAAAGCTTCTTGAAGGGAAAGATGTAACTCTGTGAGATGAATTAACAGAACACAGAGCAGTTTCTCAGAAAGCTTCTTTCCAGTTTTGAACGGAAGATATTTCCTTTTTCACCATAGGACTCTATGGGCTTCCAAATATCCCTTTGCCAATTCCACAAGAACAGCCTTAGTGAAAGGCTTCTTGAAGGGAAAGATGTAACTCTGTGAGATGAATTCACAGAACACAGAGCAGTTTCTCAGAAACTTCTTTCCAGTTTTGAACGGAAGATATTTCCTTTTTCACCATAGCCGTCTATGGGCTTCCAAATATCCGTTTGCCAATTCCACAAGAACAGCCTTAGCGAAAGGCTTCTTGAAGGGAAAGATGTAACTCTGTGAGATGAATTAACAGAACACAGAGTAGTTTCTCAGAAAGCTTCTTTCCAGTTTTGAACGGAAGATATTTCCTTTTTCACCATAGCCCTCTATGGGCTTCCAAATATCCCTTTGCCAATTCCAGAAGAACAGCCTTAGCGAAAGGCTTCTTGAAGGGAAAGATGTAACTCAGTGAGATGAATTCACAGAACACAGAGCAGTTTCTCAGAAAGCTTCTTTCCAGTTTTGAACGGAAGATATTTCCTTTTTCACCATAGCCGTCTATGGGCTTGCAAATATCCCTTTGCCAATTCCACAAGAGCAGCCTTAGCGAAAGGATTCTTGAAGGGAAAGATGTAACTCTCTGAGATGAATTCACAGTAAACAGAGCAGTTTCTCAGAAAGCTTCTTTCCAGTTTTGAACGGAAGATATTTCCTTTTTCACCATAGCCCTCTATGGGCTTCCAAATATCCCTTTGCCAATTCCACAAGAACAGCCTTAGCGAAAGGCTTCTAGAAGGGAAAGATGTAACTCTGTGAGATGAATTAACAGAACACAGAGCAGTTTCTCAGAAAGCTTCTTTCCAGTTTTGAACGGAAGATATTTCCTTTTTCACCATAGCCCTCTATGGGCTTGCAAATATCCCTTTGCCAATTCCACAAGAGCAGCCTTAGCAAAAGGCTTCTTGAAGGGAAAGATGTAACTCTGTGAGATGAATTAACAGAACACAGAGCAGTTTCTCAGAAAGCTTCTTTCCAGTTTTGAATGGAAGATATTTCCTTTTTCACCATAGCCCTCTATGGGATTCCAAATATCCCTTTGCCAATTCCACAAGAACAGCCTTAACGAAAGGCTTCTTGAAGGGAAAGATGTAACTCTGTGAGATGAATTCACAGAACACAGAGCAGTTTCTCAGAAAGATTCTTTCCAGTTTTGAACGGAAGATATTTCCTTTTTCACCATAGGCCTCTATGGGCTTCCAAATATCCCTTTGCCATTTCCACAAGAACAGCCTTAGCGAAAGGCTTCTTGAAGGGAAAGATGTAACTCTGTGAGATGAATTCACAGAACACAGAGCAGTTTCTCAGAAACCTTCTTTCCAGTTTTGAACGGAAGATATTTCCTTTTTCACCATAGTCGTCTATGGGCTTTCAAATATCCCTTTGCCATTTCCACAAGAACAGCCTTAGCGAAAGGCTTCTTGAAGGGAAAGATGTAACTCTGTGAGATGAATTCACAGAACACAGAGCAGTTTCTCAGAAAGCTTCTTTCCAGTTTGGAACGGAAGATATTTCCTTTTTAACCATACCCGTCTATGGGCTTCCAAATATCCCTTTGCCAATTCCTCAAGAACAGCCTTAGCGAAAGGCTTCTTGAAGGGAAAGATGTAACTCTGTGAGATGAATTCACAGAACACAGAGCAGTTTCTTAGAAACTTCTTTCCAGTTTTGAACGGAAGATATTTCCTTTTTCACCATAGCCCTCTATGGGCTTCCAAATATCCCTTTGACAATTCCACAAGAACAGCCTTAGCGAAAGGCTTCTTGAAGGGAAAGATGTAACTCTGTGAGATGAATTCACAGAACACAGAGCAGTTTCTCAGAAAGCTTCTTTCCAGTTTTGAACGGAAGATATTTCCTTTTTCACCATAGCCCTCTATGGGCTTCCAAATATCCCTTTGACAATTCCACAAGAACAGCCTTAGCGAAAGGCTTCTTGAAGGGAAAGATGTAACTCTGTGAGATGAATTAACAGAACCCAGAGCAGTTTCTCAGAAAGCTTCTTTCCAGTTTTGAACGGAAGATATTTCCTTTTTCACCATAGCCGTCTATGGGCTTCCAAATATCCCTTTGCCAATTCCACAAGAACAGCCTTAGCGAAAGGCTTCTTGAAGGGAAAGATGTAACTCTGTGAGATGAATTAACAGAACACAGAGCAGTTTCTCAGAAAGCTTCTTTCGAGTTTTGAACGGAAGATATTTCCTTTTTCACCATAGCCGTCTATGGGCTTCCAAATATCCCTTTGCCAATTCCACAAGAGAAGCCTTAGCGAAAGGCTTCTTGAAGGGAAAGATGTAACTCTGTGAGATGAATTAACAGAACACAGAGCAGTTTCTCAGAAAGCTTCTTTCCAGTTTTGAACGGAAGATATTTCCTTTTTCACCATAGCCGTCTATGGGCTTCCAAATATCCCTTTGCCAATTCCACAAGAACAGCCTTAGCGAAAGGCTTCTTGAAGGGAAAGATGTAATTCTGTGAGATGAATTCACAGAACACAGAGCAGTTTCTCAGAAAGCTTCTTTCCAGTTTTGAAAGGAAGATATTTCCTTTTCACCATAGCCCTCTATGGGCTTCCAAATATCGCTTTGCCAATTCCGCAAGAACAGCCTTAGCGAAAGGCTTCTTGAAGGGAAAGATGTAACTCTGTGAGATGAATTCACAGAACACAGAGCAGTTTCTCAGAAAGCTTCTTTCCAGTTTTGAACGGAAGATATTTCCTTTTTCACCATAGCCCTCTAAGGGCTTCCAAATATCCCTTTGCCAATTGCACAAGAACAGCCTTAGCGAAAAGCTTCTTGAAGGGAAAGATGTAACTCTGTGAGATGAATTCACAGAACCCAGAGCAGTTTCTCAGAAAGCTTCTTTCCAGTTTTGAACGGAAGATATTTCCTTTTTCACCATAGGACTCTATGGGCTTCCAAATATCCCTTTGCCAATTCCACAAGAACAGCCTTAGCGAAAGGCTTCTTGAAGGGAAAGATGTAACTCTGTGAGATGAATTCACAGAACACAGAGCAGTTTCTTAGAAACTTCTTTCCAGTTTTGAACGGAAGATATTTCCTTTTTCACCATAGCCGTCTATGGGCTTCCAAATATCCGTTTGCCAATTCCACAAGAACAGCCTTAGCGAAAGGCTTCTTGAAGGGAAAGATGTAACTCTGTGAGATGAATTAACAGAACACAGAGTAGTTTCTCAGAAAGCTTCTTTCCAGTTTTGAACGGAAGATATTTCCTTTTTCACCATAGCCCTCTATGGGCTTCCAAATATCCCTTTGCCAATTCCAGAAGAACAGCCTTAGCGAAAGGCTTCTTGAAGGGAAAGATGTAACTCAGTGAGATGAATTCACAGAACACAGAGCAGTTTCTCAGAAAGCTTCTTTCCAGTTTTGAACGGAAGATATTTCCTTTTTCACCATAGCCGTCTATGGGCTTCCAAATATCCCTTTGCCAATTCCACAAGAGCAGCCTTAGCGAAAGGATTCTTGAAGGGAAAGATGTAACTCTCTGAGATGAATTCACAGTACACAGAGCAGTTTCTCAGAAAGCTTCTTTCCAGTTTTGAACGGAAGATATTTCCTTTTTCACCATAGCCCTCTATGGGCTTCCAAATATCCCTTTGCCAATTCCACAAGAACAGCCTTAGCGAAAGGCTTCTTGAAGGGAAAGATGTAACTCTGTGAGATGAATTAACAGAACACAGAGCAGTTTCTCAGAAAGCTTCTTTCCAGTTTTGAACGGAAGATATTTCCTTTTTCACCATAGCCCTCTATGGGCTTGCAAATATCCCTGTGACAATTCCACAAGAGCAGCCTTAGCGAAAGGCTTCTTGAAGGGAAAGATGTAACTCTGTGAGATGAATTAACAGAACACAGAGCAGTTTCTCAGAAAGCTTCTTTCCAGTTTTGAATGGAAGATATTTCCTTTTTCACCATAGCCCTCTATGGGATTCCAAATATCCCTTTGCCAATTCCACAAGAACAGCCTTAACGAAAGGCTTCTTGAAGGGAAAGATGTAACTCTGTGAGATGAATTCACAGAACACAGAGCAGTTTCTCAGAAAGCTTCTTTCCAGTTTTGAACGGAAGATATTTCCTTTTTCACCATAGGCCTCTATGTGCTTCCAAATATCCCTTTGCCATTTCCACAAGAACAGCCTTAGCGAAAGGCTTCTTGAAGGGAAAGATGTAACTCTGTGAGATGAATTCACAGAACACAGAGCAGTTTCTCAGAAACCTTCTTTCCAGTTTTGAACGGAAGATATTTCCTTTTTCACCATAGCCGTCTATGGGCTTTCAAATATCCCTTTGCCATTTCCACAAGAACAGCCTTAGCGAAAGGCTTCTTGAAGGGAAAGATGTAACTCTGTGAGATGAATTCACAGAACACAGAGCAGTTTCTCAGAAGGCTTCTTTCCAGTTTTGAACGGAAGATATTTCCTTTTTAACCATACCCGTCTATGGGCTTCCAAATATCCGTTTGCCAATTCCTCAAGAACAGCCTTAGCGAAAGGCTTCTTGAAGGGAAAGATGTAACTCTGTGAGATGAATTCACAGAACACAGAGCAGTTTCTCAGAAAGCTTCTTTCCAGTTTTGAAGGGAAGATATTTCCTTTTTCACCATAGCCCTCTATGGGCTTCCAAATATCCCTTTGCCAATTCCACAAGAACAGCCTTAGCGAAAGGCTTCTTGAAGGGAAAGATGTAACTCTGTGAGATGAATTAAGAGAACACATAGCAGTTTCTCAGAAAGCTTCTTTCCAGTTTTGAACGGAAGATATTTCCTTTTTCACCATAGCCGTCTATCGGCTTGCAAATATCCCTTTGCCAATTCCACAAGAGCAGCCTTAGCGAAAGGATTCTTGAAGGGAAAGATGTAACTCTGTGAGATGGATTCACAGAACACAGAGCAGTTTCTCAGAAAGCTTCTTTCCAGTTTAGAACGGAAGATATTTCCTTTTTCACCATAGCCCTCTAAGGGTTTCCAAATATCGCTTTGCCAATTCCACAAGAACAGCCTTAGCGAAAGGCTTCTTGAAGGGAAACATGTAACTCTGTGAGATGAATTCACAGAACACAGAGCAGTTTCTCAGAAAGCTTCTTTCCAGTTTTGAACGGAAGATATTTCCTTTTTCACCATAGCCGTCTATGGGCTTCCAAATATCCCTTTGCCAATTCCTCAAGAAGAGCCTTAGCGAAAGGTTTCTTGAAGGGAAAGATGTTACTCTGTGAGATGAATTAACAGAACACAGAGCAGTTTCTCAGAAAGCTTCTTTCCAGTTTTGAACGGAAGATATTTCCTTTTTCACCATAGCCCTCTACGGGCTTGCAAATATCCCTTTGCCAATTCCACAAGAACAGCCTTAGCGAAAGGCTTCTTGAAGGGAAAGATGTAACTCTGTGAGATGAATTCACAGAACACAGAGCAGTTTCTCAGAAAGCTTCTTTCCAGTTTTGAACGGAAGATATTTCCTTTTTCACCATAGCCCTCTATGGGCTTCCAAATATCCCTTTGACAATTCCACAAGAACAGCCTTAGCGAAAGGCTTCTTGAAGGGAAAGATGTAACTGTGTGAGATGAATTAACAGAACACAGAGCAGTTTCTCAGAAAGCTTCTTTCCAGTTTTGAACGGAAGATATTTCCTTTTTTACCATAGCCGTCTATGGGCTTCCAAATATCCCTTTGCCAATTCCACAAGAACAGCCTTAGCGAAAGGCTTCTTGAAGGGAAAGATGTAACTCTGTGAGATGAATTAACAGAACACAGAGCAGTTTCTCAGAAAGCTTCTTTCGAGTTTTGAACGGAAGATATTTCCTTTTTCACCATAGCCGTCTATGGGCTTCCAAATATCCCTTTGCCAATTCCACAAGAGAAGCCTTAGCGAAAGGCTTCTTGAAGGGAAAGATGTAACTCTGTGAGATGAATTAACAGAACACAGAGCAGTTTCTCAGAAAGCTTCTTTCCAGTTTTGAACGGAAGATATTTCCTTTTTCACCATAGCCATCTATGGGCTTCCAAATATCCCTTTGCCAATTCCACAAGAACAGCCTTAGCGAAGGGCTTCTTGAAGGGAAAAATGTAACTCTGTGAGATGAATTCACAGAACACAGAGCAGTTTCTCAGAAAGCTTCTTTCCAGTTTTGAACGGAAGATATTTCCTTTTTCACCATAGCCCTCTATGGGCTTCCAAATATCCGTTTGCCAATTCCGCAAGAACAGCCTTAGCGAAAGGCTTCTTGAAGGGAAAGATGTAACTCTGTGAGATGAATTCACAGAACACAGAGCAGTTTCTCAGAAAGCTTCTTTCCAGTTTTGAACGGAAGATATTTCCTTTTTCACCATAGCCCTCTAAGGGCTTCCAAATATCCCTTTGCCAATTGCACAAGAACAGCCTTAGCGAAAAGCTTCTTGAAGGGAAAGATGTAACTCTGTGAGATGAATTAACAGAACACAGAGCAGTTTCTCAGAAAGCTTCTTTCCAGTTTTGAACGGAAGATATTTCCTTTTTCACCATAGGACTCTATGGGCTTCCAAATATCCCTTTGCCAATTCCACAAGAACAGCCTTAGTGAAAGGCTTCTTGAAGGGAAAGATGTAACTCTGTGAGATGAATTCACAGAACACAGAGCAGTTTCTCAGAAACTTCTTTCCAGTTTTGAACGGAAGATATTTCCTTTTTCACCATAGCCGTCTATGGGCTTCCAAATATCCGTTTGCCAATTCCACAAGAACAGCCTTAGCGAAAGGCTTCTTGAAGGGAAAGATGTAACTCTGTGAGATGAATTAACAGAACACAGAGTAGTTTCTCAGAAAGCTTCTTTCCAGTTTTGAACGGAAGATATTTCCTTTTTCACCATAGCCCTCTATGGGCTTCCAAATATCCCTTTGCCAATTCCAGAAGAACAGCCTTAGCGAAAGGCTTCTTGAAGGGAAAGATGTAACTCAGTGAGATGAATTCACAGAACACAGAGCAGTTTCTCAGAAAGCTTCTTTCCAGTTTTGAACGGAAGATATTTCCTTTTTCACCATAGCCGTCTATGGGCTTGCAAATATCCCTTTGCCAATTCCACAAGAGCAGCCTTAGCGAAAGGATTCTTGAAGGGAAAGATGTAACTCTCTGAGATGAATTCACAGTAAACAGAGCAGTTTCTCAGAAAGCTTCTTTCCAGTTTTGAACGGAAGATATTTCCTTTTTCACCATAGCCCTCTATGGGCTTCCAAATATCCCTTTGCCAATTCCACAAGAACAGCCTTAGCGAAAGGCTTCTAGAAGGGAAAGATGTAACTCTGTGAGATGAATTAACAGAACACAGAGCAGTTTCTCAGAAAGCTTCTTTCCAGTTTTGAACGGAAGATATTTCCTTTTTCACCATAGCCCTCTATGGGCTTGCAAATATCCCTTTGCCAATTCCACAAGAGCAGCCTTAGCGAAAGGCTTCTTGAAGGGAAAGATGTAACTCTGTGAGATGAATTAACAGAACACAGAGCAGTTTCTCAGAAAGCTTCTTTCCAGTTTTGAATGGAAGATATTTCCTTTTTCACCATAGCCCTCTATGGGATTCCAAATATCCCTTTGCCAATTCCACAAGAACAGCCTTAACGAAAGGCTTCTTGAAGGGAAAGATGTAACTCTGTGAGATGAATTCACAGAACACAGAGCAGTTTCTCAGAAAGATTCTTTCCAGTTTTGAACGGAAGATATTTCCTTTTTCACCATAGGCCTCTATGGGCTTCCAAATATCCCTTTGCCATTTCCACAAGAACAGCCTTAGCGAAAGGCTTCTTGAAGGGAAAGATGTAACTCTGTGAGATGAATTCACAGAACACAGAGCAGTTTCTCAGAAACCTTCTTTCCAGTTTTGAACGGAAGATATTTCCTTTTTCACCATAGTCGTCTATGGGCTTTCAAATATCCCTTTGCCATTTCCACAAGAACAGCCTTAGCGAAAGGCTTCTTGAAGGGAAAGATGTAACTCTGTGAGATGAATTCACAGAACACAGAGCAGTTTCTCAGAAAGCTTCTTTCCAGTTTGGAACGGAAGATATTTCCTTTTTAACCATACCCGTCTATGGGCTTCCAAATATCCCTTTGCCAATTCCTCAAGAACAGCCTTAGCGAAAGGCTTCTTGAAGGGAAAGATGTAACTCTGTGAGATGAATTCACAGAACACATAGCAGTTTCTCAGAAACCTTCTTTCCAGTTTTGAACGGAAGATATTTCCTTTTTCACCATAGCCCTCTATGGGCTTGCAAATATCCCTTTGCCAATTCCACAAGAGCAGCCTTAGCGAAAGGCTTCTTGAAGGGAAAGATGTAACTCTGTGAGATGAATTAACAGAACACAGAGCAGTTTCTCAGAAAGCTTCTTTCCAGTTTTGAACGGAAGATATTTCCTTTTTCACCATAGCCCTCTATGGGCTTCCAAATATCCCTTTGCCAATTCCACAAGAACAGCCTTAGCGAAAGGCTTCTTGAAGGGAAACACGTAACTCTGTGAGATGAATTAACAGAACACAGAGCAGTTTCTCAGAAAGCTTCTTTCCAGTTTTGAACGGAAGATATTTCCTTTTTCACCATAGCCCTCTACGGGCTTGCAAATATCCCTTTGCCAATTCCACAAGAGCAGCCTTAGCGAAAGGCTTCTTGAAGGGAAAGATGTAACTCTGTGAGATGAATTCACAGAACACAGAGAAGTTTCTCAGAAAGCTTCTTTGCAGTTTTGAACAGAAGATATTTCCTTTTTCACCATAGCCCTCTATGGGCTTCCAAATATCCCTTTGCCAATTCCACAAGAACAGCCTTAGCGAAAGGCTTCTTGAAGGGAAAGATGTAACTCTGTGAGATGAATTCACAGAACACAGAGCAGTTTCTCAGAAAGCTTCTTTCCAGTTTTGAACGGAAGATATTTCCTTTTTCACCATAGGCCTCTATGGGCTTCCAAATATCCCTTTGCCAATTCCACAAGAACAGCCTTAGCGAAAGGCTTCTTGAAGGGAAAGATGTTACTCTGTGAGATGAATTCACAGAACACAGAGCAGTTTCTCAGAAAGTTTCTTTCCAGTTTTGAACGGAAAATATTTCCTTTTTCAACAAAGCCCTCTACCGGCTTCCAAATATCGCTTTGCCAATTCCACAAGAACAGCCTTAGCGAAAGGCTTCTTGAAGGGAAAGATGTAACTCTGTGAGATGAATTCACAGAACACAGAGCAGTTTCTCAGAAAGCTTCTTTCCAGTTTTGAACGGAAGATATTTCCTTTTTCACCATAGCCCTCTATGGGCTTCCAAATATCCCTTTGACAATTCCACAAGAACAGCCTTAGCGAAAGGCTTCTTGAAGGGAAAGATGTAACTCTGTGAGATGAATTAACAGAACCCAGAGCAGTTTCTCAGAAAGCTTCTTTCGAGTTTTGAACGGAAGATATTTCCTTTTTCACCATAGCCGTCTATGGGCTTCCAAATATCCCTTTGCCAATTCCACAAGAGAAGCCTTAGCGAAAGGCTTCTTGAAGGGAAAGATGTAACTCTGTGAGATGAATTAACAGAACACAGAGCAGTTTCTCAGAAAGCTTCTTTCCAGTTTTGAACGGAAGATATTTCCTTTTTCACCATAGCCGTCTATGGGCTTCCAAATATCCCTTTGCCAATTCCACAAGAACAGCCTTAGCGAAAGGCTTCTTGAAGGGAAAGATGTAATTCTGTGAGATGAATTCACAGAACACAGAGCAGTTTCTCAGAAAGATTCTTTCCAGTTTTGAAAGGAAGATATTTCCTTTTCACCATAGCCCTCTATGGGCTTCCAAATATCGCTTTGCCAATTCCGCAAGAACAGCCTTAGCGAAAGGCTTCTTGAAGGGAAAGATGTAACTCTGTGAGATGAATTCACAGAACACAGAGCAGTTTCTCAGAAAGCTTCTTTCCAGTTTTGAACGGAAGATATTTCCTTTTTCACCATAGCCCTCTAAGGGCTTCCAAATATCCCTTTGCCAATTGCACAAGAACAGCCTTAGTGAAAAGCTTCTTGAAGGGAAAGATGTAACTCTGTGAGATGAATTCACAGAACACAGAGCAGTTTCTCAGAAAGCTTCTTTCCAGTTTTAAACGGAAGATATTTCCTTTTTCACCATAGGACTCTATGGGCTTCCAAATATCCCTTTGCCAATTCCACAAGAACAGCCTTAGCGAAAGGCTTCTTGAAGGGAAAGATGTAATTCTGTGAGATGAATTCACAGAACACAGAGCAGTTTCTTAGAAACTTCTTTCCAGTTTTGAACGGAAGATATTTCCTTTTTCACCATAGCCGTCTATGGGCTTCCAAATATCCGTTTGCCAATTCCACAAGAACAGCCTTAGCGAAAGGCTTCTTGAAGGGAAAGATGTAACTCTGTGAGATGAATTAACAGAACACAGAGTAGTTTCTCAGAAAGCTTCTTTCCAGTTTTGAACGGAAGATATTTCCTTTTTCACCATAGCCCTCTATGGGCTTCCAAATATCCCTTTGCCAATTCCAGAAGAACAGCCTTAGCGAAAGGCTTCTTGAAGGGAAAGATGTAACTCAGTGAGGTGAATTCACAGAACACAGAGCAGTTTCTCAGAAAGCTTCTTTCCAGTTTTGAACGGAAGATATTTCCTTTTTCACCATAGCCGTCTATGGGCTTCCAAATATCCCTTTGCCAATTCCACAAGAGCAGCCTTAGCGAAAGGATTCTTGAAGGGAAAGATGTAACTCTCTGAGATGAATTCACAGTACACAGAGCAGTTTCTCAGAAAGCTTCTTTCCAGTTTTGAACGGAAGATATTTCCTTTTTCACCATAGCCCTCTATGGGCTTCCAAATATCCCTTTGCCAATTCCACAAGAACAGCCTTAGCGAAAGGCTTCTTGAAGGGAAAGATGTAACTCTGTGAGATGAATTAACAGAACACAGAGCAGTTTCTCAGAAAGCTTCTTTCCAGTTTTGAACGGAAGATATTTCCTTTTTCACCATAGCCCTCTATGGGCTTGCAAATATCCCTGTGACAATTCCACAAGAGCAGCCTTAGCGAAGGGCTTCTTGAAGGGAAAGATGTAACTCTGTGAGATGAATTAACAGAACACAGAGCAGTTTCTCAGAAAGCTTCTTTCCAGTTTTGAATGGAAGATATTTCCTTTTTCACCATAGCCCTCTATGGGATTCCAAATATCCCTTTGCCAATTCCACAAGAACTGCCTTAACGAAAGGCTTCTTGAAGGGAAAGATGTAACTCTGTGAGATGAATTCACAGAACACAGAGCAGTTTCTCAGAAAGCTTCTTTCCAGTTTTGAATGGAAGATATTTCCTTTTTCACCATAGGCCTCTATGGGCTTCCAAATATCCCTTTGCCATTTCCACAAGAACAGCCTTAGCGAAAGGCTTCTTGAAGGGAAAGATGTAACTCTGTGAGATGAATTCACAGAACACAGAGCAGTTTCTCAGAAACCTTCTTTCCAGTTTTGAACGGAAGATATTTCCTTTTTCACCATAGCCGTCTATGGGCTTTCAAATATCCCTTTGCCATTTCCACAAGAACAGCCTTAGCGAAAGGCTTCTTGAAGGGAAAGATGTAACTCTGTGAGATGAATTCACAGAACACAGAGCAGTTTCTCAGAAGGCTTCTTTCCAGTTTTGAACGGAAGATATTTCCTTTTTAACCATACCCGTCTATGGGCTTCCAAATATCCGTTTGCCAATTCCTCAAGAACAGCCTTAGCGAAAGGCTTCTTGAAGGGAAAGATGTAACTCTGTGAGATGAATTCACAGAACACAGAGCAGTTTCTCAGAAAGCTTCTTTCCAGTTTTGAAGGGAAGATATTTCCTTTTTCACCATAGCCCTCTATGGGCTTCCAAATATCCCTTTGCCAATTCCACAAGAACAGCCTTAGCGAAAGGCTTCTTGAAGGGAAAGATGTAACTCTGTGAGATGAATTAAGAGAACACATAGCAGTTTCTCAGAAAGCTTCTTTCCAGTTTTGAACGGAAGATATTTCCTTTTTCACCATAGCCGTCTATCGGCTTGCAAATATCCCTTTGCCAATTCCACAAGAGCAGCCTTAGCGAAAGGATTCTTGAAGGGAAAGATGTAACTCTGTGAGATGAATTCACAGAACACAGAGCAGTTTCTCAGAAAGCTTCTTTCCAGTTTTGAACGGAAGATATTTCCTTTTTCACCATAGCCCTCTATGGGTTTCCAAATATCGCTTTGCCAATTCCACAAGAACAGCCTTAGCGAAAGGCTTCTTGAAGGGAAACATGTAACTCTGTGAGATGAATTCACAGAACACAGAGCAGTTTCTCAGAAAGCTTCTTTCCAGTTTTGAACGGAAGATATTTCCTTTTTCACCATAGCCGTCTATGGGCTTCCAAATATCCCTTTGCCAATTCCTCAAGAAGAGCCTTAGCGAAAGGTTTCTTGAAGGGAAAGATGTTACTCTGTGAGATGAATTCACAGAACACAGAGCAGTTTCTCAGAAAGCTTCTTTCCAGTTTTGAACGGAAGATATTTCCTTTTTCACCATAGCCCTCTACGGGCTTGAAATATCCCTTTGCCAATTCCACAAGAACAGCCTTAGCGAAAGGCTTCTTGAAGGGAAAGATGTAACTCTGTGAGATGAATTAACAGAACACAGAGCAGTTTCTCAGAAAGTTTCTTTCCAGTTTTGAACGGAAAATATTTCCTTTTTCAACAAAGCCCTCTACGGGCTTCCAAATATCGCTTTGCCAATTCCACAAGAACAGCCTTAGCGAAAGGCTTCTTGAAGGGAAAGATGTAACTCTGTGAGATGAATTCACAGAACACAGAGCAGTTTCTCAGAAAGCTTCTTTCCAGTTTTGAACGGAAGATATTTCCTTTTTCACCATAGCCCTCTATGGGCTTCCAAATATCCCTTTGACAATTCCACAAGAACAGCCTTAGCGAAAGGCTTCTTGAAGGGAAAGATGTAACTGTGTGAGATGAATTAACAGAACACAGAGCAGTTTCTCAGAAAGCTTCTTTCCAGTTTTGAACGGAAGATATTTCCTTTTTTACCATAGCCGTCTATGGGCTTCCAAATATCCCTTTGCCAATTCCACAAGAACAGCCTTAGCGAAAGGCTTCTTGAAGGGAAAGATGTAACTCTGTGAGATGAATTAACAGAACACAGAGCAGTTTCTCAGAAAGCTTCTTTCCAGTTTTGAACGGAAGATATTTCCTTTTTCACCATAGCCGTCTATGGGCTTCCAAATATCCCTTTGCCAATTCCACAAGAGAAGCCTTAGCGAAAGGCTTCTTGAAGGGAAAGATGTAACTCTGTGAGATGAATTAACAGAACACAGAGCAGTTTCTCAGAAAGCTTCTTTCCAGTTTTGAACGGAAGATATTTCCTTTTTCACCATAGCCATCTATGGGCTTCCAAATATCCCTTTGCCAATTCCACAAGAACATCCTTAGCGAAGGGCTTCTTGAAGGGAAAGATGTAACTCTGTGAGATGAATTCACAGAACACAGAGCAGTTTCTCAGAAAGCTTCTTTCCAGTTTTGAACGGAAGATATTTCCTTTTTCACCATAGCCCTCTATGGGCTTCCAAATATCCGTTTGCCAATTCCGCAAGAACAGCCTTAGCGAAAGGCTTCTTGAAGGGAAAGATGTAACTCTGTGAGATGAATTCACAGAACACAGAGCAGTTTCTCAGAAAGCTTCTTTCCAGTTTTGAACGGAAGATATTTCCTTTTTCACCATAGCCCTCTAAGGGCTTCCAAATATCCCTTTGCCAATTGCACAAGAACAGCCTTAGCGAAAAGCTTCTTGAAGGGAAAGATGTAACTCTGTGAGATGAATTAACAGAACACAGAGCAGTTTCTCAGAAAGCTTCTTTCCAGTTTTGAACGGAAGATATTTCCTTTTTCACCATAGGACTCTATGGGCTTCCAAATATCCCTTTGCCAATTCCACAAGAACAGCCTTAGTGAAAGGCTTCTTGAAGGGAAAGATGTAACTCTGTGAGATGAATTCACAGAACACAGAGCAGTTTCTCAGAATCTTCTTTCCAGTTTTGAACGGAAGATATTTCCTTTTTCACCATAGCCGTCTATGGGCTTCCAAATATCCGTTTGCCAATTCCACAAGAACAGCCTTAGCGAAAGGCTTCTTGAAGGGAAAGATGTAACTCTGTGAGATGAATTAACAGAACACAGAGTAGTTTCTCAGAAAGCTTCTTTCCAGTTTTGAACGGAAGATATTTCCTTTTTCACCATAGCCCTCTATGGGCTTCCAAATATCCCTTTGCCAATTCCAGAAGAACAGCCTTAGCGAAAGGCTTCTTGAAGGGAAAGATGTAACTCAGTGAGATGAATTCACAGAACACAGAGCAGTTTCTCAGAAAGCTTCTTTCCAGTTTTGAACGGAAGATATTTCCTTTTTCACCATAGCCGTCTATGGGCTTGCAAATATCCCTTTGCCAATTCCACAAGAGCAGCCTTAGCGAAAGGATTCTTGAAGGGAAAGATGTAACTCTCTGAGATGAATTCACAGTAAACAGAGCAGTTTCTCAGAAAGCTTCTTTCCAGTTTTGAACGGAAGATATTTCCTTTTTCACCATAGCCCTCTATGGGCTTCCAAATATCCCTTTGCCAATTCCACAAGAACAGCCTTAGCGAAAGGCTTCTAGAAGGGAAAGATGTAACTCTGTGAGATGAATTAACAGAACACAGAGCAGTTTCTCAGAAAGCTTCTTTCCAGTTTTGAACGGAAGATATTTCCTTTTTCACCATAGCCCTCTATGGGCTTGCAAATATCCCTTTGCCAATTCCACAAGAGCAGCCTTAGCGAAAGGCTTCTTGAAGGGAAAGATGTAACTCTGTGAGGTGAATTAACAGAACACAGAGCAGTTTCTCAGAAAGCTTCTTTCCAGTTTTGAATGGAAGATATTTCCTTTTTCACCATAGCCCTCTATGGGATTCCAAATATCCCTTTGCCAATTACACAAGAACAGCCTTAACGAAAGGCTTCTTGAAGGGAAAGATGTAACTCTGTGAGATGAATTCACAGAACACAGAGCAGTTTCTCAGAAAGATTCTTTCCAGTTTTGAACGGAAGATATTTCCTTTTTCACCATAGGCCTCTATGGGCTTCCAAATATCCCTTTGCCATTTCCACAAGAACAGCCTTAGCGAAAGGCTTCTTGAAGGGAAAGATGTAACTCTGTGAGATGAATTCACAGAACACAGAGCAGTTTCTCAGAAACCTTCTTTCCAGTTTTGAACGGAAGATATTTCCTTTTTCACCATAGTCGTCTATGGGCTTTCAAATATCCCTTTGCCATTTCCACAAGAACAGCCTTAGCGAAAGGCTTCTTGAAGGGAAAGATGTAACTCTGTGAGATGAATTCACAGAACACAGAGCAGTTTCTCAGAAAGCTTCTTTCCAGTTTGGAACGGAAGATATTTCCTTTTTAACCATACCCGTCTATGGGCTTCCAAATATCCCTTTGCCAATTCCTCAAGAACAGCCTTAGCGAAAGGCTTCTTGAAGGGAAAGATGTAACTCTGTGAGATGAATTCACAGAACACACAGCAGTTTCTCAGAAACCTTCTTTCCAGTTTTGAACGGAAGATATTTCCTTTTTCACCATAGCCCTCTAGGGCTTGCAAATATCCCTTTGCCAATTCCACAAGAGCAGCCTTTGCGAAAGGCTTCTTGAAGGGAAAGATGTAACTCTGTGAGATGAATTAACAGAACACAGAGCAGTTTCTCAGAAAGCTTCTTTCCAGTTTTGAACGGAAGATATTTCCTTTTTCACCATAGCCCTCTATGGGCTTCCAAATATCCCTTTGCCAATTCCACAAGAACAGCCTTAGCGAAAGGCTTCTTGAAGGGAAACACGTAACTCTGTGAGATGAATTAACAGAACACAGAGCAGTTTCTCAGAAAGCTTCTTTCCAGTTTTGAACGGAAGATATTTCCTTTTTCACCATAGCCCTCTACGGGCTTGCAAATATCCCTTTGCCAATTCCACAAGAGCAGCCTTAGCGAAAGGCTTCTTGAAGGGAAAGATGTAACTCTGTGAGATGAATTAACAGAACACAGAGCAGTTTCTCAGAAAGTTTCTTTCCAGTTTTGAACGGAAAATATTTCCTTTTTCAACAAAGCCCTCTACGGGCTTCCAAATATCGCTTTGCCAATTCCACAAGAACAGCCTTAGCGAAAGTCTTCTTGAAGGGAAAGATGTAACTCTGTGAGATGAATTCACAGAACCCAGAGCAGTTTCTCAGAAAGCTTCTTTCCAGTTTTGAACGGAAGATATTTCCTTTTTCACCATAGCCGTCTATGGGCTTCCAAATATCCCTTTGCCAATTCCACAAGAACAGCCTTAGCGAAAGGCTTCTTGAAGGGAAAGATGTAACTCTGTGAGATGAATTAACAGAACACAGAGCAGTTTCTCAGAAAGCTTCTTTCGAGTTTTGAACGGAAGATATTTCCTTTTTCACCATAGCCGTCTATGGGCTTCCAAATATCCCTTTGCCAATTCCACAAGAGAAGCCTTAGCGAAAGGCTTCTTGAAGGGAAAGATGTAACTCTGTGAGATGAATTAACAGAACACAGAGCAGTTTCTCAGAAAGCTTCTTTCCAGTTTTGAACGGAAGATATTTCCTTTTTCACCATAGCCGTCTATGGGCTTCCAAATATCCCTTTGCCAATTCCACAAGAACAGCCTTAGCGAAAGGCTTCTTGAAGGGAAAGATGTAATTCTGTGAGATGAATTCACAGAACACAGAGCAGTTTCTCAGAAAGCTTCTTTCCAGTTTTGAACGGAAGATATTTCCTTTTCACCATAGCCCTCTATGGGCTTCCAAATATCGCTTTGCCAATTCCGCAAGAACAGCCTTAGCGAAAGGCTTCTTGAAGGGAAAGATGTAACTCTGTGAGATGAATTCACAGAACACAGAGCAGTTTCTCAGAAAGCTTCTTTCCAGTTTTGAACGGAAGATATTTCCTTTTTCACCATAGCCCTCTAAGGGCTTCCAAATATCCCTTTGCCAATTGCACAAGAACAGCCTTAGCGAAAAGCTTCTTGAAGGGAAAGATGTAACTCTGTGAGATGAATTCACAGAACACAGAGCAGTTTCTCAGAAAGCTTCTTTCCAGTTTTGAACGGAAGATATTTCCTTTTTCACCATAGGACTCTATGGGCTTCCAAATATCCCTTTGCCAATTCCACAAGAACAGCCTTAGCGAAAGGCTTCTTGAAGGGAAAGATGTAACTCTGTGAGATGAATTCACAGAACACAGAGCAGTTTCTTAGAAACTTCTTTCCAGTTTTGAACGGAAGATATTTCCTTTTTCACCATAGCCGTCTATGGGCTTCCAAATATACGTTTGCCAATTCCACAAGAACAGCCTTAGCGAAAGGCTTCTTGAAGGGAAAGATGTAACTCTCTGAGATGAATTAACAGAACACAGAGTAGTTTCTCAGAAAGCTTCTTTCCAGTTTTGAACGGAAGATATTTCCTTTTTCACCATAGCCCTCTATGGGCTTCCAAATATCCCTTTGCCAATTCCACAAGAGCAGCCTTAGCGAAAGGCTTCTTGAAGGGAAAGATGTAACTCAGTGAGATGAATTCACAGAACACAGAGCAGTTTCTCAGAAAGCTTCTTTCCAGTTTTGAACGGAAGATATTTCCTTTTTCACCATAGCCGTCTATGGGCTTCCAAATATCCGTTTGCCAATTCCACAAGAACAGCCTTAGCGAAAGGCTTCTTGAAGGGAAAGATGTAACTCTGTGAGGTGAATTAACAGAACACAGAGTAGTTTCTCAGAAAGCTTCTTTCCAGTTTTGAACGGAAGATATTTCCTTTTTCACCATAGCCCTCTATGGGCTTCCAAATATCCCTTTGCCAATTCCAGAAGAACAGCCTTAGCGAAAGGCTTCTTGAAGGGAAAGATGTAACTCTGTGAGATGAATTAACAGAACACAGAGCAGTTTCTCAGAAAGCTTCTTTCCAGTTTTGAATGGAAGATATTTCCTTTTTCACCATAGCCCTCTATGGGATTCCAAATATCCCTTTGCCAATTCCACAAGAACAGCCTTAACGAAAGGCTTCTTGAAGGGAAAGATGTAACTCTGTGAGATGAATTCACAGAACACAGAGCAGTTTCTCAGAAAGCTTCTTTCCAGTTTTGAACGGAAGATATTTCCTTTTTCACCATAGGCCTCTATGGGCTTCCAAATATCCCTTTGCCATTTCCACAAGAACAGCCTTAGCGAAAGGCTTCTTGAAGGGAAAGATGTAACTCTGTGAGATGAATTCACAGAACACAGAGCAGTTTCTCAGAAACCTTCTTTCCAGTTTTGAACGGAAGATATTTCCTTTTTCACCATAGCCGTCTATGGGCTTTCAAATATCCCTTTGCCATTTCCACAAGAACAGCCTTAGCGAAAGGCTTCTTGAAGGGAAAGATGTAACTCTGTGAGATGAATTCACAGAACACAGAGCAGTTTCTCAGAAGGCTTCTTTCCAGTTTTGAACGGAAGATATTTCCTTTTTAACCATACCCGTCTATGGGCTTCCAAATATCCGTTTGCCAATTCCTCAAGAACAGCCTTAGCGAAAGGCTTCTTGAAGGGAAAGATGTAACTCTGTGAGATGAATTCACAGAACACAGAGCAGTTTCTCAGAAAGCTTCTTTCCAGTTTTGAAGGGAAGATATTTCCTTTTTCACCATAGCCCTCTATGGGCTTCCAAATATCCCTTTGCCAATTCCACAAGAACAGCCTTAGCGAAAGGCTTCTTGAAGGGAAAGATGTAACTCTGTGAGATGAATTAACAGAACACAGAGCAGTTTCTCAGAAAGCTTCCTTCCAGTTTTGAAAGGAAGATATTTCCTTTTTCACCATAGGCCTCTATGGGCTTCCAAATATCCCTTTGCCAATTCCACAAGTACAGCCTTAGCGAAAGGCTTCTTGAAGGGAAAGATGTTACTCTGTGAGATGAATTCACAGAACACAGAGCAGTTTCTCAGAAAGCTTCTTTCCAGTTTAGAACGGAAGATATTTCCTTTTTCACCATAGCCCTCTATGGGTTTCCAAATATCGCTTTGCCAATTCCACAAGAACAGCCTTAGCGAAAGGCTTCTTGAAGGGAAACATGTAACTCTGTGAGATGAATTCACAGAACACAGAGCAGTTTCTCAGAAAGCTTCTTTCCAGTTTTGAACGGAAGATATTTCCTTTTTCACCATAGCCGTCTATGGGCTTCCAAATATCCCTTTGCCAATTCCTCAAGAAGAGCCTTAGCGAAAGGTTTCTTGAAGGGAAAGATGTTACTCTGTGAGATGAATTCACAGAACACAGAGCAGTTTCTCAGAAAGCTTCTTTCCAGTTTTGAACGGAAGATATTTCCTTTTTCACCATAGCCCTCTACGGGCTTGCAAATATCCCTTTGCCAATTCCACAAGAACAGCCTTAGCGAAAGGCTTCTTGAAGGGAAAGATGTAACTCTGTGAGATGAATTAACAGAACACAGAGCAGTTTCTCAGAAAGTTTCTTTCCAGTTTTGAACGGAAAATATTTCCTTTTTCAACAAAGCCCTCTACGGGCTTCCAAATATCGCTTTGCCAATTCCACAAGAACAGCCTTAGCGAAAGGCTTCTTGAAGGGAAAGATGTAACTCTGTGAGATGAATTCACAGAACACAGAGCAGTTTCTCAGAAAGCTTCTTTCCAGTTTTGAACGGAAGATATTTCCTTTTTCACCATAGCCCTCTATGGGCTTCCAAATATCCCTTTGCCAATTCCACAAGAACAGCCTTAGCGAAAGGCTTCTTGAAGGGAAAGATGTAACTCTGTGAGATGAATTAACAGAACCCAAAGCAGTTTCTCAGAAAGCTTCTTTCCAGTTTTGAACGGAAGATATTTCCTTTTTCACCATAGCCGTCTATGGGCTTCCAAATATCCCTTTGCCAATTCCACAAGAACAGCCTTAGCGAAAGGCTTCTTGAAGGGAAAGATGTAACTCTGTGAGATGAATTAACAGAACACAGAGCAGTTTCTCAGAAAGCTTCTTTCGAGTTTTGAACGGAAGATATTTCCTTTTTCACCATAGCCTTCTATGGGCTTCCAAATATCCCTTTGCCAATTCCACAAGAGAAGCCTTAGCGAAAGGCTTCTTGAAGGGAAAGATGTAACTCTGTGAGATGAATTAACAGAACACAGAGCAGTTTCTCAGAAAGCTTCTTTCCAGTTTTGAACGGAAGATATTTCCTTTTTCACCATAGCCGTCTATGGGCTTCCAAATATCCCTTTGCCAATTCCACAAGAACAGCCTTAGCGAAAGGCTTCTTGAAGGGAAAGATGTAATTCTGTGAGATGAATTCACAGAACACAGAGCAGTTTCTCAGAAAGCTTCTTTCCAGTTTTGAACGGAAGATATTTCCTTTTCACCATAGCCCTCTATGGGCTTCCAAATATCGCTTTGCCAATTCCGCAAGAACAGCCTTAGCGAAAGGCTTCTTGAAGGGAAAGATGTAACTTTGTGAGATGAATTCACAGAACACAGAGCAGTTTCTCAGAAAGCTTCTTTCCAGTTTTGAACGGAAGATATTTCCTTTTTCACCATAGCCCTCTAAGGGCTTCCAAATATCCCTTTGCCAATTGCACAAGGACAGCCTTAGCGAAAAGCTTCTTGAAGGGAAAGATGTAACTCTGTGAGATGAATTCACAGAACACAGAGCAGTTTCTCAGAAAGCTTCTTTCCAGTTTAGAACGGAAGATATTTCCTTTTTCACCATAGCCCTCTATGGGTTTCCAAATATCGCTTTGCCAATTCCACAAGAACAGCCTTAGCGAAAGGCTTCTTGAAGGGAAACATGTAACTCTGTGAGATGAATTCACAGAACACAGAGCAGTTTCTCAGAAAGCTTCTTTCCAGTTTTGAACGGAAGATATTTCCTTTTTCACCATAGCCGTCTATGGGCTTCCAAATATCCCTTTGCCAATTCCTCAAGAAGAGCCTTAGCGAAAGGTTTCTTGAAGGGAAAGATGTTACTCTGTGAGATGAATTCACAGAACACAGAGCAGTTTCTCAGAAAGCTTCTTTCCAGTTTTGAACGGAAGATATTTCCTTTTTCACCATAGCCCTCTACGGGCTTGCAAATATCCCTTTGCCAATTCCACAAGAACAGCCTTAGCGAAAGGCTTCTTGAAGGGAAAGATGTAACTCTGTGAGATGAATTAACAGAACACAGAGCAGTTTCTCAGAAAGTTTCTTTCCAGTTTTGAACGGAAAATATTTCCTTTTTCAACAAAGCCCTCTACGGGCTTCCAAATATCGCTTTGCCAATTCCACAAGAACAGCCTTAGCGAAAGGCTTCTTGAAGGGAAAGATGTAACTCTGTGAGATGAATTCACAGAACACAGAGCAGTTTCTCAGAAAGCTTCTTTCCAGTTTTGAACGGAAGATATTTCCTTTTTCACCATAGCCCTCTATGGGCTTCCAAATATCCCTTTGACAATTCCACAAGAACAGCCTTAGCGAAAGGCTTCTTGAAGGGAAAGATGTAACTCTGTGAGATGAATTAACAGAACCCAAAGCAGTTTCTCAGAAAGCTTCTTTCCAGTTTTGAACGGAAGATATTTCCTTTTTCACCATAGCCGTCTATGGGCTTCCAAATATCCCTTTGCCAATTCCACAAGAACAGCCTTAGCGAAAGGCTTCTTGAAGGGAAAGATGTAACTCTGTGAGATGAATTAACAGAACACAGAGCAGTTTCTCAGAAAGCTTCTTTCGAGTTTTGAACGGAAGATATTTCCTTTTTCACCATAGCCTTCTATGGGCTTCCAAATATCCCTTTGCCAATTCCACAAGAGAAGCCTTAGCGAAAGGCTTCTTGAAGGGAAAGATGTAACTCTGTGAGATGAATTAACAGAACACAGAGCAGTTTCTCAGAAAGCTTCTTTCCAGTTTTGAACGGAAGATATTTCCTTTTTCACCATAGCCGTCTATGGGCTTCCAAATATCCCTTTGCCAATTCCACAAGAACAGCCTTAGCGAAAGGCTTCTTGAAGGGAAAGATGTAATTCTGTGAGATGAATTCACAGAACACAGAGCAGTTTCTCAGAAAGCTTCTTTCCAGTTTTGAACGGAAGATATTTCCTTTTCACCATAGCCCTCTATGGGCTTCCAAATATCGCTTTGCCAATTCCGCAAGAACAGCCTTAGCGAAAGGCTTCTTGAAGGGAAAGATGTAACTCTGTGAGATGAATTCACAGAACACAGAGCAGTTTCTCAGAAAGCTTCTTTCCAGTTTTGAACGGAAGATATTTCCTTTTTCACCATAGCCCTCTAAGGGCTTCCAAATATCCCTTTGCCAATTGCACAAGGACAGCCTTAGCGAAAAGCTTCTTGAAGGGAAAGATGTAACTCTGTGAGATGAATTCACAGAACACAGAGCAGTTTCTCAGAAAGCTTCTTTCCAGTTTTGAACGGAAGATATTTCCTTTTTCACCATAGGACTCTATGGGCTTCCAAATATCCCTTTGCCAATTCCACAAGAACAGCCTTAGCGAAAGGCTTCTTGAAGGGAAAGATGTAACTCTGTGAGATGAATTCACAGAACACAGAGCAGTTTCTTAGAAACTTCTTTCCAGTTTTGAACGGAAGATATTTCCTTTTTCACCATAGCCGTCTATGGGCTTCCAAATATCCGTTTGCCAATTCCACAAGAACAGCCTTAGCGAAAGGCTTCTTGAAGGGAAAGATGTAACTCTCTGAGATGAATTAACAGAACACAGAGTAGTTTCTCAGAAAGCTTCTTTCCAGTTTTGAACGGAAGATATTTCCTTTTTCACCATAGCCCTCTATGGGCTTCCAAATATCCCTTTGCCAATTCCAGAAGAAGAGCCTTAGCGAAAGGCTTCTTGAAGGGAAAGATGTAACTCAGTGAGATGAATTCACAGAACACAGAGCAGTTTCTCAGAAAGCTTCTTTCCAGTTTTGAACGGAAGATATTTCCTTTTTCACCATAGCCGTCTATGGGCTTCCAAATATCCGTTTGCCAATTCCACAAGAACAGCCTTAGCGAAAGGCTTCTTGAAGGGAAAGATGTAACTCTGTGAGATGAATTAACAGAACACAGAGTAGTTTCTCAGAAAGCTTCTTTCCAGTTTTGAACGGAAGATATTTCCTTTTTCACCATAGCCCTCTATGGGCTTCCAAATATCCCTTTGCCAATTCCAGAAGAACAGCCTTAGCGAAAGGCTTCTTGAAGGGAAAGATGTAACTCAGTGAGATGAATTCACAGAACACAGAGCAGTTTCTCAGAAAGCTTCTTTCCAGTTTTGAACGGAAGATATTTCCTTTTTCACCATAGCCGTCTATGGGCTTCCAAATATCCCTTTGCCAATTCCACAAGAGCAGCCTTAGCGAAAGGATTCTTTAAGGGAAAGATGTAACTCTCTGAGATGAATTCACAGTACACAGAGTAGTTTCTCAGAAAGCTTCTTTCCAGTTTTGAACGGAAGATATTTCCTTTTTCACCATAGCCCTCTATGGGCTTCCAAATATCCCTTTGCCAATTCCACAAGAACAGCCTTAGCGAAAGGTTTCTTGAAGGGAAAGATGTAACTCTGTGAGATGAATTAACAGAACACAGAGCAGTTTCTCAGAAAGCTTCTTTCCAGTTTTGAACGGAAGATATTTCCTTTTTCACCATAGCCCTCTATGGGCTTGCAAATATCCCTTTGCCAATTCCACAAGAGCAGCCTTAGCGAAAGGCTTCTTGAAGGGAAAGATGTAACTCTGTGAGATGAATTAACAGAACACAGAGCAGTTTCTCAGAAAGCTTCTTTCCAGTTTTGAATGGAAGATATTTCCTTTTTCACCATAGCCCTCTATGGGATTGCAAATATCCCTTTGCCAATTCCACAAGAACAGCCTTAACGAAAGGCTTCTTGAAGGGAAAGATGTAACTCTGTGAGATGAATTCACAGAACACAGAGCAGTTTCTCAGAAAGCTTCTTTCCAGTTTTGAACGGAAGATATTTCCTTTTTCACCATAGGCCTCTATGGGCTTCCAAATATCCCTTTGCCATTTCCACAAGAACAGCCTTAGCGAAAGGCTTCTTGAAGGGAAAGATGTAACTCTGTGAGATGAATTCACAGAACACAGAGCAGTTTCTCAGAAACCTTCTTTCCAGTTTTGAACGGAAGATATTTCCTTTTTCACCATAGCCGTCTATGGGCTTTCAAATATCCCTTTGCCATTTCCACAAGAACAGCCTTAGCGAAAGGCTTCTTGAAGGGAAAGATGTAACTCTGTGAGATGAATTCACAGAACACAGAGCAGTTTCTCAGAAGGCTTCTTTCCAGTTTTGAACGGAAGATATTTCCTTTTTAACCATACCCGTCTATGGGCTTCCAAATATCCGTTTGCCAATTCCTCAAGAACAGCCTTAGCGAAAGGCTTCTTGAAGGGAAAGATGTAACTCTGTGAGATGAATTCACAGAACACAGAGCAGTTTCTCAGAAAGCTTCTTTCCAGTTTTGAAGGGAAGATATTTCCTTTTTCACCATAGCCCTCTATGGGCTTCCAAATATCCCTTTGCCAATTCCACAAGAACAGCCTTAGCGAAAGGCTTCTTGAAGGGAAAGATGTAACTCTGTGAGATGAATTAAGAGAACACATAGCAGTTTCTCAGAAAGCTTCTTTCCAGTTTTGAACGGAAGATATTTCCTTTTTCACCATAGCCGTCTATCGGCTTGCAAATATCCCTTTGCCAATTCCACAAGAGCAGCCTTAGCGAAAGGATTCTTGAAGGGAAAGATGTAACTCTGTGAGATGAATTCACAGAACACAGAGCAGTTTCTCAGAAAGCTTCTTTCCAGTTTAGAACGGAAGATATTTCCTTTTTCACCATAGCCCTCTATGGGCTTCCAAATATCCCTTTGCCAATTCCACAAGAACAGCCTTAGCGAAAGGCTTCTTGAAGGGAAAGATGTAACTCTGTGAGATGAATTAACAGAACACAGAGCAGTTTCTCAGAAAGCTTCTTTCCAGTTTTGAACGGAAGATATTTCCTTTTTCACCATAGCCCTCTATGGGCTTGCAAATATCCCTTTGCCAATTCCACAAGAGCCGCCTTAGCGAAAGGCTTCTTGAAGGGAAAGATGTAACTCTGTGAGATGAATTCACAGAACACAGAGCAGTTTCTCAGAAACCTTCTTTCCAGTTTTGAACGGAAGATATTTCCTTTTTCACCATAGCCCTCTATGGGCTTGCAAATATCCCTTTGCCAATTCCACAAGAGCAGCCTTAGCGAAAGGCTTCTTGAAGGGAAAGATGTAACTCTGTGAGATGAATTCACAGAACACAGAGAAGTTTCTCAGAAAGCTTCTTTCCAGTTTTGAACGGAAGATATTTCCTTTTTCACCATAGGCCTCTATGGGCTTCCAAATATCCCTTTGCCATTTCCACAAGAACAGCCTTAGCGAAAGGCTTCTTGAAGGGAAAGATGTAACTCTGTGAGATGAATTAACAGAACACAGAGCAGTTTCTCAGAAAGCTTCTTTCCAGTTTTGAAAGGGAGATATTTCCTTTTTCACCATAGGCCTCTATGGGCTTCCAAATATCCCTTTGACAATTCCACAAGAACAGCCTTAGCGAAAGGCTTCTTGAAGGGAAAGATGTTACTCTGTGAGATGAATTCACAGAACACAAAGCAGTTTCTCAGAAAGCTTCTTTCCAGTTTAGAACGGAAGATATTTCCTTTTTCACCATAGCCCTCTATGGGTTTCCAAATATCGCTTTGCCAATTCCACAAGAACAGCCTTAGCGAAAGGCTTCTTGAAGTGAAACATGTAACTCTGTGAGATGAATTCACAGAACACAGAGCAGTTTCTCAGAAAGCTTCTTTCCAGTTTTGAACGGAAGATATTTCCTTTTTCACCATAGCCGTCTATGGGCTTCCAAATATCCCTTTGCCAATTCCTCAAGAAGAGCCTTAGCGAAAGGCTTCTTGAAGGGAAAGATGTAACTCTGTGAGATGAATTCACAGAACACAGAGCAGTTTCTCAGAAAGCTTCTTTCCAGTTTTGAACGGAAGATATTTCCTTTTTCACCATAGCCATCTACGGGCTTGCAAATATCCCTTTGCCAATTCCACAAGAGCAGCCTTAGCGAAAGGCTTCTTGAAGGGAAAGATGTAACTCTGTGAGATGAATTAACAGAACACAGAGCAGTTTCTCAGAAAGCTTCTTTCCAGTTTTGAACGGAAGATATTTCCTTTTTCACCAAAGCCCTCTACGGGCTTCCAAATATCGCTTTGCCAATTCCACAAGAACAGCCTTAGCGAAAGGCTTCTTGAAGGGAAAGATGTAACTCTGTGAGATGAATTCACAGAACACAGAGCAGTTTCTCAGAAAGCTTCTTTCCAGTTTTGAACGGAAGATATTTCCTTTTTCACCATAGCCCTCTAAGGGCTTCCAAATATCCCTTTGCCAATTGCACAAGAACAGCCTTAGCGAAAAGCTTCTTGAAGGGAAAGATATAACTCTGTGAGATGAATTAACGGAACACAGAGCAGTTTCTCAGAAAGCTTCTTTCCAGTTTTGAACGGAAGATATTTCCTTTTTCACCATAGGACTCTATGGGCTTCCAAATATCCCTTTGCCAATTCCACAAGAACAGCCTTAGCGAAAGGCTTCTTGAAGGGAAAGATGTAACTCTGTGAGATGAATTCACAGAACACAGAGCAGTTTCTCAGAAACTTCTTTCCAGTTTTGAACGGAAGATATTTCCTTTTTCACCATAGCCGTCTATGGGCTTCCAAATATCCGTTTGCCAATTCCACAAGAACAGCCTTAGCGAAAGGCTTCTTGAAGGGAAAGATGTAACTCTCTGAGATGAATTAACAGAACACAGAGTAGTTTCTCAGAAAGCTTCTTTCCAGTTTTGAACGAAAGATATTTCCTTTTTCACCATAGCCCTCTATGGGCTTCCAAATATCCCTTTGCCAATTCCAGAAGAACAGCCTTAGCGAAAGGCTTCTTGAAGGGAAAGATGTAACTCAGTGAGATGAATTCACAGAACACAGAGCAGTTTCTCAGAAAGCTTCTTTCCAGTTTTGAACGGAAGATATTTCCTTTTTCACCATAGCCCTCTAAGGGCTTGCAAATATCCCTTTGCCAATTCCACAAGAGCAGCCTTAGCGAAAGGCTTCTTGAAGGCAAAGATGTAACTCTGTGAGATGAATTAACAGAACACAGAGCAGTTTCTCAGAAAGCTTCTTTCCAGGTTTGAATGGAAGATATTTCCTTTTTCACCATAGCCCTCTATGGGCTTCCAAATATCCCTTTGCCAATTCCACAAGAACAGCCTTAACGAAAGGCTTCTTGAAGGGAAAGATGTAACTCTGTGAGATGAATTCACAGAACACAGAGCAGTTTCTCAGAAAGCTTCTTTCCAGTTTTGAACGGAAGATATTTCCTTTTTCACCATAGGCCTCTATGGGCTTCCAAATATCCCTTTGCCATTTCCACAAGAACAGCCTTAGCGAAAGGCTTCTTGAAGGGAAAGATGTAACTCTGTGAGATGAATTCTCAGAACACAGAGCAGTTTCTCAGAAACCTTCTTTCCAGTTTTGAACGGAAGATATTTCCTTTTTCACCATAGCCGTCTATGGGCTTTCAAATATCCCTTTGCCATTTCCACAAGAACAGCCTTAGCGAAAGGCTTCTTGAAGGGAAAGATGTAACTCTGTGAGATGAATTCACAGAACACATAGCAGTTTCTCAGAAAGCTTCTTTCCAGTTTTGAACGGAAGATATTTCCTTTTTCACCATAGGCCTCTATGGGCTTCCAAATATCCCTTTGCCAATTCCACAAGAACAGCCTTAGCGAAAGGCTTCTTGAAGGGAAAGAAGTAACTCTGTGAGATGAATTCACAGAACACAGAGCAGTTTCTCAGAAAGCTTCTTTCCAATTTTGAACGGAAGATATTTCCTTTTTCACCATAGCTGTCTATGGGCTTCCAAATATCCCTTTGCCAATTCCACAAGAACAGCCTTAGCGAAAGGCTTCTTGAAGGGAAAGATGTAACTCTGTGAGATGAATTCACAGAACACAGAGCAGTTTCTCAGAAAGCTTCTTTCCAGTTTTGAACGGAAGATATTTCCTTTTTCACCATAGGCCTCTATGGGCTTCCAAATATCCCTTTGCCATTTCCACAAGAACAGCCTTAGCGAAAGGCTTCTTGAAGGGAAAGATGTAACTCTGTGAGATGAATTAACAGAACACAGAGCAGTTTCTCAGAAAGCTTCTTTCCAGTTTTGAAAGGAAGATATTTCCTTTTTCACCATAGGCCTCTATGGGCTTCCAAATATCCCTTTGCCAATTCCACAAGAACAGCCTTAGCGAAAGGCTTCTTGAAGGGAAAGATGTAACTCTGTGAGATGAATTCACAGAACACAGAGCAGTTTCTCAGAAAGCTTCTTTCCAGTTTTGAACGGAAGATATTTCCTTTTTCACCATAGGCCTCTATGGGCTTCCAAATATCCCTTTGCCATTTCCACAAGAACAGCCTTAGCGAAAGGCTTCTTGAAGGGAAAGATGTAACTCTGTGAGATGAATTAACAGAACACAGAGCAGTTTCTCAGAAAGCTTCTTTCCAGTTTTGAAAGGAAGATATTTCCTTTTTCACCATAGGCCTCTATGGGCTTCCAAATATCCCTTTGCCAATTCCACAAGAACAGCCTTAGCGAAAGGCTTCTTGAAGGGAAAGATGTAACTCTGTGAGATGAATTCACAGAACACAGAGCAGTTTCTCAGAAGGCTTCTTTCCAGTTTTGAACGGAAGATATTTCCTTTTTAACCATACCCGTCTATGGGCTTCCAAATATCCCTTTGCCAATTCCTCAAGAACAGCCTTAGCGAAAGGCTTCTTGAAGGGAAAGATGTAACTCTGTGAGATGAATTAACAGAACACAGAGCAGTTTCTCAGAAAGCTTCTTTCCAGTTTTGAAGGGAAAATATTTCCTTTTTCACCATAGCCCTCTATGGGCTTCCAAATATCCCTTTGCCAATTCCACAAGAACAGCCTTAGCGAAAGGCTTCTTGAAGGGAAAGATGTAACTCTGTGAGATGAATTCACAGAACACAGAGCAGTTTCTCAGAAAGCTTCTTTCCAGTTTTGAACGGAAGATATTTCCTTTTTCACCATAGGCCTCTATGGGCTTCCAAATATCCCTTTGCCAATTCCACAAGAACAGCCTTAGCGAAAGGCTTCTTGAAGGGAAAGAAGTAAATCTGTGAGATGAATTCACAGAACACAGAGCAGTTTCTCAGAAAGCTTCTTTCCAATTTTGAACGGAAGATATTTCCTTTTTCACCATAGCTGTCTATGGGCTTCCAAATATCCCTTTGCCAATTCCACAAGAACAGCCTTAGCGAAAGGTTTCTTGAAGGGAAAGATGTAACTCTGTGAGATGAATTAACAGAACACAGAGCAGTTTCTCAGAAAGCTTCTTTCCAGTTTTGAACGGAAGATATTACCTTTTTCACCATAGGCCTCTATGGGCTTCCAAATATCCCTTTGCCATTTCCACAAGAACAGCCTTAGCGAAAGGCTTCTTGAAGGGAAAGATGTAACTCTGTGAGATGAATTAAGAGAAAACAGAGCAGTTTCTCAGAAAGCTTCTTTCCAGTTTTGAAAGGAAGATATTTCCTTTTTCACCATAGGCCTCTATGGGCTTCCAAATATCCCTTTGCCAATTCCACAAGAACAGCCTTAGCGAAAGGCTTCTTGTAGGGAAAGATGTAACTCTGTGAGATGAATTCACAGAACACAGAGCAGTTTCTCAGAAAGCTTCTTTCCAGTTTAGAACGGAAGATATTTCCTTTTTCACCATAGCCCTCTATGGGTTTCCAAATATCGCTTTGCCAATTCCACAAGAACAGCCTTAGCGAAAGGCTTCTTGAAGGGAAACATGTAACTCTGTGAGATGAATTCACAGAACACAGAGCAGTTTCTCAGAAAGCTTCTTTCCAGTTTTGAACGGAAGTTATTTCCTTTTTCACCATAGCCGTCTATGGGCTTCCAAATATCGTTTTGCCAATTCCTCAAGAAGAGCCTTAGCGAAAGGCTTCTTGAAGGGAAAGATATAATTCTGTGAGATGAATTAACAGAACACAGAGCAGTTTCTCAGAAAGCTTCTTTCCAGTTTTGAACGGAAGATATTACCTTTTTCACCATAGGCCTCTATGGGCTTCCAAATATCCCTTTGCCATTTCCACAAGAACAGCCTTAGCGAAAGGCTTCTTGAAGGGAAAGATGTAACTCTGTGAGATGAATTCACAGAACACAGAGCAGTTTCTCAGAAAGCTTCTTTCCAGTTTTGAACGGAAGATATTTCCTTTTTCACCATAGCCCTCTAAGGGCTTCCAAATATCCCTTTGCCAATTCCACAAGAACAGCCTTAGCGAAAGGCTTCTTGAAGGGAAAGATGTAACTCTGTGAGATGAATTCACAGAACACAGAGCAGTTTCTCAGAAAGCTTCTTTCCAGTTTTGAACGGAAGATATTTCCTTTTTCACCATAGGCCTCTATGGGCTTCCAAATATCCCTTTGCCATTTCCACAAGAACAGCATTAGCGAAAGACTTCTTGAAGGGAAAGATGTAACTCTGTGAGATGAATTCACAGAACACAGAGCAGTTTCTCAGAAACCTTCTTTCCAGTTTTGAACGGAAGATATTTCCTTTTTCACCATAGCCGTCTATGGGCTTTCAAATATCCCTTTGCCATTTCCACAAGAACAGCCTTAGCGAAAGGCTTCTTGAAGGGAAAGATGTAACTCTGTGAGATGAATTCACAGAACACAGAGCAGTTTCTCAGAAGGCTTCTTTCCAGTTTTGAACGGAAGATATTTCCTTTTTAACCATACCCGTCTATGGGCTTCCAAATATCCCTTTGCCAATTCCTCAAGAACAGCCTTAGCGAAAGGCTTCTTGAAGGGAAAGATGTAACTCTGTGAGATGAATTAACAGAACACAGAGCAGTTTCTCAGAAAGCTTCTTTCCAGTTTTGAAGGGAAAATATTTCCTTTTTCACCATAGCCCTCTATGGGCTTCCAAATATCCCTTTGCCAATTCCACAAGAACAGCCTTAGCGAAAGGCTTCTTGAAGGGAAAGATGTAACTCTGTGAGATGAATTCACAGAACACAGAGCAGTTTCTCAGAAAGCTTCTTTCCAGTTTTGAACGGAAGATATTTCCTTTTTCACCATAGGCCTCTATGGGCTTCCAAATATCCCTTTGCCAATTCCACAAGAACAGCCTTAGCGAAAGGCTTCTTGAAGGGAAAGAAGTAAATCTGTGAGATGAATTCACAGAACACAGAGCAGTTTCTCAGAAAGCTTCTTTCCAATTTTGAACGGAAGATATTTCCTTTTTCACCATAGCTGTCTATGGGCTTCCAAATATCCCTTTGCCAATTCCACAAGAACAGCCTTAGCGAAAGGTTTCTTGAAGGGAAAGATGTAACTCTGTGAGATGAATTAACAGAACACAGAGCAGTTTCTCAGAAAGCTTCTTTCCAGTTTTGAACGGAAGATATTACCTTTTTCACCATAGGCCTCTATGGGCTTCCAAATATCCCTTTGCCATTTCCACAAGAACAGCCTTAGCGAAAGGCTTCTTGAAGGGAAAGATGTAACTCTGTGAGATGAATTAACAGAAAACAGAGCAGTTTCTCAGAAAGCTTCTTTCCAGTTTTGAAAGGAAGATATTTCCTTTTTCACCATAGGCCTCTATGGGCTTCCAAATATCCCTTTGCCAATTCCACAAGAACAGCCTTAGCGAAAGGCTTCTTGTAGGGAAAGATGTAACTCTGTGAGATGAATTCACAGAACACAGAGCAGTTTCTCAGAAAGCTTCTTTCCAGTTTAGAACGGAAGATATTTCCTTTTTCACCATAGCCCTCTATGGGTTTCCAAATATCGCTTTGCCAATTCCACAAGAACAGCCTTAGCGAAAGGCTTCTTGAAGGGAAACATGTAACTCTGTGAGATGAATTCACAGAACACAGAGCAGTTTCTCAGAAAGCTTCTTTCCAGTTTTGAACGGAAGATATTTCCTTTTTCACCATAGCCGTCTATGGGCTTCCAAATATCGTTTTGCCAATTCCTCAAGAAGAGCCTTAGCGAAAGGCTTCTTGAAGGGAAAGATATAATTCTGTGAGATGAATTAACAGAACACAGAGCAGTTTCTCAGAAAGCTTCTTTCCAGTTTTGAACGGAAGATATTTCCTTTTTCACCATAGCCCTCTATGGGCTTGCAAATATCCCTTTGCCAATTCCACAAGAGCAGCCTTAGCGAAAGGCTTCTTGAAGGGAAAGATGTAACTCTGTGAGATGAATTCACAGAACACAGAGCAGTTTCTCAGAAACCTTCTTTCCAGTTTTGAACGGAAGATATTTCCTTTTTCACCATAGCCGTCTATGGGCTTTCAAATATCCCTTTGCCATTTCCACAAGAACAGCCTTAGCGAAAGGCTTCTTGAAGGGAAAGATGTAACTCTGTGAGATTAATTCACAGAACACAGAGCAGTTTCTCAGAAGGCTTCTTTCCAGTTTTGAACGGAAGATATTTCCTTTTTAACCATACCCGTCTATGGGCTTCCAAATATCCCTTTGCCAATTCCTCAAGAACAGCCTTAGCGAAAGGCTTCTTGAAGGGAAAGATGTAACTCTGTGAGATG
The DNA here is from genome assembly GCF_047675955.1 of Chlorocebus sabaeus. Classification (NCBI taxonomy): domain Eukaryota; kingdom Metazoa; phylum Chordata; class Mammalia; order Primates; family Cercopithecidae; genus Chlorocebus; species Chlorocebus sabaeus. The sequence continues at coordinate 26,635,920 of NC_132921.1, forward strand.
AATTAACAGAACACAGAGCAGTTTCTCAGAAAGCTTCTTTCCAGTTTTGAAGGGAAAATATTTCCTTTTTCACCATAGCCCTCTATGGGCTTCCAAATATCCCTTTGCCAATTCCACAAGAACAGCCTTAGCGAAAGGCTTCTTGAAGGGAAAGATGTAACTCTGTGAGATGAATTCACAGAACACAGAGCAGTTTCTCAGAAAGCTTCTTTCCAGTTTTGAACGGAAGATATTTCCTTTTTCACCATAGGCCTCTATGGGCTTCCAAATATCCCTTTGCCAATTCCACAAGAACAGCCTTAGCGAAAGGCTTCTTGAAGGGAAAGAAGTAAATCTGTGAGATGAATTCACAGAACACAGAGCAGTTTCTCAGAAAGCTTCTTTCCAATTTTGAACGGAAGATATTTCCTTTTTCACCATAGCTGTCTATGGGCTTCCAAATATCCCTTTGCCAATTCCACAAGAACAGCCTTAGCGAAAGGTTTCTTGAAGGGAAAGATGTAACTCTGTGAGATGAATTAACAGAACACAGAGCAGTTTCTCAGAAAGCTTCTTTCCAGTTTTGAACGGAAGATATTACCTTTTTCACCATAGGCCTCTATGGGCTTCCAAATATCCCTTTGCCATTTCCACAAGAACAGCCTTAGCGAAAGGCTTCTTGAAGGGAAAGATGTAACTCTGTGAGATGAATTAACAGAAAACAGAGCAGTTTCTCAGAAAGCTTCTTTCCAGTTTTGAAAGGAAGATATTTCCTTTTTCACCATAGGCCTCTATGGGCTTCCAAATATCCCTTTGCCAATTCCACAAGAACAGCCTTAGCGAAAGGCTTCTTGTAGGGAAAGATGTAACTCTGTGAGATGAATTCACAGAACACAGAGCAGTTTCTCAGAAAGCTTCTTTCCAGTTTAGAACGGAAGATATTTCCTTTTTCACCATAGCCCTCTATGGGTTTCCAAATATCGCTTTGCCAATTCCACAAGAACAGCCTTAGCGAAAGGCTTCTTGAAGGGAAACATGTAACTCTGTGAGATGAATTCACAGAACACAGAGCAGTTTCTCAGAAAGCTTCTTTCCAGTTTTGAACGGAAGATATTTCCTTTTTCACCATAGCCGTCTATGGGCTTCCAAATATCGTTTTGCCAATTCCTCAAGAAGAGCCTTAGCGAAAGGCTTCTTGAAGGGAAAGATATAATTCTGTGAGATGAATTAACAGAACACAGAGCAGTTTCTCAGAAAGCTTCTTTCCAGTTTTGAACGGAAGATATTTCCTTTTTCACCATAGCCCTCTATGGGCTTGCAAATATCCCTTTGCCAATTCCACAAGAGCAGCCTTAGCGAAAGGCTTCTTGAAGGGAAAGATGTAACTCTGTGAGATGAATTCACAGAACACAGAGCAGTTTCTCAGAAACTTCTTTCCAGTTTTGAACGGAAGATATTTCCTTTTTCACCATAGCCGTCTATGGGCTTCCAAATATCCGTTTGCCAATTCCACAAGAACAGCCTTAGCGAAAGGCTTCTTGAAGGGAAAGATGTAACTCTGTGAGATGAATTCACAGAACACAGAGCAGTTTCTCAGAAAGCTTCTTTCCAGTTTTGAAGGGAAAATATTTCCTTTTTCACCATAGCCCTCTATGGGCTTCCAAATATCCCTTTGCCAATTCCAGAAGAACAGCCTTAGCGAAAGGCTTCTTGAAGGGAAAGATGTAACTCTGTGAGATGAATTCACAGAACACAGAGCAGTTTCTCAGAAAGCTTCTTTCCAGTTTTGAACGGAAGATATTACCTTTTTCACCATAGGCCTCTATGGGCTTCCAAATATCCCTTTGCCATTTCCACAAGAACAGCCTTAGCGAAAGGCTTCTTGAAGGGAAAGATGTAACTCTGTGAGATGAATTAACAGAAAACAGAGCAGTTTCTCAGAAAGCTTCTTTCCAGTTTTGAAAGGAAGATATTTCCTTTTTCACCATAGGCCTCTATGGGCTTCCAAATATCCCTTTGCCAATTCCACAAGAACAGCCTTAGCGAAAGGCTTCTTGTAGGGAAAGATGTAACTCTGTGAGATGAATTCACAGAACACAGAGCAGTTTCTCAGAAAGCTTCTTTCCAGTTTAGAACGGAAGATATTTCCTTTTTCACCATAGCCCTCTATGGGTTTCCAAATATCGCTTTGCCAATTCCACAAGAACAGCCTTAGCGAAAGGCTTCTTGAAGGGAAACATGTAACTCTGTGAGATGAATTCACAGAACACAGAGCAGTTTCTCAGAAACCTTCTTTCCAGTTTTGAACGGAAGATATTTCCTTTTTCACCATAGCCCTCTATGGGCTTCCAAATATCGTTTTGCCAATTCCTCAAGAAGAGCCTTAGCGAAAGGCTTCTTGAAGGGAAAGATATAATTCTGTGAGATGAATTAACAGAACACAGAGCAGTTTCTCAGAAAGCTTCTTTCCAGTTTTGAACGGAAGATATTTCCTTTTTCACCATAGCCCTCTATGGGCTTGCAAATATCCCTTTGCCAATTCCACAAGAGCAGCCTTAGCGAAAGGCTTCTTGAAGGGAAAGATGTAACTCTGTGAGATGAATTCACAGAACACAGAGCAGTTTCTCAGAAACTTCTTTCCAGTTTTGAACGGAAGATATTTCCTTTTTCACCATAGCCGTCTATGGGCTTCCAAATATCCGTTTGCCAATTCCACAAGAACAGCCTTAGCGAAAGGCTTCTTGAAGGGAAAGATGTAACTCTGTGAGATGAATTAACAGAACACAGAGTAGTTTCTCAGAAAGCTTCTTTCCAGTTTTGAACGGAAGATATTTCCTTTTTCACCATAGCCCTCTATGGGCTTCCAAATATCCGTTTGCCAATTCCAGAAGAACAGCCTTAGCGAAAGGCTTCTTGAAGGGAAAGATGTAACTCAGTGAGATGAATTCACAGAACACAGAGCAGTTTCTCAGAAAGCTTCTTTCCAGTTTTGAACGGAAGATATTTCCTTTTTCACCATAGGCCTCTATGGGCTTCCAAATATCCCTTTGCCATTTCCACAAGAACAGCCTTAGCGAAAGGCTTCTTGAAGGGAAAGATGTAACTCTGTGAGATGAATTCACAGAACACAGAGCAGTTTCTCAGAAACCTTCTTTCCAGTTTTGAACGGAAGATATTTCCTTTTTCACCGTAGCCGTCTATGGGCTTTCAAATATCCCTTTGCCATTTCCACAAGAACAGCCTTAGCGAAAGGCTTCTTGAAGGGAAAGATGTAACTCTGTGAGATGAATTCACAGAACACAGAGCAGTTTCTCAGAAAGCTTCTTTCCAGTTTTGAACGGAAGATATTTCCTTTTTAACCATACCCGTCTATGGGCTTCCAAATATCCCTTTGCCAATTCCTCAAGAACAGCCTTAGCGAAAGGCTTCTTGAAGGGAAAGATGTAACTCTGTGAGATGAATTAACAGAACACAGAGCAGTTTCTCAGAAAGCTTCTTTCCAGTTTTGAAGGGAAGATATTTCCTTTTTCACCATAGCCCTCTATGGGCTTCCAAATATCCCTTTGCCAATTCCAGAAGAACAGCCTTAGCGAAAGGCTTCTTGAAGGGAAAGATGTTACTCTGTGAGAATAATTCACAGAACACAGAGCAGTTTCTCAGAAAGCTTCTTTCCAGTTTAGAACGGAAGATATTTCCTTTTTCACCATAGCCCTCTATGGGTTTCCAAATATCGCTTTGCCAATTCCACAAGAACAGCCTTAGCGAAAGGCTTCTTGAAGGGAAACATGTAACTCTGTGAGATGAATTCACAGAACACAGAGCAGTTTCACAGAAAGCTTCTTTCCAGTTTTGAACGGAAGATATTTCCTTTTTCAACATAGCCGTCTATGGGCTTCCAAATATCCCTTTGCCAATTCCACAAGAGCAGCCTTAGCGAAAGGCTTCTTGAAGGGAAAGATGTAACTCTGTGAGATGAATTAACAGAACACAGAGCAGTTTCTCAGAAAGCTTCTTTCCAGTTTTGAACGGAAGATATTTCCTTTTTCACCATAGCCGTCTATGGGCTTCCAAATATCCCTTTGCCAATTCCACAAGAACAGCCTTAGCGAAAGGCTTCTTGAAGGGAAAGATGTAACTCTGTGAGATGAATTCACAGAACACAGAGCAGTTTCTCAGAAAGCTTCTTTCCAGTTTTGAACGGAAGATATTTCCTTTTTCACCATAGCCCTCTATGGGCTTCCAAATATCGCTTTGCCAATTCCGCAAGAACAGCCTTAGCGAAAGGCTTCTTGAAGGGAAAGATGTAACTCTGTGAGATGAATTCACAGAACACAGAGCAGTTTCTCAGAAAGCTTCTTTCCAGTTTTGAACGGAAGATATTTCCTTTTTCACCATAGCCCTCTATGGGCTTCCAAATATCCCTTTGCCAATTGCACAAGAACAGCCTTAGCTAAAAGCTTCTTGAAGGGAAAGATGTAACTCTGTGAGATGAATTAACAGAACACAGAGCAGTTTCTCAGAAAGCTTCTTTCCAGTTTTGAACGGAAGATATTTCCTTTTTCACCATAGCTGTCTATGGGCTTCCAAATATCCCTTTGCCAATTCCACAAGAACAGCCTTAGCCAAAGGCTTCTTGAAGGGAAAGATGTAACTCTGTGAGATGAATTAACAGAACACAGAGCAGTTTCTCAGAAAGCTTCTTTCCAGTTTTGAACGGAAGATATTTCCTTTTTCACCATAACCCTCTATGGGCTTCCACATATAACTTTGCCAATTCCACAAGAACAGCCTTAGCGAAAGGCTTCATGAAGGGAAAGATGTAACTCTGTGAGATGAATTCACAGAACACAGAGCAGTTTCTCAGAAAGCTTCTTTCCAGTTTTGAACGGAAGATATTCCCTTTTTCACCATAGCCCTCTATGGGCTTCCAAATATCGCTTTGCCAATTCCACAAGAACAGCATTAGCGAAAGGCTTCTTGAAGGGAAACATGTAACTCTGTGAGATGAATTCACAGAACACAGAGCAGTTTCTCAGAAAGCTTCTTTCCAGTTTTGAACGGAAGATATTTCCTTTTTCACCATAGCCGTCTATGGGCTTCCAAATATCGCTTTGCCAATTCCACAAGAACAGCCTTAGCGAAAGGCTTCTTGAAGGGAAAGATGTAACTCTGTGAGATGAATTCACAGAACACAGAGCAGTTTCTCAGAAAGCTTCTTTCCAGTTTTGAACGGAAGATATTTCCTTTTTCACCATAGGACTCTATGGGGTTACAAATATCCTTTTGCCAATTCCACAAGAACAGCCTTAGCGAAAGGCTTCTTGAAGGGAAAGATGTAACTCTGTGAGATGAATTCACAGAACACAGAGCAGTTTCTCAGAAAGCTTCTTTCCAGTTTTGAACGGAAGATATTTCCTTTTTCACCATAGCCGTCTATGGGCTTCCAAATATCCGTTTGCCAATTCCACAAGAACAGCCTTAGCGAAAGGCTTCTTGAAGGGAAAGATGTAACTCTGTGAGATGAATTAACAGAACACAGAGCAGTTTCTCAGAAAGCTTCTTTCCAGTTTTGAACGGAAGATATTTCCTTTTTCACCATAGCCCTCTATGGGCTTGCAAATATCCCTTTGCCAATTCCACAAGAGCAGCCTTAGCGAAAGGCTTCTTGAAGGGAAAGATGTAACTCTGTGAGATGAATTCACAGAACACAGAGCAGTTTCTCAGAAAGCTTCTTTCCAGTTTTGAACGGAAGATATTTCCTTTTTCACCATAGCCGTCTATGGGCTTCCAAATATCCCTTTGCCAATTCCACAAGAACAGCCTTAGCGAAAGGCTTCTTGAAGGGAAAGATGTAACTCTGTGAGATGAATTCACAGAACACAGAGCAGTTTCTCAGAAAGCTTCTTTCCAGTTTTGAACGTAAGATATTTCCTTTTTCACCATAGGCCTCTGTGGGCTTCCAAATATCCCTTTGCCAATTCCAAAAGAACAGCCTTAGCGAAATGCTTCTTGTAGGGAAAGATGTAACTCTGTGAGATGAATTCACAGAACACAGAGCAGTTTCTCAGAAAGCTTCTTTCCAGTTTTGAACGGAAGATATTTCCTTTTTCACCAGAGCCCTCTATGGGCTTCCAAATATCGCTTTGCCAATTCCGCAAGAACAGCCTTAGCGAAAGGCTTCTTGAAGGGAAAGATGTAACTCTGTGAGATGAATTAACAGAACACAGAGCAGTTTCTCAGAAAGCTTCTTTCCAGTTTTGAACGGAAGATATTTCCTTTTTCACCATAGCCCTCTATGGGCTTCCAAATATCCCTTTGCCAATTCCACAAGAACAGCCTTAGCGAAAGTCTTCTTGAAGGGAAAGATGTAACTCTGTGAGATGAATTAACAGAACACAGAGCAGTTTCTCAGAAAGCTTCTTTCCAGTTTTGAACGGAAGATATTTCCTTTTTCACCATAGCCGTCTATGGGCTTCCAAATATCCCTTTGCCAATTCCACAAGAACAGCCTTAGCGAAAGGCTTCTTGAAGGGAAAGATGTAACTCTGTGAGATGAATTAACAGAACACAGAGCAGTTTCTCAGAAAGCTTCTTTCCAGTTTTGAACGGAAGATATTTCCTTTTTCACCATAGCCCTCTATGGGCTTGCAAATATCCCTTTGCCAATTCCACAAGAGCAGCCTTAGCGAAAGGCTTCTTGAAGGGAAAGACGTAACTCTGTGAGATGAATTCACAGAACACAGAGCAGTTTCTCAGAAAGCTTCTTTCCAGTTTTGAACGGAAGATATTTCCTTTTTCACCTTAGGCCTCTATGGGCTTCCAAATATCCCTTTGCCATTTCCACAAGAACAGCCTTAGCGAAAGGCTTCTTGAAGGGAAAGATGTAACTCTGTGAGATGAATTCACAGAACACAGAGCAGTTTCTCAGAAACCTTCTTTCCAGTTTTGAACGGAAGATATTTCCTTTTTCACCATAGCCGTCTATGGGCTTTCAAATATCCCTTTGCCATTTCCACAAGAACAGCCTTAGCGAAAGGCTTCTTGAAGGGAAAGATGTAACTCTGTGAGATGAATTAACAGAACACAGAGCAGTTTCTCAGAAAGCTTCTTTCCAGTTTTGAAAGGAAGATATTTCCTTTTTCACCATAGGCCTCTATGGGCTTCCAAATATCCCTTTGCCAATTCCACAAGAACAGCCTTAGCGAAAGGCTTCTTGAAGGGAAAGATGTAACTCTGTGAGATGAATTCACAGAACACAGAGCAGTTTCTCAGAAAGCTTCTTTCCAGTTTTGAACGGAAGATATTGCCTTTTTCACCATAGCCCTCTATGGGCTTGCAAATATCCCTTTGCCAAATCCACAAGAGCAGCCTTAGCGAAAGGCTTCTTGAAGGGAAAGATGTAACTCTTTGAGATGAATTAACAGAACACAGAGCAGTTTCTCAGAAAGCTTCTTTCCAGTTTTGAACGGAAGATATTTCCTTTTTCACCATAGCCCTCTATGGGCTTCCAAATATCCCTTTGCCAATTCCACAAGAACAGCCTTAGCGAAAGGCTTCTTGAAGGGAAAGATGTAACTCTGTGAGATGAATTCACAGAACACAGAGCAGATTCTCAGAAAGCTTCTTTCCAGTTTTGAACGGAAGATATTTCCTTTTTCACCATACGCCACTATGGGCTTCCAAATATCCCTTTGCCATTTCCACAAGAACAGCCTTAGCGAAAGGCTTCTTGAAGGGAAAGATGTAACTCTGTGATATGAATTCACAGAACACAGAGCAGTTTCTCAGAAACCTTCTTTCCAGTTTTGAACGGAAGTTATTTCCTTTTTCACCATAGCCGTCTATGGGCTTTCAAATATCCCTTTGCCATTTCCACAAGAACAGCCTTAGCGAAAGGCTTCTTGAAGGGAAAGATGTAACTCTGTGAGTTGAATTCACAGAGCACAGAGCAGTTTCTCAGAAAGCTTCTTTCCAGTTTTGAATGGAAGATATTTCCTTTTTAACCATACCCGTCTACGGGCTTCCAAATATCCCTTTGCCAATTCCTCAAGAACAGCCTTAGCGAAAGGCTTCTTGAAGGGAAAGATGTAACACTGTGAGATGAATTAACAGAACACAGAGCAGTTTCTCAGAAAGCTTCTTTCCAGTTTTGAACGGAAGATATTTCCTTTTTCACCATAGCCCTCTATGGGCTTCCAAATATCGCTTTGCCAATTCCACAAGAACAACCTTAGCTAAAGGCTTCTTCAAGGGAAAGATGTAACTCTGTGAGATGAATTAACAGAACACAGAGCAGTTTCTCAGAAAGCTTCTTTCCAGTTTTGAACGGAAGATATTTCCCTTTTCACCATAGCCCTCTATGGGCTTCCAAATATCCCTTTGCCAATTCCACAAGAACAGCCTTAGCGAAAGGCTTCTTGAAGGGAAAGATGTAACTCTGTGAGATGAATTCACAGAACACAGAGCAGTTTCTCAGAAAGCTTCTTTCCAGTTTTGAACGGAAGATATTTCCTTTTTCACCATAGGCCTCTATGGGCTTCCAAATATCCCTTTGCCAATTCCACAAGAACAGCCTTAACGAAAGGCTTCTTGAAGGGAAAGAAGTAACTCTGTGAGATGAATTCACAGAACTCAGAGCAGTTTCTCAGAAAGCTTCTTTCCAATTTTGAACGGAAGATATTTCTTTTTTCACTATAGCGGTCTATGGGCTTCAAAATATCCCTTTGCCAATTCCACAAGAACAGCCTTAGCCAAAGGCTTCTTGAAGGGAAAGATGTAACTCTGTGAGATGAATTCAGAGAACACAGAGCAGTTTCTCAGAAAGCATCTTTCCAGTTTTGAACGGAAGATATTTCCTTTTTCACCATAGCCCTCTATGGGCTTCCAAATATCGCTTTGCCAATTCCACAAGAAGAGCCTTAGCGAAAGGCTTCTTGAAGGGAAAGATGTAACTCTGTGAGATGAATTAACAGAACATAGAGCAGTTTCTCAGAAAGCTTCTTTCCAGTTTTGAACGGAAGATATTTCCTTTTTCACCATAGCCGTCTATGGGCTTCCAAATATCCCTTTGCCAATTCCTCAAGAACAACCTTAGCGAAAGGCTTCTTGAAGGGAAAGATGTAACTCTGTGAGATGAATTAACAGAACACAGAGCAGTTTCTCAGAAAGCTTCTTTCCAGTTTTGAACGGAAGATATTTCCTTTTTCACCATAGCCCTCTATGGGCTTCGAAATATCCCTTTGCCAATTCCACAAGAACAGCCTTAGCGAAAGGCCTCTTGAAGGGAAAGATGTAACTCTGTGAGATGAATTAACAGAACACAGAGCAGTTTCTCAGAAAGCTTCTTTCCAGTTTTGAACGGAAGATATTTCCTTTTTCACCATAGCCCTCTATGGGCTTCCAAATATCCCTTTGCCAATTGCACAAGAACAGCCTTAGCGAAAGGCTTCTTGAAGGGAAAGATGTAACTCTGTGAGATGAATTAACAGAACACAGAGCAGTTTCTCAGAAAGCTTGTTTCCAGTTTAGAACGTAAGATATTTCCTTTTTCACCATATCCCTCTATGGGCTTCCAAATATCCCTTTGCCAATTCCACAAGAACAGCCTTAGCGAAAGGCTTCTTGAAGGGAAAGATGTAACTCTGTGAGATGAATTAACAGAACACAGAGCAGTTTCTCAGAAAGCTTCTTTCCAGTTTTGAACGGAAGATATTTCCTTTTTCACCATAGGCCTCTTTGGACTTCCAAATATCCCTTTGCCAATTCCACAAGAACAGCCTTAGCGAAAGGCTTCTTGAAGGGAAAGATGTAACTCTGTGAGATGAATTCACAGAACACAGAGCAGTTTCTCAGAAAGCTTCTTTCCAGTTTTGAACGGAACATATTTCCTTTTTCACCATTGCCCTCTATGGGCTTCCAAATATCCCTTTGCCAATTCCACAAGAACAGCCTTAGCGAAAGGCTTCTTGAAGGGAAAGATGTAACTCTGTGAGATGAATTAACAGAACACGGAGCAGTTTCTCAGAAAGCTTGTTTTCAGTTTTGAACGGAAGATATTTCCTTTTTCACCATAGCCCTCTATGGGCTGCCAAATATCCCTTTGCCAATTCCACAAGAACAGCCTTAGCGAAAGGCTTCTTGAAGGGAAAGATGTAACTCTGTGAGATGAATTAACAGAACACAGAGCAGTTTCTCAGAAAGCTTCTTTCCGTTTTGAACGGAAGATATTTCCTTTTTCACCATAGCACTCTATGGGATTCCAAATATCCCTTTGCCAATTCCACAAGAACAGCCTTAGCGAAAGGCTTCTTGAAGGGAAACATGTAACTCTGTGAGATGAATTAACAGAACACAGAGCAGTTTCTCAGAAAGCTTCTTTCCAGTGTTGAACGAAAGATATTTCCTTTTTCACTATAGCCCTCCTTGGGCTTCCAAATATCCCTTTGACAATTCCACAAGAACAGCCTTAGCGAAAGGCTTCTTGAAGGGAAAGATGTAACTCTGTGAGATGAATTAACAGAACACGGAGCAGTTTCTCAGAAAGCTTGTTTCCAGGTTGGAACGGAAGATATTATGTTTTTCACCATAGGCCTCTATAGGCTTCCAAATTTCCCTTTGCCAATTCCACAAGAACAGCCTTAGCGAAAGGCTTCTTGAAGGGGAAAATGTAACTCTGTGAGATGAATTAACAGAACACAGAGCAGTTTCTCAGAAAGCTTCTTTCCAGTTTTGAACGGAAGATATTTCCTTTTTCAACATAGCCCTCTATGGGCTTCCAAATATCCCTTTGCCAATTCCACAAGAACAGCCTTAGCGAAAGGCTTCTTGAAGGGAAAGATGTAACTCTGTGAGATGAATTAACAGAACACAGAGCAGTTTCTCAGAAAGCTTCTTTCCAGTTTTGAATGGAAGATATTTCCTTTTTCACCATAGCCCTCTATGGGCTTCCAAATATCCCTTTGCAACTTCCACAAGAACAGCCTTAGCGAAAGGCTTCTTGAAGGGAAAGATGTAACTCTGTGAGATGAATTAACAGAACAGAGAGCAGTTTCTCAGAAAGCTTCTTTCCAGTTTTGAACGGAAGATATTTCCTTTTTCACCCTAGCCCTCTATGGGCTTCCAAATATCCCTTTGCCAATTCCACAAGAACAGCCTTAGCGAAAGGCTTCTTGAAGGGAAAGATGTAACTCTGTTAGATGAATTAACAGAACAGAGAGCAGTTTCTCAGAAAGCTTCTTTCCAGTTTTGAACGGAAGATACTTCCTTTTTCACCATAGCCCTCTATGGGCTTCCAAATATCCCTTTGACAATTCCACAAGAACAGCCGTAGCGAAAGGCTTCTTGAAGGGAAAGACGTAACTCTGTGAGATGAATTAACAGAACACAGAGCAGTTTCTCAGAAAGCTTCTTTCCAGTTTTGAACGGAAGATATTTCCTTTTTCACCATAGCCCTCTATGGGCTTCCAAATATCCCTTTGCCAATTCCACAAGAACAGCCTTAGCGAAAGGCTTCTTGAAGGGAAAGATGTAACTCTGTGAGATGAATTAACAGAACACAGAGCAGTTTCTCAGAAAGCTTCTTTCCAGTTTTGAACGGAAGATATTTCCTTTTTCACCATAGCCCTCTATGGGCTTCCAAATTTCCCTTTGCCAATTCCCAAGAACAGCCTTAGCGAAAGGCTTCTTGAAGGGAAAGATGTAACTCTGTGAGATGAATTCACAGAACACAGAGCAGTTTCTCAGAAAGCTTCTTTCCAGTTTTGAACGGAAGATATTTCCTTTTTCACCATAGCCCTCTATGGGCTTCCAAATATCCCTTTGCCAATTCCACAAGAACAGCCTTAGAGAAAGGCTTCTTGAAGGGAAAGACGTAACTCTGTGAGATGAATTAACAGAACACAGAGCAGTTTCTCAGAAAGCTTCTTTCCAGTTTTTAACGGAAGATATTTCCTTTTTCACCATAGCACTCTATGGGCTTCCAAATATCCCTTTTCCAATTCCACAAGAACAGCCTTAGCGAAAGGCTTCTTGAAGGGAAAGATGTAACTCTGTGAGATGAATTAACAGAACACAGAGCAGTTTCTCAGAAAGCTTCTTTCCAGTTTTGAACGGAAGATATTTCCTTTTTCACCATAGCCCTCTATGGGCTTCCAAATATCCCTTTGCCAATTCCACAAGAACAGACTTAGCGAAAGGCTTCTTGAAGGGAAAGATGTAACTCTGTGAGATGAATTAACAGAACACGGAGCAGTTTCTCAGAAAGCTTGTTTTCAGTTTTGAACGGAAGATATTTCCTTTTTCACCATAGCCCTCTATGGGCTTCCAAATATCCCTTTGCCAATTCCACAAGAACAGCCTTAGCGAAAGGCTTCTTGAAGGGAAAGATGTAACTCTGTGAGATGAATTAACAGAACACAGAGCAGTTTCTCAGAAAGCTTCTTTCCAGTATTGAACGGAAGATATTTCCTTTTTCACCATAGCACTCTATGGGATTCCAAATATCCCTTTGCCAATTCCACAAGAACAGCCTTAGCGAAAGGCTTCTTGAAGGGAAAGATGTAACTCTGTGAGATGAATTAACAGAACACAGAGCAGTTTCTCAGAAAGCTTCTTTCCAGTTTTTAACGGAAGATATCTCCTTTTTCACCATAGCCCTCTATGGGCTTCCAAATTTCCCTTTGCCAATTCCACAAGAACAGCCTTAGCGAAAGGCTTAATGAAGGGAAAGATGTAACTCGGTGAGATGAATTAACAGAACACAGAGCAGTTTCTCAGAAAGCTTCTTTCCAGTTTTGAACGGAAGATATTTCCTTTTTCACCATAGCCCTCTATGGGCTTCCAAATATCCCTTTGCCAATTCCACAAGAACAGCCTTAGCGAAAGGCTTCTTGAAGGGAAAGATGTAACTCTGTGAGATGAATTAACAGAACACAGAGCAGTTTCTCAGAAAGCTTCTTTCCAGTTTTGAACGGAAGATATTTCCTTTTTCACCATAGCCCTCTATGGGCTTCCAAATATCCCTTTGCAATTCCACAAGAACAGCGTTAGCGAAAGGCTTCTTGAAGGGAAAGATGTAACTCTGTGAGATGAATTAACAGAACATAGAACAGTTTCTCAGAAAGCTTCTTTCCAGTTTTGAACGGAAGATATTTCCTTTTTCACCATAGCCCTCTATGGGCTTCAAAATATCCCTTTGCCAATTGCACAAGAAGAGCCTTAGCGAAAGGCTTCTTGAAGGGAAAGATGTAACTCTGTGAGATGAATTAACAGAACACAGAACAGTTTCTCAGAAAGCTTCTTTCCAGTTTTGAACGGAAGATATTTCCTTTTTCACCATAGCCCTCTATGGGCTTCCAAATATCCCTTTGCCAAATCCGCAAGAACAGCCTTAGCGAAAGGCTTCTTAAAGGGAAAGATGTAACTCTGTGAGATGAATTCACAGAACACAGAGCAGTTTCTCAGAAAGCTTCTTTCCAATTTTGAACGGAAGATATTTCCTTTTTCACCATAGCTGTCTATGGGCTTCCAAATATCCCTTTGCCAATTCCACAAGAACAGCCTTAGACAAAGGCTTCTTGAAGGGAAAGATGTAACTCTGTGAGATGAATTAACAGAACACAGAGCAGTTTCTCAGAAAGCTTCTTTCCAGTTTTGAACGGAAGATATTTCCTTTTTCACCATAGCCCTCTATGGGCTTCCACATATAACTTTGCAATTCCACAAGAACAGCCTTAGCGAAAGGCTTCATGAAGGGAAAGATGTAACTCTGTGAGATGAATTCACAGAACACAGAGCAGTTTCTCAGAAAGCTTCTTTCCAGTTTTGAACGGAAGATATTCCCTTTTTCACCATAGCCCTCTATGGGCTTCCAAATATCCCTTTGCCAATTCCACAAGAACAGCCTTAGCGAAAGGCTTCTTGAAGGGAAAGATGTAACTCTGTGAGATGAATTCACAGAACACAGAGCAGTTTCTCAGAAAGCTTCTTTCCAGTTTTGAACGGAAGATATTTCCTTTTTCACCATAGCCCTCTACGGGCTTCCAAATATCGCTTTGCCAATTCCACAAGAACAGCCTTAGCGAAAGGCTTCTTGAAGGGAAAGATGTAACTCTGTGAGATGAATTAACAGAACACAGAGCAGTTTCTCAGAAAGCTTCTTTCCAGTTTTGAACGGAAGATATTTCCTTTTTCACCATAGCCCTCTAAGGGCTTCCAAATATCCCTTTGCCAATTCCTCAAGAACAGCCTTAGCGAAAGGCTTCTTGAAGGGAAAGATGTAACTCTTTGAGATGAATTTACAGAACACAGAGCAGTTTCTCAGAAAGCTTCTTTCCAGTTTTGAACGGAAGATATTTCCTTTTTCACCATAGCCCTCTATGGGCTTCCAAATATCCCTTTGCCAATTCCACAAGAACACCCTTAGCGAAAGGCTTCTTGAAGGGAAAGATGTAACTCTGTGAGATGAATTAACAGAACACAGAGCAGTTTCTCAGAAAGCTTCTTTCCAGTTTTGAACGGAAGATATTTCCTTTTTCATCATAGCCCTCTATGGGCTTCCAAATATCCCTTTGCCAATTCCACAAGAACAGCCTTAGCCAAAGGCTTCTTGAAGGGAAAGATGTAACTCTGTGAGATGAATTAACAGAACACAGAGCAGTTTCTCAGAAAGCTTCTTTAAAGTTTTGAACGGAAGATATTTCCTTTTTCACCATAGCCCTCTATGGGCTTCCAAATATCCCTTTGCCAATTCCACAAGAGCAGCCTTAGCGAAAGGTTTCTTGAAGGGAAAGATGTAACTCTGTGAGATGAATTAACAGAACACAGAGCAGTTTCTCAGAAAGCTTCTTTCCAGTTTTGAACGGAAGATAATTCCTTTTTCACCATAGCCCTCTATGGGCTTCCAAATATCGCTTTGCCAATTCCACAAGAACAGCATTAGTGAAAGGCTTCTTGAAGGGAAAGATGTAACTCTGTGAGATGAATTCACAGAACACAGAGCAGTTTCTCAGAAAGCTTCTTTCCAGTTTTGAACGGAAGATATTTCCTTTTTCACCATAGCCGTCTATGGGCTTCCAAATATCGCTTTGCCAATTCCACAAGAACAGCCTTAGCGAAAGGCTTCTTGAAGGGAAAGATGTAACTCTGTGAGATGAATTCACAGAACACAGAGCAGTTTCTCAGAAAGCTTCTTTCCAGTTTTGAACGGAAGATATTTCCTTTTTCACCATAGGACTCTATGGGGTTCCAAATATCCCTTTGCCAATTCCACAAGAACAGCCTTAGCGAAAGGCTTCTTGAAGGGAAAGATGTAACTCTGTGAGATGAATTCACAGAACACAGAGCAGTTTCTCAGAAAGCCTCTTTCCAGTTTTGAACGGAAGATATTTCCTTTTTCACCATAGCCGTCTATGGGCTTCCAAATATCCGTTTGCCAATTCCACAAGAACAGCCTTAGCGAAAGGCTTCTTGAAGGGAAAGATGTAACTCTGTGAGATGAATTAACAGAACACAGAGCAGTTTCTCAGAAAGCTTCTTTCCAGTTTTGAACGGAAGATATTTCCTTTTTCACCATAGCCCTCTATGGGCTTCCAAATATCCCTTTTCCAATTCCAGAAGAACAGCCTTAGCGAAAGGCTTCTTGAAGGGAAAGATGTAACTCTGTGAGATGAATTCACAGAACACAGAGCAGTTTCTCAGAAAGCTTCTTTCCAGTTTTGAACGGAAGATATTTCCTTTTTCACCATAGCCGTCTATGGGCTTCCAAATATCCCTTTGCCAATTCCACAAGAACAGCCTTAGCGAAAGGCTTCTTGAAGGGAAAGATGTAACTCTGTGAGATGAATTCACAGAACACAGAGCAGTTTCTCAGAAAGCTTCTTTCCAGTTTTGAACGTAAGATATTTCCTTTTTCACCATAGGCCTCTGTGGGCTTCCAAATATCCCTTTGCCAATTCCAAAAGAACAGCCTTAGCGAAATGCTTCTTGTAGGGAAAGATGTAACTCTGTGAGATGAATTCAAAGAACAGAGAGCAGTTTCTCAGAAAGCTTCTTTCCAGTTTTGAACGGAAGATATTTCCTTTTTCACCAGAGCCCTCTATGGGCTTCCAAATATCGCTTTGCCAATTCCGCAAGAACAGCCTTAGCGAAAGGCTTCTTGAAGGGAAAGATGTAACTCTGTGAGATGAATTAACAGAACACAGAGCAGTTTCTCAGAAAGCTTCTTTCCAGTTTTGAACGGAAGATATTTCCTTTTTCACCATAGCCCTCTATGGGCTTCCAAATATCCCTTTGCCAATTCCACAAGAACAGCCTTAGCGAAAGTCTTCTTGAAGGGAAAGATGTAACTCTGTGAGATGAATTAACAGAACACAGAGCAGTTTCTCAGAAAGCTTCTTTCCAGTTTTGAACGGAAGATATTTCCTTTTTCACCATAGCCTTCTATGGGCTTCCAAATATCCCTTTGCCAATTCCACAAGAACAGCCTTAGCGAAAGGCTTCTTGAAGGGAAAGATGTAACTCTGTGAGATGAATTCACAGAACACAGAGCAGTTTCTCAGAAAGCTTCTTTCCAGTTTTGAAAGGAAGATATTTCCTTTTTCACCATAGCCGTCTATGGGCTTCCAAATATCCCTTTGACATTTCCACAAGAAGAGCCTTAGCGAAAGGCTTCTTGAAGGGGAAGATGTAACTCTGTGAGATGAATTAACAGAACACAGAGCAGTTTCTCAGAAAGCTTCTTTCCAGTTTTGAACGGAAGATATTTCCTTTTTCACCATAGCCGTCTATGGGCTTGCAAATATCCCTTTGCCAATTCCACAAGAGCAGCCTTAGCGAAAGGCTTCTTGAAGGGAAAGACGTAACTCTGTGAGATGAATTCACAGAACACAGAGCAGTTTCTCAGAAAGCTTCTTTCCAGTTTTGAACGGAAGATATTTCCTTTTTCACCATAGGCCTCTATGGGCTTCCAAATATCCCTTTGCCATTTCCACAAGAACAGCCTTAGCGAAAGGCTTCTTGAAGGGAAAGATGTAACTCTGTGAGATGAATTCACAGAACACAGAGCAGTTTCTCAGAAACCTTCTTTCCAGTTTTGAACGGAAGATATTTCCTTTTTCACCATAGCCTTCTATGGGCTTTCAAATATCCCTTTGCCATTTCCACAAGAACAGCCTTAGCGAAAGGCTTCTTGAAGGGAAAGATGTAACTCTGTGAGATGAATTAACAGAACACAGAGCAGTTTCTCAGAAAGCTTCTTTCCAGTTTTGAAAGGAAGATATTTCCTTTTTCACCATAGGCCTCTATGGGCTTCCAAATATCCCTTTGCCAATTCCACAAGAACAGCCTTAGCGAAAGGCTTCTTGAAGGGAAAGATGTAACTCTGTGAGATGAATTCACAGAACACAGAGCAGTTTCTCAGAAAGCTTCTTTCCAGTTTTGAACGGAAGATATTGCCTTTTTCACCATAGCCCTCTATGGGCTTGCAAATATCCCTTTGCCAAATCCACAAGAGCAGCCTTAGCGAAAGGCTTCTTGAAGGGAAAGATGTAACTCTTTGAGATGAATTAACAGAACACAGAGCAGTTTCTCAGAAAGCTTCTTTCCAGTTTTGAACGGAAGATATTTCCTTTTTCACCATAGCCCTCTATGGGCTTCCAAATATCCCTTTGCCAATTCCACAAGAACAGCCTTAGCGAAAGGCTTCTTGAAGGGAAAGATGTAACTCTGTGAGATGAATTCACAGAACACAGAGCAGATTCTCAGAAAGCTTCTTTCCAGTTTTGAACGGAAGATATTTCCTTTTTCACCATACGCCACTATGGGCTTCCAAATATCCCTTTGCCATTTCCACAAGAACAGCCTTAGCGAAAGGCTTCTTGAAGGGAAAGATGTAACTCTGTGATATGAAATCACAGAACACAGAGCAGTTTCTAAGAATCCTTCTTTCCAGTTCTGAACGGAAGTTATTTCCTTTTTCACCATAGCCGTCTATGGGCTTTCAAATATCCCTTTGCCATTTCCACAAGAACAGCCTTAGCGAAAGGCTTCTTGAAGGGAAAGATGTAACTCTGTGAGATGAATTCACAGAGCACAGAGCAGTTTCTCAGAAAGCTTCTTTCCAGTTTTGAATGGAAGATATTTCCTTTTTAACCATACCCGTCTACGGGCTTCCAAATATCCCTTTGCCAATTCCTCAAGAACAGCCTTAGCGAAAGGCTTCTTGAAGGGAAAGATGTAACTCTTTGAGATGAATTCAGAGAACACAGAGCAGTTTCTCAGAAAGCATCTTTCCAGTTTTGAACGGAAGATATTTCCTTTTTCACCATAGCCCTCTATGGGCTTCCAAATATCGCTTTGCCAATTCCACAAGAAGAGCCTTAGCGAAAGGCTTCTTGAAGGGAAAGATGTAACTCTGTGAGATGAATTAACAGAACACAGAGCAGTTTCTCAGAAAGCTTCTTTCCAGTTTTGAACGGAAGATATTTCCTTTTTCACCATAGCCGTCTATGGGCTTCCAAATATCCCTTTGCCAATTCCTCAAGAACAACCTTAGCGAAAGGCTTCTTGAAGGGAAAGATGTAACTCTGTGAGATGAATTAACAGAACACAGAGCAGTTTCTCAGAAAGCTTCTTTCCAGTTTTGAACGGAAGATATTTCCTTTTTCACCATAGCCCTCTATGGGCTTCCAAATATCGCTTTGCCAATTCCACAAGAACAGCCTTAGCGAAAGGCTTCTTGAAGGGAAAGATGTAACTCTGTGAGATGAATTAACAGAACACAGAGCAGTTTCTCAGAAAGCTTCTTTCCAGTTTTGAACGGAAGATATTTCCTTTTTCACCCTAGCCCTCTATGGGCTTCCAAATATCCCTTTGCCAATTCCACAAGAAGAGCCTTAGCGAAAGGCTTCTTGAAGGGAAAGATGTAACGCTGTGAGATGAATTTACAGAACACAGAGCAGTTTCTCAGAAAGCTTCTTTCCAGTTTTGAACGGAAGATATTTCCTTTTTCACCATTGCCCTCTATGGGCTTCCAAATATCCCTTTGCCAATTCCAGAAGAACAGCCTTAGCGAAAGGCTTCTTGAAGGAAAAGATGTAACTCTGTGAGATGAATTAACAGAACACACAGCAGTTTCTCAGAAAGCTTCTTTCCAGTTTTGAACGGAAGATATTTCCTTTTTCACCATAGCCCACTATGGGCTTCCAAATATCCCTTTGCCAATTCCACAAGAACAGCCATAGCGAAAGGGTTCTAGAAGGGGAAGATGTAACTCTTTGAGATGAATTAACAGAACACAGAGCAGTTTCTCAGAAAGCTTCTTTCCAGTTTAGACCGGAAGATATTTCCTTTTTCACTATAGCCCTCTATGGGCTTCCAAATATCCCTTTGCCAATTCCTCAAGAACAGCCTTAGCGAAAGGCTTCTTGAAGGGAAAGATGTAACTCTGTGAGATGAATTAACAGAACACGGAGCAGTTTCTCAGAAAGCTTGTTTTCAGTTTTGAACGGAAGATATTTCCTTTTACACCATAGCCCTCTATGGGCTTCCAAATATCCCTTTGCCAATTCCACAAGAACACCCTTAGCGAAAGGCTTCTTGAAGGGAAAGATGTAACTCTGTGAGATGAATTAACAGAACACAGAGCAGTTTCTCAGAAAGCTTCTTTCCAGTTTTGAACGGAAGATATTTCCTTTTTCATCATAGCCCTCTATGGGCTTCCAAATATCCCTTTGCCAATTCCACAAGAACAGCCTTAGCCAAAGGCTTCTTGAAGGGAAAGATGTAACTCTGTGAGATGAATTAACAGAACACAGAGCAGTTTCTCAGAAAGCTTCTTTAAAGTTTTGAACGGAAGATATTTCCTTTTTCACCATAGCCCTCTATGGGCTTCCAAATATCCCTTTGCCAATTCCACAAGAGCAGCCTTAGCGAAAGGTTTCTTGAAGGGAAAGATGTAACTCTGTGAGATGAATTAACAGAACACAGAGCAGTTTCTCAGAAAGCTTCTTTCCAGTTTTGAACGGAAGATATTTCCTTTTTCACCATAGCCCTCTATGGGCTTCCAAATATCGCTTTGCCAATTCCACAAGAACAGCATTAGTGAAAGGCTTCTTGAAGGGAAAGATGTAACTCTGTGAGATGAATTCACAGAACACAGAGCAGTTTCTCAGAAAGCTTCTTTCCAGTTTTGAACGGAAGATATTTCCTTTTTCACCATAGCCGTCTATGGGCTTCCAAATATCGCTTTGCCAATTCCACAAGAACAGCCTTAGCGAAAGGCTTCTTGAAGGGAAAGATGTAACTCTGTGAGATGAATTCACAGAACACAGAGCAGTTTCTCAGAAAGCTTCTTTCCAGTTTTGAACGGAAGATATTTCCTTTTTCACCATAGGACTCTATGGGGTTCCAAATATCCCTTTGCCAATTCCACAAGAACAGCCTTAGCGAAAGGCTTCTTGAAGGGAAAGATGTAACTCTGTGAGATGAATTCACAGAACACAGAGCAGTTTCTCAGAAAGCTTCTTTCCAGTTTTGAACGGAAGATATTTCCTTTTTCACCATACGCCACTATGGGCTTCCAAATATCCCTTTGCCATTTCCACAAGAACAGCCTTAGCGAAAGGCTTCTTGAAGGGAAAGATGTAACTCTGTGATATGAATTCACAGAACACAGAGCAGTTTCTCAGAAACCTTCTTTCCAGTTCTGAACGGAAGTTATTTCCTTTTTCACCATAGCCGTCTATGGGCTTTCAAATATCCCTTTGCCATTTCCACAAGAACAGCCTTAGCGAAAGGCTTCTTGAAGGGAAAGATGTAACTCTGTGAGATGAATTCACAGAGCACAGAGCAGTTTCTCAGAAAGCTTCTTTCCAGTTTTGAATGGAAGATATTTCCTTTTTAACCATACCCGTCTACGGGCTTCCAAATATCCCTTTGCCAATTCCTCAAGAACAGCCTTAGCGAAAGGCTTCTTGAAGGGAAAGATGTAACACTGTGAGATGAATTAACAGAACACAGAGCAGTTTCTCAGAAAGCTTCTTTCCAGTTTTGAACGGAAGATATTTCCTTTTTCACCATAGCCCACTATGGGCTTCCAAATATCCCTTTGCCAATTCCACAAGAACACCCTTAGCGAAAGGCTTCTTGAAGGGAAAGATGTAACTCTGTGAGATGAATTAACAGAACACAGAGCAGTTTCTCAGAAAGCTTCTTTCCAGTTTTGAACGGAAGATATTTCCTTTTTCATCATAGCCCTCTATGGGCTTCCAAATATCCCTTTGCCAATTCCACAAGAACAGCCTTAGCCAAAGGCTTCTTGAAGGGAAAGATGTAACTCTGTGAGATGAATTAACAGAACACAGAGCAGTTTCTCAGAAAGCTTCTTTAAAGTTTTGAACGGAAGATATTTCCTTTTTCACCATAGCCCTCTATGGGCTTCCAAATATCCCTTTGCCAATTCCACAAGAACAGCCTTAGCGAAAGGCTTCTTGAAGGGAAAGATGTAACTCTGTGAGATGAATTCACAGAACACAGAGCAGTTTCTCAGAAAGCTTCTTTCCAGTTTTGAACGGAAGATATTTCCTTTTTCACCATACGCCACTATGGGCTTCCAAATATCCCTTTGCCATTTCCACAAGAACAGCCTTAGCGAAAGGCTTCTTGAAGGGAAAGATGTAACTCTGTGATATGAATTCACAGAACACAGAGCAGAGTCTCAGAAACCTTCTTTCCAGTTCTGAACGGAAGTTATTTCCTTTTTCACCATAGCCGTCTATGGGCTTTCAAATATCCCTTTGCCATTTCCACAAGAACAGCCTTAGCGAAAGGCTTCTTGAAGGGAAAGATGTAACTCTGTGAGATGAATTCACAGAGCACAGAGCAGTTTCTCAGAAAGCTTCTTTCCAGTTTTGAATGGAAGATATTTCCTTTTTAACCATACCCGTCTACGGGCTTCCAAATATCACTTTGCCAATTCCTCAAGAACAGCCTTAGCGAAAGGCTTCTTGAAGGGAAAGATGTAACACTGTGAGATGAATTAACAGAACACAGAGCAGTTTCTCAGAAAGCTTCTTTCCAGTTTTGAACGGAAGATATTTCCTTTTTCACCATAGCCCTCTAAGGGCTTCCAAATATCCCTTTGCCAATTCCTCAAGAACAGCCTTAGCGAAAGGCTTCTTGAAGGGAAAGATATAACTCTTTGAGATGAATTTACAGAACACAGAGCAGTTTCTCAGAAAGCTTCTTTCCAGTTTTGAACGGAAGATATTTCCTTTTTCACCATAGCCCTCTATGGGCTTCCAAATATCCCTTTGCCAATTCCACAAGAACACCCTTAGCGAAAGGCTTCTTGAAGGGAAAGATGTAACTCTGTGAGATGAATTAACAGAACACAGAGCAGTTTCTCAGAAAGCTTCTTTCCAGTTTTGAACGGAAGATATTTCCTTTTTCATCATAGCCCTCTATGGGCTTCCAAATATCCCTTTGCCAATTCCACAAGAACAGCCTTAGCCAAAGGCTTCTTGAAGGGAAAGATGTAACTCTGTGAGATGAATTAACAGAACACAGAGCAGTTTCTCAGAAAGCTTCTTTAAAGTTTTGAACGGAAGATATTTCCTTTTTCACCATAGCCCTCTATGGGCTTCCAAATATCCCTTTGCCAATTCCACAAGAGCAGCCTTAGCGAAAGGTTTCTTGAAGGGATAGATGTAACTCTGTATGATGAATTAACAGAACACAGAGCAGTTTCTCAGAAAGCTTCTTTCCAGTTTTGAACGGAAGATATTTCCTTTTTCACCATAGCCCTCTATGGGCTTCCAAATATCGCTTTGCCAATTCCACAAGAACAGCATTAGTGAAAGGCTTCTTGAAGGGAAAGATGTAACTCTGTGAGATGAATTCACAGAACACAGAGCAGTTTCTCAGAAAGCTTCTTTCCAGTTTTGAACGGAAGATATTTCCTTTTTCACCATAGCCGTCTATGGGCTTCCAAATATCGCTTTGCCAATTCCACAAGAACAGCCTTAGCGAAAGGCTTCTTGAAGGGAAAGATGTAACTCTGTGAGATGAATTCACAGAACACAGAGCAGTTTCTCAGAAAGCTTCTTTCCAGTTTTGAACGGAAGATATTTCCTTTTTCACCATAGGACTCTATGGGGTTCCAAATATCCCTTTGCCAATTCCATAAGAACAGCCTTAGCGAAAGGCTTCTTGAAGGGAAAGATGTAACTCTGTGAGATGAATTCACAGAACACAGAGCAGTTTCTCAGAAAGCTTCTTTCCAGTTTTGAACGGAAGATATTTCCTTTTTCACCATAGCCGTCTATGGGCTTCCAAATATCCGTTTGCCAATTCCACAAGAACAGCCTTAGCGAAAGGCTTCTTGAAGGGAAAGACGTAACTCTGTGAGATGAATTAACAGAACACAGAGCAGTTTCTCAGAAAGCTTCTTTCCAGTTTTGAACGGAAGATATTTCCTTTTTCACCATAGCCCTCTATGGGCTTCCAAATATCCCTTTTCCAATTCCAGAAGAACAGCCTTAGCGAAAGGCTTCTTGAAGGGAAAGATGTAACTCTGTGAGATGAATTCACAGAACACAGAGCAGTTTCTCAGAAAGCTTCTTTCCAGTTTTGAACGGAAGATATTTCCTTTTTCACCATAGGCGTCTATGGGCTTCCAAATATCCCTTTGCCAATTCCACAAGAACAGCCTTAGCGAAAGGCTTCTTGAAGGGAAAGATGTAACTCTGTGAGATGAATTCACAGAACACAGAGCAGTTTCTCAGAAAGCTTCTTTCCAGTTTTGAACGTAAGATATTTCCTTTTTCACCATAGGCCTCTGTGGGCTTCCAAATATCCCTTTGCCAATTCCAAAAGAACAGCCTTAGCGAAATGCTTCTTGTAGGGAAAGATGTAACTCTGTGAGATGAATTCACAGAACAGAGAGCAGTTTCTCAGAAAGCTTCTTTCCAGTTTTGAACGGAAGATATTTCCTTTTTCACCAGAGCCCTCTATGGGCTTCCAAATATCGCTTTGCCAATTCCGCAAGAACAGCCTTAGCGAAAGGCTTCTTGAAGGGAAAGATGTAACTCTGTGAGATGAATTAACAGAACACAGAGCAGTTTCTCAGAAAGCTTCTTTCCAGTTTTGAACGGAAGATATTTCCTTTTTCACCATAGCCCTCTATGGGCTTCCAAATATCCCTTTGCCAATTCCACAAGAACAGCCTTAGCGAAAGTCTTCTTGAAGGGAAAGATGTAACTCTGTGAGATGAATTAACAGAACACAGAGCAGTTTCTCAGAAAGCTTCTTTCCAGTTTTGAACGGAAGATATTTCCTTTTTCACCATAGCCGTCTATGGGCTTCCAAATATCCCTTTGCCAATTCCACAAGAACAGCCTTAGCGAAAGGCTTCTTGAAGGGAAAGATGTAACTCTGTGAGATGAATTCACAGAACACAGAGCAGTTTCTCAGAAAGCTTCTTTCCAGTTTTGAAAGGAAGATATTTCCTTTTTCACCATAGCCGTCTATGGGCTTCCAAATATCCCTTTGCCATTTCCACAAGAACAGCCTTAGCGAAAGGCTTCTTGAAGGGGAAGATGTAACTCTGTGAGATGAATTAACAGAACACAGAGCAGTTTCTCAGAAAGCTTCTTTCCAGTTTTGAACGGAAGATATTTCCTTTTTCACCATAGCCGTCTATGGGCTTGCAAATATCCCTTTGCCAATTCCACAAGAGCAGCCTTAGCGAAAGGCTTCTTGAAGGGAAAGACGTAACTCTGTGAGATGAATTCACAGAACACAGAGCAGTTTCTCAGAAAGCTTCTTTCCAGTTTTGAACGGAAGATATTTCCTTTTTCACCATAGGCCTCTATGGGCTTCCAAATATCCCTTTGCCATTTCCACAAGAACAGCCTTAGCGAAAGGCTTCTTGAAGGGAAAGTCGTAACTCTGTGAGATGAATTAACAGAACAGAGAGCAGTTTCTCAGAAACCTTCTTTCCAGTTTTGAACGGAAGATATTTCCTTTTTCACCATAGCCGTCTATGGGCTTTCAAATATCCCTTTGCCATTTCCACAAGAACAGCCTTAGCGAAAGGCTTCTTGAAGGGAAAGATGTAACTCTGTGAGATGAATTAACAGAACACAGAGCAGTTTCTCAGAAAGCTTCTTTCCAGTTTTGAAAGGAAGATATTTCCTTTTTCACCATAGGCCTCTATGGGCTTCCAAATATCCCTTTGCCAATTCCACAAGAACAGCCTTAGCGAAAGGCTTCTTGAAGGGAAAGATGTAACTCTGTGAAATGAATTCACAGAACACAGAGCAGTTTCTCAGAAAGCTTCTTTCCAGTTTTGAACGGAAGATATTGCCTTTTTCACCATAGCCCTCTATGGGCTTCCAAATATCCCTTTGCCAAATCCACAAGAGCAGCCTTAGCGAAAGGCTTCTTGAAGGGAAAGATGTAACTCTTTGAGATGAATTAACAGAACACAGAGCAGTTTCTCAGAAAGCTTCTTTCCAGTTTTGAACGGAAGATATTTCCTTTTTCACCATAGCCCTCTATGGGCTTCCAAATATCCCTTTGCCAATTCCACAAGAACAGCCTTAGCGAAAGGCTTCTTGAAGGGAAAGATGTAACTCTGTGAGATGAATTCACAGAACACAGAGCAGATTCTCAGAAAGCTTCTTTCCAGTTTTGAACGGAAGATATTTCCTTTTTCACCATAAGCCACTATGGGCTTCGAAATATCCCTTTGCCATTTCCACAAGAACAGCCTTAGCGAAAGGCTTCTTGAAGGGAAAGATGTAACTCTGTGATATGAATTCACAGAACACAGAGCAGTTTCTCAGAAACCTTCTTTCCAGTTCTGAACGGAAGTTATTTCCTTTTTCACCATAGCCGTCTATGGGCTTTCAAATATCCCTTTGCCATTTCCACAAGAACAGCCTTAGCGAAAGGCTTCTTGAAGGGAAAGATGTAACTCTGTGAGATGAATTCACAGAGCACAGAGCAGTTTCTCAGAAAGCTTCTTTCCAGTTTTGAATGGAAGATATTTCCTTTTTAACCATACCCGTCTACGGGCTTCCAAATATCCCTTTGCCAATTCCTCAAGAACAGCCTTAGCGAAAGGCTTCTTGAAGGGAAAGATGTAACACTGTGAGATGAATTAACAGAACACAGAGCAGTTTCTCAGAAAGCTTCTTTCCAGTTTTGAACGGAAGATATTTCCTTTTTCACCATAGCCCTCTATGGGCTTCCAAATATCGCTTTGCCAATTCCACAAGAACAACCTTAGCTAAAGGCTTCTTCAAGGGAAAGATGTAACTCTGTGAGATGAATTAACAGAACACAGAGCAGTTTCTCAGAAAGCTTCTTTCCAGTTTTGAACGGAAGATATTTCCCTTTTCACCATAGCCCTCTATGGGCTTCCAAATATCCCTTTGCCAATTCCACAAGAACAGCCTTAGCGAAAGGCTTCTTGAAGGGAAAGATGTAACTCTGTGAGATGAATTAACAGAACACAGAGCAGTTTCTCAGAAAGCTTCTTTCCAGTTTTGAACGGAAGATATTTCCTTTTTCACCATAGGCCTCTATGGGCTTCCAAATATCCCTTTGCCAATTCCACAAGAACAGCCTTAACGAAAGGCTTCTTGAAGGGAAAGAAGTAACTCTGTGAGATGAATTCACAGAACACAGAGCAGTTTCTCAGAAAGCTTCTTTCCAATTTTGAACGGAAGATATTTCCTTTTTCACCATAGCGGTCTATGGGCTTCCAAATATCCCTTTGCCAATACCACAAGAACAGCCTTAGCCAAAGGCTTCTTGAAGGGAAAGATGTAACTCTGTGAGATGAATTCAGAGAACACAGAGCAGTTTCTCGGAAAGCATCTTTCCAGTTTTGAACGGAAGATATTTCCTATTTCACCATAGCCCTCTATGGGCTTCCAAATATCGCTTTGCCAATTCCACAAGAAGAGCCTTAGCGAAAGGCTTCTTGAAGGGAAAGATGTAACTCTGTGAGATGAATTAACAGAACACAGAGCAGTTTCTCAGAAAGCTTCTTTCCAGTTTTGAACGGAAGATATTTCCTTTTTCACCATAGCCCTCTATGGGCTTCCAAATATCCCTTTGCCAATTCCACAAGAAGAGCCTTAGCGAAAGGCTTCTTGAAGGGAAAGATGTAACGCTGTGAGATGAATTTACAGAACACAGAGCAGTTTCTCAGAAAGCTTCTTTCCAGTTTTGAACGGAAGATATTTCCTTTTTCACCATTGCCCTCTATGGGCTTCCAAATATCCCTTTGCCAATTCCAGAAGAACAGCCTTAGCGAAAGGCTTCTTGAAGGAAAAGATGTAACTCTGTGAGATGAATTAACAGAACACACAGCAGTTTCTCAGAAAGCTTCTTTCCAGTTTTGAACGGAAGATATTTCCTTTTTCACCATAGCCCACTATGGGCTTCCAAATATCCCTTTGCCAATTCCACAAGAACAGCCATAGCGAAAGGGTTCTAGAAGGGGAAGATGTAACTCTTTGAGATGAATTAACAGAACACAGAGCAGTTTCTCAGAAAGCTTCTTTCCAGTTTTGAACGGAAGATATTTCCTTTTTCACTATAGCCCTCTATGGGCTTCCAAATATCCCTTTGCCAATTCCACAAGAACAGCCTTAGCGAAAGGCTTCTTGAAGGGAAAGATGTAACTCTGTGAGATGAATTAACAGAACACGGAGCAGTTTCTCAGAAAGCTTGTTTTCAGTTTTGAACGGAAGATATTTCCTTTTTCACCATAGCCCTCTATGGGCTTCCAAATATCCCTTTGCCAATTCCACAAGAACAGCCTTAGCGAAAGGCTTCTTGAATTGAAAGATATAACTCTTTGAGATGAATTAACAGAACACAGAGCAGTTTCTCAGAAAGCTTCTTTCCAGTTTTGAACGGAAGATATTTCCTTTTTCACCATAGCCCTCTATGGGCTTCGAAATATCCCTTTGCCAATTCCACAAGAACAGCCTTAGCGAAAGGCCTCTTGAAGGGAAAGATGTAACTCTGTGAGATGAATTAACAGAACACAGAGCAGTTTCTCAGAAAGCTTCTTTCCAGTTTTGAACGGAAGATATTTCCTTTTTCACCATAGCCCTCTATGGGCTTCCAAATATCCCTTTGCCAATTACACAAGAACAGCCTTAGCGAAAGGCTTCTTGAAGGGAAAGATGTAACTCTGTGAGATGAATTAACAGAACACGGAGCAGTTTCTCAGAAAGCTTGTTTTCAGTTTTGAACGGAAGATATTTCCTTTTTCACCATAGCCCTCTATGGGCTGCCAAATATCCCTTTGCCAATTCCACAAGAACAGCCTTAGCGAAAGGCTTCTTGAAGGGAAAGATGTAACTCTGTGAGATGAATTAACAGAACACAGAGCAGTTTCTCAGAAAGCTTCTTTCCGTTTTGAACGGAAGATATTTCCTTTTTCACCATAGCACTCTATGGGATTCCAAATATCCCTTTGCCAATTCCACAAGAACAGCCTTAGCGAAAGGCTTCTTGAAGGGAAAGATGTAACTCTGTGAGATGAATTAACAGAACACAGAGCAGTTTCTCAGAAAGCTTCTTTCCAGTGTTGAACGAAAGATATTTCCTTTTTCACTATAGCCCTCCTTGGGCTTCCAAATATCCCTTTGCCAATTCCACAAGAACAGCCTTAGCGAAAGGCTTCTTGAAGGGAAAGATGTAACTCTGTGAGATGAATTAACAGAACACGGAGCAGTTTCTCAGAAAGCTTCTTTCCAGTTTTGAACGGAAGATATTTCCTTTTTCAACATAGCCCTCTATGGGCTTCCAAATATCCCTTTGCCAATTCCACAAGAACAGCCTTAGCGAAAGGCTTCTTGAAGGGAATGATGTAACTCTGTGAGATGAATTAACAGAACACAGAGCAGTTTCTCAGAAAGCTTCTTTCCAGTTTTGAACGGAAGATATTTCCTTTTTCACCATAGCCCTCTATGGGCTTCCAAATATCCCTTTGCCACTTCCAAAAGAACAGCCTTAGCGAAAGGCTTCTTGAAGGGAAAGATGTAACTCTGTGAGATGAATTAACAGAACAGAGAGCAGTTTCTCAGAAAGCTTCTTTCCAGTTTTGAACGGAAGATATTTCCTTTTTCACCCTAGCCCTCTATGGGCTTCCAAATATCCCTTTGCCAATTCCACAAGAACAGCCTTAGCGAAAGGCTTCTTGAAGGGAAAGATGTAACTCTGTTAGATGAATTAACAGAACAGAGAGCAGTTTCTCAGAAAGCTTCTTTCCAGTTTTGAACGGAAGATACTTCCTTTTTCACCATAGCCCTCTATGGGCTTCCAAATACCCCTTTGACAATTCCACAAGAACAGCCGTAGCGAAAGGCTTCTTGAAGGGAAAGACGTAACTCTGTGAGATGAATTAACAGAACACAGAGCAGTTTCTCAGAAAGCTTCTTTCCAGTTTTGAACGGAAGATATTTCCTTTTTCACCATAGCCCTCTATGGGCTTCCAAATATCCCTTTGCCAATTCCACAAGAACAGCCTTAGCGAAAGGCTTCTTGAAGGGAAACATGTAACTCTGTGAGATGAATTAACAGAACACAGAGCAGTTTCTCAGAAAGCTTCTTTCCAGTTTTGAACGGAAGATATTTCCTTTTTCACCATAGCCCTCTATGGGCTTCCAAATATCCCTTTGCCAATTCCCAAGAACAGCCTTAGCGAAAGGCTTCTTGAAGGGAAAGATGTAACTCTGTGAGATGAATTAACAGAACACAGAGCAGTTTCTCAGAAAGCTTCTTTCCAGTTTTGAACGGAAGATATTTCCTTTTTCACCATAGCCCTCTATGGGCTTCCAAATATCCCTTTGCCAATTCCACAAGAACAGCCTTAGAGAAAGGCTTCTTGAAGGGAAAGACGTAACTCTGTGAGATGAATTAACAGAACACAGAGCAGTTTCTCAGAAAGCTTCTTTCCAGTTTTGAACGGAAGATATTTCCTTTTTCACCATAGCACTCTATGGGCTTCCAAATATCCCTTTTCCAATTCCACAAGAACAGCCTTAGCGAAAGGCTTCTTGAAGGGAAAGATGTAACTCTGTGAGATGAATTAACAGAACACAGAGCAGTTTCTCAGAAAGCTTCTTTCCAGTTTTGAACGGAAGATATTTCCTTTTTCACCATAGCCCTCTATGGGCTTCCAAATATCCCTTTGCCAATTCCACAAGAACAGACTTAGCGAAAGGCTTCTTGAAGGGAAAGATGTAACTCTGTGAGATGAATGAACAGAACACAGAGCAGTTTCTCAGAAAGCTTCTTTCCAGTTTTGACCGGAAGATATTTCCTTTTTCACCATAGCCCTCTATGGGCTTCCAAATATCGCTTTGCCAATTCCACAAGAACAGCCTTAGCGAAAGGCTTCTTGAAGGGAAAGATGTAACTCTGTGAGATGAATTAACAGAACACGGAGCAGTTTCTCAGAAAGCTTGTTTTCAGTTTTGAACGGAAGATATTTCCTTTTTCACCATAGCCCTCTATGGGCTTCCAAATATCCCTTTGCCAATTCCACAAGAACAGCCTTAGCGAAAGGCTTCTTGAAGGGAAAGATGTAACTCTGTGAGATGAATTAACAGAACACAGAGCAGTTTCTCAGAAAGCTTCTTTCCAGTATTGAACGGAAGATATTTCCTTTTTCACCATAGCACTCTATGGGATTCCAAATATCCCTTTGCCAATTCCACAAGAACAGCCTTAGCGAAAGGCTTCTTGAAGGGAAAGATGTAACTCTGTGAGATGAATTAACAGAACACAGAGCAGTTTCTCAGAAAGCTTCTTTCCAGTTTTTAACGGAAGATATCTCCTTTTTCACCATAGCCCTCTATGGGCTTCCAAATTTCCCTTTGCCAATTCCACAAGAACAGCCTTAGCGAAAGGCTTAATGAAGGGAAAGATGTAACTCTGTGAGATGAATTAACAGAACACAGAGCAGTTTCTCAGAAAGCTTCTTTCCAGTTTTGAACGGAAGATATTTCCTTTTTCACCATAGCCCTCTATGGGCTTCCAAATATCCCTTTGCCAATTCCACAAGAACAGCCTTAGCGAAAGGCTTCTTGAAGGGAAAGATGTAACTCTGTGAGATGAATTAACAGAACACAGAGCAGTTTCTCAGAAAGCTTCTTTCCAGTTTTGAACGGAAGATATTTCCTTTTTCACCATAGCCCTCTATGGGCTTCCAAATATCCCTTTGCAATTCCACAAGAGCAGCGTTAGCGAAAGGCTTCTTGAAGGGAAAGATGTAACTCTGTGAGATGAATTAACAGAACATAGAACAGTTTCTCAGAAAGCTTCTTTCCAGTTTTGAACGGAAGATATTTCCTTTTTCACCATAGCCCTCTATGGGCTTCCAAATATCCCTTTGCCAATTGCAAAAGAAGAGCCTTAGCGAAAGGCTTCTTGAAGGGAAAGATGTAACTCTGTGATATGAATTAACAGAACACAGAACAGTTTCTCAGAAAGCTTCTTTCCAGTTTTGAACGGAAGATATTTCCTTTTTCACCATAGCCCTCTATGGGCTTCCAAATATCCCTTTGCCAATTCCACAAGAACAGCCTTAGCGAAAGGCTTCTTGAGGGGAAAGATGTAACTCTGTGAGATGAATTAACAGAACACAGAGCAGTTTCTCAGAAAGCTTCTTTCCAGTTTTGAACGGAAGATATTTCCTTTTTCACCATAGCACTCTATGGGCTTCCAAATATCCCTTTGCCAATTGCACAAGAACAGCCTTAGCGAAAGTCTTCTTGAATTGAAAGATGTAACTCTGTGAGATGAATTAACAGAACACAGAGCAGTTTCTCAGAAAGCTTCTTTCCAGTTTTGAACGGAAGATATTTCCTTTTTCGCCATAGCCCTCTATGGGCTTCGAAATATCCCTTTGCCAATTCCACAAGAACAGCCTTAGCGAAAGGCTTCTTGAAGGGAAAGATGTAACTCTGTGAGATGAATTCACAGAACATAGAACAGTTTCTCAGAAAGCTTCTTTCCAGTTTTGAACGGAAGATATTTCCTTTTTGACCGTAGCCCTCTATGGGCTTCCAAATATCCCTTTGCCAATTCCACAAGAACAGTCTTAGAGAAAGGCTTCTTGAAGGGAAAGATGTAACTCTGTGAGATGAATTAACAGAACACAGAGACGTTTCTCAGAAAGCTTCTTTCCAGTTTTGAACGTAAGATATTTCCTTTTTCACCATAGCCCTCTAACGGCTTCGAAGGATCGCTTTGCCAATTCCACAAGAACAGCCTTAGCGAAAGGCTTCTTGAAGGGAAAGATGTAACTCTGTGAGATGAATTCACAGAACACAGAGCAGTTTCTCAGAAAGCTTCTTTCCAGTTTTGAACGGAAGATATTTCCTTTTTCAACATAGCCCTCTATGGGCTTCCAAATATCCCTTTGCCAATTCCGCAAGAACAGCCTTAGCGAAAGGCTTCTTAAAGGGAAAGATGTAACTCTGTGAGATGAATTAACAGAACACAGAGCAGTTTCTCAGAAAGCTTCTTTCCAGTTTTTAACGGAAGATATCTCCTTTTTCACCATAGCCCTCTATGGGCTTCCAAATTTCCCTTTGCCAATTCCACAAGAACAGCCTTAGCGAAAGGCTTAATGAAGGGAAAGATGTAACTCTCTGAGATGAATTAACAGAACACAGAGCAGTTTCTCAGAAAGCTTCTTTCCAGTTTTGAACGGAAGATATTTCTTTTTTCACCATAGCCCTCTATGGGCTTCCAAATATCCCTTTGCCAATTCCACAAGAACAGCCTTAGCGAAAGGCTTCTTGAAGGGAAAGATGTAACTCTGTGAGATGAATTAACAGAACACAGAGCAGTTTCTCAGAAAGCTTGTTTCCAGTTTTCAACGTAAGATATTTCCTTTTTCACCATAGCCCTCTATGGGCTTCCAAATATCCCTTTGCCAATTCCACAAGAACAGCCTTAGCGAAAGGCTTCTTGAAGGGAAAGATGTAACTCTGTGAGTTGAATTAACAGAACACAGAGCAGTTTCTCAGAAAGCTTCTTTCCAGTTTTGAACAGAAGATATTTCCTTTTTCACCATAGGCCTCTAAGGACTTCCAAATATCCCTTTGCCAATTCCACAAGAACAGACTTAGCGAAAGGCTTCTTGAAGGGAAAGATGTAACACTGTGAGATGAATTAACAGAACACAGAGCAGTTTCTCAGAAA
This sequence comes from Chlorocebus sabaeus, assembly GCF_047675955.1. Taxonomy (NCBI): domain Eukaryota; kingdom Metazoa; phylum Chordata; class Mammalia; order Primates; family Cercopithecidae; genus Chlorocebus; species Chlorocebus sabaeus. The sequence continues at coordinate 26,669,139 of NC_132921.1, forward strand.
GCTTCTTTCCAGTTTTGAACGGAAGATATTTCCTTTTTCACCATTGCCCTCTATGGGCTTCCAAATATCCCTTTGCCAATTCCACAAGAACAGCCTTAGCGAAAGGCTTCTTGAAGGGAAAGATGTAACTCTGTGAGATGAATTAACAGAACACGGAGCAGTTTCTCAGAAAGCTTGTTTTCAGTTTTGAACGGAAGATATTTCCTTTTTCACCATAGCCCTCTATGGGCTGCCAAATATCCCTTTGCCAATTCCACAAGAACAGCCTTAGCGAAAGGCTTCTTGAAGGGAAAGATGTAACTCTGTGAGATGAATTAACAGAACACAGAGCAGGTTCTCAGAAAGCTTCTTTCCAGTTTTGAACGGAAGATATTTCCTTTTTCACCATAGCACTCTATGGGATTCCAAATATCCCTTTGCCAATTCCACAAGAACAGCCTTAGCGAAAGGCTTCTTGAAGGGAAAGATGTAACTCTGTGAGATGAATTAAGAGAACACAGAGCAGTTTCTCAGAAAGCTTCTTTCCAGTGTTGAACGGAAGATATTTCCTTTTTCACCATAGCCCTCTATGGGCTTCCAAATATCCCTTTGCCAATTCCACAAGAACAGCCTTAGCGAAAGGCTTCTTGAAGGGAAAGATGTAACTCTGTGAGATGAATTAACAGAACACGGAGCAGTTTCTCAGAAAGCTTCTTTCCAGTATTGAACGGAAGATATTTCCTTTTTCACCATAGCACTCTATGGGATTCCAAATATCCCTTTGCCAATTCCACAAGAACAGCCTTAGCGAAAGGCTTCTTGAAGGGAAAGATGTAACTCTGTGAGATGAATTAACAGAACACAGAGCAGTTTCTCAGAAAGCTTCTTTCCAGTTTTTAACGGAAGATATCTCCTTTTTCACCATAGCCCTCTATGGGCTTCCAAATTTCCCTTTGCCAATTCCACAAGAACAGCCTTAGCGAAAGGCTTAATGAAGGGAAAGATGTAACTCTGTGAGATGAATTAACAGAACACAGAGCAGTTTCTCAGAAAGCTTCTTTCCAGTTTTGAACGGAAGATATTTCTTTTTTCACCATAGCCCTCTATGGGCTTCCAAATATCCCTTTGCCAATTCCACAAGAACAGCCTTAGCGAAAGGCTTCTTGAAGGGAAAGATGTAACTCTGTGAGATGAATTAACAGAACACAGAGCAGTTTCTCAGAAAGCTTCTTTCCAGTTTTGAACGGAAGATATTTCCTTTTTCACCATAGCCCTCTATGGGCTTCCAAATATCCCTTTGCAATTCCACAAGAACAGCGTTAGCGAAAGGCTTCTTGAAGGGAAAGATGTAACTCTGTGAGATGAATTAACAGAACATAGAACAGTTTCTCAGAAAGCTTCTTTCCAGTTTTGAACGGAAGATATTTCCTTTTTCACCATAGCCCTCTATGGGCTTCCAAATATCCCTTTGCCAATTGCACAAGAAGAGCCTTAGCGAAAGGCTTCTTGAAGGGAAAGATGTAACTCTGTGAGATGAATTAACAGAACACAGAACAGTTTCTCAGAAAGCTTCTTTCCAGTTTTGAACGGAAGATATTTCCTTTTTCACCATAGCCCTCTATGGGCTTCCAAATATCCCTTTGCCAATTCCACAAGAACAGCCTTAGCGAAAGGCTTCTTGAGGGGAAAGATGTAACTCTGTGACATGAATTAACAGAACACAGAGCAGTTTCTCAGAAAGCTTCTTTCCAGTTTTGAACGGAAGATATTTCCTTTTTCACCATAGCACTCTATGGGCTTCCAAATATCCCTTTGCCAATTGCACAAGAACAGCCTTAGCGAAAGTCTTCTTGAAGGGAAAGATGTAACTCTGTGAGATGAATTAACAGAACACAGAGCAGTTTCTCAGAAAGCTTCTTTCCAGTTTTGAACGGAAGATATTTCCTTTTTCGCCATAGCCCTCTATGGGCTTCGAAATATCCCTTTGCCAATTCCACAAGAACAGCCTTAGCGAAAGGCTTCTTGAAGGGAAAGATGTAACTCTGTGAGATGAATTCACAGAACATAGAACAGTTTCTCAGAAAGCTTCTTTCCAGTTTTGAACGGAAGATATTTCCTTTTTGACCGTAGCCCTCTATGGGCTTCCAAATATCCCTTTGCCAATTCCACAAGAACAGTCTTAGAGAAAGGCTTCTTGAAGGGAAAGATGTAACTCTGTGAGATGAATTAACAGAACACAGAGACGTTTCTCAGAAAGCTTCTTTCCAGTTTTGAACGTAAGATATTTCCTTTTTCACCATAGCCCTCTAAGGGCTTCGAAGGATCGCTTTGCCAATTCCACAAGAACAGCCTTAGCGAAAGGCTTCTTGAAGGGAAAGATGTAACTCTGTGAGATGAATTAACAGAACACAGAGCAGTTTCTCAGAAAGCTTCTTTCCAGTTTTGAACGGAAGATATTTCCTTTTTCACCATAGCCCTCTATGGGCTTCCAAATATCCCTTTGCCAAATCCGCAAGAACAGCCTTAGCGAAAGGCTTCTTAAAGGGAAAGATGTAACTCTGTGAGATGAATTCACAGAACACAGAGCAGTTTCTCAGAAAGCTTCTTTCCAATTTTGAACGGAAGACATTTCCTTTTTCACCATAGCTGTCTATGGGCTTCCAAATGTCCCTTTGCCAATTCCACAAGAACAGCCTTAGCCAAAGGCTTCTTGAAGGGAAAGATGTAACTCTGTGAGATGAATTTACAGAACACAGAGCAGTTTCTCAGAAAGCTTCTTTCCAGTTTTGAACGGAAGATATTTCCTTTTTCACCATAGCCCTCTATGGGCTTCCACATATAACTTTGCCAATTCCACAAGAACAGCCTTAGCGAAAGGCTTCATGAAGGGAAAGATGTAACTCTGTGAGATGAATTCACAGAACACAGAGCAGTTTCTCAGAAAGCTTCTTTCCAGTTTTGAACGGAAGATATTCCCTTTTTCACCATAGCCCTCTATGGGCTTCCAAATATCCCTTTGCCAATTCCACAAGAACAGCCTTAGCGAAAGGCTTCTTGAAGGGAAAGATGTAACTCTGTGAGATGAATTCACAGAACACAGAGCAGTTTCTCAGAAAGCTTCTTTCCAGTTTTGAACGGAAGATATTTCCTTTTTCACCATAGCCCTCTACGGGCTTCCAAATATCGCTTTGCCAATTCCACAAGAACAGCCTTAGCGAAAGGCTTCTTGAAGGGAAAGATGTAACTCTGTGAGATGAATTAACAGAACACAGAGCAGTTTCTCAGAAAGCTTCTTTCCAGTTTTGAACGGAAGATATTTCCTTTTTCACCATAGCCCTCTAAGGGCTTCCAAATATCCCTTTGCCAATTCCTCAAGAACAGCCTTAGCGAAAGGCTTCTTGAAGGGAAAGATGTAACTCTGTGAGATGAATTTACAGAACACAGAGCAGTTTCTCAGAAAGCTTCTTTCCAGTTTTGAACGGAAGATATTTCCTTTTTCACCATAGCCCTCTATGGGCTTCCAAATATCCCTTTGCCAATTCCACAAGAACACCCTTAGCGAAAGGCTTCTTGAAGGGAAAGATGTAACTCTGTGAGATGAATTAACAGAACACAGAGCAGTTTCTCTGAAAGCTTCTTTCCAGTTTTGAACGTAAGTTATTTCCTTTTTCATCATAGCCCTCTATGGGCTTCCAAATATCCCTTTTCCAATTCCACAAGAACAGCCTTAGCCAAAGGCTTCTTGAAGGGAAAGATGTAACTCTGTGAGACGAATTAACAGAACACAGAGCAGTTTCTCAGAAAGCTTCTTTCCAGTTTTGAACGGAAGATATTTCCTTTTTCACCATAGCCGTCTATGGACTTCCAAATATCCCTTTGCCAATTCCACAAGAACAGCCTTAGCGAAAGGCTTCTTGAAGGGAAAGATGTAACTCTGTGAGATGAATTCACAGAACACAGAGCAGTTTCTCAGAAAGCTTCTTTCCAGTTTTGAAAGGAAGATATTTCCTTTTTCACCATAGCCGTCTATGGGCTTCCAAATATCCCTTTGCCATTTCCACAAGAACAGCCTTAGCGAAAGGCTTCTTGAAGGGAAAGATGTAACTCTGTGAGATGAATTAACAGAACACAGAGCAGTTTCTCAGAAAGCTTCTTTCCAGTTTTGAACGGAAGGTATTTCCTTTTTCACCATAGCCGTCTATGGGCTTGCAAATATCCCTTTGCCAATTCCACAAGAGCAGCCTTAGCGAAAGGCTTCTTGAAGGGAAAGACGTAACTCTGTGAGATGAATTCACAGAACACAGAGCAGTTTCTCAGAAAGCTTCTTTCCAGTTTTGAACGGAAGATATTTCCTTTTTCACCATAGGCCTCTATGGGCTTCCAAATATCTCTTTGCCATTTCCACAAGAACAGCCTTAGCGAAAGGCTTCTTGAAGGGAAAGATGTAACTCTGTGAGATGAATTCACAGAACACAGAGCAGTTTCTCAGAAACCTTCTTTCCAGTTTTGAACGGAAGATATTTCCTTTTTCACCATAGCCGTCTATGGGCTTTCAAATATCCCTTTGCCATTTCCACAAGAACAGCCTTAGCGAAAGGCTTCTTGAAGGGAAAGATGTAACTCTGTGAGATGAATTAACAGAACACAGAGCAGTTTCTCAGAAAGCTTCTTTCTAGTTTTGAAAGGAAGATATTTCCTTTTTCACCATAGGCCTCTATGGGCTTCCAAATATCCCTTTGCCAATTCCACAAGAACAGCCTTAGCGAAAGGCTTCTTGAAGGGAAAGATGTAACTCTGTGAGATGAATTCACAGAACACAGAGCAGTTTCTCAGAAAGCTTCTTTCCAGTTTTGAACGGAAGATATTGCCTTTTTCACCATAGCCCTCTATGGGCTTGCAAATATCCCTTTGCCAAATCCACAAGAGCAGCCTTAGCGAAAGGCTTCTTGAAGGGAAAGATGTAACTCTTTGAGATGAATTAACAGAACACAGAGCAGTTTCTCAGAAAGCTTCTTTCCAGTTTTGAACGGAAGATATTTCCTTTTTCACCATAGCCCTCTATGGGCTTCCAAATATCCCTCTGCCAATTCCACAAGAACAGCCTTAGCGAAAGGCTTCTTGAAGGGAAAGATGTAACTCTGTGAGATGAATTCACAGAACACAGAGCAGATTCTCAGAAAGCTTCTTTCCAGTTTTGAACGGAAGATATTTCCTTTTTCACCATACGCCACTATGGGCTTCCAAATATCCCTTTGCCATTTCCACAAGAACAGCCTTAGCGAAAGGCTTCTTGAAGGGAAAGATGTAACTCTGTGATATGAATTCACAGAACACAGAGCAGTTTCTCAGAAACCTTCTTTCCAGTTCTGAACGGAAGTTATTTCCTTTTTCACCATAGCCGTCTATGGGCTTTCAAATATCCCTTTGCCATTTCCACAAGAACAGCCTTAGCGAAAGGCTTCTTGAAGGGAAAGATGTAACTCTGTGAGATGAATTCACAGAGCACAGAGCAGTTTCTCAGAAAGCTTCTTTCCAGTTTTGAATGGAAGATATTTCCTTTTTAACCATACCCGTCTAGGGGTTCCAAATATCCCTTTGCCAATTCCTCAAGAACAGCCTTAGCGAAAGGCTTCTTGAAGGGAAAGATGTAACACTGTGAGATGAATTAACAGAACACAGAGCAGTTTCTCAGAAAGCTTCTTTCCAGTATTGAACGGAAGATATTTCCCTTTTCACCATAGCCCTCTATGGGCTTCCAAATATCCCTTTGCCAATTCCACAAGAACAGCCTTAGCGAAAGGCTTCTTGAAGGGAAAGATGTAACTCTGTGAGATGAATTAACAGAACACAGAGCAGTTTCTCAGAAAGCTTCTTTCCAATTTTGAACGGAAGATATTTCCTTTTTCACCATAGGCCTCTATGGGCTTCCAAATATCCCTTTGCCAATTCCACAAGAACAGCCTTAACGAAAGGCTTCTTGAAGGGAAAGAAGTAACTCTGTGAGATGAATTCACAGAACACAGAGCAGTTTCTCAGAAAGCTTCTTTCCAATTTTGAACGGAAGATATTTCCTTTTTCACCATAGCGGTCTATGGGCTTCCAAATATCCCTTTGCCAATTCCACAAGAACAGCCTTAGCCAAAGGCTTCTTGAAGGGAAAGATGTAACTCTGTGAGATGAATTCAGAGAACACAGAGCAGTTTCTCAGAAAGCATCTTTCCAGTTTTGAACGGAAGATATTTCCTTTTTCACCATAGCCCTCTATGGGCTTCCAAATATCGCTTTGCCAATTCCACAAGAAGAGCCTTAGCGAAAGGCTTCTTGAAGGGAAAGATGTAACTCTGTGAGATGAATTAACAGAACACAGAGCAGTTTCTCAGAAAGCTTCTTTCCAGTTTTGAACAGACGATATTTCCTTTTTCACCATAGCCGTCTATGGGCTTCCAAATATCCCTTTGCCAATTCCTCAAGAACAACCTTAGCGAAAGGCTTCTTGAAGGGAAAGATGTAACTCTGTGAGATGAATTAACAGAACACAGAGCAGTTTCTCAGAAAGCTTCTTTCCAGTTTTGAACGGAAGATATTTCCTTTTTCACCATAGCCCTCTATGGGTTTCCAAATATCGCTTTGCCAATTCCACAAGAACAGCCTTAGCGAAAGGCTTCTTGAAGGGAAAGATGTAACTCTGTGAGATGAATTAACAGAACACAGAGCAGTTTCTCAGAAAGCTTCTTTCCAGTTTTGAACGGAAGATATTTCCTTTTTCACCCTAGCCCTCTATGGGCTTCCAAATATCCCTTTGCCAATTCCACAAGAACAGCCTTAGCCAAAGGCTTCTTGAAGGGAAAGATGTAACGCTGTGAGATGAATTAACAGAACACAGAGCAGTTTCTCAGAAAGCTTCTTTCCAGTTTTGAACGGAAGATATTTCCTTTTTCACCATTGCCCTCTATGGGCTTCCAAATATCCCTTTGCCAATTCCAGAAGAACAGCCTTAGCGAAAGGCTTCTTGAAGGAAAAGATGTAACTCTGTGAGATGAATTAACAGAACACACAGCAGTTTCTCAGAAAGCTTCTTTCCAGTTTTGAACGGAAGATATTTCCTTTTTCACCATAGCCCACTATGGGCTTCCAAATATCCCTTTGCCAATTCCACAAGAACAGCCATAGCGAAAGGGTTCTAGAAGGGGAAGATGTAACTCTTTGAGATGAATTAACAGAACACAGAGCAGTTTCTCAGAAAGCTTCTTTCCAGTTTTGAACGGAAGATATTTCCTTTTTCACTATAGCCCTCTATGGGCTTCCAAATATCCCTTTGCCAATTCCACAAAACAGCCTTAGCGAAAGGCTTCTTGAAGGGAAAGATGTAACTCTGTGAGATGAATTAACAGAACACGGAGCAGTTTCTCAGAAAGCTTGTTTTCAGTTTTGAACGGAAGATATTTCCTTTTTCACCATAGCCCTCTAGGGGCTTCCAAATATCCCTTTGCCAATTCCACAAGAACAGCCTTAGCGAAAGGCTTCTTGAATTGAAAGATATAACTCTTAGAGATGAATTAACAGAACACAGAGCAGTTTCTCAGAAAGCTTCTTTCCAGTTTTGAACGGAAGATATTTACTTTTTCACCATAGCCCTCTATGGGCTTCGAAATATCCCTTTGCCAATTCCACAAGAACAGCCTTAGCGAAAGGCCTCTTGAAGGGAAAGATGTAACTCTGTGAGATGAATTAACAGAACACAGAGCAGTTTCTCAGAAAGCTTCTTTCCAGTTTTGAACGGAAGATATTTCCTTTTTCACCATAGCCCTCTATGGGCTTCCAAATATCCCTTTGCCAATTCCACAAGAACAGCCTTAGCGAAAGGCTTCTTGAAGGGAAACATGTAACTCTGTGAGATGAATTAACAGAACATAGAGCAGTTTCTCAGAAAGCTTCTTTCCAGTTTTGAACGGAAGATATTTCCTTTTTCACCATAGCCCTCTATGGGCTTCCAAATATCCCTTTGCCAATTGCACAAGAACAGCCTTAGCGAAAGGCTTCTTGAAGGGAAAGATGTAACTCTGTGAGATGAATTAACAGAACACAGAGCAGTTTCTCAGAAAGCTTGTTTCCAGTTTAGAACGTAAGATATTTCCTTTTTCACCATATCCCTCTATGGGCTTCCAAATATCCCTTTGCCAATTCCACAAGAACAGCCTTAGCGAAAGGCTTCTTGAAGGGAAAGATGTAACTCTGTGAGATGAATTAACAGAACACAGAGCAGTTTCTCAGAAAGCTTCTTTCCAGTTTTGAACGGAAGATATTTCCTTTTTCACCATAGGCCTCTATGGACTTCCAAATATCCCTTTGCCAATTCCACAAGAACAGCCTTAGCGAAAGGCTTCTTGAAGGGAAAGATGTAACTCTGTGAGATGAATTCACAGAACACAGACCAGTTTCTCAGAAAGCTTCTTTCCAGTTTTGAACGGAACATATTTCCTTTTTCACCATTGCCCTCTATGGGCTTCCAAATATCCCTTTGCCAATTCCAGAAGAACAGCCTTAGCGAAAGGCTTCTTGAAGGGAAAGATGTAACTCTGTGAGATGAATTAACAGAACACGGAGCAGTTTCTCAGAAAGCTTGTTTTCAGTTTTGAACGGAAGATATTTCCTTTTTCACCATAGCCCTCTATGGGCTTCCAAATATCCCTTTGCCAATTCCACAAGAACAGCCTTAGCGAAAGGCTTCTTGAAGGGAAAGATGTAACTCTGTGAGATGAATTAACAGAACACAGAGCAGTTTCTCAGAAAGCTTCTTTCCGTTTTGAACGGAAGATATTTCCTTTTTCACCATAGCACTCTATGGGATTCCAAATATCCCTTTGCCAATTCCACAAGAACAGCCTTAGCGAAAGGCTTCTTGAAGGGAAACATGTAACTCTGTGAGATGAATTAACAGAACACAGAGCAGTTTCTCAGAAAGCTTCTTTCCAGTGTTGAACGAAAGATATTTTCTTTTTCACTATAGCCCTCCTTGGGCTTCCAAATATCCCTTTGCCAATTCCACAAGAACAGCCTTAGCGAAAGGCTTCTTGAAGGGAAAGATGTAACTCTGTGAGATGAATTAACAGAACACGGAGCAGTTTCTCAGAAAGCTTGTTTCCAGTTTGGAACGGAAGATATTATGTTTTTCACCATAGGCCTCTATAGGCTTCCAAATTTCCCTTTGCCAATTCCACAAGAACAGCCTTAGCGAAAGGCTTCTTGAAGGGAAAGATGTAACTCTGTGAGATGAATTAACAGAACACAGAGCAGTTTCTCAGAAAGCTTCTTTCCAGTTTTGAACGGAAGATATTTCCTTTTTCAACATAGCCCTCTATGGGCTTAAAAATTTCCCTTTGCCAATTCCACAAGAACAGCCTTAGCGAAAGGCTTAATGAAGGGAAAGATGTAACTCTGTGAGATGAATTAACAGAACACAGAGCAGTTTCTCAGAAAGCTTCTTTCCAGTTTTGAACGGAAGATATTTCCTTTTTCACCATAGCCCTCTATGGGCTTCCAAATATCCCTTTGCCAACTCCACAAGAACAGCCTTAGCGAAAGGCTTCTTGAAGGGAAAGATGTAACTCTGTGAGATGAATTAACAGAACACAGAGCAGTTTCTCAGAAAGCTTCTTTCCAGTTTTGAACGGAAGATATTTCCTTTTTCACCATAGCCCTCTATGGGCTTCCAAATATCCCTTTGCAATTCCACAAGAACAGCGTTAGCGAAAGGCTTCTTGAAGGGAAAGATGTAACTCTGTGAGATGAATTAACAGAACATAGAACAGTTTCTCAGAAAGCTTCTTTCCAGTTTTGAACGGAAGATATTTCCTTTTTCACCATAGCCCACTATGGGCTTCCAAATATCCCTTTGCCAATTCCACAAGAACAGCCTTAGCGAAAGGCTTCTTGAGGGGAAAGATGTAACTCTGTGAGATGAATTAACAGAACACAGAGCAGTTTCTCAGAAAGCTTCTTTCCAGTTTTGAACGGAAGATATTTCCTTTTTCACCATAGCACTCTATGGGCTTCCAAATATCCCTTTGCCAATTGCACAAGAACAGCCTTAGCGAAAGTCTTCTTGAAGGGAAAGATGTAACTCTGTGAGATGAATTAACAGAACACAGAGCAGTTTCTCAGAAAGCTTCTTTCCAGTTTTGAACGGAAGATATTTCCTTTTTCGCCATAGCCCTCTATGGGCTTCGAAATATCCCTTTGCCAATTCCACAAGAACAGCCTTAGCGAAAGGCTTCTTGAAGGGAAAGATGTAACTCTGTGAGATGAATTCACAGAACATAGAACAGTTTCTCAGAAAGCTTCTTTCCAGTTTTGAACGGAAGATATTTCCTTTTTGACCGTAGCCCTCTATGGGCTTCCAAATATCCCTTTGCCAATTCCACAAGAACAGTCTTAGAGAAAGGCTTCTTGAAGGGAAAGATGTAACTCTGTGAGATGAATTAACAGAACACAGGGACGTTTCTCAGAAAGCTTCTTTCCAGTTTTGAACGTAAGATATTTCCTTTTTCACCATAGCCCTCTAAGGGCTTCGAAGGATCGCTTTGCCAATTCCACAAGAACAGCCTTAGCGAAAGGCTTCTTAAAGGGAAAGATGTAACTCTGTGAGATGAATTAACAGAACACAGAGCAGTTTCTCAGAATGCTTCTTTCCAGTTTTAAACGGAAGATATTTCCTTTTTAACCATAGCCCTCTATGGGCTTCCAAATATCCCTTTGCCAATTCCACAAGAACAGCCTTAGCGAAAGGCTTCTAGAAGGGAAAGATGTAACTCTGTGAGATGAATTAACAGAACACAGAGCAGTTTCTCAGAAAGCTTCTTTCCAGTTTTGAACGGAAGATATTTCCTTTTTCCCCATAGCCGTCTATGCACTTCCAAATATCCCTTTGCCAATTCCACAAGAACAGCCTTAGCGAAAGGCTTCTTGAAGGGAAAGATGTAACTCTGTGAGATGAATTAACAGAACACAGAGAGGTTTCTCAGAAAGCTTCTTTACAGTTTTGAACGGAAGATATTTCCTTTTTCACCATAGCCCTCTATGGGCTTCCAAATATCCCTTTGCCAATTCCACAAGAACAGCCTTAGCGAAAGGCTTCTTGAAGGGAAAGATGTAACTCTGTGAGATGAATTCACAGAACACAGAGCAGTTTCTCAGAAAGCTTCTTTCCAGTTTTGAACGGAAGATATTTCCTTTTTCACCATAGCCCTCTATGGGCTTCCAAATATCCCTTTGCCAATTCCACAAGAACAGCCTTAGCGAAAGGCCTCTTGAAGGGAAAGATGTAACTCTGTGAGATGAATTAACAGAACACAGAGCAGTTTCTCAGAAAGCTTCTTTCCAGTTTTGAACGGAAGATATTTCCTTTTTCACCATAGCCCTCTATGGGCTTCCAAATATCTCTTTGACAATTGCACAAGAGCAGCCTTAGCGAAAGGCTTCTTGAAGGGAAAGATGTAACTCTGTGAGATGAATTAACAGAACACAGAGCAGTTTCTCAGAAAGCTTGTTTCCAGTTTTCAACGTAAGATATTTCCTTTTTCACCATAGCCCTCTATGGGCTTCCAAATATCCCTTTGCCAATTCCACAAGAACAGCCTTAGCGAAAGGCTTCTTGAAGGGAAAGATGTAACTCTGTGAGTTGAATTAACAGAACACAGAGCAGTTTCTCAGTAAGCTTCTTTCCAGTTTTGAACAGAAGATATTTCCTTTTTCACCATAGGCCTCTAAGGACTTCCAAATATCCCTTTGCCAATTCCACAAGAACAGACTTAGCGAAAGGCTTCTTGAAGGGAAAGATGTAACACTGTGAGATGAATTAACAGAACACAGAGCAGTTCCTCAGAAAGCTTCTTTCCAGTTTTGAACGGAAGATATTTCCTTTTTCACCATAGCCCTCTATGGGCTGCCAAATATCCCTTTGCCAATTCCACAAGGACAGCCTTAGCGAAAGGCTTCTTGAAGGGAAAGATGTAACTCTGTGAGATGAATTAACAGAACACAGAGCAGGTTCTCAGAAAGCTTCTTTCCAGTTTTGAACGGAAGATATTTCCTTTTTCACCATAGCACTCTATGGGATTCCAAATATCCCTTTGCCAATTCCACAAGAACAGCCTTAGCGAAAGGCTTCTTGAAGGGAAAGATGTAACTCTGTGAGATGAATTAACAGAACACAGAGCAGTTTCTCAGAAAGCTTCTTTCCAGTGTTGAACGGAAGATATTTCCTTTTTCACCATAGCCCTCTATGGGCTTCCAAATATCCCTTTGCCAATTCCACAAGAACAGCCTTAGCGAAAGGCTTCTTGAAGGGAAAGATGTAACTCTGTGAGTTGAATTAACAGAACACAGAGCAGTTTCTCAGAAAGCTTCTTTCCAGTTTTGAACAGAAGATATTTCCTTTTTCACCATAGGCCTCTAAGGACTTCCAAATATCCCTTTGCCAATTCCACAAGAACAGACTTAGCGAAAGGCTTCTTGAAGGGAAAGATGTAACTCTGTGAGATGAATTAACAGAACACAGAGCAGTTTCTCAGAAAGCTTCTTTCCAGTTTTGAACGGAAGATATTTCCTTTTTCACCATTGCCCTCTATGGGCTTCCAAATATCCCTTTGCCAATTCCACAAGAACAGCCTTAGCGAAAGGCTTCTTGAAGGGAAAGATGTAACTCTGTGAGATGAATTAACAGAACACGGAGCAGTTTCTCAGAAAGCTTGTTTTCAGTTTTGAACGGAAGATATTTCCTTTTTCACCATAGCCCTCTGTGGGCTGCCAAATATCCCTTTGCCAATTCCAGAAGAACAGCCTTAGCGAAAGGCTTCTTGAAGGGAAAGATGTAACTCTGTGAGATGAATTAACAGAACACAGAGCAGTTTCTCAGAAAGCTTCTTTCCAGTTTTGAACGGAAGATATTTCCTTTTTCACCATAGCACTCTATGGGATTCCAAATATCCCTTTGCCAATTCCACAAGAACAGCCTTAGCGAAAGGCTTCTTGAAGGAAAAGATGTAACTCTGTGAGATGAATTAACAGAACACAGAGCAGTTTCTCAGAAAGCTTCTTTCCAGTGTTGAACGGAAGATATTTCCTTTTTCACCATAGCCCTCTATCGGCTTCCAAATATCCCTTTGCCAATTCCACAAGAACAGCCTTAGCGAAAGGCTTCTTGATGGGAAAGATGTAACTCTGTGAGATGAATTAACAGAACACAGAGCAGTTTCTCAGAAAGCTTCTTTCCAGTTTTGAACGGAAGATAGTTCCTTTTTCACCATAGCCCTCTATGGGCTTCCAAATATCCCTTTGCCAATTCCACAAGAACAGCCTTAGCGAAAGGCTTCTTGAAGGGAAAGATGTAACTCTGTGAGATGAATTAACAGAACACAGAGCAGTTTCTCAGAAAGCTTCTTTCCAGTTTTGAACGGAAGATATTTCCTTTTTCACCATAGCCCTCTATGGGCTTCGAAATATCCCTTTGCCAATTCCACAAGAACAGCCTTAGCGAAAGGCTTCTTGAAGGGAAAGATGTAACGCTGTGAGATGAATTTACAGAACACAGAGCAGTTTCTCAGAAAGCTTCTTTCCAGTTTTGAACGGAAGATATTTCCTTTTTCACAATAGCCCTCTATGGGCTTCCAAATATCCCTTTGTCAATTCCACAAGAACAGCCTTAGCGAAAGGCTTCTTGAAGGGAAAGATGTAACTCTCTGAGATGAATTAACAGAACACGGAGCAGTTTCTCAGAAAGCTTGATTCCACTTTTGAACGGAAGATATTTCCTTTTTCACCATAGCCCTCTATAGGCTTCCAAATATCCCTTTGCCAATTCCACAAGAACAGCCTTAGCGAAAGACTTCTTGAAGGGAAAGATGTAACTCTGTGAGATGAATTAACAGAACACAGAGCAGTTTCTCAGAAAGCTTCTTTCCCGTTTTGAACGGAAGATATTTCCTTTTTCACCATAGCCCTCTATGGGCTTCCAAATATCCCTTTGCCAGTTCCACAAGAACAGCCATAGCGAAAGGCTTCTAGAAGGGAAAGATGTAACTCTGTGAGATGAATTAACAGAACACAGAGCAGTTTCTCAGAAAGCTTCTTTCCAGTTTTGAACGGAAGATATTTTCTTTTTCACCATAGCCCTCCATGGGCTTCCAAATATCCCTTTGCCAATTCCACAAGAACAGCCTTAGCGAAAGGCTTCTTGAAGGGAAACATGTAACTCTGTGAGATGAATTAACAGAACATAGAACAGTTTCTCAGAAAGCTTCTTTCCAGTTTTGAACGGAAGATATTTCCTTTTTCACCATAGCCCTCTATGCACTTCCAAATATCCCTTTGCCAATTCCACAAGAACAGCCTTAGCGAAAGGCTTCTTGAAGGGAAAGATGTAACTCTGTGAGATGAATTAACAGAACACAGAGAGGTTTCTCAGAAAGTTCTTTACAGTTTTGAACGGAAGATATTTCCTTTTTCACCATAGCCCTCTATGGGCTTCGAAATATCCCTTTGCCAATTCCACAAGAACAGCCTTAGCGAAAGGCTTCTTGAAGGGAAAGATGTAACTCTGTGAGATGAATTAACAGAACAGAGAGCAGTTTCTCAGCAAGCTTCTTTCCAGTTTTGAACGGAAGATATTTCCTTTTTCACCATAGCCCTCTATGGGCTTCCAAATATCCCTTTGCCAATTCCACAAGAACAGCCTTAGCGAAAGGTCTCTTGAAGGGAAAGATGTAACTCTGTGAGATGAATTAACAGAACACAGAGCAGTTTCTCAGAAAGCTTCTTTCCAGTTTTGAACGGAAGATATTTCCTTTTTCACCATTGCCCTCTATGGGCTTCCAAATATCCCTTTGCCAATTCCACAAGAACAGCCTTAGCGAAAGGCTTCTTGAAGGGAAAGATGTAACTCTGTGAGATGAATTAACAGAACACGGAGCAGTTTCTCAGAAAGCTTGTTTTCAGTTTTGAACGGAAGATATTTCCTTTTTCACCATAGCCCTCTGTGGGCTGCCAAATATCCCTTTGCCAATTCCACAAGAACAGCCTTAGCGAAAGGCTTCTTGAAGGGAAAGATGTAACTCTGTGAGATGAATTAACAGAACACAGAGCAGTTTCTCAGAAAGCTTCTTTCCAGTTTTGAACGGAAGATATTTCCTTTTTCACCATAGCACTCTATGGGATTCCAAATATCCCTTTGCCAATTCCACAAGAACAGCCTTAGCGAAAGGCTTCTTGAAGGAAAAGATGTAACTCTGTGAGATGAATTAACAGAACACAGAGCAGTTTCTCAGAAAGCTTCTTTCCAGTGTTGAACGGAAGATATTTCCTTTTTCACCATAGCCCTCTATCGGCTTCCAAATATCCCTTTGCCAATTCCACAAGAACAGCCTTAGCGAAAAGCTTCTTGATGGGAAAGATGTAACTCTGTGAGATGAATTAACAGAACACAGAGCAGTTTCTCAGAAAGCTTCTTTCCAGTTTTGAACGGAAGATATTTCCTTTTTCACCATAGCCCTCTATGGGCTTCCAAATATCCCTTTGCCAATTCCACAAGAACAGCCTTAGCGAAAGGCTTCTTGAAGGGAAAGATGTAACTCTGTGAGATGAATTAACAGAACACAGAGCAGTTTCTCAGAAAGCTTCTTTCCAGTTTTGAACGGAAGATATTTCCTTTTTCACCATAGCCCTCTATGGGCTTCGAAATATCCCTTTGCCAATTCCACAAGAACAGCCTTAGCGAATGGCTTCTTGAAGGGAAAGATGTAACGCTGTGAGATGAATTTACAGAACACAGAGCAGTTTCTCAGAAAGCTTCTTTCCAGTTTTGAACGGAAGATATTTCCTTTTTCACAATAGCCCTCTATGGGCTTCCAAATATCCCTTTGTCAATTCCACAAGAACAGCCTTAGCGAAAGGCTTCTTGAAGGGAAAGATGTAACTCTGTGAGATGAATTAACAGAACACGGAGCAGTTTCTCAGAAAGCTTGATTCCACTTTTGAACGGAAGATATTTCCTTTTTCACCATAGCCCTCTATAGGCTTCCAAATATCCCTTTGCCAATTCCACAAGAACAGCCTTAGCGAAAGACTTCTTGAAGGGAAAGATGTAACTCTGTGAGATGAATTAACAGAACACAGAGCAGTTTCTCAGAAAGCTTCTTTCCCGTTTTGAACGGAAGATATTTCCTTTTTCACCATAGCCCTCTATGGGCTTCCAAATATCCCTTTGCCAGTTCCACAAGAACAGCCATAGCGAAAGGCTTCTAGAAGGGAAAGATGTAACTCTGTGAGATGAATTAACAGAACACAGAGCAGTTTCTCAGAAAGCTTCTTTCCAGTTTTGAACGGAAGATATTTTCTTTTTCACCATAGCCCTCCATGGGCTTCCAAATATCCCTTTGCCAATTCCACAAGAACAGCCTTAGCGAAAGGCTTCTTGAAGGGAAACATGTAACTCTGTGAGATGAATTAACAGAACATAGAACAGTTTCTCAGAAAGCTTCTTTCCTGTTTTGAACGGAAGATATTTCCTTTTTCACCATAGCCCTCTATGCACTTCCAAATATCCCTTTGCCAATTCCACAAGAACAGCCTTAGCGAAAGGCTTCTTGAAGGGAAAGATGTAACTCTGTGAGATGAATTAACAGAACAGAGAGCAGTTTCTCAGCAAGCTTCTTTCCAGTTTTGAACGGAAGATATTTCCTTTTTCACCATAGCCCTCTATGGGCTTCCAAATATCCCTTTGCCAATTCCACAAGAACAGCCTTAGCGAAAGGTCTCTTGAAGGGAAAGATGTAACTCTGTGAGATGAATTAACAAAACACAGAGCAGTTTCTCAGAAAGCTTCTTTCCAGTTTTGAACGGAAGATACTTCCTTTTTCACCATAGCCCTCTATGGGCTTCCAAATATCCCTTTGCCAATTCCACAAGAACCGCCTTAGCGAAAGGCTTCTTGAAGGGAAAGATGTAATTCTGTGAGATGAATTAACAGAACACGGAGCAGTTTCTCAGAAAGCTTGTTTCCAGTTTGGAACGGAAGATATTTTCTTTTTCACCATAGGCCTCTATAGGCTTCCAAATTTCCCTTTGCCAATTCCACAAGAACAGCCTTAGCGAAAGGCTTCTTGAAGGGAAAGATGTAACTCTGTGAGATGAATTAACAGAACACAGAGCAGTTTCTCAGAAAGCATCTTTCCATTTTGAACGGAAGATATTTCCTTTTTCACCATAGCACTCTATGGGATTCCAAATATCCCTTTGCCAATTCCACAGGAACAGCCTTAGCGAAAGGCTTCTTGAAGGGAAACATGTAACTCTGTGAGATGAATTAACAGAACACAGAGCAGTTTCTCAGAAAGCTTCTTTCCAGTGTTGAACGAAAGATATTTCCTTTTTCACTATAGCCCTCCTTGGGCTTCCAAGTATCCCTTTGCCAACTCCACAAGAACAGCCTAAGCGAAAGGCTTCTTGTAGGGAAAGATGTAACTCTGTGAGATGAATTAACAGAACACGGAGCAGTTTCTCAGAAAGCTTGTTTCCAGTTTGGAACGGAAGATATTATGTTTTTCACCATAGGCCTCTATGGGCTTCCAAATATCCCTTAGCCAATTCCACAAGAACAGCCTTAGCGAAAGGCTTCTTAAAGGGAAAGATGTAACTCTGTGAGATGAATTAACAGAACACAGAGCAGTTTCTCAGAAAGTTTCTTTCCAGTTTTGAACGAAAGATATTTCCTTTTTCACCATAGCCTTCTATGGGCTTCCAAATATCCCTTTGCCAATTCCACAAGAACAGCCTTAGCGAAAGGCTTCTTGAAGGGAAAGATGTAACTCTTTGAGATGAATTAACAGAACAGAGAGCAGTTTCTCAGAAAGCTTCTTTCCAGTTTTGAACGGAAGATATTTCCTTTTTCACCATAGCCCTCTATGGGCTTCCAAATATCCCTTTGCCAATTCCACAAGAACAGCCTTAGCGAAAGGCTTCTTGAAGGGAAAGATGTAACTCTTTGAGATGAATTCACAGAACACAGAGCAGTTTCTCAGAAAGCTTCTTTCCAGTTTTGAACGGAAGATATTTCCTTTTTCACCATAGCCCTCTATGGGCTTCCAAATATCCCTTTGCCAATTCCACAAGAACAGCCTTAGGGAAAGGCTTCTTGAAGGGAAACATGTAACTCTGTGAGATGAATTCACAGAACACAGAGCAGTTTCTCAGAAAGCTTCTTTCCAGTTTTGAACGGAAGATATTTCCATTTTCACCATAGCCCTCTACGGGCTTCCAAATATCGCTTTGCCAATTCCACAAGAACAGCCTTAGCGAAAGGCTTCTTGAAGGGAAAGATGTAACTCTGTGAAATGAATTCACAGAACACAGAGCAGTTTCTCAGAAAGCTTCTTTCCAGTTTTGAACGGAAGATATTTCCTTTTTCACCTTAGCCGTCTATGGGCTTCCAAATATCCCTTTGCCAATTCCACAAGAACAGCCTTAGCGAAAGGCTTCTTGAAGGGAAAGATGTAACTCTGTGAGATGAATTAACAGAACACAGAGCAGTTTCTCAGAAAGCTTCTTTCCAGTTTTGAACGGAAGTTATTTCCTTTTTCACCATAGCCCTCTACGGGCTTCCAAATATCGCTTTGCCAATTCCACAAGAACAGCCTTAGCGAAAGGCTTCTTGAAGGGAAAGATGTAACTCTGTGAGATGAATTAACAGAACACAGAGCAGTTTCTCAGAAAGCTTCTTTCCAATTTTGAACGGAAGATATTTCCTTTTTCACCATAGGCGTCTATGGGCTTCCAAATATCCCTTTGCCAATTCCACAAGAACAGCCTTAGCGAAAGGCTTCTTGAAGGGAAAGATGGAACTCTGTGAGATGAATTCACAGAACACAGAGCAGTTTCTCAGAAAGCTTCTTTCCAGTTTTGAACGGAAGATATTTCCTTTTTAACCATACCCGTCTACGGGCTTTCAAATATCCCTTTGCCAATTCCTCAAGAACACCCTTAGCGAAAGGCTTCTTGAAGGGAAAGATGTAACTCTGTGAGATGAAATAACAGAACACAGAGCAGTTTCTCAGAAAGCTTCTTTCCAGTTTTGAACGTAAGATATTTCCTTTTTCACCATAGCCCTCTATGGGTTTCCAAAAATCGCTTTGCCAATTCCACAAGAACAGCCTTAGCGAAAGGCTTCTTGAAGGGAAAGATGTAACTCTGTGAGATGAATTCACAGAACACAGAGCAGTTTCTCAGATAGCTTCTTTCCAGTTTTGAACGGAAGATATTTCCTTTTTCACCATAGCCCTCTATGGGCTTCCAAATATCCCTATGCCAATTCCACAAGAACAGCCTTAGCGAAAGGCTTCTTGAAGGGAAAGATGTAACTCTTTGAGATGAATTCACAGAACACAGAGCAGTTTCTCAGAAAGCTTCTTTCCAGTTTTGAACGGAATATATTTCCTTTTTCACCATAGCCCTCTATGGGCTTCCAAATATCCCTTTGCCAATTCCACAAGAACAGCCTTAGCGAAAGGCTTCTTGAAGGGAAAGATGTAACTCTGTGAGATGAATTAACAGAACACAGAGCAGTTTCTCAGAAAGCTTCTTTCCAGTTTTGAACGGAAGATATTTCCTTTTTCACCATAGCCGTCTATGGGCTTCCAAATATCCCTTTGCCAATTCCACAAGAACAGCCTTAGCGAAAGGCTTCTTGAAGGGAAAGATGTAACTCTGTGAGATGAATTAACAGAACACAGAGCAGTTTCTCAGAAAGCTTCTTTCCAGTTTTGAACGGAAGATATTTCCTTTTTCACCATAGCCGTCTATGGGCTTCCAAATATCCCTTTGCCAATTCTACAAGAACAGCCTTAGCGAAAGGCTTCTTGAAGGGAAAGATGTAACTCTGTGAGATGAATTCACAGAACACAGAGCAGTTTCTCAGAAAGCTTCTTTCCAGTTTTGAACGGAAGATATTTCCTTTTTCACCATAGCCCTCTATGGGCTTCCAAATATCCCTTTGCCAAATCCACAAGAACAGCCTTAGCCAAAGGCTTCTTAAAGGGAAAGAAGTAACTCTGTGAGATGAATTAACAGAACACAGAGCAGTTTCTCAGAAAGCTTCTTTCCAGTTTTAAATGGAAAATATTTCCTTTTTCACCATAGCCCTCTATGGGCTTCCAAATATCCCTTTGCCAATTCCACAAGAACAGCCTTAGCGAAAGGCTTCTAGAAGGGAATGATGTAATTCTGTGAGATGAATTAACAGAACACAGAGCAGTTTCTCAGAAAGCTTCTTTCCAGTTTTGAACGGAAGATATTTCCTTTTTCACCCTAGCCCTCTAAGGGCTTCCAAATATCCCTTTGCCAATTCCACAAGAACAGCCTTAGCGAAAGGCTTCTTGAAGGGAAACATGTAACTCTGTGAGATGAATTAACAGAACATAGAACAGTTTCTCACAAAGCTTCTTTCCAGTTTTGAACGGAAGATATTTCCTTTTTCACCGTAGCCCTCTATGCACTTCCAAATATCCCTTTGCCAATTCCACAAGAACAGCCTTAGCGAAAGGCTTCTTGTAGGGAAAGATGTAACTCTGTGAGATGAATTAACAGAACACAGAGCAGTTTCTCAGAAAGCTTCTTTTCAGTTTTGATCGGAAGATATTTCCTTTTTAACCATAGCCCTCTATGGGCTTCCAAATATCCCTTAGCCAATTCCACAAGAACAGCCTTAGCGAAACGCTTCTTGAAGGGAAAGATGTAACTCTGTGAGATGAATTAACAGAACACAGAGCAGTTTCTCGGAAAGCCTCGTTCCAGTTTTGAACGAAAGATATTTCCTTTTTCACCGTAGCCCTCTATGGGCTTCCAAATATCCCTTTGCCAATTCCACAAGAACAGCCTTAGCGAAAGACTTCTTGAAGGGAAAGATGTAACTCTGTGAAATGAATTAACAGAACACAGAGCAGTTTCTCAGAAAGATTCTTTCCAGTTTTGAACGGAAGATATTTCCTTTTTCACCATAGCCCTCTATGGGCTTCCAAATATCCCTTTGCCAAATCCACAAGAACAGCCTTAGCCAAAGGCTTCTTAAAGGGAAAGATGTAACTCTGTGAGATGAATTAACAGAACACAGAGCAGTTTCTCAGAAAGCTTCTTTCCAGTTTTAAATGGAAAATATTTCCTTTTTCACCATAGCCCTCTATGGGCTTCCAAATATCCCTTTGCCAATTCCACAAGAACAGCCTTAGCGAAAGGCTTCTAGAAGGGAAAGATGTAATTCTGTGAGATGAATTAACAGAACACAGAGCAGTTTCTCAGAAAGCTTCTTTCCAGTTTTGAACGGAAGATATTTCCTTTTTCACCCTAGCCCTCTAAGGGCTTCCAAATATCCCTTTGCCAATTCCACAAGAACAGCCTTAGCGAAAGGCTTCTTGAAGGGAAAGATGTAACTCTGTGAGATGAATTAACAGAACACAGAGCAGTTTCTCAGAAAGCTTCTTTCCAGTTTTGAACGGAAGATATTTCCTTTTTCACCATAGCCCTCTATGCACTTCCAAATATCCCTTTGCCAATTCCACAAGAACAGCCTTAGCGAAAGGCTTCTTGAAGGGAAAGATGTAACTCTGTGAGATGAATTAACAGAACACAGAGCAGTTTCTCTGAAAGCTTCTTTCCAGTTTTGAACGGAAGATATTTCCTTTTTCACCATAGCCCTCTATGGGCTTCCAAATTTCCCTTTGCCAATTCCACAAGAACAGCCTTAGCGAAAGGCTTCTTGAAGGGAAAGATGTAACTCTGTGAGATGAATTAACAGAACACAGAGCAGTTTCTCAGAAAGCTTCTTTCCAGTTTTGAACGGAAGATATTTCCTTTTTCACCATAGCCCTCTATGGGCTTCCAAATATCCCTTTGCCAATTCCACAAGAACAGCCTTAGCGAAAGGCTTCTTGAAGGGAAAGATGTAACTCTTTGAGATGAATTAACAGAACACAGAGCAGTTTCTCAGAAAGCTTCTTTCCAGTTTTGAACGGAAGATATTTCCTTTTTTACCATAGCCCTCTATGGGCTTCCAAATATCCCTTTGCCAATTCCACAAGAACAGTCTTAGCGAAAGGCTTCTTGAAGGGAAAGATGTAACTCTGTGAGATGAATTCACAGAACACAGAGCAGTTTCTCAGAAAGCTTCTTTCCAGTTTTGAACGGAAGATATTTCCTTTTTCACCATAGCCCTCTATGGGCTTCCAAATATCCCTTTGCCAATTCCACAAGAACAGCCTTAGCGAAAGGCTTCTTGAAGGGAAAGATGTAACTCTGTGAGATGAATTAACAGAACACAGAGCAGTTTCTCAGAAAGCTTCTTTCCAGTTTTGAACGGAAGATATTTCCTTTTACACCATAGGCCTCTATAGACCTCCAAATATCCCTTTGCCAATTCCACAAGAACAGCCTTAGCGAAAGGCTTCTTGAAGGGAAAGATGTAACTCTGTGAGATGAATTAACAGAACACAGAGCAGTTTCTCAGAAAGCTTCTTTCCAGTTTTGAACGGAAGATATTTCCTTTTTCACCATTGCCCTCTATGGGCTTCCAAATATCCCTTTGCCAATTCCACAAGAACAGCCTTACCGAAAGGCTTCTTGAAGGGAAAGATGTAACTCTGTGAGATGAATTAACAGAACACGGAGCAGTTTCTCAGAAAGCTTGTTTTCAGTTTTGAACGGAAGGTATTTCCTTTTTCACCATAGCCCTCTATGGGCTGCCAAATATCCCTTTGCCAATTCCACAAGAACAGCCTTAGCGAAAGGCTTCTTGAAGGGAAAGATGTAACTCTGTGAGATGAATTAACAGAACACAGAGCAGTTTCTCAGAGAGCTTCTTTCCAATTTTGAACGGAAGATATTTCCTTTTTCACCATAGCACTCTATGGGATTCCAAATATCCCTTTGCCAATTCCACAAGAACAGCCTTTGCGAAAGGATTCTTGAAGGGAAACATGTAACACTGTGAGATGAATTAACAGAACACAGAGCAGTTTCTCAGAAAGCTTCTTTCCAGCCTTGAACGGAAGATATTTCCTTTTTCACCATAGGCCTCTATGGGCTTCCAAATATCCCTTTGCCAATTCCACAAGAACAGCCTTAGCAAAAGGCTTCTAGAAGGGAAAGATGTAACACTGTGAGATGAATTAACAGAACAAAGAGCAGTTTCTCAGAAAGCTTCTTTCCAGTTTTGAACGGAAGATATTTCCTTTTTCACCATAGCCCTCTATGGGCTTCCAAATATCCCTTCTGCCAATTCCACAAGAACAGCCTTAGCGAAAGTCTTCTTGAAGGGAAAGATGTAACTCTGTGAGATGAATTAACAGAACATAGAACAGTTTCTCAGAAAGCTTCTTTCCAGTGTTGAACGGAAGATATTTCCTTTTTCACCATAGCCCTCTATGCGCTTCCAAATATCCCTTTGCCAATTCCACAAGAACAGCCTTAGCGAAAGGCTTCTTGAAGGGAAAGATGTAACTCTGTGAGATGAATTAGCAGAACACAGAGAGGTTTCTCAGAAAGCTTCTTTCCAGTTTTGAACGGCAGATATTTCCTTTTTCACCATAGCCCTCTATGGGCTTCCAAATATCCCTTTGCCAATTCCACAAGAACAGCCTTAGCGAAAGGCTTCTTGAAGGGAAAGATGTAACTCTGTGAGATGAATTAACAGAACACAGAGCAGTTTCTCAGAAAGCTTCTTTCCAGTTTTGAACGGAACATATTTCCTTTTTCACCATAGCCCTCTATGGGCTTCCAAATATCCCTTTGCCAATTCCACAAGAACAGCCTTAGCGAAAGGCTTCTTGAAGGGAAAGATGTAACTCTGTGAGATGAATTAACAGAACACAGAGCAGTTTCTCAGAAAGCTTCTTTCCAGTGTTAAACGGAAGATATTTCCTTATTCACCATAGGCCTCTATGGGCTTCCAAATATCCCTTTGCTAATTCCACAAGAACAGCCTTAGCGAAAGGCTTCTTGAAGGGAAAGATGTAACTCTGTGAGATGAATTAACAGAACACAGAGCAGTTTCTCAGAAAGCTTCTTTCCAGTTTTGAACGGAAGATATTTCATTTTTCACCCTAGCACTCTGTGGGATTCCAAATATCCCTTTGCCAATTCCACAAGAACAGCCTTAGCGAAAGGCTTCTTGAAGGGAAAGATGTAACTCTGTGAGATGAATTAACAGAACACAGAGCAGTTTCTCAGAAAGCCTCTTTCCAGTGTTGAACGGAAGATATTTCCTTTTTCACCATAGCCCTCTATGGGCTTCCAAATATCCCTTTGCCAATTCCACAAGAACAGCCTTAGCGAAAGGCTTCTTGAAGGGAAAGATGTAACTCTGTGAGATGAATTAACAGAACACAGAGCAGTTTCTCAGAAAGCTTCTTTCCAGTTTTGAACGGAAGATATTTCCTTTTTCACCATAGCCCTCTATGGGCTTCCAAATATCCCTTTGCCAATTCCACAAGAACAGCCTTAGCGAAAGGCTTCTTGAGGGAAACATGTAACTCTGTGAGATGAATTAACAGAACACAGAGCAGTTTCTCAGAAAGCTTCTTTCCAGTTTTGAACGGAAGATATTTCCTTTTTCACCATAGCCCTCTATGGGCTTCCAAATATCCCTTTGCCAATTCCACAAGAACAGCCTTAGCGAAAGGCTTCTTGAAGGGAAAGATGTAACTCTGTGAGATGAATTAACAGAACACAGAGCAGTTTCTCAGAAAGCTTCTTTCCAGTTTTGAACGGAAGATATTTCCTTTTTCACCATAGCCCTCTATGGGCTTCCAAATATCCCTTTGCCAATTCCACAAGAACAGCCTTAGCGAAAGGCTTCTTGAAGGGAAAGATGTAACTCTGTGAGATGAATTAACAGAACACAGAGCAGTTTCTCAGAAAGCTTCTTTCCAGTTTTGAACGGAAGATATTTCCTTTTTCACCCTAGCCGTCTATGGGCTTCCAAATATCCCTTTGCCAATTCCACAAGAACAGCCTTAGCGAAAGGCTTCTTGAAGGGAAAGATGTAACTCTGTGAGATGAATTAACAGAACACAGAGCAGTTTCTCAGAAAGCTTCTTTCCAGTTTTGAACGGAAGATATTTCCTTTTTCACCATAGCCCTCTATGGGCTTCCAAATATCCCTTTGCCAATTCCACAAGAACAGCCTTAGCGAAAGGCTTCTTGAAGGGAAAGATGTAATTCTGTGAGATGAATTAACAGAACACGGAGCAGTTTCTCAGAAAGCTTCTTTCCAGTTTTGAACGGAAGATATTTTCTTTTTCACCATAGGCCTCTATGGGCTTCCAAATTTCCCTTTGCCAATTCCACAAGAACAGCCTTAGCGAAAGGCTTCTTGAAGGGAAAGATGTAACTCTGTGAGATGAATTAACAGAACACAGAGCAGTTTCTCAGAAAGCTTCTTTCCAGTTTTGAACGGAAGATATTTCCTTTTTCACCATAGCCCTCTATGGGCTTCCAAATATCCCTTTGCCAATTCCACAAGAACAGCCTTAGCGAAAGGCTTCTTGAAGGGAAAGATGTAACTCTGTGAGATGAATTAACAGAACACAGAGCAGTTTCTCAGAAAGCTTCTTTCCAGTTTTGAACGGAAGATATTTCCTTTTTTACCATAGCCCTCTATGGGCTTCCAAATATCCCTTTGCCAATTCCACAAGAACAGTCTTAGCGAAAGGCTTCTTGAAGGGAAAGATGTAACTCTGTGAGATGAATTAACAGAACACAGAGCAGTTTCTCAGAAAGCTTCTTTCCAGTTTTGAACGGAAGATATTTCCATTTCACCATAGCCCTCTATGGGCTTCCAAATATCCCTTTGCCAATTGCACAAGAACAGCCTTAGCGAAAAGCTTCTTGAAGGGAAAGATGTAACTCTGTGAGATGAATTCACAGAACACAGAGCAGTTTCTCAGAAAGCTTCTTTCCAGTTTTGAACGGAAGATATTTCCTTTTTCACCATAGCCCTCTATGGGCTTCCAAATATCCCTTTGCCAATTCCACAAGAACAGCCTTAGCGAAAGGCTTCTTGAAGGGAAAGATGTAACTCTGTGAGATGAATTAACAGAACACAGAGCAGTTTCTCAGAAAGCTTCTTTCCAGTTTTGAACGGAAGATATTTCCTTTTACACCATAGGCCTCTATAGACCTCCAAATATCCCTTTGCCAATTCCACAAGAACAGCCTTAGCGAAAGGCTTCTTGAAGGGAAAGATGTAACTCTGTGAGATGAATTAACAGAACACAGAGCAGTTTCTCAGAAAGCTTCTTTCCAGTTTTGAACGGAAGATATTTCCTTTTTCACCATTGCCCTCTATGGGCTTCCAAATATCCCTTTGCCAATTCCACAAGAACAGCCTTACCGAAAGGCTTCTTGAAGGGAAAGATGTAACTCTGTGAGATGAATTAACAGAACACGGAGCAGTTTCTCAGAAAGCTTGTTTTCAGTTTTGAACGGAAGGTATTTCCTTTTTCACCATAGCCCTCTATGGGCTGCCAAATATCCCTTTGCCAATTCCACAAGAACAGCCTTAGCGAAAGGCTTCTTGAAGGGAAAGATGTAACTCTGTGAGATGAATTAACAGAACACAGAGCAGTTTCTCAGAGAGCTTCTTTCCAATTTTGAACGGAAGATATTTCCTTTTTCACCATAGCACTCTATGGGATTCCAAATATCCCTTTGCCAATTCCACAAGAACAGCCTTTGCGAAAGGATTCTTGAAGGGAAACATGTAACACTGTGAGATGAATTAACAGAACACAGAGCAGTTTCTCAGAAAGCTTCTTTCCAGCCTTGAACGGAAGATATTTCCTTTTTCACCATAGGCCTCTATGGGCTTCCAAATATCCCTTTGCCAATTCCACAAGAACAGCCTTAGCAAAAGGCTTCTAGAAGGGAAAGATGTAACACTGTGAGATGAATTAACAGAACAAAGAGCAGTTTCTCAGAAAGCTTCTTTCCAGTTTTGAACGGAAGATATTTCCTTTTTCACCATAGCCCTCTATGGGCTTCCAAATATCCCTTCTGCCAATTCCACAAGAAAAGCCTTAGCGAAAGTCTTCTTGAAGGGAAAGATGTAACTCTGTGAGATGAATTAACAGAACATAGAACAGTTTCTCAGAAAGCTTCTTTCCAGTGTTGAACGGAAGATATTTCCTTTTTCACCATAGCCCTCTATGCGCTTCCAAATATCCCTTTGCCAATTCCACAAGAACAGCCTTAGCAAAAGGCTTCTTGAAGGGAAAGATGTAACTCTGTGAGATGAATTAGCAGAACACAGAGAGGTTTCTCAGAAAGCTTCTTTCCAGTTTTGAACGGCAGATATTTCCTTTTTCACCATAGCCCTCTATGGGCTTCCAAATATCCCTTTGCCAATTCCACAAGAACAGCCTTAGCGAAAGGCTTCTTGAAGGGAAAGATGTAACTCTGTGAGATGAATTAACAGAACACAGAGCAGTTTCTCAGAAAGCTTCTTTCCAGTTTTGAACGGAACATATTTCCTTTTTCACCATAGCCCTCTATGGGCTTCCAAATATCCCTTTGCCAATTCCACAAGAACAGCCTTAGCGAAAGGCTTCTTGAAGGGAAAGATGTAACTCTGTGAGATGAATTAACAGAACACAGAGCAGTTTCTCAGAAAGCTTCTTTCCAGTTTTGAACGGAAGATATTTCCTTTTTCACCCTAGCCGTCTATGGGCTTCCAAATATCCCTTTGCCAATTCCACAAGAACAGCCTTAGCGAAAGGCTTCTTGAAGGGAAAGATGTAACTCTGTGAGATGAATTAACAGAACACAGAGCAGTTTCTCAGAAAGCTTCTTTCCAGTTTTGAACGGAAGATATTTCCTTTTTCACCATAGCCCTCTATGGGCTTCCAAATATCCCTTTGCCAATTCCACAAGAACAGCCTTAGCGAAAGGCTTCTTGAAGGGAAAGATGTAATTCTGTGAGATGAATTAACAGAACACGGAGCAGTTTCTCAGAAAGCTTCTTTCCAGTTTTGAACGGAAGATATTTTCTTTTTCACCATAGGCCTCTATGGGCTTCCAAATTTCCCTTTGCCAATTCCACAAGAACAGCCTTAGCGAAAGGCTTCTTGAAGGGAAAGATGTAACTCTGTGAGATGAATTAACAGAACACAGAGCAGTTTCTCAGAAAGCTTCTTTCCAGTTTTGAACGGAAGATATTTCCTTTTTCACCATAGCCCTCTATGGGCTTCCAAATATCCCTTTGCCAATTCCACAAGAACAGCCTTAGCGAAAGGCTTCTTGAAGGGAAAGATGTAACTCTGTGAGATGAATTAACAGAACACAGAGCAGTTTCTCAGAAAGCTTCTTTCCAGTTTTGAACGGAAGATATTTCCTTTTTTACCATAGCCCTCTATGGGCTTCCAAATATCCCTTTGCCAATTCCACAAGAACAGTCTTAGCGAAAGGCTTCTTGAAGGGAAAGATGTAACTCTGTGAGATGAATTAACAGAACACAGAGCAGTTTCTCAGAAAGCTTCTTTCCAGTTTTGAACGGAAGATATTTCCATTTCACCATAGCCCTCTATGGGCTTCCAAATATCCCTTTGCCAATTGCACAAGAACAGCCTTAGCGAAAAGCTTCTTGAAGGGAAAGATGTAACTCTGTGAGATGAATTCACAGAACACAGAGCAGTTTCTCAGAAAGCTTCTTTCCAGTTTTGAACGGAAGATATTTCCTTTTTCACCATAGCCCTCTATGGGCTTCCAAATATCCCTTTGCCAATTCCACAAGAACAGCCTTACCGAAAGGCTTCTTGAAGGGAAAGATGTAACTCTGTGAGATGAATTAACAGAACACGGAGCAGTTTCTCAGAAAGCTTGTTTTCAGTTTTGAACGGAAGGTATTTCCTTTTTCACCATAGCCCTCTATGGGCTGCCAAATATCCCTTTGCCAATTCCACAAGAACAGCCTTAGCGAAAGGCTTCTTGAAGGGAAAGATGTAACTCTGTGAGATGAATTAACAGAACACAGAGCAGTTTCTCAGAGAGCTTCTTTCCAATTTTGAACGGAAGATATTTCCTTTTTCACCATAGCACTCTATGGGATTCCAAATATCCCTTTGCCAATTCCACAAGAACAGCCTTTGCGAAAGGATTCTTGAAGGGAAACATGTAACACTGTGAGATGAATTAACAGAACACAGAGCAGTTTCTCAGAAAGCTTCTTTCCAGCCTTGAACGGAAGATATTTCCTTTTTCACCATAGGCCTCTATGGGCTTCCAAATATCCCTTTGCCAATTCCACAAGAACAGCCTTAGCAAAAGGCTTCTAGAAGGGAAAGATGTAACACTGTGAGATGAATTAACAGAACAAAGAGCAGTTTCTCAGAAAGCTTCTTTCCAGTTTTGAACGGAAGATATTTCCTTTTTCACCATAGCCCTCTATGGGCTTCCAAATATCCCTTCTGCCAATTCCACAAGAACAGCCTTAGCGAAAGTCTTCTTGAAGGGAAAGATGTAACTCTGTGAGATGAATTAACAGAACATAGAACAGTTTCTCAGAAAGCTTCTTTCCAGTGTTTAACGGAAGATATTTCCTTTTTCACCATAGCCCTCTATGCGCTTCCAAATATCCCTTTGCCAATTCCACAAGAACAGCCTTAGCGAAAGGCTTCTTGAAGGGAAAGATGTAACTCTGTGAGATGAATTAGCAGAACACAGAGAGGTTTCTCAGAAAGCTTCTTTCCAGTTTTGAACGGCAGATATTTCCTTTTTCACCATAGCCCTCTATGGGCTTCCAAATATCCCTTTGCCAATTCCACAAGAACAGCCTTAGCGAAAGGCTTCTTGAAGGGAAAGATGTAACTCTGTGAGATGAATTAACAGAACACAGAGCAGTTTCTCAGAAAGCTTCTTTCCAGTTTTGAACGGAACATATTTCCTTTTTCACCATAGCCCTCTATGGGCTTCCAAATATCCCTTTGCCAATTCCACAAGAACAGCCTTAGCGAAAGGCTTCTTGAAGGGAAAGATGTAACTCTGTGAGATGAATTAACAGAACACAGAGCAGTTTCTCAGAAAGCTTCTTTCCAGTTTTGAACGGAAGATATTTCCATTTCACCATAGGCCTCTATGGGCTTCCAAATATCCCTTTGCCAATTGCACAAGAACAGCCTTAGCGAAAAGCTTCTTGAAGGGAAAGATGTAACTCTGTGAGATGAATTCACAGAACACAGAGCAGTTTCTCAGAAAGCTTCTTTCCAGTTTTGAACGGAAGATATTTCCTTTTTCACCATAGCCCTCTATGGGCTTCCAAATATCCCTTTGCCAATTCCACAAGAACAGCCTTAGCGAAAGGCTTCTTGAAGGGAAAGATGTAACTCTGTGAGATGAATTAACAGAACACAGAGCAGTTTCTCAGAAAGCTTCTTTCCAGTTTTGAACGGAAGATATTTCCTTTTACACCATAGGCCTCTATAGACCTCCAAATATCCCTTTGCCAATTCCACAAGAACAGCCTTAGCGAAAGGCTTCTTGAAGGGAAAGATGTAACTCTGTGAGATGAATTAACAGAACACAGAGCAGTTTCTCAGAAAGCTTCTTTCCAGTTTTGAACGGAAGATATTTCCTTTTTCACCCTAGCCGTCTATGGGCTTCCAAATATCCCTTTGCCAATTCCACAAGAACAGCCTTACCGAAAGGCTTCTTGAAGGGAAAGATGTAACTCTGTGAGATGAATTAACAGAACACGGAGCAGTTTCTCAGAAAGCTTGTTTTCAGTTTTGAACGGAAGGTATTTCCTTTTTCACCATAGCCCTCTATGGGCTGCCAAATATCCCTTTGCCAATTCCACAAGAACAGCCTTAGCGAAAGGCATCTTGAAGGGAAAGATGTAACTCTGTGAGATGAATTAACAGAACACAGAGCAGTTTCTCAGAGAGCTTCTTTCCAATTTTGAACGGAAGATATTTCCTTTTTCACCATAGCACTCTATGGGATTCCAAATATCCCTTTGCCAATTCCACAAGAACAGCCTTTGCGAAAGGATTCTTGAAGGGAAACATGTAACACTGTGAGATGAATTAACAGAACACAGAGCAGTTTCTCAGAAAGCTTCTTTCCAGCCTTGAACGGAAGATATTTCCTTTTTCACCATAGGCCTCTATGGGCTTCCAAATATCCCTTTGCCAATTCCACAAGAACAGCCTTAGCAAAAGGCTTCTAGAAGGGAAAGATGTAACACTGTGAGATGAATTAACAGAACAAAGAGCAGTTTCTCAGAAAGCTTCTTTCCAGTTTTGAACGGAAGATATTTCCTTTTTCACCATAGCCCTCTATGGGCTTCCAAATATCCCTTCTGCCAATTCCACAAGAACAGCCTTAGCGAAAGTCTTCTTGAAGGGAAAGATGTAACTCTGTGAGATGAATTAACAGAACATAGAACAGTTTCTCAGAAAGCTTCTTTCCAGTGTTGAACGGAAGATATTTCCTTTTTCACCATAGCCCTCTATGCGCTTCCAAATATCCCTTTGCCAATTCCACAAGAACAGCCTTAGGGAAAGGCTTCTTGAAGGGAAAGATGTAACTCTGTGAGATGAATTAGCAGAACACAGAGAGGTTTCTCAGAAAGCTTCTTTCCAGTTTTGAACGGCAGATATTTCCTTTTTCACCATAGCCCTCTATGGGCTTCCAAATATCCCTTTGCCAATTCCACAAGAACAGCCTTAGCGAAAGGCTTCTTGAAGGGAAAGATGTAACTCTGTGAGATGAATTAACAGAACACAGAGCAGTTTCTCAGAAAGCTTCTTTCCTGTTTTGAACGGAAGATATTTCCTTTTTCACCATTGCCCTCTATGGGCTTCCAAATATCCCTTTGCCAATTCCACAAGAACAGCCTTACCGAAAGGCTTCTTGAAGGGAAAGATGTAACTCTGTGAGATGAATTAACAGAACACGGAGCAGTTTCTCAGAAAGCTTGTTTTCAGTTTTGAACGGAAGGTATTTCCTTTTTCACCATAGCCCTCTATGGGCTGCCAAATATCCCTTTGCCAATTCCACAAGAACAGCCTTAGCGAAAGGCTTCTTGAAGGGAAAGATGTAACTCTGTGAGATGAATTAACAGAACACAGAGCAGTTTCTCAGAGAGCTTCTTTCCAATTTTGAACGGAAGATATTTCCTTTTTCACCATAGCACTCTATGGGATTCCAAATATCCCTTTGCCAATTCCACAAGAACAGCCTTTGCGAAAGGATTCTTGAAGGGAAACATGTAACACTGTGAGATGAATTAACAGAACACAGAGCAGTTTCTCAGAAAGCTTCTTTCCAGCCTTGAACGGAAGATATTTCCTTTTTCACCATAGGCCTCTATGGGCTTCCAAATATCCCTTTGCCAATTCCACAAGAACAGCCTTAGCAAAAGGCTTCTAGAAGGGAAAGATGTAACACTGTGAGATGAATTAACAGAACAAAGAGCAGTTTCTCAGAAAGCTTCTTTCCAGTTTTGAACGGAAGATATTTCCTTTTTCACCATAGCCCTCTATGGGCTTCCAAATATCCCTTCTGCCAATTCCACAAGAACAGCCTTAGCGAAAGTCTTCTTGAAGGGAAAGATGTAACTCTGTGAGATGAATTAACAGAACATAGAACAGTTTCTCAGAAAGCTTCTTTCCAGTGTTGAACGGAAGATATTTCCTTTTTCACCATAGCCCTCTATGCGCTTCCAAATATCCCTTTGCCAATTCCACAAGAACAGCCTTAGCGAAAGGCTTCTTGAAGGGAAAGATGTAACTCTGTGAGATGAATTAGCAGAACACAGAGAGGTTTCTCAGAAAGCTTCTTTCCAGTTTTGAACGGCAGATATTTCCTTTTTCACCATAGCCCTCTATGGGCTTCCAAATATCCCTTTGCCAATTCCACAAGAACAGCCTTAGCGAAAGGCTTCTTGAAGGGAAAGATGTAACTCTGTGAGATGAATTAACAGAACACAGAGCAGTTTCTCAGAAAGCTTCTTTCCAGTTTTGAACGGAACATATTTCCTTTTTCACCATAGCCCTCTATGGGCTTCCAAATATCCCTTTGCCAATTCCACAAGAACAGCCTTAGCGAAAGGCTTCTTGAAGGGAAAGATGTAACTCTGTGAGATGAATTAACAGAACACAGAGCAGTTTCTCAGAAAGCTTCTTTCCAGTGATAAACGGAAGATATTTCCTTATTCACCATAGGCCTCTATGGGCTTCCAAATATCCCTTTGCTAATTCCACAAGAACAGCCTTAGCGAAAGGCTTCTTGAAGGGAAAGATGTAACTCTGTGAGATGAATTAACAGAACACAGAGCAGTTTCTCAGAAAGCTTCTTTCCAGTTTTGAACGGAAGATATTTCCTTTTTCACCATAGCACTCTGTGGGATTCCAAATATCCCTTTGCCAATTCCACAAGAACAGCCTTAGCGAAAGGCTTCTTGAAGGGAAAGATGTAACTCTGTGAGATGAATTAACAGAACACAGAGCAGTTTCTCAGAAAGCTTCTTTCCAGTGTTGAACGGAAGATATTTCCTTTTTCACCATAGCCCTCTATGGGCTTCCAAATATCCCTTTGCCAATTCCACAAGAACAGCCTTAGCGAAAGGCTTCTTGAAGGGAAAGATGTAACTCTGTGAGATGAATTAACAGAACACAGAGCAGTTTCTCAGAAAGCTTCTTTCCAGTTTTGAACGGAAGATATTTCCTTTTTCACCATAGCCCTCTATGGGCTTCCAAATATCCCTTTGCCAATTCCACAAGAACAGCCTTAGCGAAAGGCTTCTTGAAGGGAAAGATGTAACTCTGTGAGATGAATTAACAGAACACAGAGCAGTTTCTCAGAAAGCTTCTTTCCAGTTTTGAACGGAAGATATTTCCTTTTTCACCATAGCCGTCTATGGGCTTCCAAATATCCCTTTGCCAATTCCACAAGAACAGCCTTAGCGAAAGGCTTCTTGAAGGGAAAGATGTAACTCTGTGAGATGAATTAACAGAACACAGAGCAGTTTCTCAGAAAGCTTCTTTCCAGTTTTGAACGGAAGATATTTCCTTTTTCACCATAGCCCTCTATGGGCTTCCAAATATCCCTTTGCCAATTCCACAAGAACAGCCTTAGCGAAAGGCTTCTTGAAGGGAAAGATGTAATTCTGTGAGATGAATTAACAGAACACGGAGCAGTTTGTCAGAAAGCTTGTTTCCAGTTTGGAACGGAAGATATTTTCTTTTTCACCATAGGCCTCTATGGGCTTCCAAATTTCCCTTTGCCAATTCCACAAGAACAGCCTTAGCGAAAGGCTTCTTGAAGGGAAAGATGTAACTCTGTGAGATGAATTAACAGAACACAGAGCAGTTTCTCAGAAAGCTTCTTTCCAGTTTTGAACGGAAGATATTTCCTTTTTCACCATAGCCCTCTATGGGCTTCCAAATATCCCTTTGCCAATTCCACAAGAAGAGCCTTAGCGAAAGGCTTCTTGAGGGAAACATGTAACTCTGTGAGATGAATTAACAGAACACAGAGCAGTTTCTCAGAAAGCTTCTTTCCAGTTTTGAACGGAAGATATTTCCTTTTTCACCATAGCCCTCTATGGGCTTCCAAATATCCCTTTGCCAATTCCACAAGAACAGCCTTAGCGAAAGGCTTCTTGAAGGGAAAGATGTAACTCTGTGAGATGAATTAACAGAACACAGAGCAGTTTCTCAGAAAGCTTCTTTCCAGTTTTGAACGGAAGATATTTCCTTTTTCACCATAGCCCTCTATGGGCTTCCAAATATCCCTTTGCCAATTCCACAAGAACAGCCTTAGCGAAAGGCTTCTTGAAGGGAAAGATGTAACTCTGTGAGATGAATTAACAGAACACAGAGCAGTTTCTCAGAAAGCTTCTTTCCAGTTTTGAACGGAAGATATTTCCTTTTTCACCATAGCCCTCTATGGGATTCCAAATATCCCTTTGCCAATTCCACAAGAACAGCCTTAGCGAAAGGCTTCTTGAAGGGAAAGATGTACCTCTGTGAGATGAATTAACAGAACACAGAGCAGTTTCTCAGAAAGCTTCTTTCCAGTTTTGAACGGAAGATATTTCCTTTTTCACCATAGCCCTCTATGGGCTTCCAAATATCCCTTTGCCAATTCCACAAGAACAGCCTTAGCGAAAGGCTTCTTGAAGGGAAGGATGTAACTCTGTGAGATGAATTAACAGAACACAGAGCAATTTCTCAGAAACCTTCTTTCCAGTTTTGAACGGAAGATATTTCCTTTTTCACCATAGACCTCTATGGGCTTCCAAATATCCCTTTGCCAAATCCACAAGAACAGCCTTAGCGAAAGGCTTCTTAAAGGGAAAGATGTAACTCTGTGACATGAATTAACAGAACAAAGAGCAGTTTCTCAGAAAGCTTCTTTCCAGTATTAAACGGAAGATATTTCCTTTTTCACCCTAGCCCTCTATGGGCTTCCAAATATCCCTTTGCCAATTCCACAAGAAGAGCCTTAGCGAAAGGCTTCTAGAAGGGAAAGATGTAACTCTGTGAGATGAATTAACAGAACACAGAGCAGTTTCTCAGAAAGCTTGTTTCCAGTTTTGAACGGAAGATATTTCCTTTTTCACCCTAGCCCTCTATGGGCTTCCAAATATCCCTTTGCCAATTCCACAAGAACAGCCTTAGCGAAAGGCTTCTAGAAGGGAAAGATGTAACTCTGTGAGATGAATTAACAGAACACAGAGCAGTTTCTCAGAAAGCTTCTTTCCAGTTTTGAACGGAAGATATTTCCTTTTTCACCATAGCCCTCTATGGGCTTCCAAATATCCCTTTGCCAATTCCACAAGAACAGCCTTAGCGAAAGGCTTCTAGAAGGGAAAGATGTAACTCTGTGAGATGAATTAACAGAACACAGAGCAGTTTCTCAGAAAGCTTCTTTCCAGTTTTGAACGGAAGATATTTCCTTTTTCACCATAGCCCTCTATGGGCTTCCAAATATCCCTTTGCCAATTCCACAAGAACAGCCATAGCGAAAGGCTTCTAGAAGGGAAAGATGTAACTCTGTGAGATGAATTCACAGAACACAGAGCAGTTTCTCAGAAAGCTTCTTTCCAGTTTTGAACGGAAGATATTTCCTTTTTCACCATAGCCCTCTATGGGCTTCCAAATATCCCTTTGCCAATTCCACAAGAACAGCCTTAGCGAAAGGCTTCTTGAAGGGAAAGATGTAACTCTGTGAGATGAATTAACAGAACCTAGAACAGTTTCTCACAAAGCTTCTTTCCAGTTTTGAACGGAAGATATTTCCTTTTTCACCATAGCCCTCTATGCACTTCCAAATATCCCTTTGCCAATTCCACAAGAACAGCCTTAGAGAAAGGCTTCTTGAAGGGAAAGATGTAACTCTGTGAGATGAATTAACAGAACACAGAGCAGTTTCTCAGAAAGCTTCTTTCCAGTTTTGAACGGAAGATATTTCCTTTTTCACCATAGCCCTCTATGGGCTTCCAAATATCCCTTTGCCAATTCCAGAAGAACAGCCTTAGCGAAAGGCTTCTTGAAGGGAAAGATGTAACTCTGTGAGATGAATTAACAGAACATAGAACAGTTTCTCACAAAGATTCTTTCCAGTTTTGAACGGAAGATATTTCCTTTTTCACCATAGCCCTCTATGCACTTCCAAATATCCCTTTGCCAATTCCACAACAAAAGCCTTAGCGAAATTCTTCTTGAAGGGAAAGATGTAACTCTGTGAGATGAATTAACAGAACACAGAGCAGTTTCTCAGAAAGCTTCTTTCCAGTTTTGAACGGAAGATATTTCCTTTTTCACCATAGCCCTCTATGGGCTTCCAAATATCCCTTTGCCAATTCCACAAGAACAGCCTTAGCGAAAGACTTCTTGAAGGGAAGGATGTAACTCTGTGAGATGAATTAACAGAACACAGAGCAGTTTCTCAGAAAGCTTCTTTCCAGTTTTGAACGGAAGATATTTCCTTTTCCACCATAGACCTCTATGGGCTTCCAAATATCCCTTTGCCAAATCCACAAGAACAGCCTTAGCGAAAGGCTTCTTAAAGGGAAAGATGTAACTCTGTGAGATGAATTAACAGAACACAGAGCAGTTTCTCAGAAAGCTTCTTTCCAGTATTAAACGGAAGATATTTCCTTTTTCACCCTAGCCCTCTATGGGCTTCCAAATATCCCTTTGCCAATTCCACAAGAACAGCCTTAGCGAAAGGCTTCTAGAAGGGAAAGATGTAACTCTGTGAGATGAATTAACAGAACACAGAGCAGTTTCTCAGAAAGCTTCTATCCAGTTTTGAACGGAAGATATTTCCTTTTTCAACATAGCCCTCTATGGGCTTCCAAATATCCCTTTGCCAATTCCACAAGAACAGCCTTAGCGAAAGGCTTCTAGAAGGGAAAGATGTAACTCTGTGAGATGAATTAACAGAACACAGAGCAGTTTCTCAGAAAGCTTCTTTCCAGTTTTGAACGGAAGATATTTCCTTTTTCACCATAGCCCTCTATGGGCTTCCAAATATCCCTTTGCCAATTCCACAAGAACAGCCATAGCGAAAGGCTTCTAGAAGGGAAAGATGTAACTCTGTGAGATGAATTAACAGAACACAGAGCAGTTTCTCAGAAAGCTTCTTTCCAGTTTTGAACGGAAGATATTTCCTTTTTCACCATAGCCCTCTATGGGCTTCCAAATATCCCTTTGCCAATTCCACAAGAACAGCCTTAGCGAAAGGCTTCTAGAAGGGAAAGATGTAACTCTGTGAGATGAATTAACAGAACATAGAACAGTTTCTCACAAAGCTTCTTTCCAGTTTTGAACGGAAGATATTTCCTTTTTCACCATAGCCCTCTATGCACTTCCAAATATCCCTTTGCCAATTCCACAAGAACAGCCTTAGCGAAAGGCTTCCAGAAGGGAAAGATGTAACTCTGTGAGATGAATTAACAGAACACAGAGAGGATTCTCAGAAGCTTCTTTACAGTTTTGAACGGAAGATATTTCCTTTTTCACCATAGCCCTCAATGGGATTCCAAATATCCCTTTGCCAATTCCACAAGAACAGCCTTAGCGAAAGGCTTCTTGAAGGGAAAGATGTAACTCTGTGAGATGAATTAACAGAACAGAGAGCAGTTTCTCAGAAAGCTTCTTTCCAGTTTTGAACGGAAGATATTTCCTTTTTCACCATAGCCCTCTATGGGCTTCCAAATATCCCTTTGCCAATTCCACAAGAACAGCCATAGCGAAAGGCTTCTAGAAGGGAAAGATGTAACTCTGTGAGATGAATTAACAGAACACAGAGCAGTTTCTCAGAAAGCTTCTTTCCAGTTTTGAACGGAAGATATTTCCTTTTTCACCATAGCCCTCTATGGGCTTCCAAATATCCCTTTGCCAATTCCACAAGAACAGCCTTAGCGAAAGGCTTCTAGAAGGGAAAGATGTAACTCTGTGAGATGAATTAACAGAACATAGAACAGTTTCTCACAAAGCTTCTTTCCAGTTTTGAACGGAAGATATTTCCTTTTTCACCATAGCCCTCTATGCACTTCCAAATATCCCTTTGCCAATTCCACAAGAACAGCCTTAGCGAAAGGCTTCTAGAAGGGAAAGATGTAACTCTGTGAGATGAATTAACAGAACACAGAGAGGATTCTCAGAAGCTTCTTTACAGTTTTGAACGGAAGATATTTCCTTTTTCACCATAGCCCTCAATGGGCTTCCAAATATCCCTTTGCCAATTCCACAAGAACAGCCTTAGCGAAAGGCTTCTTGAAGGGAAAGATGTAACTCTGTGAGATGAATTAACAGAACAGAGAGCAGTTTCTCAGAAAGCTTCTTTCCAGTTTTGAACGGAAGATATTTCCTTTTTCACCATAGCCCTCTATGGGCTTCCAAATATCCCTTTGCCAATTCCACAAGAACAGCCTTAGCGAAAGGCCTCTTGAAGGGAAAGATGTAACTCTGTGAGATGAATTAACAGAACACAGAGCAGTTTCTCAGAAAGCTTCTTTCCAGTTTTGAACGGAAGATATTTCCTTTTTCACCATAGCCCTCTATGGGCTTCCAAATATCCCTTTGCCAATTCCACAAGAACAGCCTTAGCGAAAGGCTTCTTGAAGGGAAAGATGTAATTCTGTGAGATGAATTAACAGAATACGGAGCAGTTTCTCAGAAAGCTTGTTTCCAGTTTGGAACGTAAGATATTTTCTTTTTCACCATAGGCCTCTATAGGCTTCCAAATTTCCCTTTGCCAATTCCACAAGAACAGCCTTAGCGAAAGGCTTCTTGAAGGGAAAGATGTAACTCTGTGAGATGAATTAACAGAACACATAGCAGTTTCTCAGAAAGCTTCTTTCCAGTTTTGAACGGAAGATATTTCCTTTTTCACTGTAGCCCTCTATGGGCTTCCAAATATCCCTTTGCCAATTCCACAAGAACAGCCTTAGCGAAAGGCTTCTTGAAGGGAAAGATGTAACTCTGTGAGATGAATTAACAGAACACAGAGCAGTTTCTCAGAAAGCTTCTTTCCAGTTTTGAACGGAAGATATTTCCTTTTTCACCATAGCCCTCTATGGGCTTCCAAATATCCCTTTGCCAATTCCACAAGAACAGCCTTAGCGAAAGGCTTCTTGAGGGAAACATGTAACTCTGTGAGATGAATTAACAGAACACAGAGCAGTTTCTCAGAAAGCTTCTTTCCAGTTTTGAACGGAAGATATTTCCTTTTTCACCATAGCCCTCTATGGGCTTCCAAATATCCCTTTGCCAATTCCACAACAACAGCCTTAGCGAAAGGCTTCTTGAAGGGAAAGATGTAACTCTGTGAGATGAATTAACAGAACACAGAGCAGTTTCTCAGAAAGCTTCTTTCCAGTTTTGAACGGAAGATATTTCCTTTTTCACCATAGCCCTCTATGGGCTTCCAAATATCCCTTTGCCAATTCCACAAGAACAGCCTTAGCGAAAGGCTTCTTGAAGGGAAAGATGTAACTCTGTGAGATGAATTAACGGAACACAGAGCAGTTTCTCAGAAAGCTTCTTTCCAGTTTTGAACGGAAGATATTTCCTTTTTCACCATAGCCCTCTATGGGCTTCCAAATATCCCTTTGCCAATTCCACAAGAACAGCCTTAGCGAAAGGCTTCTTGAAGGGAAAGATGTAACTCTGTGAGATGAATTAACAGAACACAGAGCAGTTTCTCAGAAAGCTTCTTTCCAGTTTTGAACGGAAGATATTTCCTTTTTCACCATAGCCCTCTATGGGCTTCCAAATATCCCTTTGCCAATTCCACAAGAACAGCCTTAGCGAAAGGCTTCTTGAAGTTAAGGATGTAACTCTGTGAGATGAATTAACAGAACACAGAGCAGTTTCTCAGAAAGCTTCTTTCCAGTTTTGAACGGAAGATATTTCCTTTTTCACCATAGACCTCTATGGGCTTCCAAATATCCCTTTGCCAAATGCACAAGAACAGCCTTAGCGAAAGGCTTCTTAAAGGGAAAGATGTAACTCTGTGAGATGAATTAACAGAACACAGAGCAGTTTCTCAGAAAACTTCTTTCCAGTATTAAACGGAAGATATTTCCTTTTTCACCCTAGCCCTCTATGGGCTTCCAAATATCCCTTTCCCAATTCCACAAGAACAGCCTTAGCGAAAGGCTTCTAGAAGGGAAAGATGTAACTCTGTGAGATGAATTAACAGAACACAGAGCAGTTTCTCAGAAAGCTTCTTTCCAGTTTTGAACGGAAGATATTTCCTTTTTCACCATAGCCCTCTATGGGCTTCCAAATATCCCTTTGCCAATTCCACAAGAACAGCCTTAGCGAAAGGCTTCTAGAAGGGAAAGATGTAACTCTGTGAGATGAATTAACAGAACACAGAGCAGTTTCTCAGAAAGCTTCTTTCCAGTTTTGAACGGAAGATATTTCCTTTTTCACCATAGCCCTCTATGGGCTTCCAAATATCCCTTTGCCAATTCCACAAGAACAGCCATAGCGAAAGGCTTCTAGAAGGGAAAGATGTAACTCTGTGAGATGAATTCACAGAACACAGAGCAGTTTCTCAGAAAGCTTCTTTCCAGTTTTCAACGGAAGATATTTCCTTTTTCACCATAGCCCTCTATGGGCTTCCAAATATCCCTTTGCCAATTCCACAAGAACAGCCTTAGCGAAAGGCTTCTTGAAGGGAAAGATGTAACTCTGTGAGATGAATTAACAGAACATAGAACAGTTTCTCACAAAGCTTCTTTCCAGTTTTGAACGGAAGATATTTCCTTTTTCACCATAGCCCTCTATGCACTTCCAAATATCCCTTTGCCAATTCCACAGGAACAGCCTTAGCGAAAGGCTTCTTGAAGGGAAAGATGTAACTCTGTGAGATGAATTAACAGAACACAGAGAGGTTTCTCAGAAAGCTTCTTTACAGTTTTGAACGGAAGATATTTCCTTTTTCACCATAGCCCTCTATGGGCTTCCAAATATCCCTTTGCCAATTCCACAAGAACAGCCTTAGCGAAAGGCTTCTTGAAGGGAAAGATGTAACTCTGTGAGATGAATTAACAGAACATAGAGCAGTTTCTCAGAAAGCTTCTTTCCAGTTTTCAACGGAAGATATTTCCTGTTTCACCATAGCCCTCTATGGGCTTCCAAATATCCCTTTGCCAATTCCACAAGAACAGCCTTAGCGAAAGGCTTCTTGAAGGGAAAGATGTAACTCTGTGAGATGAATTAACAGAACACAGAGCAGTTTCTCAGAAAGCTTCTTTCCAGTTTTGAACGGAAGATATTTCCTTTTTCACCATAGCCCTCTATGGACTTCCAAATATCCCTTTGCCCATTCCTCAAGAACAGCCTTAGCGAAAGGCTTCTTGAAGGGAAAGACGTAACTCTGAGAGATGAATTAACAGAACACAGAGCAGTTTCTCAGAAAGCTTCTTTCCAATTTTGAACGGAAGGTATTTCCTTTTTCACCATAGCCCTCTATGGGCTTCCAAATATCCCTTTTCCAATTCCACAAGAACAGCCTTAGCGAAAGGCTTCTTGAAGGGAAGGATGTAACTCTGTGAGATGAATTAACAGAACACAGAGCAGTTTCTCAGAAAGCTTCTTTCCAGTTTTGAACGGAAGATATTTCGTTTTTCACCATAGCCCTCTATGGGCTTCCAAATATCCCTTTGCCAATTTCACAAGAACAGCCTTAGCGAAAGGCTTCTTGAAGGGAAAGATGTAACTCTCTGAGATGAATTAACAGAACATAGAGCAGTTTCTCAGAAAGCTTCTTTCCAGTTTTGAACGGAAGATATTTCCTTTTTCACCATAGCCCTCTATGGGCTTCCAAATATCCCTTTGCCAATTCCACAAGAACAGCCTTAGCGAAAGGCTTCTTGAAGGGAAAGATGTAACTCTGTGAGATGAATTAACAGAACACAGAGCAGATTCTCAGAAAGCTTCTTTTCAGTTTTGAACGGAAGATATTTCCTTTTTCACCATAGCCCTCTATGGGCTTCCAAATATCCCTTTGCCAATGTCACAAGAACAGCCTTAGCGAAAGGCTTCTTGAAGGGAAAGATGTAACTCTGTGTGATGAATTAACAGAACACAGAGCAGTTTCTCAGAAAGCTTCTTTCCAGTTTTGAACGGAAGATATTTCCTTTTTCACCATAACCCTCTATGGGCTTCCAAATATCCCTTTGCCAATAGCACAAGAATAGCCTTAGCGAAAGGCTTCTTGAAGGGAAAGATGTAACTCTGTCAGATGAATTCAGACAACACAGAGCAGTTTCTCAGAAAGCTTCTTTCCAGTTTTGAACGGAAGATATTTCCTTTTTCACCATAGCCCTCTATGGGCTTCCAAATATCCCTTTGCCAATTCCACAAGAACAGCCTTAGCGAAAGACTTCTTGAAGGGAAAGATGTAACTCTGTGTGATGAATTAACAGAACACAGAGCAGTTTCTCAGAAAGCTAGTTTCCAGTTTTCAACGGAAGATATTTCCTTTTTCACCATAGCCCTCTATGGGCTTCCAAGTATCCCTTTACCAATTCCACAAGAACAGCCTTAGGGCAAGGCTGATTGAAGGGAAAGATGTAACTCTGTGAGATGAATTAACAGAACACAGAGCAGTTTCTCAGAAAGCTTCTTTCCAGTTTTGAACGGAAGATATTTCCTTTTTCACCCTAGCCCTCTATGGGCTTCCAAATATCCCTTTTTCAGTTCCACAAGAACAACCTTAGCGAAAGGCTTCTTGAAGGGAAAGATGTAACTCTGTGAGATGAATTAACAGAACACAGAGCAGTTTCTCAGAAAGCTTCTTTCCAGTTTTGAACGGAAGATATTTCCTTTTTCACCCTAGCCCTCTATGGGCTTTGTCCCTTTGCCAATTCCACAAGAACAGCCTTAGCGAAAGGCTTCTTGAAGGGAAAGATGTAACTCTGTGAGATGAATTAACAGAACACAGAGCAGTTTCTCAGAAAGCTTCTTTCCAGTTTTGAACGGAAGATATTTCCTTTTTCACCATAGCCCTCTATGGGCTTCCAAATATCCCTTTGCCAATTCCACAAGAACAGCCTTAGCGAAAGACTTCTTGAAGGGAAAGATGTAACTCTGTCAGATGAATTAACAGAAAACAGAGCAGTTTCTCAGAAAGCTTCTTTCCAGTTTTGAACGGAAGATATTTTATTTTTCACCATAGCCCTCTAAGGGCTTCCAAATATCCCTTTGCCAATTGCACAAGAACAGCCTTAGCGAAAGGCTTCTTGAAGGGAAAGATGTAACTCTGTGAGATGAATTAACAGAACACAGAGCAGTTTCTCAGAAAGCTTCTTTCCAGTTTTGAACGGAAGATATTTCCTTTTTCACCGTAGCCCTCTATGGGCTTCCAAATATCCCTTTGCCAATTCCACAAGAACAGCCTTAGCGAAAGGCTTCTTGAAGGGAAAGATGTAACTCTGTGAGATGAATTAACAGAACACAGAGCAGTTTCTCAGAAAGCTTCTTTCCAGTTTTGAACGGAAGATATTTCCTTTTTCACCGTAGCCCTCTATGGGCTTCCAAATATCCCTTTTCCAATTCCACAAGAACAGCCTTAGCGAAAGGCTTCTTGAAGGGAAAGATGTAACTCTGTGAGATGAATTAACAGAACACAGAGCAGTTTCTCAGAAAGCTTCTTTCCAGTTTTGAACGGAAGATATTTCCTTTTTCACCGTAGCCCTCTATGGGCTTCCAAGTATCCCTTTACCAATTCCACAAGAACAGCCTTAGGGAAAGGCTTCTTGAAGGGAAAGATGTAACTCTGTGAGATGAATTAAGAGAACACAGAGCAGTTTCTCAGAAAGCTTCTTTCCAGTTTTGAACAGAAGATATTTCCTTTTTCACGATAGCCCTCTATGGGCTTCGTCCCTTTGCCAATTCCACAAGAACAGCCTTAGCGAAAGTCTTCTTGATGGGAAAGATGTAACTCTGTGAGATGAATTAACAGAACACAGAGCAGTTTCTCAGAAAGCTTCTTTCCAGTTTTGAACGGAAGATATTTCCTTTTTCACCATAGCCCTCTAAGGGCTTCCAAATATCCCTTTGCCAATTGCACAAG
Source organism: Chlorocebus sabaeus (assembly GCF_047675955.1). Classification (NCBI taxonomy): domain Eukaryota; kingdom Metazoa; phylum Chordata; class Mammalia; order Primates; family Cercopithecidae; genus Chlorocebus; species Chlorocebus sabaeus. The sequence goes on from NC_132921.1 coordinate 26,713,755, forward strand.
AACAGCCTTAGCGAAAGGCTTCTTGAAGGGAAAGATGTAACTCTGTGAGATGAATTAACAGAACACAGAGCAGTTTCTCAGAAAGTTTCTTTCCAGTTTTGAACGGAAGATATTTACTTTTTCACCATAGCCCTCTATGGGCTTCCAAATATCCCTTTGCCCATTATACAAGAACAGCCTTAGCGAACGGCTTCTTGAAGGCAAAGATGTAACTCTGTGAGATGAAATAACAGAACACAGAGCAGTTTCTCAGAAAGCTTCTTTCCAGTTTTGAACGGAAGATATTTCCTTTTTCACCGTAGCCCTCTATGGTCTTCCAAATATCCCTTTGCCAATCCCACAAAAACAGCCTTAGCGAAAGGTTTCTTTAAGGGAAAGATGTAACTCTGTGAGATGAATTAACAGAACACAGAGCAGTTTCTCAGAAATCTTCTTTCCAGTTTTGAACGGAAGATATTTCCTTTTTCACCGTAGCCCTCTATGGGCTTCCAAATATCCCTTTGTCAATTGCAAAAGAACAGCCTTAGCGAAAGGCTTTTTGAAGGGAAAGATGTAACTCTGTGAGATGAATGAACAGAATACAGAGCAGTTTCTCAGAAATCTTCTTTCCAGTTTTGAACAGAAGATATTTCCTTTTTCACGATAGCCCTCTATGGGCTTCGTCCCTTTGCCAATTCCACAAGAACAGCCTTAGCGAAAGTCTTCTTGATGGGAAAGATGTAACTCTGTGAGATGAATTAACAGAACACAGAGCAGTTTCTCAGAAAGCTTCTTTCCAGTTTTGAACGGAAGATATTTCCTTTTTCAAAATAGCCCTCTATGGGCTTCCAAATATCCCTTTGCCAATTCCACACGAACAGCCTTAGCGAAAGGCTTCTTAAAGGGAAAGATGTAACTCTGTGAGTTGAATTAACAGAACACAGAGCAGTTTCTCAGAAAGCTTGTTTCCAGTTTTCAACGGAAGATATTTCCTTTTTCACCATAGCCCTCTATGGGCTTCCAAATATCCCTTTGCCAATTCCACAAGAACAGCCTTAGTGAAAGGCTTCTTGAAGGGAAAGATGTAACTCTGTGAAATGAATTAACAGAACACAGAGCAGTTTCTCAGAAAGCTTCTTTCCAGTTTTGAACGGAAGATATTTCCTTTTTCACCATAGGCCTCTAAGGGCTTCCAAATATCCCTTTGTAATTCCACAAGAACAGCCTTAGCGAAAGGCTTCTTGAAGGAAAAGATGTAACTCTGTGAGATGAATTAACAGAACACAGAGCAGTTTCTCAGAAAGCTTCTTTCCAGTTTTGAACGGAAGATATTTCCTTTTTCACCATAGCCCTCTATGGGCTTCCAAATATCCCTTGGCCAATTCCACAAGAACAGCCTTAGCGAAAGGCTTCTTGAAGGGAAAGATGTAACTCTGTGAGATGAATTAACAGAACACAGAGCAGTTTCTCAGAAAGCTTCTCTCCAGTTTTGAACGGAAGATATTTCCTTTTTCACCATAGCACTCTATGGACTTCCAAATATCCCTTTGCCAATTCCACAAGAACAGCCTTAGCGAAAGGCTTCTTGAAGGGAAAGATGTAACTCTGTGAGATGAATTAACAGAACACAGAGCAGTTTCTCAGAAAGATTCTTTCCAGTTTTGAACGGAAGATATTTCCTTTTTCACCATAGCCCTCTATGGGCTTCCAAATATCCCCTTGCCAATTCCACAAGAACAGCCTTAGCGAAAGGCTTCTTGAAGGGAAAGATGTAACTCTGTGAGATGAATTAACAGAACACAGAGCAGTTTCTCAGAAAGCTTCTTTCCAGTTTTGAACGGAAGATATTTCCTTTTTCACCCTAGCCCTCTATGGGCTTCCAAATATCCCTTTTTCAGTTCCACAAGAACAACCTTAGCGAAAGGCTTCTTGAAGGGAAAGATGTAACTCTGTGAGATGAATTAACAGAACACAGAGCAGTTTCTCAGAAAGCTTCTTTCCAGTTTTGAACGGAAGATATTTCCTTTTTCACCATAGCCCTCTATGGGCTTCCAAATATCCCTTTGCCAATTCCACAAGAACAGCCTTAGCGAAAGACTTCTTGAAGGGAAAGATGTAACTCTGTCAGATGAATTAACAGAAAACAGAGCAGTTTCTCAGAAAGCTTCTTTCCAGTTTTGAACGGAAGATATTTCCTTTTTCACCATAGCCCTCTAAGGGCTTCCAAATATCCCTTTGCCAATTGCACAAGAACAGCCTTAGCGAAAGGCTTCTTGAAGGGAAAGATGTAACTCTGTGAGATGAATTAACAGAACACAGAGCAGTTTCTCAGAAAGCTTCTTTCCAGTTTTGAACGGAAGATATTTCCTTTTTCACCGTAGCCCTCTATGGGCTTCCAAATATCCCTTTGCCAATTCCACAAGAACAGCCTTAGCGAAAGGCTTCTTGAAGGGAAAGATGTAACTCTGTGAGATGAATTAACAGAACACAGAGCAGTTTCTCAGAAAGCTTCTTTCCAGTTTTGAACGGAAGATATTTCCTTTTTCACCGTAGCCCTCTATGGGCTTCCAAATATCCCTTTTCCAATTCCACAAGAACAGCCTTAGCGAAAGGCTTCTTGAAGGGAAAGATGTAACTCTGTGAGATGAATTAACAGAACACAGAGCAGTTTCTCAGAAAGCTTCTTTCCAGTTTTGAACGGAAGATATTTCCTTTTTCACCGTAGCCCTCTATGGGCTTCCAAGTATCCCTTTACCAATTCCACAAGAACAGCCTTAGGGAAAGGCTTCTTGAAGGGAAAGATGTAACTCTGTGAGATGAATTAAGAGAACACAGAGCAGTTTCTCAGAAAGCTTCTTTCCAGTTTTGAACAGAAGATATTTCCTTTTTCACGATAGCCCTCTATGGCTTCGTCCCTTTGCCAATTCCACAAGAACAGCCTTAGCGAAAGTCTTCTTGATGGGAAAGATGTAACTCTGTGAGATGAATTAACAGAACACAGAGCAGTTTCTCAGAAAGCTTCTTTCCAGTTTTGAACGGAAGATATTTCCTTTTTCACCATAGCCCTCTATGGGCTTCCAAATATCCCTTTTTCAGTTCCACAAGAACAACCTTAGCGAAAGGCTTCTTGAAGGGAAAGATGTAACTCTGTGAGATGAATTAACAGAACACAGAGCAGTTTCTCAGAAAGCTTCTTTCCAGTTTTGAACGGAAGATATTTCCTTTTTCACCCTAGCCCTCTATGGGCTTTGTCCCTTTGCCAATTCCACAAGAACAGCCTTAGCGAAAGGCTTCTTGAAGGGAAAGATGTAACTCTGTGAGATGAATTAACAGAACACAGAGCAGTTTCTCAGAAAGCTTCTTTCCAGTTTTGAACGGAAGATATTTCCTTTTTCACCATAGCCCTCTATGGGCTTCCAAATATCCCTTTGCCAATTCCACAAGAACAGCCTTAGCGAAAGACTTCTTGAAGGGAAAGATGTAACTCTGTCAGATGAATTAACAGAAAACAGAGCAGTTTCTCAGAAAGCTTCTTTCCAGTTTTGAACGGAAGATATTTTATTTTTCACCATAGCCCTCTAAGGGCTTCCAAATATCCCTTTGCCAATTGCACAAGAACAGCCTTAGCGAAAGGCTTCTTGAAGGGAAAGATGTAACTCTGTGAGATGAATTAACAGAACACAGAGCAGTTTCTCAGAAAGCTTCTTTCCAGTTTTGAACGGAAGATATTTCCTTTTTCACCGTAGCCCTCTATGGGCTTCCAAATATCCCTTTGCCAATTCCACAAGAACAGCCTTAGCGAAAGGCTTCTTGAAGGGAAAGATGTAACTCTGTGAGATGAATTAACAGAACACAGAGCAGTTTCTCAGAAAGCTTCTTTCCAGTTTTGAACGGAAGATATTTCCTTTTTCACCGTAGCCCTCTATGGGCTTCCAAATATCCCTTTTCCAATTCCACAAGAACAGCCTTAGCGAAAGGCTTCTTGAAGGGAAAGATGTAACTCTGTGAGATGAATTAACAGAACACAGAGCAGTTTCTCAGAAAGCTTCTTTCCAGTTTTGAACGGAAGATATTTCCTTTTTCACCGTAGCCCTCTATGGGCTTCCAAGTATCCCTTTACCAATTCCACAAGAACAGCCTTAGGGAAAGGCTTCTTGAAGGGAAAGATGTAACTCTGTGAGATGAATTAAGAGAACACAGAGCAGTTTCTCAGAAAGCTTCTTTCCAGTTTTGAACAGAAGATATTTCCTTTTTCACGATAGCCCTCTATGGGCTTCGTCCCTTTGCCAATTCCACAAGAACAGCCTTAGCGAAAGTCTTCTTGATGGGAAAGATGTAACTCTGTGAGATGAATTAACAGAACACAGAGCAGTTTCTCAGAAAGCTTCTTTCCAGTTTTGAACGGAAGATATTTCCTTTTTCACCATAGCCCTCTAAGGGCTTCCAAATATCCCTTTGCCAATTGCACAAGAACAGCCTTAGCGAAAGGCTTCTTGAAGGGAAAGATGTAACTCTGTGAGATGAATTAACAGAACACAGAGCAGTTTCTCAGAAAGTTTCTTTCCAGTTTTGAACGGAAGATATTTACTTTTTCACCATAGCCCTCTATGGGCTTCCAAATATCCCTTTGCCCATTATACAAGAACAGCCTTAGCGAACGGCTTCTTGAAGGCAAAGATGTAACTCTGTGAGATGAAATAACAGAACACAGAGCAGTTTCTCAGAAAGCTTCTTTCCAGTTTTGAACGGAAGATATTTCCTTTTTCACCGTAGCCCTCTATGGTCTTCCAAATATCCCTTTGCCAATCCCACAAAAACAGCCTTAGCGAAAGGTTTCTTTAAGGGAAAGATGTAACTCTGTGAGATGAATTAACAGAACACAGAGCAGTTTCTCAGAAATCTTCTTTCCAGTTTTGAACGGAAGATATTTCCTTTTTCACCGTAGCCCTCTATGGGCTTCCAAATATCCCTTTGTCAATTGCAAAAGAACAGCCTTAGCGAAAGGCTTTTTGAAGGGAAAGATGTAACTCTGTGAGATGAATGAACAGAATACAGAGCAGTTTCTCAGAAATCTTCTTTCCAGTTTTGAACAGAAGATATTTCCTTTTTCACGATAGCCCTCTATGGGCTTCGTCCCTTTGCCAATTCCACAAGAACAGCCTTAGCGAAAGTCTTCTTGATGGGAAAGATGTAACTCTGTGAGATGAATTAACAGAACACAGAGCAGTTTCTCAGAAAGCTTCTTTCCAGTTTTGAACGGAAGATATTTCCTTTTTCAAAATAGCCCTCTATGGGCTTCCAAATATCCCTTTGCCAATTCCACACGAACAGCCTTAGCGAAAGGCTTCTTAAAGGGAAAGATGTAACTCTGTGAGTTGAATTAACAGAACACAGAGCAGTTTCTCAGAAAGCTTGTTTCCAGTTTTCAACGGAAGATATTTCCTTTTTCACCATAGCCCTCTATGGGCTTCCAAATATCCCTTTGCCAATTCCACAAGAACAGCCTTAGTGAAAGGCTTCTTGAAGGGAAAGATGTAACTCTGTGAAATGAATTAACAGAACACAGAGCAGTTTCTCAGAAAGCTTCTTTCCAGTTTTGAACGGAAGATATTTCCTTTTTCACCATAGGCCTCTAAGGGCTTCCAAATATCCCTTTGTAATTCCACAAGAACAGCCTTAGCGAAAGGCTTCTTGAAGGAAAAGATGTAACTCTGTGAGATGAATTAACAGAACACAGAGCAGTTTCTCAGAAAGCTTCTTTCCAGTTTTGAACGGAAGATATTTCCTTTTTCACCATAGCCCTCTATGGGCTTCCAAATATCCCTTGGCCAATTCCACAAGAACAGCCTTAGCGAAAGGCTTCTTGAAGGGAAAGATGTAACTCTGTGAGATGAATTAACAGAACACAGAGCAGTTTCTCAGAAAGCTTCTCTCCAGTTTTGAACGGAAGATATTTCCTTTTTCACCATAGCACTCTATGGACTTCCAAATATCCCTTTGCCAATTCCACAAGAACAGCCTTAGCGAAAGGCTTCTTGAAGGGAAAGATGTAACTCTGTGAGATGAATTAACAGAACACAGAGCAGTTTCTCAGAAAGATTCTTTCCAGTTTTGAACGGAAGATATTTCCTTTTTCACCATAGCCCTCTATGGGCTTCCAAATATCCCCTTGCCAATTCCACAAGAACAGCCTTAGCGAAAGGCTTCTTGAAGGGAAAGATGTAACTCTGTGAGATGAATTAACAGAACACAGAGCAGTTTCTCAGAAAGCTTCTTTCCAGTTTTGAACGGAAGATATTTCCTTTTTCACCCTAGCCCTCTATGGGCTTCCAAATATCCCTTTTTCAGTTCCACAAGAACAACCTTAGCGAAAGGCTTCTTGAAGGGAAAGATGTAACTCTGTGAGATGAATTAACAGAACACAGAGCAGTTTCTCAGAAAGCTTCTTTCCAGTTTTGAACGGAAGATATTTCCTTTTTCACCATAGCCCTCTATGGGCTTCCAAATATCCCTTTGCCAATTCCACAAGAACAGCCTTAGCGAAAGACTTCTTGAAGGGAAAGATGTAACTCTGTCAGATGAATTAACAGAAAACAGAGCAGTTTCTCAGAAAGCTTCTTTCCAGTTTTGAACGGAAGATATTTCCTTTTTCACCATAGCCCTCTAAGGGCTTCCAAATATCCCTTTGCCAATTGCACAAGAACAGCCTTAGCGAAAGGCTTCTTGAAGGGAAAGATGTAACTCTGTGAGATGAATTAACAGAACACAGAGCAGTTTCTCAGAAAGCTTCTTTCCAGTTTTGAACGGAAGATATTTCCTTTTTCACCGTAGCCCTCTATGGGCTTCCAAATATCCCTTTGCCAATTCCACAAGAACAGCCTTAGCGAAAGGCTTCTTGAAGGGAAAGATGTAACTCTGTGAGATGAATTAACAGAACACAGAGCAGTTTCTCAGAAAGCTTCTTTCCAGTTTTGAACGGAAGATATTTCCTTTTTCACCGTAGCCCTCTATGGGCTTCCAAATATCCCTTTTCCAATTCCACAAGAACAGCCTTAGCGAAAGGCTTCTTGAAGGGAAAGATGTAACTCTGTGAGATGAATTAACAGAACACAGAGCAGTTTCTCAGAAAGCTTCTTTCCAGTTTTGAACGGAAGATATTTCCTTTTTCACCGTAGCCCTCTATGGGCTTCCAAGTATCCCTTTACCAATTCCACAAGAACAGCCTTAGGGAAAGGCTTCTTGAAGGGAAAGATGTAACTCTGTGAGATGAATTAAGAGAACACAGAGCAGTTTCTCAGAAAGCTTCTTTCCAGTTTTGAACAGAAGATATTTCCTTTTTCACGATAGCCCTCTATGGCTTCGTCCCTTTGCCAATTCCACAAGAACAGCCTTAGCGAAAGTCTTCTTGATGGGAAAGATGTAACTCTGTGAGATGAATTAACAGAACACAGAGCAGTTTCTCAGAAAGCTTCTTTCCAGTTTTGAACGGAAGATATTTCCTTTTTCACCATAGCCCTCTATGGGCTTCCAAATATCCCTTTGCCAATTGCACAAGAACAGCCTTAGCGAAAGGCTTCTTGAAGGGAAAGATGTAACTCTGTGAGATGAATTAACAGAACACAGAGCAGTTTCTCAGAAAGTTTCTTTCCAGTTTTGAACGGAAGATATTTACTTTTTCACCATAGCCCTCTATGGGCTTCCAAATATCCCTTTGCCGATTATACAAGAACAGCCTTAGCGAACGGCTTCTTGAAGGCAAAGATGTAACTCTGTGAGATGAAATAACAGAACACAGAGCAGTTTCTCAGAAAGCTTCTTTCTAGTTTTGAACGGAAGATATTTCCTTTTTCACCGTAGCCCTCTATGGTCTTCCAAATATCCCTTTGCCAATCCCACAAAAACAGCCTTAGCGAAAGGCTTCTTTAAGGGAAAGATGTAACTCTGTGAGATGAATTAACAGAACACAGAGCAGTTTCTCAGAAATCTTCTTTCCAGTTTTGAACGGAAGATATTTCCTTTTTCACCGTAGCCCTCTATGGGCTTCCAAATATCCCTTTGTCAATTGCAAAAGAACAGCCTTAGCGAAAGGCTTTTTGAAGGGAAAGATGTAACTCTGTGAGATGAATGAACAGAATACAGAGCAGTTTCTCAGAAATCTTCTTTCCAGTTTTGAACAGAAGATATTTCCTTTTTCACGATAGCCCTCTATGGGCTTCGTCCCTTTGCCAATTCCACAAGAACAGCCTTAGCGAAAGTCTTCTTGATGGGAAAGATGTAACTCTGTGAGATGAATTAACAGAACACAGAGCAGTTTCTCAGAAAGCTTCTTTCCAGTTTTGAACGGAAGATATTTCCTTTTTCAAAATAGCCCTCTATGGGCTTCCAAATATCCCTTTGCCAATTCCACATGAACAGCCTTAGCGAAAGGCTTCTTAAAGGGAAAGATGTAACTCTGTGAGTTGAATTAACAGAACACAGAGCAGTTTCTCAGAAAGCTTGTTTCCAGTTTTCAACGGAAGATATTTCCTTTTTCACCATAGCCCTCTATGGGCTTCCAAATATCCCTTTGCCAATTCCACAAGAACAGCCTTAGTGAAAGGCTTCTTGAAGGGAACGATGTAACTCTGTGAGATGAATTAACAGAACACAGAGCAGTTTCTCAGAAAGCTTCTTTCCAGTTTTGAACGGAAGATATTTCCTTTTTCACCATAGGCCTCTAAGGGCTTCCAAATATCCCTTTGTAATTCCACAAGAACAGCCTTAGCGAAATTCTTCTTGAAGGAAAAGATGTAACTCTGTGAGATGAATTAACAGAACACAGAGCAGTTTCTCAGAAAGCTTCTTTCCAGTTTTGAACGGAAGATATTTCCTTTTTCACCATAGCCCTCTATGGGCTTCCAAATATGCCTTGGCCAATTCCACAAGAACAGCCTTAGCGAAAGGCTTCTTGAAGGGAAAGATGTAACTCTGTGAGATGAATTAACAGAACACAGAGCAGTTTCTCAGAAAGCTTCTTTCCAGTTTTGAACGGAAGATATTTCCTTTTTCACCATAGCACTCTATGGACTTCCAAATATCCCTTTGCCAATTCCACAAGAACAGCCTTAGCGAAAGGCTTCTTGAAGGGAAAGATGTAACTCTGTGAGATGAATTAACAGAACACAGAGCAGTTTCTCAGAAAGATTCTTTCCAGTTTTGAACGGAAGATATTTCCTTTTTCACCATAGCCCTCTATGGGCTTCCAAATATCCCTTTGCCAATTCCACAAGAACAGCCTTAGCGAAAGGCTTCTTGAAGGGAAAGATGTAACTCTGTGAGATGAATTAACAGAACACAGAGCAGTTTCTCAGAAAGCTTCTTTCCAGTTTTGAACGGAAGATATTTCCTTTTTCACCCTTGCCCTCTATGGGCTTCCAAATATCCCTTTTTCAGTTCCACAAGAACAACCTTAGCGAAAGGCTTCTTGAAGGGAAAGATGTAACTCTGTGAGATGAATTAACAGAACACAGAGCAGTTTCTCAGAAAGCTTCTTTCCAGTTTTGAACGGAAGATATTTCCTTTTTCACCATAGCCCTCTATGGGCTTCCAAATATCCCTTTGCCAATTCCACAAGAACAGCCTTAGCGAAAGACTTCTTGAAGGGAAAGATGTAACTCTGTCAGATGAATTAACAGAAAACAGAGCAGTTTCTCAGAAAGCTTCTTTCCAGTTTTGAACGGAAGATATTTCCTTTTTCACCATAGCCCTCTAAGGGCTTCCAAATATCCCTTTGCCAATTCCACAAGAACAGCCTTAGCGAAAGGCTTCTTGAAGGGAAAGATGTAACTCTGTGAGATGAATTAACAGAACACAGAGCAGTTTCTCAGAAAGCTTCTTTCCAGGTTTGAACGGAAGATATTTCCTTTTACACCGTAGCCCTCTATGGGCTTCCAAATATCCCTTTGCCAATTCCACAAGAACAGCCTTAGCGAAAGGCTTCTTGAAGGGAAAGATGTAACTCTGTGAGATGAATTAACAGAACACAGAGCAGTTTCTCAGAAAGCTTCTTTCCAGTTTTGAACGGAAGATATTTCCTTTTTCACCATAGCCCTCTATGGGCTTCCAAATATCCCTTTTCCAATTCCACAAGAACAGCCTTAGCGAAAGGCTTCTTGAAGGGAAAGATGTAACTCTGTGAGATGAATTAACAGAACACAGAGCAGTTTCTCAGAAAGCTTCTTTCCAGTTTTGAACGGAAGATATTTCCTTTTTCACCGTAGCCCTCTATGGGCTTCCAAGTATCCCTTTACCAATTCCACAAGAACAGCCTTAGGGAAAGGCTTCTTGAAGGGAAAGATGTAACTCTGTGAGATGAATTAAGAGAACACAGAGCAGTTTCTCAGAAAGCTTCTTTCCAGTTTTGAACAGAAGATATTTCCTTTTTCACGATAGCCCTCTATGGGCTTCGTCCCTTTGCCAATTCCACAAGAACAGCCTTAGCGAAAGTCTTCTTGATGGGAAAGATGTAACTCTGTGAGATGAATTAACAGAACACAGAGCAGTTTCTCAGAAAGCTTCTTTCCAGTTTTGAACGGAAGATATTTCCTTTTTCACCATAGCCCTCTATGGGCTTCCAAATATCCCTTTGCCAATTCCACAAGAACAGCCTTAGCGAAAGGCTTCTTGAAGGAAAAGATGTAACTCTGTGAGATGAATTAACAGAACACAGAGCAGTTTCTCAGAAAGTTTCTTTCCAGTTTTGAACGGAAGATATTTCCTTTTTCACCATAGGCCTCTATGGGCTTCCAAATATCCCTTTGCCCATTATACAAGAACAGCCTTAGCGAACGGCTTCTTGAAGGGAAAGATGTAACTCTGTGAGATGAAATAACAGAACACAGAGCAGTTTCTCAGAAAGCTTCTTTCCAGTTTTGAACGGAAGATATTTCCTTTTTCACCGTAGCCCTCTATGGGCTTCCTAATATCCCTTTGCCAATCCCACAAAAACAGCCTTAGCGAATGGCTTCTTGAAGGGAAAGATGTAACTCTGTGAGATGAATTAACAGAACACAGAGCAGTTTCTCAGAAATCTTCTTTCCAGTTTTGAACCGAAGATATTTCCTTTTTCACCATAGCCCTCTATGGGCTTCCAAATATCCCTTTGTCAATTGCAAAAGAACAGCCTTAGCGAAAGGCTTTTTGAAGGGAAAGATGTAACTCTGTGAGATGAATGAACAGAATACAGAGCAGTTTCTCAGAAAGCTTCTTTCCAGTTTTGAACAGAAGATATTTCCTTTTTCATGATAGCCCTCTATGGGCTTCGTCCCTTTGCCAATTCCACAAGAACAGCCTTAGCGAAAGGCTTCTTGAAGGGAAAGATGTAACTCTGTGAGTTGAATTAACAGAACACAGAGCAGTTTCTCAGAAAGCTTGTTTCCAGTTTTCAACGGAAGATATTTCCTTTTTCACCATAGCCCTCTAAGGGCTTCCAAATATCCCTTGCCAATTCCACAAGAACAGCCTTAGTGAAAGGCTTCTTGAAGGGAAAGATGTAACTCTGTGAGATGAATTAACAGAACACAGAGCAGTTTCTCAGAAAGCTTCTTTCCAGTTTTGAACGGAAGATATTTCCTTTTTCACCATAGGCCTCTAAGGGCTTCCAAATATCCCTTTGCCAATTCCACAAGAACAGCCTTTGCGAAAGGCTTCTTGAAGGGAAAGATGTAACTCTGTGAGATGAATTAACAGAACACAGAGCAGTTTCTCAGAAAGCTTCTTTCCAGTGTTGAACGGAAGATATTTCCTTTTTCACCATTGCCCTCTATGGGCTTCCAAATATCCCTTTGCCAATTCCAGAAGAACAGCCTTAGCGAAAGGCTTCTTGAAGGGAATGATGTAACTCTGTGAGATGAATTAACAGAACACAGAGCAGTTTCTCAGAAAGCTTCTTTCCAGTTTTGAACGGAAGATATTTCCTTTTTCACCATAGCCCTCTATGGGCTTCCAAATATCCCTTTGCCAATTCCACAAGAACAGCCTTAGCGAAAGGCTTCTTGAGGGAAACATGTAACTCTGTGAGATGAATTAACAGAACACAGAGCAGTTTCTCAGAAAGCTTCTTTCCAGTTTTGAACGGAAGATATTTCCTTTTTCACCATAGCCCTCTATGGGCTTCCAAATATCCCTTTGGCAATTCCACAACAACAGCCTTAGCGAAAGGCTTCTAGAAGGGAAAGATGTAACTCTGTGAGATGAATAAACAGAACACAGAGCAGTTTCTCAGAAAGCTTCTTTCCAGTTTTGAACGGAAGATATTTCCTTTTTCACCATAGCCCTCTATGGGCTTCCAAATATCCCTTTGCCAATTCCACAAGAACAGCCTTAGCGAAAGGCTTCTAGAAGGGAAAGATGTAACTCTGTGAGATGAATTAACAGAACACAGAGCAGTTTCTCAGAAAGCTTCTTTCCAGTTTTGAACGGAAGATATTTCCTTTTTCACCATAGCCCTCTATGGGCTTCCAAATATCCCTTTGCCAATTCCACAAGAACAGCCATAACGAAAGGCTTCTAGAAGGGAAAGATGTAACTCTGTGAGATGAATTCACAGAACACAGAGCAGTTTCTCAGAAAGCTTCTTTCCAGTTTTCAACGGAAGATATTTCCTTTTTCACCATAGCCCTCTATGGGCTTCCAAATATCCCTTTGCCAATTCCACAAGAACAGCCTTAGCGAAAGGCTTCTTGAAGGGAAAGATGTAACTCTGTGAGATGAATTAACAGAACATAGAACAGTTTCTCACAAAGCTTCTTTCCAGTTTTGAACGGAAGATATTTCCTTTTTCACCATAGCCCTCTATGGGCTTCCAAATATCCCTTTGCCAATTCCACAAGAACAGCCTTAGCGAAAGGCTTCTTGAAGGGAAAGATGTAACTCTGTGAGATGAATTAACAGAACACAGAGAGGTTTCTCAGAAAGCTTCTTTACAGTTTTGAACGGAAGATATTTCCTTTTTCACCATAGCCCTCTATGGGCTTCCAAATATCCCTTTGCCAATTCCACAAGAACAGCCTTAGCGAAAGGCTTCTTGAAGGGAAAGATGTAACTCTGTGAGATGAATTAACAGAACATAGAGCAGTTTCTCAGATAGCTTCTTTCCAGTTTTCAACGGAAGATATTTCCTTTTTCACCATAGCCCTCTATGGGCTTCCAAATATCCCTTTGCCAATTCCACAAGAACAGCCTTAGCGAAAGGCTTCTTGAAGGGAAAGATGTAACTCTGTGAGATGAATTAACAGAACACAGAGCAGTTTCTCAGAAAGCTTCTTTCCAGTTTTGAACGGAAGATATTTCCTTTTTCACCATAGCCCTCTATGGACTTCCAAATATCCCTTTGCCCATTCCTCAACAACAGCCATAGCGAAAGGCTTCTTGAAGGGAAAGACGTAACTCTGAGAGATGAATTAACAGAACACAGAGCAGTTTCTCAGAAAGCTTCTTTCCAGTTTTGATCGGAAGATATTTCCTTTTTCACCATAGCCCTCTATGGGCTTCCAAATATCCCTTTGCCAATTCCACAAGAACAGCCTTAGCGAAAGGCTTCTTGAAGGGAAGGATGTAACTCTGTGAGATGAATTAACAGAACACAGAGCAGTTTCTCAGAAAGCTTCTTTCCAGTTTTGAACGGAAGATATTTCGTTTTTCACCATAGCCCTCTATGGGCTTCCAAATATCCCTTTGCCAATTTCACAAGAACAGCCTTAGCGAAAGGCTTCTTGAAGGGAAAGATGTAACTCTCTGAGATGAATTAACAGAACATAGAGCAGTTTCTCAGAAAGCTTCTTTCCAGTTTTGAACGGAAGATATTTCCTTTTTCACCATAGCCCTCTATGGGCTTCCAAATATCCCTTTGCCAATTCCACAAGAACAGCCTTAGCGAAAGGCTTCTTGAAGGGAAAGATGTAACTCTGTGAGATGAATTAACAGAACACAGAGCAGATTCCAGAAAGCTTCTTTCCAGTTTTGAACGGAAGATATTTCCTTTTTCACCATAGCCCTCTATGGGCTTCCAAATATCCCTTTGCCAATATCACAAGAACAGCCTTAGCGAAAGGCTTCTTGAAGGGAAAGATGTAACTCTGTGTGATGAATTAACAGAACACAGAGCAGTTTCTCAGAAAGCTTCTTTCCAGTTTTGAACGGAAGATATTTCCTTTTTCACCATAACCCTCTATGGGCTTCCAAATATCCCTTTGCCAATAGCACAAGAAGAGCCTTAGCGAAAGGCTTCTTGAAGGGAAAGATGTAACTCTGTCAGATGAATTCAGACAACACAGAGCAGTTTCTCAGAAAGCTTCTTTCCAGTTTTGAACGGAAGATATTTCCTTTTTCACCATAGCCATCTATGGGCTTCCAAATATCCCTTTGCCAATTCCACAAGAACAGCCTTAGCGAAAGACTTCTTGAAGGGAAAGATGTAACTCTGTGTGATGAATTAACAGAACACAGAGCAGTTTCTCAGAAAGCTAGTTTCCAGTTTTCAACGGAAGATATTTCCTTTTCCACCATAGCCCTCTATGGGCTTCCAAGTATCCCTTTACCAATTCCACAAGAACAGCCTTAGGGAAAGGCTGATTGAAGGGAAAGATGTAACTCTGTGAGATGAATTAACAGAACACAGAGCAGTTTCTCAGAAAGCTTCTTTCCAGTTTTGAACGGAAGATATTTCATTTTTCACCATAGCCCTCTATGGGCTTCCAAATATCCCTTTGCCAATTCCACAAGAACCGCCTTAGCGAAAGGCTTCTTGAAGGGAAAGATGTAACTCTGTGAGATGAATTAACAGAACACAGAGCAGTTTCTCAGAAAGCTTCTTTCCAGTTTTGAACGGAAGATATTTCCTTTTTCACCCTAGCCCTCTATGGGCTTCCAAATATCCCTTTTTCAGTTCCACAAGAACAACCTTAGCAAAAGGCTTCTTGAAGGGAAAGATGTAACTCTGTGAGATGAATTAACAGAACACAGAGCAGTTTCTCAGAAAGCTTCTTTCCAGTTTTGAACGGAAGATATTTCCTTTTTCACCGTAGCCCTCTATGGGCTTCGTCCCTTTGCCAATTCCACAAGAACAGCCTTAGCGAAAGGCTTCTTGAAGGGAAAGATGTAACTCTGTGAGATGAATTAACAGAACACAGAGCAGTTTCTCAGAAAGCTTCTTTCCAGTTTTGAACGGAAGATATTTCCTTTTTCACCATAGCCCTCTATGGGCTTCCAAATATCCCTTTGCCAATTCCACAAAAACAGCCTTAGCGAAAGACTTCTTGAAGGGAAAGATGTAACTCTGTCAGATGAATTAACAGAAAACAGAGCAGTTTCTCAGAAAGCTTCTTTCCAGTTTTGAACGGAAGATATTTCCTTTTTCACCATAGCCCTCTAAGGGCTTCCAAATATCCCTTTGCCAATTGCACAAGAACAGCCTTAGCGAAAGGCTTCTTGAAGGGAAAGATGTAACTCTGTGAGATGAATTAACAGAACACAGAGCAGTTTCTCAGAAAGCTTCTTTCCAGTTTTCAACGGAAGATATTTCCTTTTTCACCGTAGCCCTCTATGGGCTTCCAAATATCCCTTTGCCAATTCCACAAGAACAGCCTTAGCGAAAGGCTTCTTGAAGGGAAAGATGTAACTCTGTGAGATGAATTAACAGAACACAGAGCAGTTTCTCAGAAAGCTTCTTTCCAGTTTTGAACGGAAGATATTTCCTTTTTCACCATAGCCCTCTATGGGCTTCCAAATATCCCTTTTCCAATTCCACAAGAACAGCCTTAGCGAAAGGCTTCTTGAAGGGAAAGATGTAACTCTGTGAGATGAATTAACAGAACACAGAGCAGTTTCTCAGAAAGCTTCTTTCCAGTTTTGAACGGAAGATATTTCCTTTTTCACCTTAGCCCTCTATGGGCTTCCAAGTATCCCTTTACCAATTCCACAAGAACAGCCTTAGGGAAAGGCTTCTTGAAGGGAAAGATGTAACTCTGTGAGATGAATTAAGAGAACACAGAGCAGTTTCTCAGAAAGCTTCTTTCCAGTTTTGAACAGAAGATATTTCCTTTTTCACGATAGCCCTCTATGGGCTTCGTCCCTTTGCCAATTCCACAAGAACTGCCTTAGCGAAAGTCTTCTTGATGGGAAAGATGTAACTCTGTGAGATGAATTAACAGAACACAGAGCAGTTTCTCAGAAAGCTTCTTTCCAGTTTTGAACGGAAGATATTTCCTTTTTCACCATAGCCCTCTATGGGCTTCCAAATATCCCTTTGCCAATTGCACAAGAACAGCCTTAGCGAAAGGCTTCTTGAAGGGAAAGATGTAACTCTGTGAGATGAATTAACAGAACACAGAGCAGTTTCTCAGAAAGTTTCTTTCCAGTTTTGAACGGAAGACATTTCCTTTTTCACCATAGCCCTCTATGGGCTTCCAAATATCCCTTTGCCCATTATACAAGAACAGCCTTAGCGAACGGCTTCTTGAAGGGAAAGATGTAACTCTGTGAGATGAAATAACAGAACACAGAGCAGTTTCTCAGAAAGCTTCTTTCCAGTTTTGAACGGAAGATATTTCCTTTTTCACCGTAGCCCTCTATGGTCTTCCAAATATCCCTTTGCCAATCCCACAAAAACAGCCTTAGCGAAAGGCTTCTTTAAGGGAAAGATGTAACTCTGTGAGATGAATTAACAGAACACAGAGCAGTTTCTCAGAAATCTTCTTTCCAGTTTTGAACGGAAGATATTTCCTTTTTCACCGTAGCCCTCTATGGGCTTCCAAATATCCCTTTGTCAATTGCAAAAGAACAGCCTTAGCGAAAGGCTTTTTGAAGGGAAAGATGTAACTCTGTGAGATGAATGAACAGAATACAGAGCAGTTTCTCAGAAAGCTTCTTTCCAGTTTTGAACAGAAGATATTTCCTTTTTCACGATAGCCCTCTATGGGCTTCGTCCCTTTGCCAATTTCACAAGAACAGCCTTAGCGAAAGTCTTCTTGATGGGAAAGATGTAACTCTGTGAGATGAATTAACAGAACACAGAGCAGTTTCTCAGAAATCTTCTTTCCAGTTTTGAACGGAAGATATTTCCTTTTTCAAAATAGCCCTCTATGGGCTTCCAAATATCCCTTTGCCAATTCCACAAGAACAGCCTTAGCGAAAGGCTTCTTAAAGGGAAAGATGTAACTCTGTGAGTTGAATTAACAGAACACAGAGCAGTTTCTCAGAAAGCTTGTTTCCAGTTTTCAACGGAAGATATTTCCTTTTTCACCATAGCCCTCTATGGGCTTCCAAATATCCCTTTGCCAATTCCACAAGAACAGCCTTAGTGAAAGGCTTCTTGAAGGGAAAGATGTAACTCTGTGAGATGAATTAACAGAACACAGAGCAGTTTCTCAGAAAGCTTCTTTCCAGTTTTGAACGGAAGATATTTCCTTTTTCACCATAGGCCTCTAAGGGCTTCCAAATATCCCTTTGTAATTCCACAAGAACAGCCTTAGCGAAAGGCTTCTTGAAGGAAAAGATGTAACTCTGTGAGATGAATTAACAGAACACAGAGCAGTTTCTCAGAAAGCTTCTTTCCAGTTTTGAACGGAAGATATTTCCTTTTTCACCATAGCCCTCTATGGGCTTCCAAATATCCCTTGGCCAATTCCACAAGAACAGCCTTAGCGAAAGGCTTCTTGAAGGGAAATATGTAACTCTGTGAGATGAATTAACAGAACACAGAGCAGTTTCTCAGAAAGCTTCTTTCCAGTTTTGAACGGAAGATATTTCCTTTTTCACCATAGCCCTCTATGGGCTTCCAAATATCCCTTTGCCAATTCCACAAGAACAGCCATAGCGAAAGGCTTCTAGAAGGGAAAGATGTAACTCTGTGAGATGAATTCACAGAACACAGAGCAGTTTCTCAGAAAGCTTCTTTCCAGTTTTGAACGGAAGATATTTCCTTTTTCACCATAGCCCTCTATGGGCTTCCAAATATCCCTTTGCGAATTCCACAAGAACAGCCTTAGCGAAAGGCTTCTTGAAGGGAAAGATGTAACTCTGTGAGATGAATTAACAGAACATAGAACAGTTTCTCACAAAGCTTCTTTCCAGTTTTGAACGGAAGATATTTCCTTTTTCACCATAGCCCTCTATGCACTTCCAAATATCCCTTTGCCAATTCCACAACAAAAGCCTTAGCGAAAGGCTTCTAGAAGGGAAAGATGTAACTCTGTGAGATGAATTAACAGAACACAGAGCAGTTTCTCAGAAAGCTTCTTTCCAGTTTTGAACGGAAGATATTTCCTTTTTCACCATAGCCCTCTATGGGCTTCCAAATATCCCTTTGCCAATTCCACAAGAACAGCCATAGCGAAAGGCTTCTAGAAGGGAAAGATGTAACTCTGTGAGATGAATTCACAGAACACAGAGCAGTTTCTCAGAAAGCTTCTTTCCAGTTTTGAACGGAAGATATTTCCTTTTTCACCATAGCCCTCTATGGGCTTCCAAATATCCCTTTGCCAATTCCACAAGAACAGCCTTAGCGAAAGGCTTCTTGAAGGGAAAGATGTAACTCTGTCAGATGAATTCAGACAACACAGAGCAGTTTCTCAGAAAGTTTCTTTCCAGTTTTGAACGGAAGATATTTCCTTTTTCACCATAGCCCTCTATGGGCTTCCAAATATCCCTTTGCCAATTCCACAAGAACAGCCTTAGCGAAAGACTTCTTGAAGGGAAAGATGTAACTCTGTGTGATGAATTAACAGAACACAGAGCAGTTTCTCAGAAAGCTAGTTTCCAGTTTTCAACGGAAGATATTTCCTTTTCCACCATAGCCCTCTATGGGCTTCCAAGTATCCCTTTACCAATTCCACAAGAACAGCCTTAGGGAAAGGCTGATTGAAGGGAAAGATGTAACTCTGTGAGATGAATTAACAGAACACAGAGCAGTTTCTCAGAAAGCTTCTTTCCAGTTTTGAACGGAAGATATTTCATTTTTCACCATAGCCCTCTATGGGCTTCCAAATATCCCTTTGCCAATTCCACAAGAACCGCCTTAGCGAAAGGCTTCTTGAAGGGAAAGATGTAACTCTGTGAGATGAATTAACAGAACACAGAGCAGTTTCTCAGAAAGCTTCTTTCCAGTTTTGAACGGAAGATATTTCCTTTTTCACCCTAGCCCTCTATGGGCTTCCAAATATCCCTTTTTCAGTTCCACAAGAACAACCTTAGCGAAAGGCTTCTTGAAGGGAAAGATGTAACTCTGTGAGATGAATTAACAGAACACAGAGCAGTTTCTCAGAAAGCTTCTTTCCAGTTTTGAACGGAAGATATTTCCTTTTTCACCGTAGCCCTCTATGGGCTTCGTCCCTTTGCCAATTCCACAAGAACAGCCTTAGCGAAAGGCTTCTTGAAGGGAAAGATGTAACTCTGTGAGATGAATTAACAGAACACAGAGCAGTTTCTCAGAAAGCTTCTTTCCAGTTTTCAACGGAAGATATTTCCTTTTTCACCATAGCCCTCTATGGGCTTCCAAATATCCCTTTGCCAATTCCACAAGAACAGCCTTAGCGAAAGACTTCTTGAAGGGAAAGATGTAACTCTGTCAGATGAATTAACAGAAAACAGAGCAGGTTCTCAGAAAGCTTCTTTCCAGTTTTGAACGGAAGATATTTCCTTTTTCACCATAGCCCTCTAAGGGCTTCCAAATATCCCTTTGCCAATTCCACAAGAACAGCCTTAGCGAAAGGCTTCTTGAAGGGAAAGATGTAACTCTGTGAGATGAATTAACAGAAAACAGAGCAGTTTCTCAGAAAGCTTCTTTCCAGTTTTGAACGGAAGATATTTCCTTTTTCACCATAGCCCTCTATGGGCTTCCAAATATCCCTTTTCCAATTCCACAAGAACAGCCTTAGCGAAAGGCTTCTTGAAGGGAAAGATGTAACTCTGTGAGATGAATTAACAGAACACAGAGCAGTTTCTCAGAAAGCTTCTTTCCAGTTTTGAACGGAAGATATTTCCTTTTTCACCATAGCCCTCTATGGGCTTCCAAATATCCCTTTGCCAATTCCACAAGAACAGCCTTAGCGAAAGGCTTCTTGAAGGGAAAGATGTAACTCTGTGAGATGAATTAACAGAACACAGAGCAGTTTCTCAGAAAGCTTCTTTGCAGTATTAAACGGAAGATATTTCCTTTTTCACCATAGCCCTCTATGGGCTTCCAAATATCCCTTTGCCAATTCCACAAGAACAGCCTTAGCGAAAGGCTTCTAGAAGGGAAAGATGTAACTCTGTGAGATGAATTAACAGAACACAGAGCAGTTTCTCAGAAAGCTTCTTTCCAGTTTTGAACGGAAGATATTTCCTTTTTCACCATAGCCCTCTATGGGCTTCCAAATATCCCTTTGTCAATTCCACAAGAACAGCCATAGCGAAAGGCTTCTAGAAGGGAAAGATGTAACTCTGTGAGATGAATTCACAGAACACAGAGCAGTTTCTCAGAAAGCTTCTTTCCAGTTTTGAACGGAAGATATTTCCTTTTTCACCATAGCCCTCTATGGGTTTCCAAATATCCCTTTGCCAATTCCACAAGAACAGCCTTAGCGAAAGGCTTCTTGAAGGGAAAGATGTAACTCTGTGAGATGAATTAACAGAACATAGAACAGTTTCTCACAAAGCTTCTTTCCAGTTTTGAACGGAAGATATTTCCTTTTTCACCATAGCCCTCTATGCACTTCCAAATATCCCTTTGCCAATTCCACAACAAAAGCCTTAGCGAAAGGCTTCTTGAAGGGAAAGATGTAACTCTGTGAGATGAATTAACAGAACACAGAGAGGTTTCTCAGAAAGCTTCTTTACAGTTTTGAACGGAAGATATTTCCTTTTTCACCCTAGCCCTCTATGGGCTTCCAAATATCCCTTTGCCAATTCCACAAGAACAGCCTTAGCGAAAGGCTTCTTGAAGGGAAAGATGTAACTCTGTGAGATGAATTAACAGAACATAGAGCAGTTTCTCAGAAAGCTTCTTTCCAGTTTTGAACGGAAGATATTTCCTTTTTCACCATAGCCCTCTATGGGCTTCCAAATATCCCTTTGCCAATTCCACAAGAACAGCCTTAGCGAAAGGCTTCTTGAAGGGAAAGATGTAACTCTGTGAGATGAATTAACAGAACACAGAGCAGTTTCTCAGAAACCTTCTTTCCAGTTTTGAACGGAAGATATTTCCTTTTTCACCATAGCCCTCTATGGACTTCCAAATATCCCTTTGCCCATTCCTCAAGAACAGCCTTAGCGAAAGGCTTCTTGAAGGGAAAGACGTAACTCTGAGAGATGAATTAACAGAACACAGAGCAGTTTCTCAGAAAGCTTCTTTCCAGTTTTGAACGGAAGATATTTCCTTTTTCACCATAGCCCTCTATGGGCTTCCAAATATCCCTTTGCCAATTCCACAAGAACAGCCTTAGCGAAAGGCTTCTTGAAGGGAAGGATGTAACTCTGTGAGATGAATTAACAGAACACAGAGCAGTTTCTCAGAAAGCTTCTTTCCAGTTTTGAACGGAAGATATTTCGTTTTTCACCATAGCCCTCTATGGGCTTCCAAATATCCCTTTGCCAATTTCACAAGAACAGCCTTAGCGAAAGGCTTCTTGTAGGGAAAGATGTAACTCTCTGAGATGAATTAACAGAACATAGAGCAGTTGCTCAGAAAGCTTCTTTCCAGTTTTGAACGGAAGATATTTCCTTTTTCACCATAGCCCTCTATGGGCTTCCAAATATCCCTTTGCCAATTCCACAAGAACAGCCTTAGCGAAAGGCTTCTTGAAGGGAAAGATGTAACTCTGTGAGATGAATTAACAGAACACAGAGCAGATTCTCAGAAAGCTTCTTTCCAGTTTTGAACGGAAGATATTTCCTTTTTCACCATAGCCCTCTATGGGCTTCCAAATATCCCTTTGCCAATTTCACAAGAACAGCCTTAGCGAAAGGCTTCTTGAAGGGAAAGATATAACTCTGTGTGATGAATTAACAGAACACAGAGCAGTTTCTCAGAAAGCTTCTTTCCAGTTTTGAACGGAAGATATTTCCTTTTTCACCATAGCCCTCTATGGGCTTCCAAATATCCCTTTGCCAATAGCACAAGAATAGCCTTAGCGAAAGGCTTCTTGAAGGGAAAGATGTAACTCTGTCAGATGAATTCAGACAACACAGAGCAGTTTCTCAGAAAGTTTCTTTCCAGTTTTGAACGGAAGATATTTCCTTTTTCACCATAGCCCTCTATGGGCTTCCAAATATCCCTTTGCCAATTCCACAAGAACAGCCTTAGCGAAAGACTTCTTGAAGGGAAAGATGTAACTCTGTGTGATGAATTAACAGAACACAGAGCAGTTTCTCAGAAAGCTAGTTTCCAGTTTTCAACGGAAGATATTTCCTTTTCCACCATAGCCCTCTATGGGCTTCCAAGTATCCCTTTACCAATTCCACAAGAACAGCCTTAGGGAAAGGCTGATTGAAGGGAAAGATGTAACTCTGTGAGATGAATTAACAGAACACAGAGCAGTTTCTCAGAAAGCTTCTTTCCAGTTTTGAACGGAAGATATTTCATTTTTCACCATAGCCCTCTATGGGCTTCCAAATATCCCTTTGCCAATTCCACAAGAACCGCCTTAGCGAAAGGCTTCTTGAAGGGAAAGATGTAACTCTGTGAGATGAATTAACAGAACACAGAGCAGTTTCTCAGAAAGCTTCTTTCCAGTTTTGAACGGAAGATATTTCCTTTTTCACCCTAGCCCTCTATGGGCTTCCAAATATCCCTTTTTCAGTTCCACAAGAACAACCTTAGCGAAAGGCTTCTTGAAGGGAAAGATGTAACTCTGTGAGATGAATTAACAGAACACAGAGCAGTTTCTCAGAAAGCTTCTTTCCAGTTTTGAACGGAAGATATTTCCTTTTTCACCGTAGCCCTCTATGGGCTTCGTCCCTTTGCCAATTCCACAAGAACAGCCTTAGCGAAAGGCTTCTTGAAGGGAAAGATGTAACTCTGTGAGATGAATTAACAGAACACAGAGCAGTTTCTCAGAAAGCTTCTTTCCAGTTTTGAACGGAAGATATTTCCTTTTTCACCATAGCCCTCTATGGGCTTCCAAATATCCCTTTTCCAATTCCACAAGAACAGCCTTAGCGAAAGGCTTCTTGAAGGGAAAGATGTAACTCTGTGAGATGAATTAACAGAACACAGAGCAGTTTCTCAGAAAGCTTCTTTCCAGTTTTGAACGGAAGATATTTCCTTTTTCACCGTAGCCCTCTATGGGCTTCCAAGTATCCCTTTACCAATTCCACAAGAACAGCCTTAGGGAAAGGCTTCTTGAAGGGAAAGATGTAACTCTGTGAGATGAATTAAGAGAACACAGAGCAGTTTCTCAGAAAGCTTCTTTCCAGTTTTGAACAGAAGATATTTCCTTTTTCACGATAGCCCTCTATGGGCTTCGTCCCTTTGCCAATTCCACAAGAACAGCCTTAGCGAAAGTCTTCTTGATGGGAAAGATGTAACTCTGTGAGATAAATTAACAGAACACAGAGCAGTTTCTCAGAAAGCTTCTTTCCAGTTTTGAACGGAAGATATTTCCTTTTTCACCATAGCCCTCTATGGGCTTCCAAATATCCCTTTGCCAATTTCACAAGAACAGCCTTAGCGAAAGGCTTCTTGAAGGGAAAATGTAACTCTGTGAGATGAATTAACAGAACACAGAGCAGTTTCTCAGAAAGTTTCTTTCCAGTTTTGAACGGAAGATATTTCCTTTTTCACCATAGCCCTCTATGGGCTTCCAAATATCCCTTTGCCCATTATACAAGAACAGCCTTAGCGAACGGCTTCTTGAAGGGAAAGATGTAACTCTGTGAGATGAAATAACAGAACACAGAGCAGTTGCTCAGAAAGCTTCTTTCCAGTTTTGAAGGGAAGATATTTCCTTTTTCACCATAGCCCTCTATGGGCTTCCAAATATCCCTTTGCCAATTCCACAAGAACAGCCTTAGCGAAAGGCTTCTTCAAGGGAAAGATGTAACTCTGTGAGATGAATTAACAGAACACAGAGCAGATTCTCAGAAAGCTTCTTTCCAGTTTTGAACGGAAGATATTTCCTTTTTCACCATAGCCCTCTATGGGCTTCCAAATATCCCTTTGCCAATTTCACAAGAACAGCCTTAGCGAAAGGCTTCTTGACGGGAAAGATGTAACTCTGTGTGATGAATTAACAGAACACAGAGCAGTTTCTCAGAAAGCTTCTTTCCAGTTTTGAACGGAAGATATTTCCTTTTTCACCATAGCCCTCTATGGGCTTCCAAATATCCCTTTGCCAATAGCACAAGAATAGCCTTAGCGAAAGGCTTCTTGAAGGGAAAGATGTAACTCTGTCAGATGAATTCAGACAACACAGAGCAGTTTCTCAGAAAGCTTCTTTCCAGTTTTGAACGGAAGATATTTCCTTTTTCACCATAGCCCTCTATGCACTTCCAAATATCCCTTTGCCAATTCCACAACAAAAGCCTTAGCGAAAGGCTTCTTGAAGGGAAAATGTAACACTGTGAGATGAATTAACAGAACACAGAGCAGTTTCTCAGAAAGTTTCTTTCCAGTTTTGAACGGAAGATATTTCCTTTTTCACCATAGCCCTCTATGGGCTTCCAAATATCCCTTTGCCCATTATACAAGAACAGCCTTAGCGAACGGCTTCTTGAAGGGAAAGATGTAACTCTGTGAGATGAAATAACAGAACACAGAGCAGTTGCTCAGAAAGCTTCTTTCCAGTTTTGAAGGGAAGATATTTCCTTTTTCACCATAGCCCTCTATGGGCTTCCAAATATCCCTTTGCCAATTCCACAAGAACAGCCTTAGCGAAAGGCTTCTTGAAGGGAAAGATGTAACTCTGTGAGATGAATTAACAGAACACAGAGCAGATTCTCAGAAAGCTTCTTTCCAGTTTTGAACGGAAGATATTTCCTTTTTCACCATAGCCCTCTATGGGCTTCCAAATATCCCTTTGCCAATTCCACAAGAACAGCCTTAGCGAAAGGCTTCTTGAAGGGAAAGATGTAACTCTGTGAGATGAATTAACAGAACACAGAGCAGTTTCTCAGAAACCTTCTTTCCAGTTTTGAACGGAAGATATTTCCTTTTTCACCATAGCCCTCTATGGACTTCCAAATATCCCTTTGCCCATTCCTCAAGAACAGCCTTAGCGAAAGGCTTCTTGAAGGGAAAGACGTAACTCTGAGAGATGAATTAACAGAACACAGAGCAGTTTCTCAGAAAGCTTCTTTCCAGTTTTGAACGGAAGATATTTCCTTTTTCACCATAGCCCTCTATGGGCTTCCAAATATCCCTTTGCCAATTCCACAAGAACAGCCTTAGCGAAAGGCTTCTTGAAGGGAAGGATGTAACTCTGTGAGATGAATTAACAGAACACAGAGCAGTTTCTCAGAAAGCTTCTTTCCAGTTTTGAACGGAAGATATTTCGTTTTTCACCATAGCCCTCTATGGGCTTCCAAATCTCCCTTTGCCAATTTCACAAGAACAGCCTTAGCGAAAGGCTTCTTGTAGGGAAAGATGTAACTCTCTGAGATGAATTAACAGAACATAGAGCAGTTGCTCAGAAAGCTTCTTTCCAGTTTTGAACGGAAGATATTTCCTTTTTCACCATAGCCCTCTATGGGCTTCCAAATATCCCTTTGCCAATTCCACAAGAACAGCCTTAGCGAAAGGCTTCTTGAAGGGAAAGATGTAACTCTGTGAGATGAATTAACAGAACACAGAGCAGATTCTCAGAAAGCTTCTTTCCAGTTTTGAACGGAAGATATTTCCTTTTTCACCATAGCCCTCTATGGGCTTCCAAATATCCCTTTGCCAATTTCACAAGAACAGCCTTAGCGAAAGGCTTCCTGAAGGGAAAGATGTAACTCTGTGTGATGAATTAACAGAACACAGAGCAGTTTCTCAGAAAGCTTCTTTCCAGTTTTGAACGGAAGATATTTCCTTTTTCACCATAGCCCTCTATGGGCTTCCAAATATCCCTTTGCCAATAGCACAAGAATAGCCTTAGCGAAAGGCTTCTTGAAGGGAAAGATGTAACTCTGTCAGATGAATTCAGACAACACAGAGCAGTTTCTCAGAAAGTTTCTTTCCAGTTTTGAACGGAAGATATTTCCTTTTTCACCATAGCCCTCTATGGGCTTCCAAATATCCCTTTGCCAATTCCACAAGAACAGCCTTAGCGAAAGACTTCTTGAAGGGAAAGATGTAACTCTGTGTGATGAATTAACAGAACACAGAGCAGTTTCTCAGAAAGCTAGTTTCCAGTTTTCAACGGAAGATATTTCCTTTTCCACCATAGCCCTCTATGGGCTTCCAAGTATCCCTTTACCAATTCCACAAGAACAGCCTTAGGGAAAGGCTGATTGAAGGGAAAGATGTAACTCTGTGAGATGAATTAACAGAACACAGAGCAGTTTCTCAGAAAGCTTCTTTCCAGTTTTGAACGGAAGATATTTCATTTTTCACCATAGCCCTCTATGGGCTTCCAAATATCCCTTTGCCAATTCCACAAGAACCGCCTTAGCGAAAGGCTTCTTGAAGGGAAAGATGTAACTCTGTGAGATGAATTAACAGAACACAGAGCAGTTTCTCAGAAAGCTTCTTTCCAGTTTTGAACGGAAGATATTTCCTTTTTCACCCTAGCCCTCTATGGGCTTCCAAATATCCCTTTTTCAGTTCCACAAGAACAACCTTAGCGAAAGGCTTCTTGAAGGGAAAGATGTAACTCTGTGAGATGAATTAACAGAACACAGAGCAGTTTCTCAGAAAGCTTCTTTCCAGTTTTGAACGGAAGATATTTCCTTTTTCACCGGAGCCCTCTATGGGCTTCGTCCCTTTGCCAATTCCACAAGAACAGCCTTAGCGAAAGGCTTCTTGAAGGGAAAGATGTAACTCTGTGAGATGAATTAACAGAACACAGAGCAGTTTCTCAGAAAGCTTCTTTCCAGTTTTGAACGGAAGATATTTCCTTTTTCACCATAGCCCTCTATGGGCTTCCAAATATCCCTTTGCCAATTCCACAAGAACAGCCTTAGCGAAAGACTTCTTGAAGGGAAAGATGTAACTCTGTCAGATGAATTAACAGAAAACAGAGCAGGTTCTCAGAAAGCTTCTTTCCAGTTTTGAACGGAAGATATTTCCTTTTTCACCATAGCCCTCTAAGGGCTTCCAAATATCCCTTTGCCAATTCCACAAGAACAGCCTTAGCGAAAGGCTTCTTGAAGGGAAAGATGTAACTCTGTGAGATGAATTAACAGAACACAGAGCAGTTTCTCAGAAAGCTTCTTTCCAGTTTTGAACGGAAGATATTTCCTTTTTCACCATAGCCCTCTATGGGCTTCCAAATATCCCTTTTCCAATTCCACAAGAACAGCCTTAGCGAAAGGCTTCTTGAAGGGAAAGATGTAACTCTGTGAGATGAATTAACAGAACACAGAGCAGTTTCTCAGAAAGCTTCTTTCCAGTTTTGAACGGAAGATATTTCCTTTTTCACCGTAGCCCTCTATGGGCTTCCAAGTATCCCTTTACCAATTCCACAAGAACAGCCTTAGGGAAAGGCTTCTTGAAGGGAAAGATGTAACTCTGTGAGATGAATTAAGAGAACACAGAGCAGTTTCTCAGAAAGCTTCTTTCCAGTTTTGAACAGAAGATATTTCCTTTTTCACGATAGCCCTCTATGGGCTTCGTCCCTTTGCCAATTCCACAAGAACAGCCTTAGCGAAAGTCTTCTTGATGGGAAAGATGTAACTCTGTGAGATAAATTAACAGAACACAGAGCAGTTTCTCAGAAAGCTTCTTTCCAGTTTTGAACGGAAGATATTTCCTTTTTCACCATAGCCCTCTATGGGCTTCCAAATATCCCTTTGCCAATTGCACAAGAACAGCCTTAGCGAAAGGCTTCTTGAAGGGAAAATGTAACACTGTGAGATGAATTAACAGAACACAGAGCAGTTTCTCAGAAAGTTTCTTTCCAGTTTTGAACGGAAGATATTTCCTTTTTCACCATAGCCCTCTATGGGCTTCCAAATATCCCTTTGCCCATTATACAAGAACAGCCTTAGCGAATGGCTTCTTGAAGGGAAAGATGTAACTCTGTGAGATGAAATAACAGAACACAGAGCAGTTGCTCAGAAAGCTTCTTTCCAGTTTTGAAGGGAAGATATTTCCTTTTTCACCATAGCCCTCTATGGGCTTCCAAATATCCCTTTGCCAATTCCACAAGAACAGCCTTAGCGAAAGGCTTCTTCAAGGGAAAGATGTAACTCTGTGAGATGAATTAACAGAACACAGAGCAGATTCTCAGAAAGCTTCTTTCCAGTTTTGAACGGAAGATATTTCCTTTTTCACCATAGCCCTCTATGGGCTTCCAAATATCCCTTTGCCAATTTCACAAGAACAGCCTTAGCGAAAGGCTTCTTGACGGGAAAGATGTAACTCTTTGTGATGAATTAACAGAACACAGAGCAGTTTCTCAGAAAGCTTCTTTCCAGTTTTGAACGGAAGATATTTCCTTTTTCACCATAGCCCTCTATGGGCTTCCAAATATCCCTTTGCCAATAGCACAAGAATAGCCTTAGCGAAAGGCTTCTTGAAGGGAAAGATGTAACTCTGTCAGATGAATTCAGACAACACAGAGCAGTTTCTCAGAAAGCTTCTTTCCAGTTTTGAACGGAAGATATTTCCTTTTTCACCATAGCCCTCTATGGGCTTCCAAATATCCCTTTGCCAATTCCACAAGAACAGCCTTAGCGAAAGACTTCTTGAAGGGAAAGATGTAACTCTGTGTGATGAATTAACAGAACACAGAGCAGTTTCTCAGAAAGCTAGTTTCCAGTTTTCAACGGAAGATATTTCCTTTTCCACCATAGCCCTCTATGGGCTTCCAAGTATCCCTTTACCAATTCCACAAGAACAGCCTTAGGGAAAGGCTGATTGAAGGGAAAGATGTAACTCTGTGAGATGAATTAACAGAACACAGAGCAGTTTCTCAGAAAGCTTCTTTCCAGTTTTGAACGGAAGATATTTCATTTTTCACCATAGCCCTCTATGGGCTTCCAAATATCCCTTTGCCAATTCCACAAGAACCGCCTTAGCGAAAGGCTTCTTGAAGGGAAAGATGTAACTCTGTGAGATGAATTAACAGAACACAGAGCAGTTTCTCCGAAAGCTTCTTTCCAGTTTTGAACGGAAGATATTTCCTTTTTCACCGTAGCCCTCTATGGGCTTCGTCCCTTTTCCAATTCCACAAGAACAGCCTTAGCGAAAGGCTTCTTGAAGGGAAAGATGTAACTCTGTGAGATGAATTAACAGAACACCGAGCAGTTTCTCAGAAAGCTTCTTTCCAGTTTTGAACGGAAGATATTTCCTTTTTCACCATAGCCCTCTATGGGCTTCCAAATATCCCTTTGCCAATTCCACAAGAACAGCCTTAGCGAAAGACTTCTTGAAGGGAAAGATGTAACTCTGTCAGATGAATTAACAGAAAACAGAGCAGTTTCTCAGAAAGCTTCTTTCCAGTTTTGAACGGAAGATATTTCCTTTTTCACCATAGCCCTCTAAGGGCTTCCAAATATCCCTTTGCCAATTGCACAAGAACAGCCTTAGCGAAAGGCTTCTTGAAGGGAAAGATGTAACTCTGTGAGATGAATTAACAGAACACAGAGCAGTTTCTCAGAAAGCTTCTTTCCAGTTTTGAACGGAAGATATTTCCTTTTTCACCGTAGCCCTCTATGGGCTTCCAAATATCCCTTTGCCAATTCCACAAGAACAGCCTTAGCGAAAGGCTTCTTGAAGGGAAAGATGTAACTCTGTGAGATGAATTAACAGAACACAGAGCAGTTTCTCAGAAAGCTTCTTTCCAGTTTTGAACGGAAGATATTTCCTTTTTCACCATAGCCCTCTATGGGCTTCCAAATATCCCTTTTCCAATTCCACAAGAACAGCCTTAGCGAAAGGCTTCTTGAAGGGAAAGATGTAACTCTGTGAGATGAATTAACAGAACACAGAGCAGTTTCTCAGAAAGCTTCTTTCCAGTTTTGAACGGAAGATATTTCCTTTTTCACCGTAGCCCTCTATGGGCTTCCAAGTATCCCTTTACCAATTCCACAAGAACAGCCTTAGGGAAAGGCTTCTTGAAGGGAAAGATGTAACTCTGTGAGATGAATTAAGAGAACACAGAGCAGTTTCTCAGAAAGCTTCTTTCCAGTTTTGAACAGAAGATATTTCCTTTTTCACGATAGCCCTCTATGGGCTTCGTCCCTTTGCCAATTCCACAAGAACAGCCTTAGCGAAAGTCTTCTTGATGGGAAAGATGTAACTCTGTGAGATAAATTAACAGAACACAGAGCAGTTTCTCAGAAAGCTTCTTTCCAGTTTTGAACGGAAGATATTTCCTTTTTCACCATAGCCCTCTATGGGCTTCCAAATATCCCTTTGCCAATTCCACAAGAACAGCCGTAGCGAAAGACTTCTTGAAGGGAAAGATGTAACTCTGTCAGATGAATTAACAGAAAACAGAGCAGTTTCTCAGAAAGCTTCTTTCCAGTTTTGAACGGAAGATATTTCCTTTTTCACCATAGCCCTCTAAGGGCTTCCAAATATCCCTTTGCCAATTCCACAAGAACAGCCTTAGCGAAAGGCTTCTTGAAGGGAAAGATGTAACTCTGTGAGATGAATTAACAGAACACAGAGCAGTTTCTCAGAAAGCTTCTTTCCAGTTTTGAACAGAAGATATTTCCTTTTTCACGATAGCCCTCTATGGGCTTCGTCCCTTTGCCAATTCCACAAGAACAGCCTTAGCGAAAGTCTTCTTCATGGGAAAGATGTAACTCTGTGAGATAAATTAACAGAACACAGAGCAGTTTCTCAGAAAGCTTCTTTCCAGTTTTGAACGGAAGATATTTCCTTTTTCACCATAGCCCTCTATGGGCTTCCAAATATCCCTTTGCCAATTGCACAAGAACAGCCTTAGCGAAAGGCTTCTTGAAGGGAAAATGTAACTCTGTGAGATGAATTAACAGAACACAGAGCAGTTTCTCAGAAAGTTTCTTTCCAGTTTTGAACGGAAGATATTTCCTTTTTCACCATAGCCCTCTATGGGCTTCCAAATATCCCTTTGCCCATTATACAAGAACAGCCTTAGCGAACGGCTTCTTGAAGGGAAAGATGTAACTCTGTGAGATGAAATAACAGAACACAGAGCAGTTGCTCAGAAAGCTTCTTTCCAGTTTTGAAGGGAAGATATTTCCTTTTTCACCATAGCCCTCTATGGGCTTCCAAATATCCCTTTGCCAATTCCACAAGAACAGCCTTAGCGAAAGGCTTCTTGAAGGGAAAGATGTAACTCTGTGAGATGAATTAACAGAACACAGAGCAGTTTCTCAGAAAGCTTCTTTCCAGTTTTGAACGGAAGATATTTCCTTTTTCACCATAGGCCTCTAAGGGCTTCCAAATATCCCTTTGTAATTCCACAAGAACAGCCTTAGCGAAAGGCTTCTTGAAGGAAAAGATGTAACTCTGTGAGATGAATTAACAGAACACAGAGCAGTTTCTCAGAAAGCTTCTTTCCTGTTTTGAACGGAAGATATTTCCTTTTTCACCATAGCCCTCTATGGGCTTCCAAATATCCCTTGGCCAATTCCACAAGAACAGCCTTAGCGAAAGGCTTCTTGAAGGGAAAGATGTAACTCTGTGAGATGAATTAACAGAACACAGAGCAGTTTCTCAGAAAGCTTCTTTCCAGTTTTGAACGGAAGATATTTCCTTTTTCACCATAGCACTCTATGGGCTTCCAAATATCCCTTTGCCAATTCCACAAGAACAGCCTTAGCAAAAGGCTTCTTGAAGGGAAAGATGTAACTCTGTGAGATGAATTAACAGAAAACAGAGCAGTTTCTCAGAAAGATTCTTTCCAGTTTTGAACGGAAGATATTTCCTTTTTCACCATAGCCCTCTATGGGCTTCCAAATATCCCTTTGCCAATTCCACAAGAACAGCCTTAGCGAAAGGCTTCTTGAAGGGAAAGATGTAACTCTGTGAGATGAATTAACAGAACACAGAGCGGTTTCTCAGAAAGCTTCTTTCCAGTTTTGAACGGAAGATATTTCCTTTTTCACCCTAGCCCTCTATGGGCTTCCAAATATCCCTTTTTCAGTTCCACAAGAACAACCTTAGCGAAAGGCTTCTTGAAGGGAAAGATGTAACTCTGTGAGATGAATTAACAGAACACAGAGCAGTTTCTCAGAAAGCTTCTTTCCAGTTTTGAACGGAAGATATTTCCTTTTTCACCGTAGCCCTCTATGGGCTTCCAAGTATCCCTTTACCAATTCCACAAGAACAGCCTTAGGGAAAGGCTTCTTGAAGGGAAAGATGTAACTCTGTGAGATGAATTAAGAGAACACAGAGCAGTTTCTCAGAAAGCTTCTTTCCAGTTTTGAACAGAAGATATTTCCTTTTTCACGATAGCCCTCTATGGGCTTCGTCCCTTTGCCAATTCCACAAGAACAGCCTTAGCGAAAGTCTTCTTGATGGGAAAGATGTAACTCTGTGAGATGAATTAACAGAACACAGAGCAGTTTCTCAGAAAGCTTCTTTCCAGTTTTGAACGGAAGATATTTCCTTTTTCACCATAGCCCTCTATGGGCTTCCAAATATCCCTTTGCCAATTGCACAAGAACAGCCTTAGCGAAAGGCTTCTTGAAGGGAAAGATGTAACTCTGTGAGATGAATTAACAGAACACAGAGCAGTTTCTCAGAAAGTTTCTTTCCAGTTTTGAACGGAAGATATTTCCTTTTTCACCATAGCCCTCTATGGGCTTCCAAATATCCCTTTGCCCATTATACAAGAACAGCCTTAGCGAACGGCTTCTTGAAGGGAAAGATGTAACTCTGTGAGATGAAATAACAGAACACAGAGCAGTTTCTCAGAAATCTTCTTTCCAGTTTTGAACGGAAGATATTTCCTTTTTCACCATAGCCCTCTATGGTCTTCCAAATATCCCTTTGTCAATTGCAAAAGAACAGCCTTAGCGAAAGTCTTCTTGAAGGAAAAGATGTAACTCTGTGAGATGAATTAACAGAACACAGAGCAGTTTCTCAGAAAGCTTCTTTCCAGTTTTGAACGGAAGATATTTCCTTTTTCACCATAGCCCTCTATGGGCTTCCAAATATCCCTTGGCCAATTCCACAAGAACAGCCTTAGCGAAAGGCTTCTTGAAGGGAAAGATGTAACTCTGTGAGATGAATTAACAGAACACAGAGCAGTTTCTCAGAAAGCTTCTTTCCAGTTTTGAACGGAAGATATTTCCTTTTTCACCATAGCCCTCTATGGGCTTCCAAATATCCCTTTGCCAATTCCACAAGAACAGCCTTAGCAAAAGGCTTCTTGAAGGGAAAGATGTAACTCTGTGAGATGAATTAACAGAACACAGAGCAGTTTCTCAGAAAGCTTCTTTCCAGTTTTGAACGGAAGATATTTCCTTTTTCACCGTAGCCCTCTATGGGCTTCCAAATATCCCTTTGCCAATTCCACAAGAACAGCCTTAGCGAAAGGCTTCTTGAAGGGAAAGATGTAACTCTGTGAGATGAATTAACAGAACACAGAGCAGTTTCTCAGAAAGCTTCTTTCCAGTTTTGAACGGAAGATATTTCCTTTTTCACCATAGCCCTCTATGGGCTTCCAAATATCCCTTTTCCAATTCCACAAGAACAGCCTTAGCGAAAGGCTTCTTGAAGGGAAAGATGTAACTCTGTGAGATGAATTAACAGAACACAGAGCAGTTTCTCAGAAAGCTTCTTTCCAGTTTTGAACGGAAGATATTTCCTTTTTCACCGTAGCCCTCTATGGGCTTCCAAGTATCCCTTTACCAATTCCACAAGAACAGCCTTAGGGAAAGGCTTCTTGAAGGGAAAGATGTAACTCTGTGAGATGAATTAAGAGAACACAGAGCAGTTTCTCAGAAAGCTTCTTTCCAGTTTTGAACAGAAGATATTTCCTTTTTCACGATAGCCCTCTATGGGCTTCGTCCCTTTGCCAATTCCACAAGAACAGCCTTAGCGAAAGTCTTCTTGATGGGAAAGATGTAACTCTGTGAGATAAATTAACAGAACACAGAGCAGTTTCTCAGAAAGCTTCTTTCCAGTTTTGAACGGAAGATATTTCCTTTTTCACCATAGCCCTCTATGGGCTTCCAAATATCCCTTTGCCAATTACACAAGAACAGCCTTAGCGAAAGGCTTCTTGAAGGGAAAATGTAACTCTGTGAGATGAATTAACAGAACACAGAGCAGTTTCTCAGAAAGTTTCTTTCCAGTTTTGAACGGAAGATATTTCCTTTTTCACCATAGCCCTCTATGGGCTTCCAAATATCCCTTTGCCCATTATACAAGAACAGCCTTAGCGAACGGCTTCTTGAAGGGAAAGATGTAACTCTGTGAGATGAAATAACAGAACACAGAGCAGTTTCTCAGAAATCTTCTTTCCAGTTTTGAACGGAAGATATTTCCTTTTTCACCGTAGCCCTCTATGGGCTTCCAAATATCCCTTTGCCAATCCCACAAAAACAGCCTTAGCGAAAGGCTTCTTTAAGGGAAAGATGTAACTCTGTGAGATGAATTAACAGAACACAGAGCAGTTTCTCAGAAATCTTCTTTCCAGTTTTGAACGGAAGATATTTCCTTTTTCACCATAGCCCTCTATGGGCTTCCAAATATCCCTTTGTCAATTGCAAAAGAACAGCCTTAGCGAAAGGCTTTTTGAAGGGAAAGATGTAACTCTGTGAGATGAATGAACAGAATACAGAGCAGTTTCTCAGAAAGCTTCTTTCCTGTTTTGAACAGAAGATATTTCCTTTTTCACGATAGCCCTCTATGGGCTTCGTCCCTTTGCCAATTCCACAAGAACAGCCTTAGCGAAAGGCTTCTTGATGGGAAAGATGTAACTCTGTGAGATGAATTAACAGAACACAGAGCAGTTTCTCAGAAAGCTTCTTTCCAGTTTTGAACGGAAGATATTTCCTTTTTCAAAATAGCCCTCTATGGGCTTCCAAATATCCCTTTGCCAATTCCACAAGAACAGCCTTAGCGAAAGGCTTCTTGAAGGGAAAGATGTAACTCTGTGAGTTGAATTAACAGAACACAGAGCAGTTTCTCAGAAAGCTTGTTTCCAGTTTCAACGGAAGATATTTCCTTTTTCACCATAGCCCTCTATGGGCTTCCAAATATCCCTTTGCCAATTCCACAAGAACAGCCTTAGTGAAAGGCTTCTTGAAGGGAAAGATGTAACTCTGTGAGATGAATTAACAGAACACAGAGCAGTTTCTCAGAAAGCTTCTTTCCAGTTTTGAACGGAAGATATTTCCTTTTTCACCATAGGCCTCTAAGGGCTTCCAAATATCCGTTTGTAATTCCACAAGAACAGCCTTAGCGAAAGGCTTCTTGAAGGAAAAGATGTAACTCTGTGAGATGAATTAACAGAACACAGAGCAGTTTCTCAGAAAGCTTCTTTCCAGTTTTGAACGGAAGATATTTCCTTTTTCACCATAGCCCTCTATGGGCTTCCAAATATCCCTTGGCCAATTCCACAAGAACAGCCTTAGCGAAAGGCTTCTTGAAGGGAAAGATGTAACTCTGTGAGATGAATTAACAGAACACAGAGCAGTTTCTCAGAAAGCTTCTTTCCAGTTTTGAACGGAAGATATTTCCTTTTTCACCATAGCACTCTATGGGCTTCCAAATATCCCTTTGCCAATTCCACAAGAACAGCCTTAGCAAAAGGCTTCTTGAAGGGAAAGATGTAACTCTGTGAGATGAATTAACAGAAAACAGAGCAGTTTCTCAGAAAGATTCTTTCCAGTTTTGAACGGAAGATATTTCCTTTTTCACCATAGCCCTCTATGGGCTTCCAAATATCCCTTTGCCAATTCCACAAGAACAGCCTTAGCGAAAGGCTTCTTGAAGGGAAAGATGTAACTCTGTGAGATGAATTAACAGAACACAGAGCGGTTTCTCAGAAAGCTTCTTTCCAGTTTTGAACGGAAGATATTTCCTTTTTCACCCTAGCCCTCTATGGGCTTCCAAATATCCCTTTTTCAGTTCCACAAGAACAACCTTAGCGAAAGGCTTCTTGAAGGGAAAGATGTAACTCTGTGAGATGAATTAACAGAACACAGAGCAGTTTCTCAGAAAGCTTCTTTCCAGTTTTGAACGGAAGATATTTCCTTTTTCACCGTAGCCCTCTATGGGCTTCCAAGTATCCCTTTACCAATTCCACAAGAACAGCCTTAGCGAAAGGCTTCTTGAAGTGAAAGATGTAACTCTGTGAGATGAATTAACAGAACACAGAGAGGTCTCTCAGAAAGCTTCTTTCCAGTTTTGAACGGAAGATATTTCCTTTTTCACCATAGCCCTCTAAGGGCTTCCAAATATCCCTTTGCCAATTCCACAAGAACAGCCTTAGAGAAAGGCCTCTTGAAGGGAAAGATGTAACTCTGTGAGATGAATTAACAGAACACAGAGCAGTTTCTCAGAAAGCTTCTTTCCAGTTTGGAACGGAAGATATTTCCTTTTTCACCATAGCCCTCTATGGGCTTCCAAATATCCCTTTGCCAATTCCACAAGAACAGCTTTAGCGAAAGGCTTCTTGAAGGGAAAGATGTAACTCTGTGAGATGAATTAACAGAACACAGAGCAGTTTCTCAGAAAGCTTCTTTCCAGTGATGAACGGAAGATATTTCCTTTTTCACCATTGCCCTCTGTAGGCTTCCAAATATCCCTTTGCCAATTCCAGAAGAACAGCCTTAGCGAAAGGCTTCTTGAAGGGAATGATGTAACTCTGTGAGATGAATTAACAGAACACAGAGCAGTTTCTCAGAAAGCTTCTTTCCAGTTTTGAACGGAAGATATTTCCTTTTTCACCATAGCCCTCTATGGGCTTCCAAATATCCCTTTGCCAATTCCACAAGAACAGCCTTAGCGAAAGGCTTCTTGAGGGAAACATGTAACTCTGTGAGATGAATTAACAGAACACAGAGCAGTTTCTCAGAAAGCTTCTTTCCAGTTTTGAACGGAAGATATTTCCTTTTTCACCGTAGCCCTCTATGGGCTTCCAAGTATCCCTTTACCAATTCCACAAGAACAGCCTTAGGGAAAGGCTTCTTGAAGGGAAAGATGTAACTCTGTGAGATGAATTAAGAGAACACAGAGCAGTTTCTCAGAAAGCTTCTTTCCAGTTTTGAACAGAAGATATTTCCTTTTTCACGATAGCCCTCTATGGGCTTCGTCCCTTTGCAAATTCCACAAGAACAGCCTTAGCGAAAGTCTTCTTGATGGGAAAGATGTAACTCTGTGAGATGAATTAACAGAACACAGAGCAGTTTCTCAGAAAGCTTCTTTCCAGTTTTGAACGGAAGATATTTCCTTTTTCACCATAGCCCTCTATGGGCTTCCAAATATCCCTTTGCCCATTATACAAGAACAGCCTTAGCGAACGGCTTCTTGAAGGGAAAGATGTAACTCTGTGAGATGAAATAACAGAACACCGAGCAGTTTCTCAGAAAGCTTCTTTCCAGTTTTGAACGGAAGATATTTCCTTTTTCACCGTAGCCCTCTATGGGCTTCCAAATATCCCTTTGCCAATCCCACAAAAACAGCCTTAGCGAAAGGCTTCTTGAAGGGAAAGATGTAACTCTGTGAGATGAATTAACAGAACACAGAGCAGTTTCTCAGAGAGCTTCTTTCCAGTTTTGAACGGAAGATATTTCCTTTTTCACCATAGCCCTTATGGGCTTCCAAATATCCCTTTGCCAATTCCACAACAACAGCCTTAGCGAAAGGCTTCTTGAAGGGAAAGATGTAATTCTGTGAGATGAATTAACAGAACACGGAGCAGTTTCTCAGAAAGCTTGTTTCTAGTTTGGAACGGAAGATATTTTCTTTTTCACCATAGGCCTCTATAGGCTTACAAATATCCCTTTGCCAATTCCACAAGAACAGCCTTAGCGAAAGGCTTCTTGAAGGGAAAGATGTAACTCTGTGAGATGAATTAAGAGAACATAGAACAGTTTCTCACAAAGCTTCTTTCCAGTTTTGAACGGAAGATATTTCCTTTTTCACCATAGCCCTCTATGCGCTTCCAAATATCCCTTTGCCAATTCCACAAGAACAGCCTTAGCGAAAGGCTTCTTGAAGTGAAAGATGTAACTCTGTGAGATGAATTAACAGAACACAGAGAGGTCTCTCAGAAAGCTTCTTTCCAATTTTGAACGGAAGATATTTCCTTTTTCACCATAGCCCTCCATGGGCTTCCAAATATCCCTTTGCCAATTCCACAAGAACAGCATTAGCGAAAGGCTTCGTGAAGGGAAAGATGTAACTCTGTGAGATGAATTTGCAGAACACAGAGCAGTTTCTCAGCAAGCTTCTTTCCAATTTTTGAACGGAAGATATTTCCTTTTTCACCATAGCCCTCTAAGGGCTTCCAAATATCCCTTTGCGAATTCCACAAGAACAGCCTTAGAGAAAGGCCTCTTGAAGGGAAAGATGTGACTCTGTGAGATGAATTAACAGAACACAGAGCAGTTTCTCAGAAAGCTTCTTTCCAGTTTGGAACGGAAGATATTTCCTTTTTCACCATAGCCCTCTATGGGCTTCCAAATATCCCTTTGCCAATTCCACAAGAACAGCCTTAGCGAAAGGCTTCTTGAAGGGAAAGATGTAACTCTGTGAGATGAATTAACAGAACACAGAGCAGTTTCTCAGAAAGCTTCTTTCCAGTGATGAACGGAAGATATTTCCTTTTTCACCATTGCCCTCTATAGGCTTCCAAATATCCCTTTGCCAATTCCAGAAGAACAGCCTTAGCGAAAGGCTTCTTGAAGGGAATGATGTAACTCTGTGAGATGAATTAACAGAACACAGAGCAGTTTCTCAGAAAGCTTCTTTCCAGTTTTGAACGGAAGATATTTCCTTTTTCACCATAGCCCTCTATGGGCTTCCAAATATCCCTTTGCCAATTCCACAAGAACAGCCTTAGCGAAAGGCT
Source organism: Chlorocebus sabaeus (assembly GCF_047675955.1). Classification (NCBI taxonomy): domain Eukaryota; kingdom Metazoa; phylum Chordata; class Mammalia; order Primates; family Cercopithecidae; genus Chlorocebus; species Chlorocebus sabaeus. The sequence continues at coordinate 26,752,853 of NC_132921.1, forward strand.
TCTTGAGGGAAACATGTAACTCTGTGAGATGAATTAACAGAACACAGAGCAGTTTCTCAGAAAGCTTCTTTCCAGTTTTGAACGGAAGATATTTCCTTTTTCACCATAGCCCTCTATGGGCTTCCAAATATCCCTTTGTCAATTGCAAAAGAACAGCCTTAGCGAAAGCCTTTTTGAAGGGAAAGATGTAACTCTGTGAGATGAATTAACAGAATACAGAGCAGTTTCTCAGAAAGCTTCTTTCCAGTTTTGAACAGAAGATATTTCCTTTTTCACGATAGCCCTCTATGGGCTTCGTCCCTTTGCCAATTCCACAAGAAGAGCCTTAGCGAAAGGCTTCTTGATGCGAAAGATGTAACTCTGTGAGATGAATTAAAAGAACACAGAGCAGTTTCTCAGAAAGCTTCTTTCCAGTTTTGAACGGAAGATATTTCCTTTTTCACCCCAGAACCCTATGGGCTTCCAAATATCCCTTGGCCAATTCCACAAGAACAGCCTTAGCGAAAGGCTTCTTGAAGGGAAAGGTGTAACTCTGTGAGATGAATTAACAGAACACAGAGCAGTTTCTCAGAAAGTTTCTTTCCAGTTTTGAACGGAAGATATTTCCTTTTTCACCATAGCCCTCTATGGGCTTCCAAATATCCCTTTGCCAATTCCACAAGAACAGCCTTAGCAAAAGGCTTCTTGAAGGGAAAGATGTAACTCTGTGAGATGAATTAACAGAACACAGAGCAGTTTCTCAGAAAGCTTCTTTCCAGTTTTGAACGGAAGATATTTCCTTTTTCACCATAGCCCTTATGGGCTTCCAAATATCCCTTTGCCAATTCCACAACAACAGCCTTAGCGAAAGGCTTCTTGAAGGGAAAGATGTAATTCTGTGAGATGAATTAACAGAACACGGAGCAGTTTCTCAGAAAGCTTGTTTCTAGTTTGGAACGGAAGATATTTTCTTTTTCACCATAGGCCTCTATAGGCTTCCAAATATCCCTTTGCCAATTCCACAAGAACAGCCTTAGCGAAAGGCTTCTTGAAGGGAAAGATGTAACTCTGTGAGATGAATTAACAGAACACATAGCAGTTTCTCAGAAAGCTTCTTTCCAGTTTTGAACGGAAGATATTTCCTTTTTCACTATAGCCCTCTATGGGCTTCCAAATATCCCTTTGCCAATTCCACAAGAACAGCCTTAGCGAAAGGCTTCTTGAAGGGAAAGATGTAACTCTGTGAGATGAATTAACAGAACACAGAGCAGTTTCTCAGAAAGCTTCTTTCCAGTTTTGAACGGAAGATAATTCCTTTTTCACCATAGCCCTCTATGGGCTTCCAAATATCCCTTTGCCAATTCCACAAGAACAGCCTTAGCGAAAGGCTTCTTGAAGGGAAAGATGTAACTCTGTGAGATGAATTAACAGAACACAGAGCAGTTTCTCAGAAAGCTTCTTTCCAGTTTTGAACGGAAGATATTTCCTTTTTCACCATAGCCCTTATGGGCTTCCAAATATCCCTTTGCCAATTCCACAACAACAGCCTTAGCGAAAGGCTTCTTGAAGGGAAAGATGTAATTCTGTGAGATGAATTAACAGAACACGGAGCAGTTTCTCAGAAAGCTTGTTTCTAGTTTGGAACGGAAGATATTTTCTTTTTCACCATAGGCCTCTATAGGCTTCCAAATATCCCTTTGCCAATTCCACAAGAACAGCCTTAGCGAAAGGCTTCTTGAAGGGAAAGATGTAACTCTGTGAGATGAATTAAGAGAACATAGAACAGTTTCTCACAAAGCTTCTTTCCAGTTTTGAACGGAAGATATTTCCTTTTTCACCATAGCCCTCTATGCGCTTCCAAATATCCCTTTGCCAATTCCACAAGAACAGCCTTAGCGAAAGGCTTCTTGAAGTGAAAGATGTAACTCTGTGAGATGAATTAACAGAACACAGAGAGGTCTCTCAGAAAGCTTCTTTCCAGTTTTGAACGGAAGATATTTCCTTTTTCACCATAGCCCTCCATGGGCTTCCAAATATCCCTTTGCCAATTCCACAAGAACAGCATTAGCGAAAGGCTTCGTGAAGGGAAAGATGTAACTCTGTGAGATGAATTTGCAGAACACAGAGCAGTTTCTCAGCAAGCTTCTTTCCAGTTTTGAACGGAAGATATTTCCTTTTTCACCATAGCCCTCTAAGGGCTTCCAAATATCCCTTTGCCAATTCCACAAGAACAGCCTTAGAGAAAGGCCTCTTGAAGGGAAAGATGTAACTCTGTGAGATGAATTAACAGAACACAGAGCAGTTTCTCAGAAAGCTTCTTTCCAGTTTGGAACGGAAGATATTTCCTTTTTCACCATAGCCCTCTATGGGCTTCCAAATATCCCTTTGCCAATTCCACAAGAACAGCTTTAGCGAAAGGCTTCTTGAAGGGAAAGATGTAACTCTGTGAGATGAATTAAGAGAACACAGAGCAGTTTCTCAGAAAGCTTCTTTCCAGTGATGAACGGAAGATATTTCTTTTTTCACCATTGCCCTCTATAGGCTTCCAAATATCCCTTTGCCAATTCCAGAAGAACAGCCTTAGCGAAAGGCTTCTTGAAGGGAATGATGTAACGCTGTGAGATGAATTAACAGAACACAGAGCAGTTTCTCAGAAAGCTTCTTTCCAGTTTTGAACGGAAGATATTTCCTTTTTCACCATAGCCCTCTATGGGCTTCCAAATATCCCTTTGCCCATTATACAAGAACAGCCTTAGCGAACGGCTTCTTGAAGGGAAAGATGTAACTCTGTGAGATGAAATAACAGAACACCGAGCAGTTTCTCAGAAAGCTTCTTTCCAGTTTTGAACGGAAGATATTTCCTTTTTCACCGTAGCCCTCTATGGGCTTCCAAATATCCCTTTGCCAATCCCACAAAAACAGCCTTAGCGAAAGGCTTCTTGAAGGGAAAGATGTAACTCTGTGAGATGAATTAACAGAACACAGAGCAGTTTCTCAGAAAGCTTCTTTCCAGTTTTGAACGGAAGATATTTCCTTTTTCACCATAGCCCTTATGGGCTTCCAAATATCCCTTTGCCAATTCCACAACAACAGCCTTAGCGAAAGGCTTCTTGAAGGGAAAGATGTAATTCTGTGAGATGAATTAACAGAACACGGAGCAGTTTCTCAGAAAGCTTGTTTCTAGTTTGGAACGGAAGATATTTTCTTTTTCACCATAGGCCTCTATAGGCTTCCAAATATCCCTTTGCCAATTCCACAAGAACAGCCTTAGCGAAAGGCTTCTTGAAGGGAAAGATGTAACTCTGTGAGATGAATTAAGAGAACATAGAACAGTTTCTCACAAAGCTTCTTTCCAGTTTTGAACGGAAGATATTTCCTTTTTCACCATAGCCCTCTATGCGCTTCCAAATATCCCTTTGCCAATTCCACAAGAACAGCCTTAGCGAAAGGCTTCTTGAAGTGAAAGATGTAACTCTGTGAGATGAATTAACAGAACACAGAGAGGTCTCTCAGAAAGCTTCTTTCCAGTTTTGAACGGAAGATATTTCCTTTTTCACCATAGCCCTCCATGGGCTTCCAAATATCCCTTTGCCAATTCCACAAGAACAGCATTAGCGAAAGGCTTCGTGAAGGGAAAGATGTAACTCTGTGAGATGAATTTGCAGAACACAGAGCAGTTTCTCAGCAAGCTTCTTTCCAGTTTTGAACGGAAGATATTTCCTTTTTCACCATAGCCCTCTAAGGGCTTCCAAATATCCCTTTGCCAATTCCACAAGAACAGCCTTAGAGAAAGGCCTCTTGAAGGGAAAGATGTAACTCTGTGAGATGAATTAACAGAACACAGAGCAGTTTCTCAGAAAGCTTCTTTCCAGTTTTGAACGGAAGATATTTCCTTTTTCACCATAGCCCTCTATGGGCTTCCAAATATCCCTTTGCCAATTCCACAAGAACAGCCTTAGCGAAAGGCTTCTTGAAGGGAAAGATGTAACTCTGTGAGATGAATTAACAGAACACAGAGCAGTTTCTCAGAAAGCTTCTTTCCAGTGATGAACGGAAGATATTTCCTTTTTCACCATTGCCCTCTATAGGCTTCCAAATATCCCTTTGCCAATTCCAGAAGAACAGCCTTAGCGAAAGGCTTCTTGAAGGGAATGATGTAACTCTGTGAGATGAATTAACAGAACACAGAGCAGTTTCTCAGAAAGCTTCTTTCCAATTTTGAACGGAAGATATTTCCTTTTTCACCATAGCCCTCTATGGGCTTCCAAATATCCCTTTGCCAATTCCACAAGAACAGCCTTAGCGAAAGGCTTCTTGAGGGAAACATGTAACTCTGTGAGATGAATTAACAGAACACAGAGCAGTTTCTCAGAAAGCTTCTTTCCAGTTTTGAACGGAAGATATTTCCTTTTTCACCATAGCCCTCTATGGGCTTCCAAATATCCCTTTGCCAATTCCACAACAACAGCCTTAGCGAAAGGCTTCTTGAAGGGAAAGATGTAACTCTGTGAGATGAATTAACAGAACACAGAGCAGTTTCTCAGAAAGCTTCTTTCCAGTTTTGAACGGAAGATATTTCCTTTTTCACCATAGCCCTCTATGGGCTTCCAAATATCCCTTTGCCAATTCCACAAGAACAGCCTTAGCGAAAGGCTTCTTGAAGGGAAAGATGTAACTCTGTGAGATGAATTAACAGAACACAGAGCAGTTTCTCAGAAAGCTTCTTTCCAGTTTTGAACGGAAGATATTTCCTTTTTCACCATAGCCCTCTATGGGCTTCCAAATATCCCTTTGCCAATTCCACAAGAACAGCCTTAGCGAAAGGCTTCTTGAAGCGAAAGATGTAACACTGTGAGATGAATTAACAGAACACAGAGCAGTTTCTCAGAAAGCTTCTTTCCAGTTTTGAACGGAAGATATTTCCTTTTTCACCATAGCCCTCTATGGGCTTCCAAATATCCCTTTGCCAATTCCACAAGAACAGCCTTAGCGAAAGGCTTCTTGAAGGGAAGGATGTAACTCTGTGAGATGAATTAACAGAACACAGAGCAGTTTCTCAGAAAGCTTCTTTCCAGTTTTGAACGGAAGATATTTCCTTTTTCACCATAGACCTCTATGGGCTTCCAAATATCCCTTTGCCAAATCCACAAGAACAGCCTTAGCGAAAGGCTTCTTAAAGGGGAAGATGTAACTCTGTGAGATGAATTAACAGAACACAGAGCAGTTTCTCAGAAAGCTTCTTTCCAGTATTAAACGGAAGATATTTCCTTTTTCACCCTGGCCCTCTATGGGCTTCCAAATATCCCATTGCCAATTCCACAAGAACAGCCTTAGCGAAAGGCTTCTAGAAGGGAAAGATGTAACTCTGTGAGATGAATTAACAGAACACAGAGCAGTTTCTCAGAAAGCTTCTTTCCAGTTTTGAACGGAAGATATTTCCTTTTTCACCATAGCCCTCTATGGGCTTCCAAATATCCCTTTGCCAATTCCACAAGAACAGCCTTAGCGAAAGGCTTCTAGAAGGGAAAGATGTAACTCTGTGAGATGAATTAACAGAACACAGAGCAGTTTCTCAGATAGCTTCTTTCCAGTTTTGAACGGAAGATATTTCCTTTTTCACCATAGCCCTCTATGGGCTTCCAAATATCCCTTTGCCAATTCCACAAGAACAGCCATAGCGAAAGGCTTCTAGAAGGGAAAGATGTAACTCTGTGAGATGAATTCACAGAACACACAGCAGTTTCTCAGAAAGCTTCTTTCCAGTTTTGAACAGAAGATATTTCCTTTTTCACCATAGCCCTCTATGGGCTTCCAAATATCCCTTTGCCAATTCCACAAGAACAGCCTTAGCGAAAGGCTTCTTGAAGGGAAAGATGTAACTCTGTGAGATGAATTAACAGAACATAGAACAGTTTCTCACAAAGCTTCTTTCCAGTTTTGAACGGAAGATATTTCCTTTTTCACCATAGCCCTCTATGCACTTCCAAATATCCCTTTGCCAATTCCACAACAAAAGCCTTAGCGAAAGGCTTCTTGAAGGGAAAGATGTAACTCTGTGAGATGAATTAACAGAACACAGAGAGGTTTCTCAGAAAGCTTCTTTCCAGTTTTGAACGGAAGATATTTCCTTTTTCACCATAGCCCTCTATGGGCTTCCAAATATCCCTTTGCCAATTCCACAAGAACAGCCTTAGCGAAAGGCTTCTTGAAGGGAAAGATGTAACTCTGTGAGATAAATTAACAGAACATAGAGCAGTTTCTCAGAAAGCTTCTTTCCAGTTTTCAACGGAAGATATTTCCTTTTTCACCATAGCCCTCTATGGGCTTCCAAATATCCCTTTGCCAATTCCACAAGAACAGCCTTAGCGAAAGGCTTCTTGAAGGGAAAGATGTAACTCTGTGAGATGAATTAACAGAACACAGAGCAGTTTCTCAGAAAGCTTCTTTCCAGTTTTGAACGGAAGATATTTCCTTTTTCACCATAGCCCTCTATGGACTTCCAAATATCCCTTTGCCCATTCCTCAAGAACAGCCTTAGCGAAAGGCTTCTTGAAGGGAAAGATGTAACTCTGTGAGATGAATTAACAGAACACAGAGCAGTTTCTCAGAAAGCTTCTTTCCAGTTTTGAACGGAAGATATTTCCTTTTTCACCATAGCCCTCTATGGGCTTCCAAATATCCCTTTGCCAATTCCACAAGAACAGCCTTAGCGAAAGGCTTCTTGAAGGGAAGGATGTAACTCTGTGAGATGAATTAACAGAACACAGAGCAGTTTCTCAGAAAGCTTCTTTCCAGTTTTGAACGGAAGATATTTCGTTTTTCACCATAGCCCTCTATGGGCTTCCAAATATCCCTTTGCCAATTTCACAAGAACAGCCTTAGCGAAAGGCTTCTTGAAGGGAAAGATGTAACTCTCTGAGATGAATTAATAGAACATAGAGCAGTTTCTCAGAAAGCTTCTTTCCAGTTTTGAACGGAAGATATTTCCTTTTTCACCATAGCCCTCTATGGGCTTCCAAATATCCCTTTGCCAATTGCACAAGAACAGCCTTAGCGAAAGGCTTCTTGAAGGGAAAGATGTAACTCTGTGAGATGAATTAACAGAACACAGAGCAGATTCTCAGAAAGCTTCTTTCCAGTTTTGAACGGAAGATATTTCCTTTTTCACCATAGCCCTCTATGGGCTTCCAAATATCCCTTGCCAATTCCACAAGAACAGCCTTAGCGAAAGACTTCTTGAAGGGAAAGATGTAACTCTGTGTGATGAATTAACAGAACACAGAGCAGTTTCTCAGAAAGCTAGTTTCCAGTTTTCAACGGAAGATATTTCCTTTTCCACCATAGCCCTCTATGTGCTTCCAAGTATCCCTTTACCAATTCCACAAGAACAGCCTTAGGGAAAGGCTGGTTGAAGGGAAAGATGTAACTCTGTGAGATGAATTAACAGAACACAGAGCAGTTTCTCAGAAAGATTCTTTCCAGTTTTGAACGGAAGATATTTCATTTTTCACCATAGCCCTCTATGGGCTTCCAAATATCCCTTTGCCAATTCCACAAGAACCGCCTTAGCGAAAGGCTTCTTGAAGGGAAAGATGTAACTCTGTGAGATGAATTAACAGAACACAGAGCAGTTTCTCAGAAAGCTTGTTTCCAGTTTTGAACGGAAGATATTTCCTTTTTCACCCTAGCCCTCTATGGGCTTCCAAATATCCCTTTTTCAGTTCCACAAGAACAACCTTAGCGAAAGGCTTCTTGAAGGGAAAGATGTAACTCTGTGAGATGAATTAACAGAACACAGAGCAGTTTCTCAGAAAGCTTCTTTCCAGTTTTGAACGGAAGATATTTCCATTTTCACCGTAGCCCTCTATGGGATTCGTCCCTTTGCCAATTCCAGAAGAACAGCCTTAGCGAAAGGCTTCTTGAAGGGAAAGATGTAACTCTGTGAGATGAATTAACAGAACACAGAGCAGTTTCTCAGAAAGCTTCTTTCCAGTTTTGAACGGAAGATATTTCCTTTTTCACCGTAGCCCTCTATGGGCTTCCAAATATCCCTTTGCCAATTGCACAAGAACAGCCTTAGCGATAGGCTTCTTGAAGGGAAAGATGTAACTCTGTGAGATGAATTAACAGAACACAGAGCAGTTTCTCAGAAAGATTCTTTCCAGTTTTGAACGGAAGATATTTCCTTTTTCACCATAGCCCTCTATGGGCTTCCAAATATCCCTTTGCCAATTCAACAAGAACAGCCTTAGCGAAAGACTTCTTGAAGGGAAAGATGTAACTCTGTCAGATGAATTAACAGAACACAGAGCAGTTTCTCAGAAAGCTTCTTTCCAGTTTTGAAAGGAAGATATTTCCTTTTTCACCATAGCCCTCTAAGGGCTTCCAAATATCCCTTTGCCAATTGCACAAGAACAGCCTTAGCGAAAGGCTTCTTGAAGGGAAAGATGTAACTCTGTGAGATGAATTAACAGAACACAGAGCAGTTTCTCAGAAAGCTTCTTTCCAGTTTTGAACGGAAGATATTTCCTTTTTCACCGTAGCCCTCTATGGGCTTCCAAATATCCCTTTGCCAATTCCACAAGAACAGCCTTAGCGAAAGGCTTCTTGAAGGGAAAGATGTAACTCTGTGAGATGAATTAACAGAACACAGAGCAGTTTCTCAGAAAGCTTCTTTCCAGTTTTGAACGGAAGATATTTCCTTTTTCACCATAGCCCTCTATGGGCTTCCAAATATCCCTTTTCCAATTCCACAAGAACAGCCTTAGCGAAAGGCTTCTTGAAGGGAAAGATGTAACTCTGTGAGATGAATTAACAGAACACAGAGCAGTTTCTCAGAAAGCTTCTTTCCAGTTTTGAACGGAAGATATTTCCTTTTTCACCGTAGCCCTCTATGGGCTTCCAAGTATCCCTTTACCAATTCCACAAGAACAGCCTTAGGGAAAGGCTTCTTGAAGGGAAAGATGTAACTCTGTGAGATGAATTAACAGAACACAGAGCAGTTTCTCAGAAAGCTTCTTTCCAGTTTTGAACAGAAGATATTTCCTTTTTCACGATAGCCCTCTATGGGCTTCGTCCCTTTGCAAATTCCACAAGAACAGCCTTAGCGAAAGTCTTCTTGATGGGAAAGATGTAACTCTGTGAGATGAATTAACAGAACACAGAGCAGTTTCTCAGAAAGCTTCTTTCCAGTTTTGAACGGAAGATATTTCCTTTTTCACCATAGCCCTCTATGGGCTTCCAAATATCCTTTTGCCCATTATACAAGAACAGCCTTAGCGAACGGCTTCTTGAAGGGAAAGATGTAACTCTGTGAGATGAAATAACAGAACACCGAGCAGTTTCTCAGAAAGCTTCTTTCCAGTTTTGAACGGAAGATATTTCCTTTTTCACCGTAGCCCTCTATGGGCTTCCAAATATCCCTTTGCCAATCCCACAAAAACAGCCTTAGCGAAAGGCTTCTTGAAGGGAAAGATGTAACTCTGTGAGATGAATTAACAGAACACAGAGCAGTTTCTCAGAAAGCTTCTTTCCAGTTTTGAACGGAAGATATTTCCTTTTTCACCATAGCCCTTATGGGCTTCCAAATATCCCTTTGCCAATTCCACAACAACAGCCTTAGCGAAAGGCTTCTTGAAGGGAAAGATGTAATTCTGTGAGATGAATTAACAGAACACGGAGCAGTTTCTCAGAAAGCTTGTTTCTAGTTTGGAACGGAAGATATTTTCTTTTTCACCATAGGCCTCTATAGGCTTCCAAATATCCCTTTGCCAATTCCACAAGAACAGCCTTAGCGAAAGGCTTCTTGAAGGGAAAGATGTAACTCTGTGAGATGAATTAAGAGAACATAGAACAGTTTCTCACAAAGCTTCTTTCCAGTTTTGAACGGAAGATATTTCCTTTTTCACCATAGCCCTCTATGCGCTTCCAAATATCCCTTTGCCAATTCCACAAGAACAGCCTTAGCGAAAGGCTTCTTGAAGTGAAAGATGTAACTCTGTGAGATGAATTAACAGAACACAGAGAGGTCTCTCAGAAAGCTTCTTTCCAGTTTTGAACGGAAGATATTTCCTTTTTCACCATAGCCCTCCATGGGCTTCCAAATATCCCTTTGCCAATTCCACAAGAACAGCATTAGCGAAAGGCTTCGTGAAGGGAAAGATGTAACTCTGTGAGATGAATTTGCAGAACACAGAGCAGTTTCTCAGCAAGCTTCTTTCCAGTTTTGAACGGAAGATATTTCCTTTTTCACCATAGCCCTCTAAGGGCTTCCAAATATCCCTTTGCCAATTCCACAAGAACAGCCTTAGAGAAAGGCCTCTTGAAGGGAAAGATGTAACTCTGTGAGATGAATTAACAGAACACAGAGCAGTTTCTCAGAAAGCTTCTTTCCAGTTTGGAACGGAAGATATTTCCTTTTTCACCATAGCCCTCTATGGGCTTCCAAATATCCCTTTGCCAATTCCACAAGAACAGCCTTAGCGAAAGGCTTCTTGAAGGGAAAGATGTAACTCTGTGAGATGAATTAACAGAACACAGAGCAGTTTCTCAGAAAGCTTCTTTCCAGTGATGAACGGAAGATATTTCCTTTTTCACCATTGCCCTCTATAGGCTTCCAAATATCCCTTTGCCAATTCCAGAAGAACAGCCTTAGCGAAAGGCTTCTTGAAGGGAATGATGTAACTCTGTGAGATGAATTAACAGAACACAGAGCAGTTTCTCAGAAAGCTTCTTTCCAGTTTTGAACGGAAGATATTTCCTTTTTCACCATAGCCCTCTATGGGCTTCCAAATATCCCTTTGCCAATTGCACAAGAACAGCCTTAGCGAAAGGCTTCTTGAGGGAAACATGTAACTCTGTGAGATGAATTAACAGAACACAGAGCAGTTTCTCAGAAAGCTTCTTTCCAGTTTTGAACGGAAGATATTTCCTTTTTCACCATAGCCCTCTATGGGCTTCCAAATATCCCTTTGCCAATTCCACAACAACAGCCTTAGCGAAAGGCTTCTTGAAGGGAAAGATGTAACTCTGTGAGATGAATTAACAGAACACAGAGCAGTTTCTCAGAAAGCTTCTTTCCAGTTTTGAACGGAAGATATTTCCTTTTTCACCATAGCCCTCTATGGGCTTCCAAATATCCCTTTGCCAATTCCACAAGAACAGCCTTAGCGAAAGGCTTCTTGAAGGGAAGGATGTAACTCTGTGAGATGAATTAACAGAACACAGAGCAGTTTCTCAGAAAGCTTCTTTCCAGTTTTGAACGGAAGATATTTCCTTTTTCACCATAGACCTCTATGGGCTTCCAAATATCCCTTTGCCAAATCCACAAGAACAGCCTTAGCGAAAGGCTTCTTAAAGGGAAAGATGTAACTCTGTGAGATGAATTAACAGAACACAGAGCAGTTTCTCAGAAAGCTTCTTTCCAGTATTAAACGGAAGATATTTCCTTTTTCACCCTAGCCCTCTATGGGCTTCCAAATATCCCTTTGCCAATTCCACAAGAACAGCCTTAGCGAAAGGCTTCTAGAAGGGAAAGATGTAACTCTGTGAGATGAATTAACAGAACACAGAGCAGTTTCTCAGAAAGCTTCTTTCCAGTTTTGAACGGAAGATATTTCCTTTTTCACCATAGCCCTCTATGGGCTTCCAAATATCCCTTTGCCAATTCCAGAAGAACAGCCTTAGCGAAAGGCTTCTAGAAGGGAAAGATGTAACTCTGTGAGATGAATTAACAGAACACAGAGCAGTTTCTCAGAAAGCTTCTTTCCAGTTTTGAACGGAAGATATTTCCTTTTTCACCATAGCCCTCTATGGGCTTCCAAATATCCCTTTGCCAATTCCACAAGAACAGCCATAGCGAAAGGCTTCTAGAAGGGAAAGATGTAACTCTGTGAGATGAATTCACAGAACACACAGCAGTTTCTCAGAAAGCTTCTTTCCAGTTTTGAACAGAAGATATTTCCTTTTTCACCATAGCCCTCTATGGGCTTCCAAATATCCCTTTGCCAATTCCACAAGAACAGCCTTAGCGAAAGGCTTCTTGAAGGGAAAGATGTAACTCTGTGAGATGAATTAACAGAACATAGAACAGTTTCTCACAAAGCTTCTTTCCAGTTTTGAACGGAAGATATTTCCTTTTTCACCATAGCCCTCTATGCACTTCCAAATATCCCTTTGCCAATTCCACAACAAAAGCCTTAGCGGAAGGCTTCTTGAAGGGAAAGATGTAACTCTGTGAGATGAATTAACAGAACACAGAGAGGTTTCTCAGAAAGCTTCTTTCCAGTTTTTAACGGAAGATATTTCCTTTTTCACCATAGCCCTCTATGGGCTTCCAAATATCCCTTTGCCAATTCCACAAGAACAGCCTTAGCGAAAGGCTTCTTGAAGGGAAAGATGTAACTCTGTGAGATGAATTAACAGAACATAGAGCAGTTTCTCAGAAAGCTTCTTTCCAGTTTTCAACGGAAGATATTTCCTTTTTCACCATAGCCCTCTATGGGCTTCCAAATATCCCTTTGCCAATTCCACAAGAACAGCCTTAGCGAAAGGCTTCTTGAAGGGAAAGATGTAACTCTGTGAGATGAATTAACAGAACACAGAGCAGTTTCTCAGAAAGCTTCTTTCCAGTTTTGAACGGAAGATATTTCCTTTTTCACCATAGCCCTCTATGGACTTCCAAATATCCCTTTGCCCATTCCTCAAGAACAGCCTTAGCGAAAGGCTTCTTGAAGGGAAAGATGTAACTCTGTGAGATGAATTAACAGAACACAGAGCAGTTTCTCAGAAAGCTTCTTTCCAGTTTTGAACGGAAGATATTTCCTTTTTCACCATAGCCCTCTATGGGCTTCCAAATATCCCTTTGCCAATTCCACAAGAACAGCCTTAGCGAAAGGCTTCTTGAAGGGAAGGATGTAACTCTGTGAGATGAATTAACAGAACACAGAGCAGTTTCTCAGAAAGCTTCTTTCCAGTTTTGAACGGAAGATATTTCGTTTTTCACCATAGCCCTCTATGGGCTTCCAAATATCCCTTTGCCAATTTCACAAGAACAGCCTTAGCGAAAGGCTTCTTGAAGGGAAAGATGTAACTCTCTGAGATGAATTAATAGAACATAGAGCAGTTTCTCAGAAAGCTTCTTTCCAGTTTTGAACGGAAGATATTTCCTTTTTCACCATAGCCCTCTATGGGCTTCCAAATATCCCTTTGCCAATTGCACAAGAACAGCCTTAGCGAAAGGCTTCTTGAAGGGAAAGATGTAACTCTGTGAGATGAATTAACAGAACACAGAGCAGATTCTCAGAAAGCTTCTTTCCAGTTTTGAACGGAAGATATTTCCTTTTTCACCATAGCCCTCTATGGGCTTCCAAATATCCCTTGCCAATTCCACAAGAACAGCCTTAGCGAAAGACTTCTTGAAGGGAAAGATGTAACTCTGTGTGATGAATTAACAGAACACAGAGCAGTTTCTCAGAAAGCTAGTTTCCAGTTTTCAACGGAAGATATTTCCTTTTCCACCATAGCCCTCTATGTGCTTCCAAGTATCCCTTTACCAATTCCACAAGAACAGCCTTAGGGAAAGGCTGGTTGAAGGGAAAGATGTAACTCTGTGAGATGAATTAACAGAACACAGAGCAGTTTCTCAGAAAGATTCTTTCCAGTTTTGAACGGAAGATATTTCATTTTTCACCATAGCCCTCTATGGGCTTCCAAATATCCCTTTGCCAATTCCACAAGAACCGCCTTAGCGAAAGGCTTCTTGAAGGGAAAGATGTAACTCTGTGAGATGAATTAACAGAACACAGAGCAGTTTCTCAGAAAGCTTCTTTCCAGTTTTGAACGGAAGATATTTCCATTTTCACCGTAGCCCTCTATGGGATTCGTCCCTTTGCCAATTCCAGAAGAACAGCCTTAGCGAAAGGCTTCTTGAAGGGAAAGATGTAACTCTGTGAGATGAATTAACAGAACACAGAGCAGTTTCTCAGAAAGCTTCTTTCCAGTTTTGAACGGAAGATATTTCCTTTTTCACCGTAGCCCTCTATGGGCTTCCAAATATCCCTTTGCCAATTGCACAAGAACAGCCTTAGCGATAGGCTTCTTGAAGGGAAAGATGTAACTCTGTGAGATGAATTAACAGAACACAGAGCAGTTTCTCAGAAAGATTCTTTCCAGTTTTGAACGGAAGATATTTCCTTTTTCACCATAGCCCTCTATGGGCTTCCAAATATCCCTTTGCCAATTCCACAAGAACAGCCTTAGCGAAAGACTTCTTGAAGGGAAAGATGTAACTCTGTCAGATGAATTAACAGAAAACAGAGCAGTTTCTCAGAAAGCTTCTTTCCAGTTTTGAAAGGAAGATATTTCCTTTTTCACCATAGCCCTCTAAGGGCTTCCAAATATCCCTTTGCCAATTGCACAAGAACAGCCTTAGCGAAAGGCTTCTTGAAGGGAAAGATGTAACTCTGTGAGATGAATTAACAGAACACAGAGCAGTTTCTCAGAAAGCTTCTTTCCAGTTTTGAACGGAAGATATTTCCTTTTTCACCGTAGCCCTCTATGGGCTTCCAAATATCCCTTTGCCAATTCCACAAGAACAGCCTTAGCGAAAGGCTTCTTGAAGGGAAAGATGTAACTCTGTGAGATGAATTAACAGAACACAGAGCAGTTTCTCAGAAAGCTTCTTTCCAGTTTTGAACGGAAGATATTTCCTTTTTCACCATAGCCCTCTATGGGCTTCCAAATATCCCTTTTCCAATTCCACAAGAACAGCCTTAGCGAAAGGCTTCTTGAAGGGAAAGATGTAACTCTGTGAGATGAATTAACAGAACACAGAGCAGTTTCTCAGAAAGCTTCTTTCCAGTTTTGAACGGAAGATATTTCCTTTTTCACCGTAGCCCTCTATGGGCTTCCAAGTATCCCTTTACCAATTCCACAAGAACAGCCTTAGGGAAAGGCTTCTTGAAGGGAAAGATGTAACTCTGTGAGATGAATTAAGAGAACACAGAGCAGTTTCTCAGAAAGCTTCTTTCCAGTTTTGAACAGAAGATATTTCCTTTTTCACGATAGCCCTCTATGGGCTTCGTCCCTTTGCAAATTCCACAAGAACAGCCTTAGCGAAAGTCTTCTTGATGGGAAAGATGTAACTCTGTGAGATGAATTAACAGAACACAGAGCAGTTTCTCAGAAAGCTTCTTTCCAGTTTTGAACGGAAGATATTTCCTTTTTCACCATAGCCCTCTATGGGCTTCCAAATATCCCTTTGCCCATTATACAAGAACAGCCTTAGCGAACGGCTTCTTGAAGGGAAAGATGTAACTCTGTGAGATGAAATAACAGAACACCGAGCAGTTTCTCAGAAAGCTTCTTTCCAGTTTTGAACGGAAGATATTTCCTTTTTCACCGTAGCCCTCTATGGGCTTCCAAATATCCCTTTGCCAATCCCACAAAAACAGCCTTAGCGAAAGGCTTCTTGAAGGGAAAGATGTAACTCTGTGAGATGAATTAACAGAACACAGAGCAGTTTCTCAGAAAGCTTCTTTCCAGTTTTGAACGGAAGATATTTCCTTTTTCACCATAGCCCTCTATGGGCTTCCAAATATCCCTTTGTCAATTGCAAAAGAACAGCCTTAGCGAAAGCCTTTTTGAAGGGAAAGATGTAACTCTGTGAGATGAATTAACAGAATACAGAGCAGTTTCTCAGAAAGCTTCTTTCCAGTTTTGAACAGAAGATATTTCCTTTTTCACGATAGCCCTCTATGGGCTTCGTCCCTTTGCCAATTCCACAAGAAGAGCCTTAGCGAAAGGCTTCTTGATGGGAAAGATGTAACTCTGTGAGATGAATTAACAGAACACAGAGCAGTTTCTCAGAAAGCTTCTTTCCAGTTTTGAACGGAAGATATTTCCTTTTTCACCATAGACCTCTAAGGGCTTCCAAATATCCCTTTGCCAAATCCACAAGAACAGCCTTAGCGAAAGGCTTCTTAAAGGGAAAGATGTAACTCTGTGAGATGAATTAACAGAACACAGAGCAGTTTCTCAGAAAGCTTCTTTCCAGTATTAAACGGAAGATATTTCCTTTTTCACCCTAGCCCTCTATGGGCTTCCAAATATCCCTTTGCCAATTCCACAAGAACAGCCTTAGCGAAAGGCTTCTAGAAGGGAAAGATGTAACTCTGTGAGATGAATTAACAGAACACAGAGCAGTTTCTCAGAAAGCTTTTTTCCAGTTTTGAACGGAAGATATTTCCTTTTTCACCATAGCCCTCTATGGGCTTCCAAATATCCCTTTGCCAATTCCACAAGAACAGCCATAGCGAAAGGCTTCTAGAAGGGAAAGATGTAACTCTGTGAGATGAATTCACAGAACACAGAGCAGTTTCTCAGAAAGCTTCTTTCCAGTTTTGAACGGAAGATATTTCCTTTTTCACCATAGCCCTCTATGGGCTTCCAAATATCCCTTTGCCAATTCCACAAGAACAGCCTCAGCGAAAGGCTTCTTGAAGGGAAAGATGTAACTCTGTGAGATGAATTAACAGAATATAGAACAGTTTCTCACAAAGCTTCTTTCCAGTTTTGAACGGAAGATATTTCCTTTTTCACCATAGCCCTCTATGCACTTCCAAATATCCCTTTGCCAATTCCACAACAAAAGCCTTAGCGAAAGGCTTCTTGAAGGGAAAGATGTAACTCTGTGAGATGAATTAACAGAACACAGAGAGGTTTCTCATAAAGCTTCTTTCCAGTTTTGAACGGAAGATATTTCCTTTTTCACCATAGCCCTCTATGGGCTTCCAAATATCCCTTTGCCAATTCCACAAGAACAGCCATAGCGAAAGGCTTCTAGAAGGGAAAGATGTAACTCTGTGAGATGAATTCACAGAACACACAGCAGTTTCTCAGAAAGCTTCTTTCCAGTTTTGAACAGAAGATATTTCCTTTTTCACCATAGCCCTCTATGGGCTTCCAAATATCCCTTTGCCAATTCCACAAGAACAGCCTTAGCGAAAGGCTTCTTGAAGGGAAAGATGTAACTCTGTGAGATGAATTAACAGAACATAGAACAGTTTCTCACAAAGCTTCTTTCCAGTTTTGAACGGAAGATATTTCCTTTTTCACCATAGCCCTCTATGCACTTCCAAATATCCCTTTGCCAATTCCACAACAAAAGCCTTAGCGAAAGGCTTCTTGAAGGGAAAGATGTAACTCTGTGAGATGAATTAACAGAACACAGAGAGGTTTCTCAGAAAGCTTCTTTCCAGTTTTGAACGGAAGATATTTCCTTTTTCACCATAGCCCTCTATGGGCTTCCAAATATCCCTTTGCCAATTCCACAAGAACAGCCTTAGCGAAAGGCTTCTTGAAGGGAAAGATGTAACTCTGTGAGATGAATTAACAGAACATAGAGCAGTTTCTCAGAAAGCTTCTTTCCAGTTTTCAACGGAAGATATTTCCTTTTTCACCATAGCCCTCTATGGGCTTCCAAATATCCCTTTGCCAATTCCACAAGAACAGCCTTAGCGAAAGGCTTCTTGAAGGGAAAGATGTAACTCTGTGAGATGAATTAACAGAACACAGAGCAGTTTCTCAGAAAGCTTCTTTCCAGTTTTGAACGGAAGATATTTCCTTTTTCACCATAGCCCTCTATGGACTTCCAAATATCCCTTTGCCCATTCCTCAAGAACAGCCTTAGCGAAAGGCTTCTTGAAGGGAAAGATGTAACTCTGTGAGATGAATTAACAGAACACAGAGCAGTTTCTCAGAAAGCTTCTTTCCAGTTTTGAACGGAAGATATTTCCTTTTTCACCATAGCCCTCTATGGGCTTCCAAATATCCCTTTGCCAATTCCACAAGAACAGCCTTAGCGAAAGGCTTCTTGAAGGGAAGGATGTAACTCTGTGAGATGAATTAACAGAACACAGAGCAGTTTCTCAGAAAGCTTCTTTCCAGTTTTGAACGGAAGATATTTCGTTTTTCACCATAGCCCTCTATGGGCTTCCAAATATCCCTTTGCCAATTTCACAAGAACCGCCTTAGCGAAAGGCTTCTTGAAGGGAGAGATGTAACTCTCTGAGATGAATTAATAGAACATAGAGCAGTTTCTCAGAAAGCTTCTTTCCAGTTTTGAACGGAAGATATTTCCTTTTTCACCATAGCCCTCTATGGGCTTCCAAATATCCCTTTGCCAATTGCACAAGAACAGCCTTAGCGAAAGGCTTCTTGAAGGGAAAGATGTAACTCTGTGAGATGAATTAACAGAACACAGAGCAGATTCTCAGAAAGCTTCTTTCCAGTTTTGAACGGAAGATATTTCCTTTTTCACCCTAGCCCTCTATGGGCTTCCAAATATCCCTTGCCAATTCCACAAGAACAGCCTTAGCGAAAGACTTCATGAAGGGAAAGATGTAACTCTGTGTGATGAATTAACAGAACACAGAGCAGTTTCTCAGAAAGCTAGTTTCCAGTTTTCAACGGAAGATATTTCCTTTTCCACCATAGCCCTCTATGTGCTTCCAAGTATCCCTTTACCAATTCCACAAGAACAGCCTTAGGGAAAGGCTGGTTGAAGGGAAAGATGTAACTCTGTGAGATGAATTAACAGAACACAGAGCAGTTTCTCAGAAAGATTCTTTCCAGTTTTGAACGGAAGATATTTCATTTTTCACCATAGCCCTCTATGGGCTTCCAAATATCCCTTTGCCAATTCCACAAGAACCGCCTTAGCGAAAGGCTTCTTGAAGGGAAAGATGTAACTCTGTGAGATGAATTAACAGAACACAGAGCAGTTTCTCAGAAAGCTTCTTTCCAGTTTTGAACGGAAGATATTTCCATTTTCACCGTAGCCCTCTATGGGATTCGTCCCTTTGCCAATTCCAGAAGAACAGCCTTAGCGAAAGGCTTCTTGAAGGGAAAGATGTAACTCTGTGAGATGAATTAACAGAACACAGAGCAGTTTCTCAGAAAGCTTTTTTCCAGTTTTGAACGGAAGATATTTCCTTTTTCACCGTAGCCCTCTATGGGCTTCCAAATATCCCTTTGCCAATTGCACAAGAACAGCCTTAGCGATAGGCTTCTTGAAGGGAAAGATGTAACTCTGTGAGATGAATTAACAGAACACAGAGCAGTTTCTCAGAAAGATTCTTTCCAGTTTTGAACGGAAGATATTTCCTTTTTCACCATAGCCCTCTATGGGCTTCCAAATATCCCTTTGCCAATTCCACAAGAACAGCCTTAGCGAAAGACTTCTTGAAGGGAAAGATGTAACTCTGTCAGATGAATTAACAGAAAACAGAGCAGTTTCTCAGAAAGCTTCTTTCCAGTTTTGAAAGGAAGATATTTCCTTTTTCACCATAGCCCTCTAAGGGCTTCCAAATATCCCTTTGCCAATTGCACAAGAACAGACTTAGCGAAAGGCTTCTTGAAGGGAAAGATGTAACTCTGTGAGATGAATTAACAGAACACAGAGCAGTTTCTCAGAAAGCTTCTTTCCAGTTTTGAACGGAAGATATTTCCTTTTTCACCGTAGCCCTCTATGGGCTTCCAAATATCCCTTTGCCAATTCCACAAGAACAGCCTTAGCGAAAGGCTTCTTGAAGGGAAAGATGTAACTCTGTGAGATGAATTAACAGAACACAGAGCAGTTTCTCAGAAAGCTTCTTTCCAGTTTTGAACGGAAGATATTTCCTTTTTCACCATAGCCCTCTATGGGCTTCCAAATATCCCTTTTCCAATTCCACAAGAACAGCCTTAGCGAAAGGCTTCTTGAAGGGAAAGATGTAACTCTGTGAGATGAATTAACAGAACACAGAGCAGTTTCTCAGAAAGCTTCTTTCCAGTTTTGAACGGAAGATATTTCCTTTTTCACCGTAGCCCTCTATGGGCTTCCAAGTATCCCTTTACCAATTCCACAAGAACAGCCTTAGGGAAAGGCTTCTTGAAGGGAAAGATGTAACTCTGTGAGATGAATTAAGAGAACACAGAGCAGTTTCTCAGAAAGCTTCTTTCCAGTTTTGAACAGAAGATATTTCCTTTTTCACGATAGCCCTCTATGGGCTTCGTCCCTTTGCAAATTCCACAAGAACAGCCTTAGCGAAAGTCTTCTTGATGGGAAAGATGTAACTCTTTGAGATGAATTAACAGAACACAGAGCAGTTTCTCAGAAAGCTTCTTTCCAGTTTTGAACGGAAGATATTTCCTTTTTCACCATAGCCCTCTATGGGCTTCCAAATATCCCTTTGCCCATTATACAAGAACAGCCTTAGCGAACGGCTTCTTGAAGGGAAAGATGTAACTCTGTGAGATGAAATAACAGAACACCGAGCAGTTTCTCAGAAAGCTTCTTTCCAGTTTTGAACGGAAGATATTTCCTTTTTCACCGTAGCCCTCTATGGGCTTCCAAATATCCCTTTGCCAATCCCACAAAAACAGCCTTAGCGAAAGGCTTCTTGAAGGGAAAGATGTAACTCTGTGAGATGAATTAACAGAACACAGAGCAGTTTCTCAGAAAGCTTCTTTCCAGTTTTGAACGGAAGATATTTCCTTTTTCACCATAGCCCTCTATGGGCTTACAAATATCCCTTTGTCAATTGCAAAAGAACAGCCTTAGCGAAAGCCTTTTTGAAGGGAAAGATGTAACTCTGTGAGATGAATTAACAGAATACAGAGCAGTTTCTCAGAAAGCTTCTTTCCAGTTTTGAACAGAAGATATTTCCTTTTTCACGATAGCCCTCTATGGGCTTCGTCCCTTTGCCAATTCCACAAGAAGAGCCTTAGCGAAAGGCTTCTTGATGGGAAAGATGTAACTCTGTGAGATGAATTAACAGAACACAGAGCAGTTTCTCAGAAAGCTTCTTTCCAGTTTTGAACGGAAGATATTTCCTTTTTCACCATAGACCTCTAAGGGCTTCCAAATATCCCTTTGCCAAATCCACAAGAACAGCCTTAGCGAAAGGCTTCTTAAAGGGAAAGATGTAACTCTGTGAGATGAATTAACAGAACACAGAGCAGTTTCTCAGAAAGCTTCTTTCCAGTATTAAACGGAAGATATTTCCTTTTTCACCCTAGCCCTCTATGGGCTTCCAAATATCCCTTTGCCAATTCCACAAGAACAGCCTTAGCGAAAGGCTTCTAGAAGGGAAAGATGTAACTCTGTGAGATGAATTAACAGAACACAGAGCAGTTTCTCAGAAAGCTTCTTTCCAGTTTTGAACGGAAGATATTTCCTTTTTCACCATAGCCCTCTATGCACTTCCAAATATCCCTTTGCCAATTCCACAACAAAAGCCTTAGCGAAAGGCTTCTTGAAGGGAAAGATGTAACTCTGTGAGATGAATTAACAGAACACAGAGAGGTTTCTCATAAAGCTTCTTTCCAGTTTTGAACGGAAGATATTTCCTTTTTCACCATAGCCCTCTATGGGCTTCCAAATATCCCTTTGCCAATTCCACAAGAACAGCCTTAGCGAAAGGCTTCTTGAAGGGAAAGATGTAACTCTGTGAGATGAATTAACAGAACATAGAGCAGTTTCTCAGAAAGCTTCTTTCCAGTTTTCAACGGAAGATATTTCCTTTTTCACCATAGCCCTCTATGGGCTTCCAAATATCCCTTTGCCAATTCCACAACAACAGCCTTAGCGAAAGGCTTCTTGAAGGGAAAGATGTAACTCTGTGAGATGAATTAACAGAACACAGAGCAGTTTCTCAGAAAGCTTCTTTCCAGTTTTGAACGGAAGATATTTCCTTTTTCACCATAGCCCTCTATGGGCTTCCAAATATCCCTTTGCCAATTCCACAAGAACAGCCTTAGCGAAAGGCTTCTTGAAGGGAAAGATGTAACTCTGTGAGATGAATTAACAGAACACAGAGCAGTTTCTCAGAAAGCTTCTTTCCAGTTTTGAACGGAAGATATTTCCTTTTTCACCATAGCCCTCTATGGGCTTCCAAATATCCCTTTGCCAATTCCACAAGAACAGCCTTAGCGAAAGGCTTCTTGAAGGGAAAGATGTAACTCTGTGAGATGAATTAACAGAACACAGAGCAGTTTCTCAGAAAGCTTCTTTCCATTTTTGAACGGAAGGTATTTCCTTTTTCACCATAGCCCTCTATGGGCTTCCAAATATCCCTTTTCCAATTCCACAAGAACAGCCTTAGCGAAAGGCTTCTTGAAGGGAAGGATGTAACTCTGTGAGATGAATTAACAGGACACAGAGCAGTTTCTCAGAAAGCTTCTTTCCAGTTTTGAACGGAAGATATTTCCTTTTTCACCATAGACCTCTATGGGCTTCCAAATATCCCTTTGCCAAATCCACAAGAACAGCCTTAGCGAAAGGCTTCTTAAAGGGAAAGATGTAACTCTGTGAGATGAATTAACAGAACACAGAGAAGTTTCTCAGAAAGCTTCTTTCCAGTATTAAACGGAAGATATTTCCTTTTTCACCCTAGCCCTCTATGGGCTTCCAAATATCCCTTTGCCAATTCCACAAGAACAGCCTTAGCGAAAGACTTCTTGAAGGGAAAGATGTAACTCTGTCAGATGAATTAACAGAAAACAGAGCAGTTTCTCAGAAAGCTTCTTTCCAGTTTTGAAAGGAAGATATTTCCTTTTTCACCATAGCCGTCTAAGGGCTTCCAAATATCCCTTTGCCAATTGCACAAGAACAGCCTTAGCGAAAGGCTTCTTGAAGGGAAAGATGTAACTCTGTGAGATGAATTAACAGAACACAGAGCAGTTTCTCAGAAAGCTTCTTTCCAGTTTTGAACGGAAGATATTTCCTTTTTCACCGTAGCCCTCTATGGGCTTCCAAATATCCCTTTGCCAATTCCACAAGAACAGCCTTAGCGAAAGGCTTCTTGAAGGGAAAGATGTAACTCTGTGAGATGAATTAACAGAACACAGAGCAGTTTCTCAGAAAGCTTCTTTCCAGTTTTGAACGGAAGATATTTCCTTTTTCACCATAGCCCTCTATGGGCTTCCAAATATCCCTTTTCCAATTCCACAAGAACAGCCTTAGCGAAAGGCTTCTTGAAGGGAAAGATGTAACTCTGTGAGATGAATTAACAGAACACAGAGCAGTTTCTCAGAAAGCTTCTTTCCAGTTTTGAACGGAAGATATTTCCTTTTTCACCGTAGCCCTCTATGGGCTTCCAAGTATCCCTTTACCAATTCCACAAGAACAGCCTTAGGGAAAGGCTTCTTGAAGGGAAAGATGTAACTCTGTGAGATGAATTAAGAGAACACAGAGCAGTTTCTCAGAAAGCTTCTTTCCAGTTTTGAACAGAAGATATTTCCTTTTTCACGATAGCCCTCTATGGGCTTCGTCCCTTTGCAAATTCCACAAGAACAGCCTTAGCGAAAGTCTTCTTGATGGGAAAGATGTAACTCTGTGAGATGAATTAACAGAACACAGAGCAGTTTCTCAGAAAGCTTCTTTCCAGTTTTGAACGGAAGATATTTCCTTTTTCACCATAGCCCTCTATGGGCTTCCAAATATCCCTTTGCCCATTATACAAGAACAGCCTTAGCGAACGGCTTCTTGAAGGGAAAGATGTAACTCTGTGAGATGAAATAACAGAACACCGAGCAGTTTCTCAGAAAGCTTCTTTCCAGTTTTGAACGGAAGATATTTCCTTTTTCACCGTAGCCCTCTATGGGCTTCCAAATATCCCTTTGCCAATCCCACAAAAACAGCCTTAGCGAAAGGCTTCTTGAAGGGAAAGATGTAACTCTGTGAGATGAATTAACAGAACACAGAGCAGTTTCTCAGAAAGCTTCTTTCCAGTTTTGAACGGAAGATATTTCCTTTTTCACCATAGCCCTCTATGGGCTTCCAAATATCCCTTTGTCAATTGCAAAAGAACAGCCTTAGCGAAAGCCTTTTTGAAGGGAAAGATGTAACTCTGTGAGATGAATTAACAGAATACAGAGCAGTTTCTCAGAAAGCTTCTTTCCAGTTTTGAACAGAAGATATTTCCTTTTTCACGATAGCCCTCTATGGGCTTCGTCCCTTTGCCAATTCCACAAGAAGAGCCTTAGCGAAAGGCTTCTTGATGGGAAAGATGTAACTCTGTGAGATGAATTAACAGAACACAGAGCAGTTTCTCAGAAAGCTTCTTTCCAGTTTTGAACGGAAGATATTTCCTTTTTCACCATAGACCTCTAAGGGCTTCCAAATATCCCTTTGCCAAATCCACAAGAACAGCCTTAGCGAAAGGCTTCTTAAAGGGAAAGATGTAACTCTGTGAGATGAATTAACAGAACACAGAGCAGTTTCTCAGAAAGCTTCTTTCCAGTATTAAACGGAAGATATTTCCTTTTTCACCCTAGCCCTCTATGGGCTTCCAAATATCCCTTTGCCAATTCCACAAGAACAGCCTTAGCGAAAGGCTTCTAGAAGGGAAAGATGTAACTCTGTGAGATGAATTAACAGAACACAGAGCAGTTTCTCAGAAAGCTTTTTTCCAGTTTTGAACGGAAGATATTTCCTTTTTCACCATAGCCCTCTATGGGCTTCCAAATATCCCTTTGCCAATTCCACAAGAACAGCCATAGCGAAAGGCTTCTAGAAGGGAAAGATGTAACTCTGTGAGATGAATTCACAGAACACAGAGCAGTTTCTCAGAAAGCTTCTTTCCAGTTTTGAACGGAAGATATTTCCTTTTTCACCATAGCCCTCTATGGGCTTCCAAATATCCCTTTGCCAATTCCACAAGAACAGCCTCAGCGAAAGGCTTCTTGAAGGGAAAGATGTAACTCTGTGAGATGAATTAACAGAACATAGAACAGTTTCTCACAAAGCTTCTTTCCAGTTTTGAACGGAAGATATTTCCTTTTTCACCATAGCCCTCTATGCACTTCCAAATATCCCTTTGCCAATTCCACAACAAAAGCCTTAGCGAAAGGCTTCTTGAAGGGAAAGATGTAACTCTGTGAGATGAATTAACAGAACACAGAGAGGTTTCTCATAAAGCTTCTTTCCAGTTTTGAACGGAAGATATTTCCTTTTTCACCATAGCCCTCTATGGGCTTCCAAATATCCCTTTGCCAATTCCACAAGAACAGCCTTAGCGAAAGGCTTCTTGAAGGGAAAGATGTAACTCTGTGAGATGAATTAACAGAACATAGAGCAGTTTCTCAGAAAGCTTCTTTCCAGTTTTGAACGGAAGATATTTCCTTTTTCACCATAGCCCTCTATGGGCTTCCAAATATCCCTTTGCCAATTCCACAAGAACAGCCTTAGCGAAAGGCTTCTTGAAGGGAAAGATGTAACTCTGTGAGATGAATTAACAGAACACAGAGCAGTTTCTCAGAAAGCTTCTTTCCAGTTTTGAACGGAAGATATTTCCTTTTTCACCATAGCCCTCTATGGGCTTCCAAATATCCGTTTGCCAATTCCACAAGAACAGCCTTAGCGAAAGGCTTCTTGAAGGGAAAGATGTAACTCTGTGAGATGAATTAACAGAACACAGAGCAGTTTCTCAGAAAGCTTCTTTCCAGTTTTGAACGGAAGATATTTCCTTTTTCACCATAGCCCTCTATGGGCTTCCAAATATCCCTTTGCCAATTCCACAAGAACAGCCTTAGCGAAAGGCTTCTTGAAGGGAAAGATGTAACTCTGTGAGATGAATTAACAGAACACAGAGCAGTTTCTCAGAAAGCTTCTTTCCATTTTTGAACGGAAGGTATTTCCTTTTTCACCATAGCCCTCTATGGGCTTCCAAATATCCCTTTTCCAATTCCACAAGAACAGCCTTAGCGAAAGGCTTCTTGAAGGGAAGGATGTAACTCTGTGAGATGAATTAACAGGACACAGAGCAGTTTCTCAGAAAGCTTCTTTCCAGTTTTGAACGGAAGATATTTCCTTTTTCACCATAGACCTCTATGGGCTTCCAAATATCCCTTTGCCAAATCCACAAGAACAGCCTTAGCGAAAGGCTTCTTAAAGGGAAAGATGTAACTCTGTGAGATGAATTAACAGAACACAGAGAAGTTTCTCAGAAAGCTTCTTTCCAGTATTAAACGGAAGATATTTCCTTTTTCACCCTAGCCCTCTATGGGCTTCCAAATATCCCTTTGCCAATTCCACAAGAACAGCCTTAGCGAAAGGCTTCTAGAAGGGAAAGATGTAACTCTGTGAGATGAATTAACAGAACACAGAGCAGTTTCTCAGAAAGCTTCTTTCCAGTTTTGAACGGAAGATATTTCCTTTTTCACCATAGCCCTCTATGGGCTTCCAAATATCCCTTTGCCAATTCCACAAGAACAGCCATAGCGAAAGGCTTCTAGAAGGGAAAGATGTAACTCTGTGAGATGAATTCACAGAACACAGAGCAGTTTCTCAGAAAGCTTCTTTCCAGTTTTGAACGGAAGATATTTCCTTTTTCACCATAGCCCTCTATGGGCTTCCAAATATCCCTTTGCCAATTCCACAAGAACAGCCTTAGCGAAAGGCTTCTTGAAGGGAAAGACGTAACTCTGTGAGATGAATTAACAGAACATAGAACAGTTTCTCACAAAGCTTCTTTCCAGTTTTGAACGGAAGATATTTCCTTTTTCACCATAGCCCTCTATGCACTTCCAAATATCCCTTTGCCAATTCCACAACAAAAGCCTTAGCGAAAGGCTTCTTGAAGGGAAAGATGTAACTCTGTGAGATGAATTAACAGAACACAGAGAGGTTTCTCAGAAAGCTTCTTTCCAGTTTTGAACGGAAGATATTTCCTTTTTCACCATAGCCCTCTATGGGCTTCCAAATATCCCTTTGCCAATTCCACAAGAACAGCCTTAGCGAAAGGCTTCTTGAAGGGAAAGATGTAACTCTGTGAGATGAATTAACAGAACATAGAGCAGTTTCTCAGAAAGCTTCTTTCCAGTTTTCAACGGAAGATATTTCCTTTTTCACCATAGCCCTCTATGGGCTTCCAAATATCACTTTGCCAATTCCACAAGAACAGCCTTAGCGAAAGGCTTCTTGAAGGGAAACATGTAACTCTGTGAGATGAATTAACAGAACACAGAGCAGTTTCTCAGAAAGCTTCTTTCCAGTTTTGAACGGAAGATATTTCCTTTTTCACCATAGCCCTCTGTGGACTTCCAAATATCCCTTTGCCCATTCCTCAAGAACAGCCTTAGCGAAAGGCTTCTTGAAGGGAAAGATGTAACTCTGTGAGATGAATTAACAGAACACAGAGCAGTTTCTCAGAAAGCTTCTTTCCAGTTTTGAACGGAAGATATTTCCTTTTTCACCATAGCCCTCTATGGGCTTCCAAATATCCGTTTGCCAATTCCACAAGAACAGCCTTAGCGAAACGCTTCTTGAAGGGAAGGATGTAACTCTGTGAGATGAATTAACAGAACACAGAGCAGTTTCTCAGAAAGCTTCTTTCCAGTTTTGAACGGAAGATATTTCCTTTTTCACCATAGCCCTCTATGGGCTTCCAAATATCCCTTTGCCAATTCCACAAGAACAGCCTAAGCGAATGACTTCTTGAAGGGAAAGATGTAACTCTGTGAGATGAATTAACAGAACACAGAGCAGTTTCTCAGAAAGCTTCTTTCCAGTTTTGAACGGAAGATATTTCCTTTTTCACCATAGCCCTCTATGGGCTTGCAAATATCCCTTTTCCAATTCCACAAGAGCAGCCTTAGCGAAAGGCTTCTTGAAAGGAAAGATGTAACTCTGTGAGATGAATTCACAGAACAAAGAGCAGTTTCTCAGAAAGCTTCTTTCCAGTTTTGAACGGAAAATTTTTCCTTTTTCACCATAGCCTTCTATGCACTTCCAAATATCCCTTTGCCAATTCCACAATAACAGCCTTAGCGAAAGGCTTCTTGAAGGGAAAGATGTAACTCTGTGAGATGAATTAACAGAACACAGAGCAGTTTCTCAGAAAGCTTCTTTCCAGTTTTGAACGGAAGATATTTCCTTTTTCACCATAGCCCTCTAAGGGCTTCCAAATATCCCTTTGCCAATTCCACAAGAACAGCCTTAGCGAAAGGCTTCTTGAAGGGAAAGATGTAACTCTGTGAGATGAATTAACAGAACACAGAGCAGTTTCTCAGAAAGTTTCTTTCCAGTTTTGAACGGAAGATATTTTCTTTTTCACCATTGACCTCTATGGGCTTCCAAATATCCCTTTGCCAATTCCACAAGAACAGCCTTAGCGAAAGGCTTCTTGAAGGGAAAGATGTAACTCTGTGAGATGAATTAACAGAACACGGAGCAGTTTCTCAGAAAGCTTGTTTTCAGTTTTGAACGGAAGATATTTCCTTTTTCACCATAGCCCTCTATGGGCTGCCAAATATCCCTTTGCCAATTCCACAAGAACAGCCTTAGCGAAAGGCTTCTTGAAGGGAAAGATGTAAATCTGTTAGATGAATTAACAGAACACAGAGCAGTTTCTCAGAAAGCTTCTTTCCAGTTTTGAACGGAAGATATTTCCTTTTTCACCATAGCCCTCTATGGGCTTCCAAATATCCCTTTGCCAATTCCACAAGAACAGCCTTAGAGAAAGGCCTCTTGAAGGGAAAGATGTAACTCTTTGAGATGAATTAACAGAACACAGAGCAGTTTCTCAGAAAGCTTCTTTCCAGTTTTGAACGGAAGATATTTCCTTTTTCACCATAGCCCTCTATGGGCTTCCAAATATCCCTTTGCCAATTCCACAAGAACAGCCATAGCGAAAGGCTTCTAGAAGGGAAAGATGTAACTCTGTGAGATGAATTCACAGAACACAGAGCAGTTTCTCAGAAAGCTTCTTTCCAGTTTTGAACGGAAGATATTTCCTTTTTCACCATAGCCCTCTATGGGCTTCCAAATATCCCTTTGCCAATTCCACAAGAACAGCCTTAGCGAAAGGCTTCTTGAAGGGAAAGATGTAACTCTGTGAGATGAATTAACAGAACATAGAACAGTTTCTCACAAAGCTTCTTTCCAGTTTTGAACGGAAGATATTTCCTTTTTCACCATAGCCCTCTATGCACTTCCAAATATCCCTTTGCCAATTCCACAACAAAAGCCTTAGCGAAAGGCTTCTTGAAGGGAAAGATGTAACTCTGTGAGATGAATTAACAGAACACAGAGAGGTTTCTCATAAAGCTTCTTTCCAGTTTTGAACGGAAGATATTTCCTTTTTCACCACAGCCTTCTATGGGCTTCCAAATATCCCTTTGCCAATTCCACAAGAACAGCCTTAGCGAAAGGCTTCTTGAAGGGAAAGATGTAACTCTGTGAGATGAATTCACAGAACACAGAGCAGTTTCTCAGAAAGCTTCTTTCCAGTTTTCAACGGAAGATATTTCCATTTTCACCATAGCCCTCTATGGGCTTCCAAATATCCCTTTGCGAATTCCACAACAACAGCCTTAGCGAAAGGTTTCTTGAAGGGAAAGATGAAACTCTGTGAGATGAATTAACAGAACACAGAGCAGTTTCTCAGAAAGCTTCTTTCCAGTTTTGAACGGAAGATATTTCCTTTTTCAACATAGCCCTCTATGGGCTTCCAAATATCCCTTTGCCAATTCCACAAGAACAGCCTTAGCGAAAGGCTTCTTGAAGGGAAAGATGTAACTCTGTGAGATGAATTAACAGAACACAGAGCAGTTTCTCAGAAAGCTTCTTTCCAGTTTTGAACGGAAGATATTTCCTTTTTCACCATAGCCCTCTTTGGGCTTCCAAATATCCCTTTGCCAATTCCACAAGAACAGCCTTAGCGAAAGGCTTCATGAAGGGAAAGATGTAACTCTGTGAGATGAATTAACAGAACACAGAGCAGTTTCTCAGAAAGCTTCTTTCCAGTTTTGAACGCAAGATATTTCCTTTTTCACCATAGCCCTCTATGGGCTTCCAAATATCCCTTTGCCAATTCCACAAGAACAGCCTTAGCGAAAGGCTTCTTGAAGGGAAGGATGTAACTCTGTGAGATGTATTAACAGAACACAGAGCAGTTTCTCAGAAAGCTTGTTTCCAGTTTTGAACGGAAGATATTTCCTTTTTCACCATAGACCTCTATGGGCTTCCAAATATCCCTTTGCCAAATCCACAAGAACAGCCTTAGCGAAAGGCTTCTTAAAGGGAAAGATGTAACTCTGTGAGATGAATTAACAGAACACAGAGCAGTTTCTCAGAAAGCTTCTTTCCAGTATTAAACGGAAGATATTTCCTTTTTCACCCTAGCCCTCTATGGGCTTCCAAATATCCCTTTGCCAATTCCACAATAACAGCCTTAGCGAAAGGCTTCTAGAAGGGAAAGATGTAACTCTGTGAGATGAATTAACAGAACACAGAGCAGTTTCTCAGAAAGCTTCTTTCCAGTTTTGAACGGAAGATATTTCCTTTTTCACCATAGCCCTCTATGGGCTTCCAAATATCCCTTTGCCAATTCCACAAGAACAGCCATAGCGAAAGGCTTCTAGAAGGGAAAGATGTAACTCTGTGAGATGAATTCACAGAACACAGAGCAGTTTCTCAGAAAGCTTCTTTCCAGTTTTGAACGGAAGATATTTCCTTTTTCACCATAGCCCTCTATGGGCTTCCAAATATCCCTTTGCCAATTCCACAAGAACAGCCTTAGCGAAAGGCTTCTTGAAGGGAAAGATGTAACTCTGTGAGATGAATTAACAGAACATAGAACAGTTTCTCACAAAGCTTCTTTCCAGTTTTGAACGGAAGATATTTCCTTTTTCACCATAGCCCTCTATGCACTTCCAAATATCCCTTTGCCAATTCCACAACAAAAGCCTTAGCGAAAGGCTTCTTGAAGGGAAAGATGTAACTCTGTGAGATGAATTAACAGAACACAGAGAGGTTTCTCAGAAAGCTTCTTTACAGTTTTGAACGGAAGATATTTCCTTTTTCACCATAGCCCTCTATGGGCTTCCAAATATCCCTTTGCCAATTCCACAAGAACAGCCTTAGCGAAAGGCTTCTTGAAGGGAAAGATGTAACTCTGTGAGATGAATTAACAGAACATAGAGCAGTTTCTCAGAAAGCTTCTTTCCAGTTTTCAACGGAAGATATTTCCTTTTTCACCATAGCCCTCTATGGGCTTCCAAATATCCCTTTGCCAATTCCAGAAGAACAGCCTTAGCGAAAGGCTTCTTGAAGGGAAAGATGTAACTCTGTGAGATGAATTAACAGAACACAGAGCAGTTTCTCAGAAAGCTTCTTTCCAGTTTTGAACGGAAGATATTTCCTTTTTCACCATAGCCCTCTATGGACTTCCAAATATCCCTTTGCCCATTCCTCAAGAACAGCCTTAGCGAAAGGCTTCTTGAAGGGAAAGATGTAACTCTGTGAGATGAATTAACAGAACACAGAGCAGTTTCTCAGAAAGCTTCTTTCCAGTTTTGAACGGAAGATATTTCCTTTTACACCATAGCCCTCTATGGGCTTCCAAATATCCGTTTGCCAATTCCACAAGAACAGCCTTAGCGAAAGGCTTCTTGAAGGGAAGGATGTAACTCTGTGAGATGAATTAACAGAACACAGAGCAGTTTCTCAGAAAGCTTCTTTCCAGTTTTGAACGGAAGATATTTCCTTTTTCACCATAGCCCTCTATGGGCTTCCAAATATCCCTTGCCAATTCCACAAGAACAGCCTTAGCGAAAGACTTCTTGAAGGGAAAGATGTAACTCTGTGTGATGAATTAACAGAACACAGAGCAGTTTCTCAGAAAGCTAGTTTCCAGTTTTCAACGGAAGATATTTCCTTTTCCACCATAGCCCTTTATGTGCTTCCAAGTATCCCTTTACCAATTCCACAAGAACAGCCTTAGGGAAAGGCTGATTGAAGGGAAAGATGTAACTCTGTGAGATGAATTAACAGAACACAGAGGAGTTTCTCAGAAAGCTTCTTTCCAGTTTTGAACGGAAGATATTTCATTTTTCACCATTGCCCTCTATGGGCTTCCAAATATCCCTTTGCCAATTCCACAAGAACCGCCTTAGCGAAAGGCTTCTTGAAGGGAAAGATGTAACTCTGTGAGATGAATTAACAGAACACAGAGCAGTTTCTCAGAAAGCTTCTTTCCAGTTTTGAACGGAAGATATTTCCTTTTTCACCCTAGCCCTCTATGGGCTTCCAAATATCCCTTTTTCAGTTCCACAAGAACAACCTTAGCGAAAGGCTTCTTGAAGGGAAAGATGTAACTCTGTGAGATGAATTAACAGAACACAGAGCAGTTTCTCAGAAAGCTTCTTTCCAGTTTTGAACGGAAGATATTTCCTTTTTCACCGTAGCCCTCTATGGGCTTCGTCCCTTTGCCAATTCCAGAAGAACAGCCTTAGCGAAAGGCTTCTTGAAGGGAAAGATGTAACTCTGTGAGATGAATTAACAGAACACAGAGCAGTTTCTCAGAAAGCTTCTTTCCAGTTTTGAACGGAAGATATTTCCTTTTTCACCATAGCCTTCTATGGGCTTCCAAATATGCCTTTGCCAATTCCACAAGAACAGCCTTAGCGAAAGGCTTCTTGAAGGGAAAGATGTAACTCTGTGAGATGAATTAACAGAACACAGAGCAGTTTCTCAGAAAGCTTCTTTCCAGTTTTGAACGGAAGTTATTTCCTTTTTCACCATAGCCCTCTAGGGGCTTCCAAATATCCCTTTGCCAATTCCACAAGAACAGCCTTAGCGAAAGGCTTCTTGAAGGGAAAGATGTAACTCTGTGAGATGAATTAACAGAACACAGAGCAGTTTCTCAGAAAGCTTCTTTCCAGTTTTGAACGGAAGATATTTCCTTTTTCACCATAGCCCTCTATGGGCTTCCAAATATCCCTTGGCCAATTCCACAAGAACAGCCTTAACGAAAGGCTTCTTGAAGGGAA
The DNA here is from genome assembly GCF_047675955.1 of Chlorocebus sabaeus. Taxonomy (NCBI): domain Eukaryota; kingdom Metazoa; phylum Chordata; class Mammalia; order Primates; family Cercopithecidae; genus Chlorocebus; species Chlorocebus sabaeus. The sequence continues at coordinate 26,785,646 of NC_132921.1, forward strand.
AGATGTAACTCTGTGAGATGAATTAACAGAACACAGAGCAGTTTCTCAGAAAGCTTCTTTCCAGTTTTGAACGGAAGATATTTCCTTTTTCACCATAGCCCTCTATGGGCTTCCAAATATCCCTTTGCCAATTCCACAAGAACAGCCTTAGCGAAAGGCTTCTTGAAGGGAAAGATGTAACTCTGTGAGATGAATTAACAGAACACAGAGCAGTTTCTCAGAAAGCTTCTTTCCAGTTTTGAACGGAAGATATTTCCTTTTTCACCATAGCCCTCTATGGGCTTCCAAATATCCCTTTGCCAATTCCACAAGAACAGCCTTAGCGAAAGGCTTCTTGAAGGGAAAGATGTAACTCTGTGAGATGAATTAACAGAACACAGAGCAGTTTCTCAGAAAGCTTCTTTCCAGTTTTGAACGGAAGATATTTCCTTTTTCACCATAGCCCTCTATGGGCTTCCAAATATCCCTTTGCCAATTCCACAAGAACAGCCTTAGCGAAAGGCTTCTTGAAGGGAAAGATGTAACACGGTCAGCTGAATTCAGACAACACAGAGCAGTTTCTCAGAAAGCTTCTTTCCAGTTTTGAACGGAAGATATTTCCTTTTTCACCATAGCCCTCTATGGGCTTCCAAATATCCCTTTGCCAATTCCACAAGAACAGCCTTAGCGAAAGGCTTCTTGAAGGGAAAGATGTAACTCTGTGAGATGAATTAACAGAACACAGAGCAGTTTCTCAGAAAGCTTCTTTCCAGTTTTGAACGGAAGATATTTCCTTTTTCACCATAGCCCTCTATGGGCTTCCAAATATCACTTTGCCAATACCACAAGAACAGACTTAGCGAAAGGCTTCTTGAAGGGAAAGATGTAACTCTGTGAGATGAATTAACAGAACACAGAGCAGTTTCTCAGAAAGCTTCTTTCCAGTTTTGAACGGAAGATATTTCCTTTTTCACCATAGCCCTCTATGGGCTTCCAAATATCCCTTTGCCAATTCCACAAGAACAGCCTTAGCGAAAGGCTTCGTGAAGGGAAAGATGTAACTCTGTGAGATGAATTAACAGAACACATAGCAGTTTCTCAGAAAGATTCTTTTCAGTTTTGAACGGAAGATATTTCCTTTTTCACCATAGCCCTCTATGGGCTTCCAAATATCCCTTTGCCAATTCCACAAGAACAGCCTTAGCGAAAGGCTTCTTGAAGGGAAAGATGTAACTCTGTTAGATGTATTAACAGAACACAGAGCAGTTTCTCTTAAAGCTTCTTTCCAGTTTTGAAAGGAAGATATTTCCTTTTTCACCATAGCCCTCTTTGGGCTTCCAAATATCCCTTGGCCAATTCCACAAGAACAGCCTTAGCGAAAGGCTTCTTGAAGGGAAAGATGTAACTCTGTGAGATGAATTAACAGAACACAGAGCAGTTGCTCAGAAAGCTTCTTTCCAGTTTTGAACGGAAGATATTTCCTTTTTCACCATAGCCCTCTATGGGCTTCCAAATGTCCCTTTGCCAATTCCACAAGAACAGCCTTAGCGAAAGGCTTCTTGAAGGGAAAGATGTAACTCTGTGAGATGAATTAACAGAACACAGAGCAGTTTCTCAGAAAGCTTGTTTCCAGTTTTCAACGGAAGATATTTTCTTTCTCACCATAGCCCTCTATGGGCTTCCAAATATCCGTTTGCCAATTCCACAAGAACAGCCTTAGCGAAAGGCTTCTTGAAGGGAAACATGTAACTCTGTGAGATGAATTAACAGAACACAGAGCAGTTTCTCAGAAAGCTTCTTTCCAGTTTTGAACAGAAGATATTTCCTTTTTCACGATAGCCCTCTATGGGCTTCGTCCCTTTGCCAATTCCACAAGAACAGCCTTAGCGAAAGGCTTCTTGATGGGAAAGATGTAACTCTGTGAGATGAATTAACAGAACACAGAGCAGTTTCTCAGAAAGCTTCTTTCCAGTTTTGAACGGAAGATATTTCCTTTTTCACCATAGCCCTCTATGGGCTTCCAAATAGCCCTTTGCCAATTCCACAAGAACAGCCTTAGCGAAAGGTTTCTTGAAGGGAAAGATGTAAATCTGTGAGATGAATTAACAGAACACAGAGCAGTTTCTCAGAAAGCTTCTTTCCAGTTTTGATCGGAAGATATTTCCTTTATCACGATAGCCCTCTATGGGCTTCCAAATATCCCTTTGCCAATTGCACAAGAACAGCCTTAGCGAAAGGCTTCTTGAAGGGAAAGATGTAACTCTGAGATGAATTAACAGAACACAGAGTAGTTTCTCAGAAAGCTTGTTTCCAGTTTTCAACGGAAGATATTTCCTTTTTCACCGTAGCCCTCTATGGGCTTCCAAATATCCCTTTGCCAATTCCACAAGAACAGCCTTAGCGAAAGGCTTCTTAAAGGGAAAGATGTAACTCTTTGAGATGAATTAACAGAACACAGAGCAGTTTCTCAGAAAGCTTCTTTTTAGTTTTGAACGGAAGATATTTCATTTTTCACCATAGCCCTCTATGGGCTTCCAAATATCACTTTGCCAATTCCACAAGAACAGCCTTAGCGAAAGGCTTCTTGAAGGGAAAGATGTAACTCTGTGGGATGAATTAAGAGAACACAGAACAGTTTCTCAGAAATCTTCTTTCCAGTTTTGAACGGAACATATTTCCTTTTTCACCAAAACCCTCTATGGGCTTCCAAATATCCCTTTTCAAATTCCGAAAGAACAGCCATAGCGAAAGGCTTCTTGAAGGGAAAGATGTAACTCTGTGAGATGAATTAACAGAACACAAAGTAGTTTCTCAGAAAGCTTCTTTCCACTTTTGAACGGAAGATATTTTCTTTTTCACCATAGCCCTCTATGGGCTTCCAAATATCCCTTTGCCAATTCCACAAGAACAGCCTTATCGAAAGGCTTCTTGAGGGGAAAGATGTAACTCTGTGAGATGAATTAACAGAACACAGAGCAGTTTCTCAGAAAGCTTCTTTCCAGTTTTGAACGGAAGATATTTCCTTTTTCACCATAACCATCTATGGGTTTGCAAATATCCCTTTGCCAATTGCACAAGAACAGCCTTAGCGAAAAGCTTCTTGAAAGGATAGATGTAACTCTGTGAGATGAATTTACAGAACACAGAGCAGTTTCTCAGAAAGCTTCTTTCCAGTTTTGAACGGAAGATATTTCCTTTTTCACCATAGCCCTCTATGGGCTTCCAAATATCCCTTTGCCAATTCCACAAGAACAGCCTTAGCGAAAGATTTCTTGAAGGGAAAGATGTAACTCCGTGAGATGAATTAACAGAACACAGAGCAGTTCCTCAGAAAGCTTCTTTCCAATTTTGAACGGAAGATATTTCCTTTTTCACCATAGCCCTCTATGGGCTTCCAAATATCCCTTTGCCCATTCCCCAAGAACAGCCTTAGCGAAAGGCTTCTTGAAGGGAAAGATGTAACTCTGTGAGATGAATAAACAGAACACAGAGCAGTTTCTCAGAAAGCTTCTTTCCAGTTTTGAACGGAAGATATTTCCTTTTTCACCATAGCCCTCTATGGGCTTCCAAATATCCCTTTGCCAATTCGACAAGAACAGCCTTAGCGAAAGGCTTCTTGAAGGGAAAGATGTAACTCTGTGGGATGAATTAAGAGAACACAGAACAGTTTCTCAGAAATCTTCTTTCCAGTTTTGAACGGAACATATTTCCTTTTTCAACATAAGCCTCTATGGGCTTCCAAATATCCCTATTCCAATTCCAAAAGAACAGCCATAGCGAAAGGCTTCTTGAAGGGAAAGATGTAACTCTGTGAGATGAATTAACAGAACACAGAGTAGTTTCTCAGAAAGCTTCTTACCAGTTTTGAACGGAAGATATTTCCTTTTTCTCCATAACCCTCTATGGGCTTCCAAATATCCCTTTGCCAATTCCACAAGAACAGCCTTATCGAAAGGCTTCTTGAGGGGAAAGATGTAACTCTGTGAGATGAATTAACAGAACACAGAGCAGTTTCTCAGAAAGCTTCTTTCCAGTTTTGAAGGGAAGATATTTCCTTTTTCACCATAACCATCTATGGGCTTGCAAATATCCCTTTGCAATTGCACAAGAACAGCCTTAGCGAAAAGCTTCTTGAAAGGATAGATGTAACTCTGTGAGATGAATTTACGGAACACAGAGCAGTTTCTCAGAAAGCTTCTTTCCACTTTTGAACGGAAGTTACTTCCTTTTTCACCATAGCCCTCTATGGGCTTCCAAATATCCCTTTTCCAATTCCAAAAGAACAGCCATAGCGAAAGGCTTCTTGAAGGGAAAGATGTAACTCTGTGAGATGAAATAACAGAACACAGAGTAGTTTCTCAGAAAGCTTCTTTCCACTTTTGAACGGAAGATATTTCCTTTTTCACCATAGCCCTCTATGGGCTTCCAAATATCCCTTTGCCAATTCCACAAGAACAGCCTTAGCGAAAGGCTTCTTGAAGGGAAAGATGTAACTCTGTGAGATGAATTAACAGAACATAGAGCAGTTTCTCAGAATGCTTCTTTCCAGTTTTGAACGGAAGATATTTCCTTTTTCACCATAGCCCTCTATGGGCTTCCTAATATCCCTTTGCCAATTGCACAAGAACAGCCTTAGCGAAAGGCTTCTTGAAGGGAAAGATGTAACTCAGTGAGATGAATTAACAGAACACAGAGCAGTTTCTCAGAAAGTTTCTTTCCTGTTTTGAACGGAAGATACTTCCTTTTTCACCATAACCCTCTATGGGCTTCCAAATATCCCTTTGCCAATTCCACAAGAACAGCCTTATCGAAAGGCTTCTTGAGGGGAAAGATGTAACTCTGTGAGATGAATTAACAGAACACAGAGCAGTTTCTCAGAAAGCTTCTTTCCAGTTTTGAACGGAAGATATTTTCTTTTTCACCATAGCCCTCTATGGGCTTCCAAATATCCCTTTGCCAATTCCACAAGAACAGCCTTAGCGAAAGGCTTCTTGAAGGGAAAGATGTAACTCTGTGGGATGAATTAAGAGAACACAGAAAAGTTTCTCAGAAATCTTCTTTCCAGTTTTGAACGGAACATATTTCCTTTTTCACCATAAGCCTCTATGGGCTTCCAAATATCCCTATTCCAATTCCAAAAGAACAGCCATAGCGAAAGGCTTCTTGAAGGGAAAGATGTAACTCTGTGAGATGAATTAACAGAACACAGAGTAGTTTCTCAGAAAGCTTCTTACCAGTTTTGAACGGAAGATATTTCCTTTTTCACCATAACCCTCTATGGGCTTCCAAATATCCCTTTGCCAATTCCACAAGAACAGCCTTATCGAAAGGCTTCTTGAGGGGAAAGATGTAACTCTGTGAGATGAATTAACAGAACACAGAGCAGTTTCTCAGAAAGCTTCTTTCCAGTTTTGAACGGAAGATATTTCCTTTTTCACCATAACCATCTATGGGCTTGCAAATATCCCTTTGCAATTGCACAAGAACAGCCTTAGCGAAAAGCTTCTTGAAAGGATAGATGTAACGCTGTGAGATGAATTTACGGAACACAGAGCAGTTTCTCAGAAAGCTTCTTTCCACTTTTGAACGGAAGATACTTCCTTTTTCACCATAGCCCTCTATGGGCTTCCAAATATCCCTTTGCCAATTGCACAAGAACAGCCTTAGCGAAAGGCTACTTGAAGGGAAAGATGTAACTCTGTGAGATGAATTAACAGAACACAGAGTAGTTTCTCAGAAAGCTTCTTTCCAGTTTTGAACGGAAGATATTTCCTTTTTCACCATAGAATTCTATGGGCTTCCAAATATGCCTTTGCCAATTCCACAAGAACAGCCTTAGCGAAAGGCTTCTTGAAGGGAAAGATGTAACTCTGTGAGATGAATTAACAGAACACAGAGCAGTTTCTCAGAAAGCTTCTTTCCAGTTTTGAACGGAAGTTATTTCCTTTTTCACCATAGCCCTCTATGGGCTTCCAAATATCCCTTTGCCAATTCCACAAGAACAGCCTTAGCGAAAGGCTTCTTGAAGGGAAAGATGTAACTCTGTGAGATGAATTAACAGAACACAGAGCAGTTTCTCAGAAAGCTTCTTTCCAGTTTTGAACGGAAGATATTTCCTTTTTCACCATAGCCCTCTATGGGCTTCCAAATATCCCTTGGCCAATTCCACAAGAACAGCCTTAACGAAAGGCTTCTTGAAGGGAAAGATGTAACTCTGTGAGATGAATTAACAGAACACAGAGCAGTTTCTCAGAAAGCTTCTTTCCAGTTTTGAACGGAAGATATTTCCTTTTTCACCATAGCCCTCTATGGGCTTCCAAATATCCCTTTGCCAATTCCACAAAAACAGCCTTAGCGAAAGGCTTCTTGAAGGGAAAGATGTAACTCTGTGAGATGAATTCACAGAACACAGAGCAGTTTCTCAGAAAGCTTCTTTCCAGTTTTGAACGGAAGATATTTCCTTTTTCACCATAGCCCTCTATGGGCTTCCAAATATCCCTTTGCCAATTCCACAAGAACAGCCTTAGCGAAAGGCTTCTTGAAGGGAAAGATGTAACTCTGTGAGATGAATTAACAGAACACAGAGCAGTTTCTCAGAAAGCTTCTTTCCAGTTTTGAACGGAAGATATTTCCTTTTTCACCATAGCCCTCTATGGGCTTCCAAATATCCCTTTGCCAATTCCACAAGAACAGCCTTAGCGAAAGGCTTCTTGAAGGGAAAGATGTAACACTGTCAGCTGAATTCAGACAACACAGAGCAGTTTCTCAGAAAGCTTCTTTCCAGTTTTGAACGGAAGATATTTCCTTTTTCACCATAGCCCTCTATGGGCTTCCAAATATCCCTTTGCCAATTCCACAAGAACAGCCTTAGCGAAAGGCTTCTTGAAGGGAAAGATGTAACTCTGTGAGATGTATTAATAGAACACAGAGCAGTTTCTCAGAAAGCTTCTTTCCAGTTTTGAACGGAAGATATTTCCTTTTTCACCATAGCCCTCTATGGGCTTCCAAATATCCCTTTGCCAATTCCACAAGAACAGCCTTAGCGAAAGGCTTCTTGAAGGGAAAGATGTAACTCTGTGAGATGAATTAACAGAACACAGAGCAGTTTCTCAGAAAGATTCTTTCCAGTTTTGAACGGAAGATATTTCCTTTTTCACCATAGCCCTCTATGGGCTTCCAAATATCCCTTTGCCAATTCCACAAGAACAGCCTTAGCGAAAGGCTTCTTGAAGGGAAAGATGTAACTCTGTGAGATGAATTAACAGAACACATAGCAGTTTCTCAGAAAGATTCTTTTCAGTTTTGAACGGAAGATATTTCCTTTTTCACCATAGCCCTCTATGGGCTTCCAAATATCCCTTTGCCAATTCCACAAGAACAGCCTTAGCGAAAGGCTTCTTGAAGGGAAAGATGTAACTCTGTTAGATGAATTAACAGAACACAGAGCAGTTTCTCTTAAAGCTTCTTTCCAGTTTTGAAAGGAAGATATTTCCTTTTTCACCATAGCCCTCTATGGGCTTCCAAATATCCCTTGGCCAATTCCACAAGAACAGCCTTAGCGAAAGGCTTCTTGAAGGGAAAGATGTAACTCTGTGAGATGAATTAAGAGAACACAGAGCAGTTGCTCAGAAAGCTTCTTTCCAGTTTTGAACGGAAGATATTTCCTTTTTCACCATAGCCCTCTATGGGCTTCCAAATGTCCCTTTGCCAATTCCACAAGAACAGCCTTAGCGAAAGGCTTCTTGAAGGGAAAGATGTAACTCTGTGAGATGAATTAACAGAACACAGAGCAGTTTCTCAGAAAGCTTGTTTCCAGTTTTCAACGGAAGATATTTACTTTCTCTCCATAGGCCTCTATGGGCTTCCAAATATCCCTTTGCCAATTCCACAAAAACAGCCTTAGCGAAAGGCTTCTGGAAGGGAAAGATGTAACTCTGTGAGATGAATTAACAGAACACAGAGCAGTTTCTCAGAAAGCTTCTTTCCAGTTTTGAACGGAAGTTATTTCCTTTTTCACCATAGCCCTCTATGGGCTTCCAAATATCCCTTTACCAATTCCACAAGAACAGCCTTAGCGAAAGGCTTCTTGAAGGGAAAGATGTAACTCTGTGAGATGAATTAACAGAACACAGAGCAGTTGCTCAGAAAGCTTCTTTCCAGTTTAGAACGGAAGATATTTCCTTTTTCACCATAGCCCTCTAGGGGCTTCCAAATATCCCTTTGCCAATTCCACAAGAACAGCCTTAGCGAAAGGCTTCTTGAAGGGAAAGATGTAACTCTGTGAGATGAATTAACAGAACACAGAGCAGTTTCTCAGAAAGCTTCTTTCCAGTTTTGAACGGAAGATATTTCCTTTTTCACCATAGCCCTCTACGGGCTTTCAAATATCCCTTTGCCAATTCCACAAGAACAGCCTTAGGGAAAGGCTTCTTGAAGGGAAAGATGTAACTCTGTGAAATGAATTTACAGAACACAGAGCAGTTTCTCAGAAAGCTTCTTTCCAGTTTTGAACGGAAGATATTTCCTTTTTCACCATAGCCCTCTATGGGCTTCCAAATATCCCTTGGCCAATTCCACAAGAACAGCCATAGCGAAAGGCTTCTAGAAGGGAAAGATGTAACTCTGTGAGATGAATTCACAGAACACAGAGCAGTTTCTCAGAAAGCTTCTTTCCAGTTTTGAACGGAAGATATTTCCTTTTTCACCATAGCCCTCTATGGGCTTCCAAATATCCCTTTGCCAATTCCACAAGAACAGCCTTAGCGAAAGGCTTCTTGAAGGGAAAGATGTAACTCTGTGAGATGAATTAACAGAACATAGAACAGTTTCTCACAAAGCTTCTTTCCAGTTTTGAACGGAAGATATTTCCTTTTTCACCATAGCCCTCTATGCACTTCCAAATATCCCTTTGCCAATTCCACAACAAAAGCCTTAGCGAAAGGCTTCTTGAAGGGAAAGATGTAACTCTGTGAGATGAATTAACAGAACACAGAGAGGTTTCTCAGAAAGCTTCTTTACAGTTTTGAACGGAAGATATTTCCTTTTTCACCATAGCCCTCTATGGGCTTCCAAATATCCCTTTGCCAATTCCACAAGAACAGCCTTAGCGAAAGGCTTCTTGAAGGGAAAGATGTAACTCTGTGAGATGAATTAACAGAACATAGAGCAGTTTCTCAGAAAGCTTCTTTCCAGTTTTCAACGGAAGATATTTCCTTTTTCACCATAGCCCTCTATGGGCTTCCAAATATCCCTTTGCCAATTCCAGAAGAACAGCCTTAGCTAAAGGCTTCTTGAAGGGAAAGATGTAACTCTGTGTGATGAATTAACAGAACACAGAGCAGTTTCTCAGAAAGCTTCTTTCCAGTTTTGAACGGAAGATATTTCCTTTTTCACCATAGCCCTCTATGGACTTCCAAATATCCCTTTGCCCATTCCTCAAGAACAGCCTTAGCGAAAGGCTTCTTGAAGGGAAAGATGTAACTCTGTGAGATGAATTAACAGAACACAGAGCAGTTTCTCAGAAAGCTTCTTTCCAGTTTTGAACGGAAGATATTTCCTTTTACACCATAGCCCTCTATGGGCTTCCAAATATCCGTTTGCCAATTCCACAAGAACAGCCTTAGCGAAAGGCTTCTTGAAGGGAAGGATGTAACTCTGTGAGATGAATTAACAGAACACAGAGCAGTTTCTCAGAAAGCTTCTTTCCAGTTTTGAACGGAAGATATTACGTTTTTCACCATAGCCCTCTATGGGCTTCCAAATATCCCTTTGCCAATTTCACAAGAACAGCCTTAGCGAAAAGCTTCTTGAAGGGAAAGATGTAACTCTCTGAGATGACTTAACAGAACATAGAGCAGTTTGTCAGAAAGCTTCTTTCCAGTTTTGAACGGAAGATATTTCCTTTTTCACCATAGCCCTCTATGGGCTTCCAAATATCCCTTTGCCAATTGCACAAGAACAGCCTTAGCGAAAGGCTTCTTGAAGGGAAAGATGTAACTCTGTGAGATGAATTAACAGAACACAGAGCAGATTCTCAGAAAGCTTCTTTCCAGTTTTGAACGGAAGATATTTCCTTTTGCACCATAGCCCTCTATGGGCTTCCAAATATCCCTTTGCCAATTTCACAAGAACAGCCTTAGCGAAAGGCTTCTTGAAGGGAAAGATGTAACTCTGTGTGATGAATTAACAGAACACAGAGCAGTTTCTCAGAAAGCTTCCTTCCAGTTTTGAACGGAAGATATTTCCTTTTACACCATAGCCCTCTATGGGCTTCCAAATATCCCTTTGCCAATAGCACAAGAATAGCCTTAGCGAAAGGCTTCTTGAAGGGAAAGATGTAACTCTGTCAGATGAATTCAGACAACACAGAGCAGTTTCTCAGAAAGCTTCTTTCCAGTTTTGAACGGAAGATATTTCCTTTTTCACCATAGCCCTCTATGGGCTTCCAAATATCCCTTGCCAATTCCACAAGAACAGCCTTAGCGAAAGACTTCTTGAAGGGAAAGATGTAACTCTGTGTGATGAATTAACAGAACACAGAGCAGTTTCTCAGAAAGCTAGTTTCCAGTTTTCAACGGAAGATATTTCCTTTTCCACCATAGCCCTTTATGTGCTTCCAAGTATCCCTTTACCAATTCCACAAGAACAGCCTTAGGGAAAGGCTGATTGAAGGGAAAGATGTAACTCTGTGAGATGAATTAACAGAACACAGAGGAGTTTCTCAGAAAGCTTCTTTCCAGTTTTGAACGAAAGATATTTCATTTTTCACCATTGCCCTCTATGGGCTTCCAAATATCCCTTTGCCAATTCCACAAGAACCGCCTTAGCGAAAGGCTTCTTGAAGGGAAAGATGTAACTCTGTGAGATGAATTAACAGAACACAGAGCAGTTTCTCAGAAAGCTTCTTTCCAGTTTTGAACGGAAGATATTTCCTTTTTCACCCTAGCCCTCTATGGGCTTCCAAATATCCCTTTTTCAGTTCCACAAGAACAACCTTAGCGAAAGGCTTCTTGAAGGGAAAGATGTAACTCTGTGAGATGAATTAACAGAACACAGAGCAGTTTCTCAGAAAGCTTCTTTCCAGTTTTGAACGGAAGATATTTCCTTTTTCACCGTAGCCCTCTATGGGCTTCGTCCCTTTGCCAATTCCAGAAGAACAGCCTTAGCGAAAGGCTTCTTGAAGGGAAAGATGTAACTCTGTGAGATGAATTAACAGAACACAGAGCAGTTTCTCAGAAAGCTTCTTTCCAGTTTTGAACGGAAGATATTTCCTTTTTCACCATAGCCTTCTATGGGCTTCCAAATATGCCTTTGCCAATTCCACAAGAACAGCCTTAGCGAAAGGCTTCTTGAAGGGAAAGATGTAACTCTGTGAGATGAATTAACAGAACACAGAGCAGTTTCTCAGAAAGCTTCTTTCCAGTTTTGAACGGAAGTTATTTCCTTTTTCACCATAGCCCTCTAGGGGCTTCCAAATATCCCTTTGCCAATTCCACAAGAACAGCCTTAGCGAAAGGCTTCTTGAAGGGAAAGATGTAACTCTGTGAGATGAATTAACAGAACACAGAGCAGTTTCTCAGAAAGCTTCTTTCCAGTTTTGAACGGAAGATATTTCCTTTTTCACCATAGCCCTCTATGGGCTTCCAAATATCCCTTGGCCAATTCCACAAGAACAGCCTTAACGAAAGGCTTCTTGAAGGGAAAGATGTAACTCTGTGAGATGAATTAACAGAACACAGAGCAGTTTCTCAGAAAGCTTCTTTCCAGTTTTGAACGGAAGATATTTCCTTTTTCACCATAGCCCTCTATGGGCTTCCAAATATCCCTTTGCCAATTCCACAAGAACAGCCTTAGCGAAAGGCTTCTTGAAGGGAAAGATGTAACTCTGTGAGATGAATTAACAGAACACAGAGCAGTTTCTCAGAAAGCTTCTTTCCAGTTTTGAACGGAAGATATTTCCTTTTTCACCATAGCCCTCTATGGGCTTCCAAATATCCCTTTGCCAATTCCACAAGAACAGCCTTAGCGAAAGGCTTCTTGAAGGGAAAGATGTAACTCTGTGAGATGAATTAACAGAACACAGAGCAGTTTCTCAGAAAGCTTCTTTCCAGTTTTGAACGGAAGATATTTCCTTTTTCACCATAGCCTTCTATGGGCTTCCAAATATCCCTTTGCCAATTCCACAAGAACAGCCTTAGCGAAAGGCTTCTTGAAGGGAAAGATGTAACACGGTCAGCTGAATTCAGACAACACAGAGCAGTTTCTCAGAAAGCTTCTTTCCAGTTTTGAACGGAAGATATTTCCTTTTTCACCATAGCCCTCTATGGGCTTCCAAATATCCCTTTGCCAATTCCACAAGAACAGCCTTAGCGAAAGGCTTCTTGAAGGGAAAGATGTAACTCTGTGAGATGAATTAACAGAACACAGAGCAGTTTCTCAGAAAGCTTCTTTCCAGTTTTGAACGGAAGATATTTCCTTTTTCACCATAGCCCTCTATGGGCTTCCAAATATCACTTTGCCAATTCCACAAGAACAGACTTAGCGAAAGGCTTCTTGAAGGGAAAGATGTAACTCTGTGAGATGAATTAACAGAACACAGAGCAGTTTCTCAGAAAGCTTCTTTCCAGTTTTGAACGGAAGATATTTCCTTTTTCACCATAGCCCTCTATGGGCTTCCAAATATCCCTTTGCCAATTCCACAAGAACAGCCTTAGCGAAAGGCTTCGTGAAGGGAAAGATGTAACTCTGTGAGATGAATTAACAGAACACATAGCAGTTTCTCAGAAAGATTCTTTTCAGTTTTGAACGGAAGATATTTCCTTTTTCACCATAGCCCTCTATGGGCTTCCAAATATCCCTTTGCCAATTCCACAAGAACAGCCTTAGCGAAAGGCTTCTTGAAGGGAAAGATGTAACTCTGTTAGATGTATTAACAGAACACAGAGCAGTTTCTCTTAAAGCTTCTTTCCAGTTTTGAAAGGAAGATATTTCCTTTTTCACCATAGCCCTCTTTGGGCTTCCAAATATCCCTTGGCCAATTCCACAAGAACAGCCTTAGCGAAAGGCTTCTTGAAGGGAAAGATGTAACTCTGTGAGATGAATTAACAGAACACAGAGCAGTTGCTCAGAAAGCTTCTTTCCAGTTTTGAACGGAAGATATTTCCTTTTTCACCATAGCCCTCTATGGGCTTCCAAATGTCCCTTTGCCAATTCCACAAGAACAGCCTTAGCGAAAGGCTTCTTGAAGGGAAAGATGTAACTCTGTGAGATGAATTAACAGAACACAGAGCAGTTTCTCAGAAAGCTTGTTTCCAGTTTTCAACGGAAGATATTTTCTTTCTCACCATAGCCCTCTATGGGCTTCCAAATATCCGTTTGCCAATTCCACAAGAACAGCCTTAGCGAAAGGCTTCTTGAAGGGAAACATGTAACTCTGTGAGATGAATTAACAGAACACAGAGCAGTTTCTCAGAAAGCTTCTTTCCAGTTTTGAACAGAAGATATTTCCTTTTTCACGATAGCCCTCTATGGGCTTCGTCCCTTTGCCAATTCCACAAGAACAGCCTTAGCGAAAGGCTTCTTGATGGGAAAGATGTAACTCTGTGAGATGAATTAACAGAACACAGAGCAGTTTCTCAGAAAGCTTCTTTCCAGTTTTGAACGGAAGATATTTCCTTTTTCACCATAGCCCTCTATGGGCTTCCAAATAGCCCTTTGCCAATTCCACAAGAACAGCCTTAGCGAAAGGTTTCTTGAAGGGAAAGATGTAAATCTGTGAGATGAATTAACAGAACACAGAGCAGTTTCTCAGAAAGCTTCTTTCCAGTTTTGATCGGAAGATATTTCCTTTATCACGATAGCCCTCTATGGGCTTCCAAATATCCCTTTGCCAATTGCACAAGAACAGCCTTAGCGAAAGGCTTCTTGAAGGGAAAGATGTAACTCTGTGAGATGAATTAACAGAACACAGAGTAGTTTCTCAGAAAGCTTGTTTCCAGTTTTCAACGGAAGATATTTCCTTTTTCACCGTAGCCCTCTATGGGCTTCCAAATATCCCTTTGCCAATTCCACAAGAACAGCCTTAGCGAAAGGCTTCTTAAAGGGAAAGATGTAACTCTTTGAGATGAATTAACAGAACACAGAGCAGTTTCTCAGAAAGCTTCTTTTTAGTTTTGAACGGAAGATATTTCATTTTTCACCATAGCCCTCTATGGGCTTCCAAATATCACTTTGCCAATTCCACAAGAACAGCCTTAGCGAAAGGCTTCTTGAAGGGAAAGATGTAACTCTGTGGGATGAATTAAGAGAACACAGAACAGTTTCTCAGAAATCTTCTTTCCAGTTTTGAACGGAACATATTTCCTTTTTCACCATAACCCTCTATGGGCTTCCAAATATCCCTTTTCCAATTCCGAAAGAACAGCCATAGCGAAAGGCTTCTTGAAGGGAAAGATGTAACTCTGTGAGATGAATTAACAGAACACAAAGTAGTTTCTCAGAAAGCTTCTTTCCACTTTTGAACGGAAGATATTTCCTTTTTCACCATAGCCCTCTATGGGCTTCCAAATATCCCTTTGCCAATTCCACAAGAACAGCCTTATCGAAAGGCTTCTTGAGGGGAAAGATGTAACTCTGTGAGATGAATTAACAGAACACAGAGCAGTTTCTCAGAAAGCTTCTTTCCAGTTTTGAACGGAAGATATTTCCTTTTTCACCATAACCATCTATGGGTTTGCAAATATCCCTTTGCCAATTGCACAAGAACAGCCTTAGCGAAAAGCTTCTTGAAAGGATAGATGTAACTCTGTGAGATGAATTTACAGAACACAGAGCAGTTTCTCAGAAAGCTTCTTTCCAGTTTTGAACGGAAGATATTTCCTTTTTCACCATAGCCCTCTATGGGCTTCCAAATATCCCTTTGCCAATTCCACAAGAACAGCCTTAGCGAAAGATTTCTTGAAGGGAAAGATGTAACTCCGTGAGATGAATTAACAGAACACAGAGCAGTTCCTCAGAAAGCTTCTTTCCAATTTTGAACGGAAGATATTTCCTTTTTCACCATAGCCCTCTATGGGCTTCCAAATATCCCTTTGCCCATTCCCCAAGAACAGCCTTAGCGAAAGGCTTCTTGAAGGGAAAGATGTAACTCTGTGAGATGAATAAACAGAACACAGAGCAGTTTCTCAGAAAGCTTCTTTCCAGTTTTGAACGGAAGATATTTCCTTTTTCACCATAGCCCTCTATGGGCTTCCAAATATCCCTTTGCCAATTCCACAAGAACAGCCTTAGCGAAAGGCTTCTTGAAGGGAAAGATGTAACTCTGTGGGATGAATTAAGAGAACACAGAACAGTTTCTCAGAAATCTTCTTTCCAGTTTTGAACGGAACATATTTCCTTTTTCAACATAAGCCTCTATGGGCTTCCAAATATCCCTATTCCAATTCCAAAAGAACAGCCATAGAGAAAGGCTTCTTGAAGGGAAAGATGTAACTCTGTGAGATGAATTAACAGAACACAGAGTAGTTTCTCAGAAAGCTTCTTACCAGTTTTGAACGGAAGATATTTCCTTTTTCTCCATAACCCTCTATGGGCTTCCAAATATCCCTTTGCCAATTCCACAAGAACAGCCTTATCGAAAGGCTTCTTGAGGGGAAAGATGTAACTCTGTGAGATGAATTAACAGAACACAGAGCAGTTTCTCAGAAAGCTTCTTTCCAGTTTTGAAGGGAAGATATTTCCTTTTTCACCATAACCATCTATGGGCTTGCAAATATCCCTTTGCAATTGCACAAGAACAGCCTTAGCGAAAAGCTTCTTGAAAGGATAGATGTAACTCTGTGAGATGAATTTACGGAACACAGAGCAGTTTCTCAG
This sequence comes from Chlorocebus sabaeus, assembly GCF_047675955.1. Classification (NCBI taxonomy): domain Eukaryota; kingdom Metazoa; phylum Chordata; class Mammalia; order Primates; family Cercopithecidae; genus Chlorocebus; species Chlorocebus sabaeus. The sequence continues at coordinate 26,801,498 of NC_132921.1, forward strand.
AAAGCTTCTTTCCACTTTTGAACGGAAGATACTTCCTTTTTCACCATAGCCCTCTATGGGCTTCCAAATATCCCTTTTCCAATTCCAAAAGAACAGCCATAGCGAAAGGCTTCTTGAAGGGAAAGATGTAACTCTGTGAGATGAAATAACAGAACACAGAGTAGTTTCTCAGAAAGCTTCTTTCCACTTTTGAACGGAAGATATTTCCTTTTTCACCATAGCCCTCTATGGGCTTCCAAATATCCCTTTGCCAATTCCACAAGAACAGCCTTAGCGAAAGGCTTCTTGAAGGGAAAGATGTAACTCTGTGAGATGAATTAACAGAACATAGAGCAGTTTCTCAGAATGCTTCTTTCCAGTTTTGAACGGAAGATATTTCCTTTTTCACCATAGCCCTCTATGGGCTTCCTAATATCCCTTTGCCAATTGCACAAGAACAGCCTTAGCGAAAGGCTTCTTGAAGGGAAAGATGTAACTCAGTGAGATGAATTAACAGAACACAGAGCAGTTTCTCAGAAAGTTTCTTTCCTGTTTTGAACGGAAGATACTTCCTTTTTCACCATAACCCTCTATGGGCTTCCAAATATCCCTTTGCCAATTCCACAAGAACAGCCTTATCGAAAGGCTTCTTGAGGGGAAAGATGTAACTCTGTGAGATGAATTAACAGAACACAGAGCAGTTTCTCAGAAAGCTTCTTTCCAGTTTTGAACGGAAGATATTTTCTTTTTCACCGTAGCCCTCTATGGGCTTCCAAATATCCCTTTGCCAATTCCACAAGAACAGCCTTAGCGAAAGGCTTCTTGAAGGGAAAGATGTAACTCTGTGGGATGAATTAAGAGAACACAGAAAAGTTTCTCAGAAATCTTCTTTCCAGTTTTGAACGGAACATATTTCCTTTTTCACCATAAGCCTCTATGGGCTTCCAAATATCCCTATTCCAATTCCAAAAGAACAGCCATAGCGAAAGGCTTCTTGAAGGGAAAGATGTAACACTGTGAGATGAATTAACAGAACACAGAGTAGTTTCTCAGAAAGCTTCTTACCAGTTTTGAACGGAAGATATTTCCTTTTTCACCATAACCCTCTATGGGCTTCCAAATATCCCTTTGCCAATTCCACAAGAACAGCCTTATCGAAAGGCTTCTTGAGGGGAAAGATGTAACTCTGTGAGATGAATTAACAGAACACAGAGCAGTTTCTCAGAAAGCTTCTTTCCAGTTTTGAACGGAAGATATTTCCTTTTTCACCATAACCATCTATGGGCTTGCAAATATCCCTTTGCAATTGCACAAGAACAGCCTTAGCGAAAAGCTTCTTGAAAGGATAGATGTAACGCTGTGAGATGAATTTACGGAACACAGAGCAGTTTCTCAGAAAGCTTCTTTCCACTTTTGAACGGAAGATACTTCCTTTTTCACCATAGCCCTCTATGGGCTTCCAAATATCCCTTTGCCAATTGCACAAGAACAGCCTTAGCGAAAGGCTACTTGAAGGGAAAGATGTAACTCTGTGAGATGAATTAACAGAACACAGAGTAGTTTCTCAGAAAGCTTCTTTCCAGTTTTGAACGGAAGATATTTCCTTTTTCACCATAGAATTCTATGGGCTTCCAAATATGCCTTTGCCAATTCCACAAGAACAGCCTTAGCGAAAGGCTTCTTGAAGGGAAAGATGTAACTCTGTGAGATGAATTAACAGAACACAGAGCAGTTTCTCAGAAAGCTTCTTTCCAGTTTTGAACGGAAGTTATTTCCTTTTTCACCATAGCCCTCTATGGGCTTCCAAATATCCCTTTGCCAATTCCACAAGAACAGCCTTAGCGAAAGGCTTCTTGAAGGGAAAGATGTAACTCTGTGAGATGAATTAACAGAACACAGAGCAGTTTCTCAGAAAGCTTCTTTCCAGTTTTGAACGGAAGATATTTCCTTTTTCAGCATAGCCCTCTATGGGCTTCCAAATATCCCTTGGCCAATTCCACAAGAACAGCCTTAACGAAAGGCTTCTTGAAGGGAAAGATGTAACTCTGTGAGATGAATTAACAGAACACAGAGCAGTTTCTCAGAAAGCTTCTTTCCAGTTTTGAACTGAAGATATTTCCTTTTTCACCATAGCCCTCTATGGGCTTCCAAATATCCCTTTGCCAATTCCACAAAAACAGCCTTAGCGAAAGGCTTCTTGAAGGGAAAGATGTAACTCTGTGAGATGAATTCACAGAACACAGAGCAGTTTCTCAGAAAGCTTCTTTCCAGTTTTGAACGGAAGATATTTCCTTTTTCACCATAGCCCTCTATGGGCTTCCAAATATCCCTTTGCCAATTCCACAAGAACAGCCTTAGCGAAAGGCTTCTTGAAGGGAAAGATGTAACTCTGTGAGATGAATTAACAGAACACAGAGCAGTTTCTCAGAAAGCTTCTTTCCAGTTTTGAACGGAAGATATTTCCTTTTTCACCATAGCCCTCTATGGGCTTCCAAATATCCCTTTGCCAATTCCACAAGAACAGCCTTAGCGAAAGGCTTCTTGAAGGGAAAGATGTAACACTGTCAGCTGAATTCAGACAGCACAGAGCAGTTTCTCAGAAAGCTTCTTTCCAGTTTTGAACGGAAGATATTTCCTTTTTCACCATAGCCCTCTATGGGCTTCCAAATATCCCTTTGCCAATTCCACAAGAACAGCCTTAGCGAAAGGCTTCTTGAAGGGAAAGATGTAACTCTGTGAGATGAATTAATAGAACACAGAGCAGTTTCTCAGAAAGCTTCTTTCCAGTTTTGAACGGAAGATATTTCCTTTTTCACCATAGCCCTCTATGGGCTTCCAAATATCCCTTTGCCAATTCCACAAGAACAGCCTTAGCGAAAGGCTTCTTGAAGGGAAAGATGTAACTCTGTGAGATGAATTAACAGAACACAGAGCAGTTTCTCAGAAAGATTCTTTCCAGTTTTGAACGGAAGATATTTCCTTTTTCACCATAGCCCTCTATGGGCTTCCAAATATCCCTTTGCCAATTCCACAAGAACAGCCTTAGCGAAAGGCTTCTTGAAGGGAAAGATGTAACTCTGTGAGATGAATTAACAGAACACATAGCAGTTTCTCAGAAAGATTCTTTTCAGTTTTGAACGGAAGATATTTCCTTTTTCACCATAGCCCTCTATGGGCTTCCAAATATCCCTTTGCCAATTCCACAAGAACAGCCTTAGCGAAAGGCTTCTTGAAGGGAAAGATGTAACTCTGTTAGATGAATTAACAGAACACAGAGCAGTTTCTCTTAAAGCTTCTTTCCAGTTTTGAAAGGAAGATATTTCCATTTTCACCATAGCCCTCTATGGGCTTCCAAATATCCCTTGGCCAATTCCACAAGAACAGCCTTAGCGAAAGGCTTCTTGAAGGGAAAGATGTAACTCTGTGAGATGAATTAAGAGAACACAGAGCAGTTGCTCAGAAAGCTTCTTTCCAGTTTTGAACGGAAGATATTTCCTTTTTCACCATAGCCCTCTATGGGCTTCCAAATGTCCCTTTGCCAATTCCACAAGAACAGCCTTAGCGAAAGGCTTCTTGAAGGGAAAGATGTAACTCTGTGAGATGAATTAACAGAACACAGAGCAGTTTCTCAGAAAGCTTGTTTCCAGTTTTCAACGGAAGATATTTACTTTCTCTCCATAGGCCTCTATGGGCTTCCAAATATCCCTTTGCCAATTCCACAAAAACAGCCTTAGCGAAAGGCTTCTGGAAGGGAAACATGTAACTCTGTGAGATGAATTAACAGAACACAGAGCAGTTTCTCAGAAAGCTTCTTTCCAGTTTTGAACGGAAGTTATTTCCTTTTTCACCATAGCCCTCTATGGGCTTCCAAATATCCCTTTACCAATTCCACAAGAACAGCCTTAGCGAAAGGCTTCTTGAAGGGAAAGATGTAACTCTGTGAGATGAATTAACAGAACACAGAGCAGTTGCTCAGAAAGCTTCTTTCCAGTTTAGAACGGAAGATATTTCCTTTTTCACCATAGCCCTCTAGGGGCTTCCAAATATCCCTTTGCCAATTCCACAAGAACAGCCTTAGCGAAAGGCTTCTTGAAGGGAAAGATGTAACTCTGTGAGATGAATTAACAGAACACAGAGCAGTTTCTCAGAAAGCTTCTTTCCAGTTTTGAACGGAAGATATTTCCTTTTTCACCATAGCCCTCTACGGGCTTTCAAATATCCCTTTGCCAATTCCACAAGAACAGCCTTAGGGAAAGGCTTCTTGAAGGGAAAGATGTAACTCTGTGAAATGAATTTACAGAACACAGAGCAGTTTCTCAGAAAGCTTCTTTCCAGTTTTGAACGGAAGATATTTCCTTTTTCACCATAGCCCTCTATGGGCTTCCAAATATCCCTTGGCCAATTCCACAAGAACAGCCTTAGCGAAAGGCTTCTTGAAGGGAAAGATGTAACTCTGTGAGATGAATTAACAGAACACAGAACAGTTTCTCAGAAAGCTTCTTTCCAGTTTTGAACGGAAGATATTTCGTTTTTCACGGTAGCCCTCTATGGGCTTCCAAATAACCCTTTGACAATTCCACAAGAACAGCATTAGCGAAAGGCTTCTTGAAGGGAAAGATGTAACTCTGTGAGATGAATTAACAGAACACAGAGCAGTTTCTCAGAAAGCTTCTTTCCAGTTTTGAACGGAAGATATTTCCTTTTTCACCATAGCCCTCTACGGGCTTCCAAATGTCCCTTTGCCAATTCCACAAGAACAGCCTTATCGAAAGGCTTCTTGAAGGGAAAGATGTAACTCTGTAAGATGAATTAACAGAACATAGAGCAGTTTCTCCGAAAGCTTGTTTCCAGTTTTCAACGGAAGATATTTCCTTTTTCACCATATCCCTCTATGGGCTTCCAAATATCCCTTTACCAATTCCACAAGAACAGCCTTAGCGAAAGGCTTCTTGAAGGGAAAGATGTAACTCTGTGAGATGAATTAACAGAACACAGAGCAGTTTTTCAGAAAGCTTCTTTCCAGTTTTGAACAGAAGATATTTCCTTTTTCACGATAGCCCTCTATGGGCTTCGTCCCTTTGCCAATTCCACAAGAACAGCCTTAGCGAAAGGCTTCTTGATGGGAAAGATGTAACTCTGTGAGATGAATTAACAGAACACAGAGCAGTTTCTCAGAAAGCTTCTTTCCAGTTTTGAACGGAAGATATTTCCTTTTTCACCATAGCCCTCTATGGGCTTCCAAATAGCCCTTTGCCAATTCCACAAGAACAGCCTTAGCGAACGGTTTCTTGAAGGGAAAGATGTAAATCTGTGAGATGAATTAACAGAACACAGAGCAGTTTCTCAGAAAGCTTCTTTCCAGTTTTGATCGGAAGATATTTCCTTTATCACGATAGCCCTCTATGGGCTTCCAAATATCCCTTTGCCAATTGCACAAGAACAGCCTTAGCGAAAGGCTTCTTGAAGGGAAAGATGTAACTCTGTGAGATGAATTAACAGAACACAGAGTAGTTTCTCAGAAAGCTTGTTTCCAGTTTTCAACGGAAGATATTTCCTTTTTCACCGTAGCCCTCTATGGGCTTCCAAATATCCCTTTGCCAATTCCACAAGAACAGCCTTAGCGAAAGGCTTCTTAAAGGGAAAGATGTAACTCTGTGAGATGAATTAACAGAACACAGAGCAGTTTCTCAGAAAGCTTCTTTTTAGTTTTGAACGGAAGATATTTCGTTTTTCACCATAGCCCTCTATGGGCTTCCAAATATCCCTTTGCCAATTCCACAAGAACAGCCTTAGCGAAAGGCTTCTTGAAGGGAAAGATGTAACTCTGTGGGATGAATTAAGAGAACACAGAACAGTTTCTCAGAAATCTTCTTTCCAGTTTTGAACGGAACATATTTCCTTTTTCACCATAACCCTCTATGGGCTTCCAAATATCCCTTTTCCAATTCCGAAAGAACAGCCATAGCGAAAGGCTTCTTGAAGGGAAAGATGTAACTCTGTGAGATGAATTTACGGAACACAGAGCAGTTTCTCAGAAAGCTTCTTTCCACTTTTGGACGGAAGATACTTCCTTTTTCACCATAGCCCTCTATGGGCTTCCAAATATCCCTTTGCCAATTGCACAAGAACAGCCTTAGCGAAAGGCTACTTGAAGGGAAAGATGTAACTCTGTGAGATGAATTAACAGAACACAGAGTAGTTTCTCAGAAAGCTTCTTTCCAGTTTTGAACGGAAGATATTTCCTTTTTCACCATAGCCTTCTATGGGCTTCCAAATATGCCTTTGCCAATTCCACAAGAACAGCCTTAGCGAAAGGCTTCTTGAAGGGAAAGATGTAACTCTGTGAGATGAATTAACAGAACACAGAGCAGTTTCTCAGAAAGCTTCTTTCCAGTTTTGAACGGAAGTTATTTCCTTTTTCACCATAGCCCTCTATGGGCTTCCAAATATCCCTTTGCCAATTCCACAAGAACAGCCTTAGCGAAAGGCTTCTTGAAGGGAAAGATGTAACTCTGTGAGATGAATTAACAGAACACAGAGCAGTTGCTCAGAAAGCTTCTTTCCAGTTTAGAACCGAAGATATTTCCTTTTTCACCATAGCCCTCTAGGGGCTTCCAAATATCCCTTTGCCAATTCCACAAGAACAGCCTTAGCGAAAGGCTTCTTGAAGGGAAAGATGTAACTCTGTGAGATGAATTAACAGAACACAGAGCAGTTTCTCAGAAAGCTTCTTTCCAGTTTTGAACGGAAGATATTTCCTTTTTCACCATAGCCCTCTACGGGCTTCCAAATATCCCTTTGCCAATTCCACAAAAACAGCCTTAGCGAAAGGCTTCTTGAAGGGAAAGATGTAACTCTGTGAGATGAATTCACAGAACACAGAGCAGTTTCTCAGAAAGCTTCTTTCCAGTTTTGAACGGAAGATATTTCCTTTTTCACCATAGCCCTCTATGGGCTTCCAAATATCCCTTTGCCAATTCCACAAGAACAGCCTTAGCGAAAGGCTTCTTGAAGGGAAAGATGTAACTCTGTGAGATGAATTAACAGAACACAGAGCAGTTTCTCAGAAAGCTTCTTTCCAGTTTTGAACGGAAGATATTTCCTTTTTCACCATAGCCCTCTATGGGCTTCCAAATATCCCTTTGCCAATTCCACAAGAACAGCCTTAGCGAAAGGCTTCTTGAAGGGAAAGATGTAACACTGTCAGCTGAATTCAGACAACACAGAGCAGTTTCTCAGAAAGCTTCTTTCCAGTTTTGAACGGAAGATATTTCCTTTTTCACCATAGCCCCCTATGGGCTTCAAAATATCCCTTTGCCAATTCCACAAGAACAGCCTTAGCGAAAGGCTTCTTGAAGGGAAAGATGTAACTCTGTGAGATGAATTAACAGAACACAGAGCAGTTTCTCAGAAAGCTTCTTTCCAGTTTTGAACGGAAGATATTTCCTTTTTCACCATAGCCCTCTATGGGCTTCCAAATATCCCTTTGCCAATTCCACAAGAACAGCCTTAGCGAAAGGCTTCTTGAAGGGAAAGATGTAACTCTGTGAGATGAATTAACAGAACACAGAGCAGTTTCTCAGAAAGCTTCTTTCCAGTTTTGAACGGAAGATATTTCCTTTTTCACCATAGCCCTCTATGGGCTTCCAAATATCCTTTGCCAATTCCACAAGAACAGCCTTAGCGAAAGGCTTCTTGAAGGGAAAGATGTAACTCTGTGAGATGAATTAACAGAACACATAGCAGTTTCTCAGAAAGATTCTTTTCAGTTTTGAACGGAAGATATTTCCTTTTTCACCATATCCCTCTATGGGCTTCCAAATATCCCTTTGCCAATTCCACAAGAACAGCCTTAGCGAAAGGCTTCTTGAAGGGAAAGATGTAACTCTGTTAGATGAATTAACATAACACAGAGCAGTTTCTCTTAAAGCTTCTTTCCAGTTTTGAAAGGAAGATATTTCCTTTTTCACCATAGCCCTCTATGGGCTTCCAAATATCCCTTGGCCAATTCCACAAGAACAGCCTTAGCGAAAGGCTTCTTGAAGGGAAAGATGTAACTCTGTGAGATGAATTAAGAGAACACAGAGCAGTTGCTCAGAAAGCTTCTTTCCAGTTTTGAACGGAAGATATTTCCTTTTTCACCATAGCCCTCTATGGGCTTCCAAATGTCCCTTTGCCAATTCCACAAGAACAGCCTTAAGGAAAGGCTTCTTGAAGGGAAAGATGTAACTCTGTGAGATGAATTAACAGAACACAGAGCAGTTTCTCAGAAAGCTTCTTTCCAGTTTTGAAAGGAAGATATTTCCTTTTTCACCATCGCCCTCTATGGGCTTCCAAATATTCCTTGGCCAATTCCACAAGAACAGCCTTAGCGAAAGGCTTCTTGAAGGGAAAGATGTAACTCTGTGAGATGAATTAAGAGAACACAGAGCAGTTTCTCAGAAAGCTTCTTTTTAGTTTTGAACGGAAGATATTTCGTTTTTCACCATAGCCCTCTATGGGCTTCCAAATATCCCTTTGCCAATTCCACAAGAACAGCCTTAGCGAAAGGCTTCTTGAAGGGAAAGATGTAACTCTGTGGGATGAATTAAGAGAACACAGAACAGTTTCTCAGAAATCTTCTTTCCAGTTTTGAACGGAACATATTTCCTTTTTCACCATAACCCTCTATGGGCTTCCAAATATCCCTTTTCCAATTCCGAAAGAACAGCCATAGCGAAAGGCTTCTTGAAGGGACAGATGTAACTCTGTGAGATGAATTAACAGAACACAGAGTAGTTTCTCAGAAAGCTTCTTTCCACTTTTGAACGGAAGATATTTCCTTTTTCACCATAGCCCTCTATGGGCTTCCAAATATCCCTTTGCCAATTCCACAAGAACAGCCTTAGCGAAAGGCTTCTTGAAGGGAAAGATGTAACTCTGTGAGATGAATTAACAGAACACAGAGCAGTTTCTCAGAAAGCTTCTTTCCAGTTTTGAACGGAAGATATTTCCTTTTTCACCATAGCCCTCTATGGGCTTCCAAATATCCCTTTGCCAATTCCACAAGAACAGCCTTAGCGAAAGGCTTCTTGAAGGGAAAGATGTAACACTGTCAGCTGAATTCAGACAACACAGAGCAGTTTCTCAGAAAGCTTCTTTCCAGTTTTGAACGGAAGATATTTCCTTTTTCACCATAGCCCCCTATGGGCTTCAAAATATCCCTTTGCCAATTCCACAAGAACAGCCTTAGCGAAAGGCTTCTTGAAGGGAAAGATGTAACTCTGTGAGATGAATTAACAGAACACAGAGCAGTTTCTCAGAAAGCTTCTTTCCAGTTTTGAACGGAAGATATTTCCTTTTTCACCATAGCCCTCTATGGGCTTCCAAATATCCCTTTGCCAATTCCACAAGAACAGCCTTAGCGAAAGGCTTCTTGAAGGGAAAGATGTAACTCTGTGAGATGAATTAACAGAACACAGAGCAGTTTCTCAGAAAGCTTCTTTCCAGTTTTGAACGGAAGATATTTCCTTTTTCACCATAGCCCTCTATGGGCTTCCAAATATCCCTTTGCCAATTCCACAAGAACAGCCTTAGCGAAAGGCTTCTTGAAGGGAAAGATGTAACTCTGTGAGATGAATTAACAGAACACAGAGCAGTTTCTCAGAAAGCTTCTTTCCAGTTTTGAACGGAAGATATTTCCTTTTTCACCATAGCCCTCTATGGGCTTCCAAATATCCCTTTGCCAATTCCACAAGAACAGCCTTAGCGAAAGGCTTCTTGAAGGGAAAGATGTAACACTGTCAGCTGAATTCAGACAACACAGAGCAGTTTCTCAGAAAGCTTCTTTCCAGTTTTGAACGGAAGATATTTCCTTTTTCACCATAGCCCCCTATGGGCTTCAAAATATCCCTTTGCCAATTCCACAAGAACAGCCTTAGCGAAAGGCTTCTTGAAGGGAAAGATGTAACTCTGTGAGATGAATTAACAGAACACAGAGCAGTTTCTCAGAAAGCTTCTTTCCAGTTTTGAACGGAAGATATTTCCTTTTTCACCATAGCCCTCTATGGGCTTCCAAATATCCCTTTGCCAATTCCACAAGAACAGCCTTAGCGAAAGGCTTCTTGAAGGGAAAGATGTAACTCTGTGAGATGAATTAACAGAACACAGAGCAGTTTCTCAGAAAGCTTCTTTCCAGTTTTGAACGGAAGATATTTCCTTTTTCACCATAGCCCTCTATGGGCTTCCAAATATCCCTTTGCCAATTCCACAAGAACAGCCTTAGCGAAAGGCTTCTTGAAGGGAAAGATGTAACTCTGTGAGATGAATTAACAGAACACATAGCAGTTTCTCAGAAAGATTCTTTTCAGTTTTGAACGGAAGATATTTCCTTTTTCACCATATCCCTCTATGGGCTTCCAAATATCCCTTTGCCAATTCCACAAGAACAGCCTTAGCGAAAGGCTTCTTGAAGGGAAAGATGTAACTCTGTTAGATGAATTAACATAACACAGAGCAGTTTCTCTTAAAGCTTCTTTCCAGTTTTGAAAGGAAGATATTTCCTTTTTCACCATAGCCCTCTATGGGCTTCCAAATATCCCTTGGCCAATTCCACAAGAACAGCCTTAGCGAAAGGCTTCTTGAAGGGAAAGATGTAACTCTGTGAGATGAATTAAGAGAACACAGAGCAGTTGCTCAGAAAGCTTCTTTCCAGTTTTGAACGGAAGATATTTCCTTTTTCACCATAGCCCTCTATGGGCTTCCAAATGTCCCTTTGCCAATTCCACAAGAACAGCCTTAAGGAAAGGCTTCTTGAAGGGAAAGATGTAACTCTGTGAGATGAATTAACAGAACACAGAGCAGTTTCTCAGAAAGCTTCTTTCCAGTTTTGAAAGGAAGATATTTCCTTTTTCACCATCGCCCTCTATGGGCTTCCAAATATTCCTTGGCCAATTCCACAAGAACAGCCTTAGCGAAAGGCTTCTTGAAGGGAAAGATGTAACTCTGTGAGATGAATTAAGAGAACACAGAGCAGTTTCTCAGAAAGCTTCTTTTTAGTTTTGAACGGAAGATATTTCGTTTTTCACCATAGCCCTCTATGGGCTTCCAAATATCCCTTTGCCAATTCCACAAGAACAGCCTTAGCGAAAGGCTTCTTGAAGGGAAAGATGTAACTCTGTGGGATGAATTAAGAGAACACAGAACAGTTTCTCAGAAATCTTCTTTCCAGTTTTGAACGGAACATATTTCCTTTTTCACCATAACCCTCTATGGGCTTCCAAATATCCCTTTTCCAATTCCGAAAGAACAGCCATAGCGAAAGGCTTCTTGAAGGGACAGATGTAACTCTGTGAGATGAATTAACAGAACACAGAGTAGTTTCTCAGAAAGCTTCTTTCCACTTTTGAACGGAAGATATTTCCTTTTTCACCATAGCCCTCTATGGGCTTCCAAATATCCCTTTGCCAATTCCACAAGAACAGCCTTAGCGAAAGGCTTCTTGAAGGGAAAGATGTAACTCTGTGAGATGAATTAACAGAACATAGAGCAGTTTCTCAGAATGCTTCTTTCCAGTTTTGAACGGAAGATATTTCCTTTTTCACCATAGCCCTCTATGGGCTTCCTAATATCCCTTTGCCAATTGCACAAGAACAGCCTTAGCGAAAGGCTTCTTGAAGGGAAAGATGTAACTCTGTGAGATGAATTAACAGAACACAGAGCAGTTTCTCAGAAAGTTTCTTTCCTGTTTTGAACGGAAGATACTTCCTTTTTCACCATAACCCTCTATGGGCTTCCAAATATCCCTTTGCCAATTCCACAAGAACAGCCTTATCGAAAGGCTTCTTGAGGGGAAAGATGTAACTCTGTGAGATGAATTAACAGAACACAGAGCAGTTTCTCAGAAAGCTTCTTTCCAGTTTTGAACGGAAGCTATTTCCTTTTTCACCATAACCATCTATGGGTTTGCAAATATCCCTTTGCCAATTGCACAAGAACAGCCTTAGCGAAAAGCTTCTTGAAAGGATAGATGTAACTCTGTGAGATGAATTTACAGAACACAGAGCAGTTTCTCAGAAAGCTTCTTTCCAGTTTTGAACGGAAGATATTTCCTTTTTCACCATAGCCCTCTATGGGCTTCCAAATATCCCTTTGCCAATTCCACAAGAACAGCCTTAGCGAAAGATTTCTTGAAGGGAAAGATGTAACTCCGTGAGATGAATTAACAGAACACAGAGCAGTTCCTCAGAAAGCTTCTTTCCAATTTTGAACGGAAGATATTTCCTTTTTCACCATAGCCCTCTATGGGCTTCCAAATATCCCTTTGCCCATTCCCCAAGAACAGCCTTAGCGAAAGGCTTCTTGAAGGGAAAGATGTAACTCTGTGAGATGAATAAACAGAACACAGAGCAGTTTCTGAGAAAGCTTGTTTCCAGTTTTGAACGGAAGATATTTCCTTTTTCACCATAGCCCTCTATGGGCTTCCAAATATCCCTTTGCCAATTCCACAAGAACAGCCTTAGCGAAAGGCTTCTTGAAGGGAAAGATGTAACTCTGTGGGATTAATTAAGAGAACACAGAACAGTTTCTCAGAAATCTTCTTTCCAGTTTTGAACGGAACATATTTCCTTTTTCAACATAAGCCTCTATGGGCTTCCAAATATCCCTATTCCAATTCCAAAAGAACAGCCATAGCGAAAGGCTTCTTGAAGGGAAAGATGTAACTCTGTGAGATGAATTAACAGAACACAGAGTAGTTTCTCAGAAAGCTTCTTACCAGTTTTGAACGGAAGATATTTCCTTTTTCTCCATAACCCTCTATGGGCTTCCAAATATCCCTTTGCCAATTCCACAAGAGCAGCCTTATCGAAAGGCTTCTTGAGGGGAAAGATGTAACTCTGTGAGATGAATTAACAGAACACAGAGCAGTTTCTCAGAAAGCTTCTTTCCAGTTTTGAACGGAAGATATTTCCTTTTTCACCATAACCATCTATGGGCTTGCAAATATCCCTTTGCAATTGCACAAGAACAGCCTTAGCGAAAAGCTTCTTGAGAGGATAGATGTAACTCTGTGAGATGAATTTACGGAACACAGAGCAGTTTCTCAGAAAGCTTCTTTCCACTTTTGAACGGAAGATACTTCCTTTTTCACCGTAGCCCTCTATGGGCTTCCAAATATCCCTTTTCCAATTCCAAAAGAACAGCCATAGCGAAAGGCTTCTTGAAGGGAAAGATGTAACTCTGTGAGATGAAATCACAGAACACAGAGTAGTTTCTCAGAAAGCTTCTTTCCACTTTTGAACGGAAGATATTTCCTTTTTCACCATAGCCCTCTATGGGCTTCCAAATATCCCTTTGCCAATTCCACAAGAACAGCCTTAGCGAAAGGCTTCTTGAAGGGAAAGATGTAACTCTGTGAGATGAATTAACAGAACATAGAGCAGTTTCTCAGAATGCTTCTTTCCAGTTTTGAACGGAAGATATTTCCTTTTTCACCATAGCCCTCTATGGGCTTCCTAATATCCCTTTGCCAATTGCACAAGAACAGCCTTAGCGAAAGGCTTCTTGAAGAGAAAGATGTAACTCTGTGAGATGAATTAACAGAACACAGAGCAGTTTCTCAGAAAGTTTCTTTCCTGTTTTGAACGGAAGATACTTCCTTTTTCACCATAACCCTCTATGGGCTTCCAAATATCCCTTTGCCAATTCCACAAGAACAGCCTTATCGAAAGGCTTCTTGAGGGGAAAGATGTAACTCTGTGAGATGAATTAACAGAACACAGAGCAGTTTCTCAGAAAGCTTCTTTCCAGTTTTGAACGGAAGATATTTCCTTTTTCACCATAACCATCTATGGGTTTGCAAATATCCCTTTGCCAATTGCACAAGAACAGCCTTAGCGAAAAGCTTCTTGAAAGGATAGATGTAACTCTGTGAGATGAATTTACAGAACACAGAGCAGTTTCTCAGAAAGCTTCTTTCCAGTTTTGAACGGAAGATATTTCCTTTTTCACCATAGCCCTCTATGGGCTTCCAAATATCCCTTTGCCAATTCCACAAGAACAGCCTTAGCGAAAGATTTCTTGAAGGGAAAGATGTAACTCCGTGAGATGAATTAACAGAACACAGAGCAGTTCCTCAGAAAGCTTCTTTCCAATTTTGAACGGAAGATATTTCCTTTTTCACCATAGCCCTCTATGGGCTTCCAAATATCCCTTTGCCCATTCCCCAAGAACAGCCTTAGCGAAAGGCTTCTTGAAGGGAAAGATGTAACTCTGTGAGATGAATAAACAGAACACAGAGCAGTTTCTGAGAAAGCTTGTTTCCAGTTTTGAACGGAAGATATTTCCTTTTTCACCATAGCCCTCTATGGGCTTCCAAATATCCCTTTGCAAATTCCACAAGAACAGCCTTAGCGAAAGGCTTCTTGAAGGGAAAGATGTAACTCTGTGGGATGAATTAAGAGAACACAGAAAAGTTTCTCAGAAATCTTCTTTCCAGTTTTGAACGGAACATATTTCCTTTTTCACCATAAGCCTCTATGGGCTTCCAAATATCCCTATTCCAATTCCAAAAGAACAGCCATAGCGAAAGGCTTCTTGAAGGGAAAGATGTAACTCTGTGAGATGAATTAACAGACCACAGAGTAGTTTCTCAGAAAGCTTCTTACCAGTTTTGAACGGAAGATATTTCCTTTTTCACCATAACCCTCTATGGGCTTCCAAATATCCCTTTGGCAATTCCACAAGAACAGCCTTATCGAAAGGCTTCTTGAGGGGAAAGATGTAACTCTGTGAGATGAATTAACAGAACACAGAGCAGTTTCTCAGAAAGCTTCTTTCCAGTTTTGAACGGAACATATTTCCTTTTTCACCATAACCATCTATGGGCTTGCAAATATCCCTTTGCAATTGCACAAGAACAGCCTTAGCGAAAAGCTTCTTGAAAGGATAGATGTAACTCTGTGAGATGAATTTACGGAACACAGAGCAGTTTCTCAGAAAGCTTCTTTCCACTTTTGAACGGAAGATACTTCCTTTTTCACCATAGCCCTCTATGGGCTTCCAAATATCCCTTTGCCAATTCCACTAGAACAGCCTTATCGAAAGGCTTCTTGAGGGGAAAGATGTAACTCTGTGAGATGAATTAACAGAACACAGACCAGTTTCTCAGAAAGCTTCTTTCCAGTTTTGAACGGAAGATATTTCCTTTTTCACCATAGCCCTCTATGGGCTTCCAAACATCCCTTTGCCAATTCCACAAGAACAGCCTTAGCGAAAGGCTTCTTGAAGGGAAAGATGTAACTCTCTGAGATGAATAAACAGAACACAGAGCAGTTTCTCAGAAAGCTTGTTTCCAGTTTTGAAGGGAAGATATTTCCTTTTTCACCATAGCCCTCTATGGGCTTCCAAATATCCCTTTGCCAATTCCACAAGAACAGCCTTAAGGAAAGGCAGCTTGAAGGGAAAGCTGTAACTCTGTGAGATGAATTAATAGAACACAGAGCAGTTTCTCATAAAGCTTCGTTCCAGGTTTGAACGGAAGATATTTCCTTTTTCATCATAGCCCTCTATGGGCTTCCAAATATCCCTTTGCCAATTACACAAGAACAGCCTTAGCGAAAGGCTTCTTGAAGGGAAAGATGTAACTCTGTGAGATGAATTTACAGAACACAGAGCAGTTTCTCAGAAAGCTTCTTTCCAGTTTTGAACGGAAGATATTTCCTTTTTCACCATAGCCCTCTATGGGCTTCCAAATATCCCTTTCCCAATTCCACAAGAACAGCCTTAGTTAAAGGCTTCTTGAAGGGAAAGATGTAACTCTGTGTGATGAATTAACAGAACACAGAGCAGTTTTTCAGAAAGCTTCTTTCCAGTTTTGAACGGAAGATATTTCCTTTTTTACCAAAACCCTCTATGGGCTTCCAAATATCCCTTTGCCAATTCCACAAGAACAGCCTTAGCGAAAGACTTCTTGAAGGGAAAGATGTAACTCTGTGAGATGAATTAACAGAACACAGAGGAGTTTCTCAGAAAGCTTCTTTCCAGTTTTGAACGGAAGATATTTCCTTTTTCACCATAGCCCTCTATGGGCTTCCAAATATCCCTTTGCCAATTCCACAAGAACAGCCTTAGCGAAAGATTTCTTGAAGGGAAAGATGTAACTCCGTGAGATGAATTAACAGAACACAGAGCAGTTCCTCAGAAAGCTTCTTTCCAGTTTTGAACGGAAGATATTTCCTTTTTCACCATAGCCCTCTATGGGCTTCCAAATATCCCTTTGCCCATTCCCCAAGAACAGCCTTAGCGAAAGGCTTCTTGAAGGGAAAGATGTAACTCTGTGGGATGAATTAAGAGAACACAGAACAGTTTCTCAGAAATCTTCTTTCCAGTTTTGAACGGAACATATTTCCTTTTTCACCATAACCCTCTATGGGCTTCCAAATATCCCTTTTCCAATTCCAAAAGAACAGCCATAGCGAAAGGCTTCTTGAAGGGAAAGATGTAACTCTGTGAGATGAATTAACAGAACACAGAGTAGTTTCTCAGAAAGCTTCTTACCAGTTTTGAACGGAAGATATTTCCTTTTTCACCATAACCCTCTATGGGCTTCCAAATATCCCTTTGCCAATTCCACAAGAACAGCCTTATCGAAAGGCTTCTTGAGGGGAAAGATGTAACTCTGTGAGATGAATTAACAGAACACAGAGCAGTTTCTCAGAAAGCTTCTTTCCAGTTTTGAACGGAAGATATTTCCTTTTTCACCATAACCATCTATGGGCTTGCAAATATCCCTTTGCCAATTGCACAAGAACAGCCTTAGCGAAAAGCTTCTTGAAAGGATAGATGTAACTCTGTGAGATGAATTTACAGAACACAGAGCAGTTTCTCAGAAAGCTTCTTTCCAGTTTTGAACGGAAGATATTTCCTTTTTCACCATAGCCCTCTATGGGCTTCCAAATATCCCTTTGCCAATTCCACAAGAACAGCCTTAGCGAAAGATTTCTTGAAGGGAAAGATGTAACTCCGTGAGATGAATTAACAGAACACAGAGCAGTTTCTCAGAAAGCTTCTTTCCAGTTTTGAACGGAAGATATTTCCTTTTTCACCATAGCCCTCTATGGGCTTCCATATATCCCTTTGCCCATTCCCCAAGAACAGCCTTAGCGAAAGGCTTCTTGAAGGGAAAGATGTAACTCTGTGAGATGAATAAACAGAACACAGAGCAGTTTCTGAGAAAGCTTGTTTCCAGTTTTGAACGGAAGATATTTCCTTTTTCACCATAGCCCTTTATGGGCTTCCAAATATCCCTTTGCCAATTCCACCAGAACAGCCTTAGCGAAAGGCCTCTTGAATGGAAAGATGTAACTCTGTGAGATGAATTAACAGAACACAGAGCAGTTTCTCAGAAAGCTTCTTTCCAGTTTTGAACGGAAGATATTTCCTTTTTCACCCTAGCCCTCTATGGGCTTCCAAATATCCCTTTACCAATAGCACAAGAACAGCCTTAGCGAAAGACTTCTTTAAGGGAAAGATGTAACTCTGTCCGATGAATTAACAGAACACAGTGCAGTTTCTCAGAAAGCTTCTTTCCAGTTTTGAACGGAAGATATTTCCTTTTTCACAATAGCCCTCTATGGGCTTCTAATATCCCTTTGCCCATTTCCCAAAAACAGCCTTACTGAAAGGCTTCTTGAATGGAAAGATGTAACTCTGTGAGATGAATAAACAGAACCCAGAGCAGTTTCTCAGAAAGCTTGTTTCCAGTTTTGAAGGGAAGATATTTCCTTTTTCACCATAGCCCTCTATGGGCTTCCAAATATCCCTTTGCCAATTCCACAAGAACAGCCTTAGCGAAAGGCTGCTTGAAGGGAAAGATGTAACTCTTTGAGATGAATTAACAGAACACAGAGCAGTTTCTCAGAAAGCTTCTTTCCAGTTTTGAACGGAAGATATTTCCTTTTTCACCATAGCCCTCTATGGGCTTCCAAATATCCCTTTGCCAATTCCACAAGAAGAGCCTTAGCGAAAGACTTCTTGAAGGGTAAGATGTAACTCTGTGAGATGAATTAACAGATCACAGAGCAGTTTCTCAGAAATCTTCTTTCCAGTTTTGAACGGAACATATATCCTTTTTCACCATAACCCTATATGGGCTTCCAAATATCCCTTTTAAAATTCCAAAAGAACAGCCATAACGAAAGGATTCTTGAAGGGAAAGATGCAACTCTGTGAGATGAATTAACAGAACACAGAGCAGTTTCTCAGAAAGCTTCTTTCCAGTTTTGAACGGAAGATATTTCCTTTTTCACCATAACCATCTATGGACTTGCAAATATCCCTTTGCCAATTGCACAAGAACAGCCTTAGCGAAAAGCTTCTTGAAAGGATAGATGTAACTCTGTGAGATGAATTTACGGAACACAGAGCAGTTTCTCAGAAAGCTGCTTTCCAGTTTTGAACGGAAGATACTTCCTTTTTCACCATAGCCCTCTATGGGCTTCCAAATATCCCTTTGCCAATTCCACTAGAACAGCCTTAGCGAAAGGCTTCTTGAAGGGTAAGATGTAACTCTGTGAGATGAATTAACAGAACACAGAGCAGTTTCTCAGAAAGCTTCTTTCCAGTTTTGAACGGAAGATATTTCCTTTTTCACCATAGCCCTCTATGGGCTTCCAAACATCCCTTTGCCAATTCCACAAGAACAGCCTTAGCGAAAGGCTTCTTGAAGGGAAAGATGTAACTCTGTGAGATGAATAAACAGAACACAGAGCAGTTTCTCAGAAAGCTTGTTTCCAGTTTTGAACGGAAGATATTTCCTTTTTCACCATAGCCCTCTATGGGCTTCCAAATATCCCTTTGCCAATTCCACAAGAACAGCCTTAGGGAAAGGCTGCTTGAAGGGAAAGCTGTAACTCTGTGAGATGAATTAATAGAACACAGAGCAGTTTCTCATAAAGCTTCGTTCCAGGTTTGAACGGAAGATATTTCCTTTTTCATCATAGCCCTCTATGGGCTTCCAAATATCCCTTTGCCAATTCCACAAGAACAGCCTTAGCGAAAGGCTTCTTGAAGGGAAAGATGTAACTCTGTGAGATGAATTAACAGAACATAGAGCAGTTTCTCAGAAAGCTTCTTTCCAGTTTTGAATGGAAGATATTTCCTTTTTCACCATAGCCCTCTATGGGCTTCCAAATATCCCTTTGCCAATTCCACAAGAACAGCCTTAGCGAAAGGCTTCTTGAAGGGAAAGATGTAACTCTGTGAGATGAATTAACAGAACACAGAGCAGTTTCTCAGAAAGCTTCTTTCCAGTTTTGAACGGAAGATATTTCCTTTTTCACCATAGCCCTCTATGGGCTTCCAAATATCCCTTTGCCAATTCCACAAGAACAGCCTTAGCGAAAGGCTTCTTGAAGGGAAAGATGTAACTCTGTGAGATGAATTAACAGAACACAGAGCAGTTTCTCAGAAAGCTTCTTTCCAGTTTTGAACGGAAGATATTTCCTTTTTCACCATAGCCCTCTATGGGCTTCTAATATCCCTTTGCCCATTTCCCAAGAACAGCCTTAGCGAAAGGCTTCTTGAATGGAAAGATGTAATTCTGTGAGATGAATAAACAGAACCCAGAGCAGTTTCTCAGAAAGCTTGTTTCCAGTTTTGAAGGGAAGATATTTCCTTTTTCACCATAGCCCTCTAGGGGCTTCCAAATATCCCTTTGCCAATTCCACAAGAACAGCCTTAGCGAAAGGCTGCTTGAAGGGAAAGATGTAACTCTGTGAGATGAATTAACAGAACACAGAGCAGTTTCTCATAAAGCTTCGTTCCAGTTTTGAACGGAAGATATTTCCTTTTTCATCATAGCCCTCTATGGGCTTCCAAATATCCCTTTGCCAATTCCACAAGAACAGCCTTAGCGAAAGTCTTCTTGAAGGGAAAGATGTAACTCTGTGAGATGAATTAACAGAACACAGAGCAGTTTCTCAGAAAGCTTCTTTCCAGTTTAGAACGGAAGATATTTCCTTTTTCACCCTAGCCCTCTGTGGGCTTCCAAATATCCCTTTGCCAATTCCACAAGAACAGCGTTAGCGAAAGGCTGCTTGAAGGGAAAGATGTAACTCTGTGAGATGAATTAACAGAACACAGAGCAGTTTCTCAGAATGCTTCGTTCCAATTTTAAACGGAAGATATTTCCTTTTTCATGATAGCCCTCTATGGGCTTCCAAATATCCCTTTGCCAATTGCCCAAGAACAGCCTTAGCGAAAGGCTTCTTGAAGGGAAAGATGTAACTCTGTGAGATGAATTAACAGAACACAGAGCAGTTTCTCAGAAAGCTTCTTTCCAGTTTTGAACGGAAGATATTTCCTTTTTCACCATAGCCCTCTATGGGCTTCCAAATATCCCTTTGCCAATTCCACAAGAACAGCCTTAGCGAAAGGCTTCTTGAAGGGAAAGATGTAACTCTGTGAGATGAATTAACAGAACACAGAGCAGTTTCTCAGAAAGCTTCTTTCCAGTTTTGAACGGAAGATATTTCCTTTTTCACCATAACCATCTATGGGCTTGCAAATATCCCTTTGCAATTGCACAAGAACAGCCTTAGCGAAAAGCTTCTTGAGAGGATAGATGTAACTCTGTGAGATGAATTTACGGAACACAGAGCAGTTTCTCAGAAAGCTTCTTTCCACTTTTGAACGGAAGATACTTCCTTTTTCACCGTAGCCCTCTATGGGCTTCCAAATATCCCTTTTCCAATTCCAAAAGAACAGCCATAGCGAAAGGCTTCTTGAAGGGAAAGATGTAACTCTGTGAGATGAAATCACAGAACACAGAGTAGTTTCTCAGAAAGCTTCTTTCCACTTTTGAACGGAAGATATTTCCTTTTTCACCATAGCCCTCTATGGGCTTCCAAATATCCCTTTGCCAATTCCACAAGAACAGCCTTAGCGAAAGGCTTCTTGAAGGGAAAGATGTAACTCTGTGAGATGAATTAACAGAACATAGAGCAGTTTCTCAGAATGCTTCTTTCCAGTTTTGAACGGAAGATATTTCCTTTTTCACCATAGCCCTCTATGGGCTTCCTAATATCCCTTTGCCAATTGCACAAGAACAGCCTTAGCGAAAGGCTTCTTGAAGAGAAAGATGTAACTCTGTGAGATGAATTAACAGAACACAGAGCAGTTTCTCAGAAAGTTTCTTTCCTGTTTTGAACGGAAGATACTTCCTTTTTCACCATAACCCTCTATGGGCTTCCAAATATCCCTTTGCCAATTCCACAAGAACAGCCTTATCGAAAGGCTTCTTGAGGGGAAAGATGTAACTCTGTGAGATGAATTAACAGAACACAGAGCAGTTTCTCAGAAAGCTTCTTTCCAGTTTTGAACGGAAGATATTTCCTTTTTCACCATAACCATCTATGGGTTTGCAAATATCCCTTTGCCAATTGCACAAGAACAGCCTTAGCGAAAAGCTTCTTGAAAGGATAGATGTAACTCTGTGAGATGAATTTACAGAACACAGAGCAGTTTCTCAGAAAGCTTCTTTCCAGTTTTGAACGGAAGATATTTCCTTTTTCACCATAGCCCTCTATGGGCTTCCAAATATCCCTTTGCCAATTCCACAAGAACAGCCTTAGCGAAAGATTTCTTGAAGGGAAAGATGTAACTCCGTGAGATGAATTAACAGAACACAGAGCAGTTCCTCAGAAAGCTTCTTTCCAATTTTGAACGGAAGATATTTCCTTTTTCACCATAGCCCTCTATGGGCTTCCAAATATCCCTTTGCCCATTCCCCAAGAACAGCCTTAGCGAAAGGCTTCTTGAAGGGAAAGATGTAACTCTGTGAGATGAATAAACAGAACACAGAGCAGTTTCTGAGAAAGCTTGTTTCCAGTTTTGAACGGAAGATATTTCCTTTTTCACCATAGCCCTCTATGGGCTTCCAAATATCCCTTTGCAAATTCCACAAGAACAGCCTTAGCGAAAGGCTTCTTGAAGGGAAAGATGTAACTCTGTGGGATGAATTAAGAGAACACAGAAAAGTTTCTCAGAAATCTTCTTTCCAGTTTTGAACGGAACATATTTCCTTTTTCACCATAAGCCTCTATGGGCTTCCAAATATCCCTATTCCAATTCCAAAAGAACAGCCATAGCGAAAGGCTTCTTGAAGGGAAAGATGTAACTCTGTGAGATGAATTAACAGACCACAGAGTAGTTTCTCAGAAAGCTTCTTACCAGTTTTGAACGGAAGATATTTCCTTTTTCACCATAACCCTCTATGGGCTTCCAAATATCCCTTTGGCAATTCCACAAGAACAGCCTTATCGAAAGGCTTCTTGAGGGGAAAGATGTAACTCTGTGAGATGAATTAACAGAACACAGAGCAGTTTCTCAGAAAGCTTCTTTCCAGTTTTGAACGGAACATATTTCCTTTTTCACCATAACCATCTATGGGCTTGCAAATATCCCTTTGCAATTGCACAAGAACAGCCTTAGCGAAAAGCTTCTTGAAAGGATAGATGTAACTCTGTGAGATGAATTTACGGAACACAGAGCAGTTTCTCAGAAAGCTTCTTTCCACTTTTGAACGGAAGATACTTCCTTTTTCACCATAGCCCTCTATGGGCTTCCAAATATCCCTTTGCCAATTCCACTAGAACAGCCTTATCGAAAGGCTTCTTGAGGGGAAAGATGTAACTCTGTGAGATGAATTAACAGAACACAGACCAGTTTCTCAGAAAGCTTCTTTCCAGTTTTGAACGGAAGATATTTCCTTTTTCACCATAGCCCTCTATGGGCTTCCAAACATCCCTTTGCCAATTCCACAAGAACAGCCTTAGCGAAAGGCTTCTTGAAGGGAAAGATGTAACTCTCTGAGATGAATAAACAGAACACAGAGCAGTTTCTCAGAAAGCTTGTTTCCAGTTTTGAAGGGAAGATATTTCCTTTTTCACCATAGCCCTCTATGGGCTTCCAAATATCCCTTTGCCAATTCCACAAGAACAGCCTTAAGGAAAGGCAGCTTGAAGGGAAAGCTGTAACTCTGTGAGATGAATTAATAGAACACAGAGCAGTTTCTCATAAAGCTTCGTTCCAGGTTTGAACGGAAGATATTTCCTTTTTCATCATAGCCCTCTATGGGCTTCCAAATATCCCTTTGCCAATTACACAAGAACAGCCTTAGCGAAAGGCTTCTTGAAGGGAAAGATGTAACTCTGTGAGATGAATTTACAGAACACAGAGCAGTTTCTCAGAAAGCTTCTTTCCAGTTTTGAACGGAAGATATTTCCTTTTTCACCATAGCCCTCTATGGGCTTCCAAATATCCCTTTCCCAATTCCACAAGAACAGCCTTAGTTAAAGGCTTCTTGAAGGGAAAGATGTAACTCTGTGTGATGAATTAACAGAACACAGAGCAGTTTTTCAGAAAG
Source organism: Chlorocebus sabaeus (assembly GCF_047675955.1). NCBI lineage: Eukaryota > Metazoa > Chordata > Mammalia > Primates > Cercopithecidae > Chlorocebus > Chlorocebus sabaeus. Next base: position 26,824,881 of record NC_132921.1, read on the forward strand.
CTTCTTTCCAGTTTTGAACGGAAGATATTTCCTTTTTTACCAAAACCCTCTATGGGCTTCCAAATATCCCTTTGCCAATTCCACAAGAACAGCCTTAGCGAAAGACTTCTTGAAGGGAAAGATGTAACTCTGTGAGATGAATTAACAGAACACAGAGGAGTTTCTCAGAAAGCTTCTTTCCAGTTTTGAACGGAAGATATTTCCTTTTTCACCATAGCCCTCTATGGGCTTCCAAATATCCCTTTGCCAATTCCACAAGAACAGCCTTAGCGAAAGATTTCTTGAAGGGAAAGATGTAACTCCGTGAGATGAATTAACAGAACACAGAGCAGTTCCTCAGAAAGCTTCTTTCCAGTTTTGAACGGAAGATATTTCCTTTTTCACCATAGCCCTCTATGGGCTTCCAAATATCCCTTTGCCCATTCCCCAAGAACAGCCTTAGCGAAAGGCTTCTTGAAGGGAAAGATGTAACTCTGTGGGATGAATTAAGAGAACACAGAACAGTTTCTCAGAAATCTTCTTTCCAGTTTTGAACGGAACATATTTCCTTTTTCACCATAACCCTCTATGGGCTTCCAAATATCCCTTTTCCAATTCCAAAAGAACAGCCATAGCGAAAGGCTTCTTGAAGGGAAAGATGTAACTCTGTGAGATGAATTAACAGAACACAGAGTAGTTTCTCAGAAAGCTTCTTACCAGTTTTGAACGGAAGATATTTCCTTTTTCACCATAACCCTCTATGGGCTTCCAAATATCCCTTTGCCAATTCCACAAGAACAGCCTTATCGAAAGGCTTCTTGAGGGGAAAGATGTAACTCTGTGAGATGAATTAACAGAACACAGAGCAGTTTCTCAGAAAGCTTCTTTCCAGTTTTGAACGGAAGATATTTCCTTTTTCACCATAACCATCTATGGGCTTGCAAATATCCCTTTGCCAATTGCACAAGAACAGCCTTAGCGAAAAGCTTCTTGAAAGGATAGATGTAACTCTGTGAGATGAATTTACAGAACACAGAGCAGTTTCTCAGAAAGCTTCTTTCCAGTTTTGAACGGAAGATATTTCCTTTTTCACCATAGCCCTCTATGGGCTTCCAAATATCCCTTTGCCAATTCCACAAGAACAGCCTTAGCGAAAGATTTCTTGAAGGGAAAGATGTAACTCCGTGAGATGAATTAACAGAACACAGAGCAGTTTCTCAGAAAGCTTCTTTCCAGTTTTGAACGGAAGATATTTCCTTTTTCACCATAGCCCTCTATGGGCTTCCATATATCCCTTTGCCCATTCCCCAAGAACAGCCTTAGCGAAAGGCTTCTTGAAGGGAAAGATGTAACTCTGTGAGATGAATAAACAGAACACAGAGCAGTTTCTGAGAAAGCTTGTTTCCAGTTTTGAACGGAAGATATTTCCTTTTTCACCATAGCCCTTTATGGGCTTCCAAATATCCCTTTGCCAATTCCACCAGAACAGCCTTAGCGAAAGGCCTCTTGAATGGAAAGATGTAACTCTGTGAGATGAATTAACAGAACACAGAGCAGTTTCTCAGAAAGCTTCTTTCCAGTTTTGAACGGAAGATATTTCCTTTTTCACCCTAGCCCTCTATGGGCTTCCAAATATCCCTTTACCAATAGCACAAGAACAGCCTTAGCGAAAGACTTCTTTAAGGGAAAGATGTAACTCTGTCCGATGAATTAACAGAACACAGTGCAGTTTCTCAGAAAGCTTCTTTCCAGTTTTGAACGGAAGATATTTCCTTTTTCACAATAGCCCTCTATGGGCTTCTAATATCCCTTTGCCCATTTCCCAAAAACAGCCTTACTGAAAGGCTTCTTGAATGGAAAGATGTAACTCTGTGAGATGAATAAACAGAACCCAGAGCAGTTTCTCAGAAAGCTTGTTTCCAGTTTTGAAGGGAAGATATTTCCTTTTTCACCATAGCCCTCTATGGGCTTCCAAATATCCCTTTGCCAATTCCACAAGAACAGCCTTAGCGAAAGGCTGCTTGAAGGGAAAGATGTAACTCTTTGAGATGAATTAACAGAACACAGAGCAGTTTCTCAGAAAGCTTCTTTCCAGTTTTGAACGGAAGATATTTCCTTTTTCACCATAGCCCTCTATGGGCTTCCAAATATCCCTTTGCCAATTCCACAAGAAGAGCCTTAGCGAAAGACTTCTTGAAGGGTAAGATGTAACTCTGTGAGATGAATTAACAGATCACAGAGCAGTTTCTCAGAAATCTTCTTTCCAGTTTTGAACGGAACATATATCCTTTTTCACCATAACCCTATATGGGCTTCCAAATATCCCTTTTAAAATTCCAAAAGAACAGCCATAACGAAAGGATTCTTGAAGGGAAAGATGCAACTCTGTGAGATGAATTAACAGAACACAGAGCAGTTTCTCAGAAAGCTTCTTTCCAGTTTTGAACGGAAGATATTTCCTTTTTCACCATAACCATCTATGGACTTGCAAATATCCCTTTGCCAATTGCACAAGAACAGCCTTAGCGAAAAGCTTCTTGAAAGGATAGATGTAACTCTGTGAGATGAATTTACGGAACACAGAGCAGTTTCTCAGAAAGCTGCTTTCCAGTTTTGAACGGAAGATACTTCCTTTTTCACCATAGCCCTCTATGGGCTTCCAAATATCCCTTTGCCAATTCCACTAGAACAGCCTTAGCGAAAGGCTTCTTGAAGGGTAAGATGTAACTCTGTGAGATGAATTAACAGAACACAGAGCAGTTTCTCAGAAAGCTTCTTTCCAGTTTTGAACGGAAGATATTTCCTTTTTCACCATAGCCCTCTATGGGCTTCCAAACATCCCTTTGCCAATTCCACAAGAACAGCCTTAGCGAAAGGCTTCTTGAAGGGAAAGATGTAACTCTGTGAGATGAATAAACAGAACACAGAGCAGTTTCTCAGAAAGCTTGTTTCCAGTTTTGAACGGAAGATATTTCCTTTTTCACCATAGCCCTCTATGGGCTTCCAAATATCCCTTTGCCAATTCCACAAGAACAGCCTTAGGGAAAGGCTGCTTGAAGGGAAAGCTGTAACTCTGTGAGATGAATTAATAGAACACAGAGCAGTTTCTCATAAAGCTTCGTTCCAGGTTTGAACGGAAGATATTTCCTTTTTCATCATAGCCCTCTATGGGCTTCCAAATATCCCTTTGCCAATTCCACAAGAACAGCCTTAGCGAAAGGCTTCTTGAAGGGAAAGATGTAACTCTGTGAGATGAATTAACAGAACATAGAGCAGTTTCTCAGAAAGCTTCTTTCCAGTTTTGAATGGAAGATATTTCCTTTTTCACCATAGCCCTCTATGGGCTTCCAAATATCCCTTTGCCAATTCCACAAGAACAGCCTTAGCGAAAGGCTTCTTGAAGGGAAAGATGTAACTCTGTGAGATGAATTAACAGAACACAGAGCAGTTTCTCAGAAAGCTTCTTTCCAGTTTTGAACGGAAGATATTTCCTTTTTCACCATAGCCCTCTATGGGCTTCCAAATATCCCTTTGCCAATTCCACAAGAACAGCCTTAGCGAAAGGCTTCTTGAAGGGAAAGATGTAACTCTGTGAGATGAATTAACAGAACACAGAGCAGTTTCTCAGAAAGCTTCTTTCCAGTTTTGAACGGAAGATATTTCCTTTTTCACCATAGCCCTCTATGGGCTTCTAATATCCCTTTGCCCATTTCCCAAGAACAGCCTTAGCGAAAGGCTTCTTGAATGGAAAGATGTAATTCTGTGAGATGAATAAACAGAACCCAGAGCAGTTTCTCAGAAAGCTTGTTTCCAGTTTTGAAGGGAAGATATTTCCTTTTTCACCATAGCCCTCTAGGGGCTTCCAAATATCCCTTTGCCAATTCCACAAGAACAGCCTTAGCGAAAGGCTGCTTGAAGGGAAAGATGTAACTCTGTGAGATGAATTAACAGAACACAGAGCAGTTTCTCATAAAGCTTCGTTCCAGTTTTGAACGGAAGATATTTCCTTTTTCATCATAGCCCTCTATGGGCTTCCAAATATCCCTTTGCCAATTCCACAAGAACAGCCTTAGCGAAAGTCTTCTTGAAGGGAAAGATGTAACTCTGTGAGATGAATTAACAGAACACAGAGCAGTTTCTCAGAAAGCTTCTTTCCAGTTTAGAACGGAAGATATTTCCTTTTTCACCCTAGCCCTCTGTGGGCTTCCAAATATCCCTTTGCCAATTCCACAAGAACAGCGTTAGCGAAAGGCTGCTTGAAGGGAAAGATGTAACTCTGTGAGATGAATTAACAGAACACAGAGCAGTTTCTCAGAATGCTTCGTTCCAATTTTAAACGGAAGATATTTCCTTTTTCATGATAGCCCTCTATGGGCTTCCAAATATCCCTTTGCCAATTGCCCAAGAACAGCCTTAGCGAAAGGCTTCTTGAAGGGAAAGATGTAACTCTGTGAGATGAATTAACAGAACACAGAGCAGTTTCTCAGAAAGCTTCTTTCCAGTTTTGAACGGAAGATATTTCCTTTTTCACCATAGCCCTCTATGGGCTTCCAAATATCCCTTTGCCAATTCCACAAGAACAGCCTTAGCGAAAGGCTTCTTGAAGGGAAAGATGTAACTCTGTGAGATGAATTTAAAGAACACAGAGCAGTTTCTCAGAAAGCTTCTTTCCAGTTTTGAACGGAAGATATTTCCTTTTTCACCATAGCCCCCTATGGGCTTCCAAATATCCCTTTCCCAATTCCACAAGAACAGCCTTAGTTAAAGGCTTCTTGAAGGGAAAGATGTAACTCTGTGAGATGAATTAACAGAACACAGAGCAGTTTTCAGAAAGCTTCTTTCCAGTTTTGAACGGAAGATATTTCCTTTTTTACCAAAACCCTCTATGGGCTTCCAAATATCCCTTTGCCAATTCCACAAGAACAGCCTTAGCGAAAGACTTCTTGAAGGGAAAGATGTAACTCTGTGAGATGAATTAACAGAACACAGAGCAGTTTCTCGGAAAGCTTCTTTCCAGTTTTGAATGGAAGATATTTCCTTTTTTACCATAGCCCTCTATGGGCTTCCAAATATCCCTTTGCCAATTCCACAGGAACAGCCTTAGCGAAAGGCTTCTTGAAGGGAAAGATGTAACTCTGTGAGATGAATTTACAGAACACAGAGCAGTTTCTCAGAAAGCTTCTTTCCAGTTTTGAACGGAAGATATTTCCTTTTTCACCATAGCCCTCTATGGGCTTCCAAATATCTCTTTGCCAATTCCACAAGAACAGCCTTAACGAAAGGCTTCTTGAAGGGAAAGATGTAACTCTGTGAGATGAATTAACAAAACACAGAGCAGTTTCTCAGAAAGCTTCTTTCCAGTTTTGAACGGAAGATGTTTCCTTTTTCACAATAGCCCTCTATGGGCTCCAAATATCCCTTTGCCAATTCCACAGGAACAGCCTTAGCGAAAGGCTGCTTGAAGGGAAAGATGTAACTCTGTGAGATGAATTAACAGAACACAGAGCAGTTTCTCAGAAAGCTTGTTTCCAGTTTTGACGGAAGATATTTCCTTTTTCACCATAGCCCTCTATGGGCTTCCAAATATCCCTTTGCCAATTGCACAAGAACAGCCTTAGCGAAAGGCTTCTTGAAGGGAAAAATGTAACTCTGTGAGATGAATTAACAGAACACAGAGCAGTTTCTCAGAAAGCTTCTTTCCAGTTTTGAACGTAAGATATTTCCTTTTTCACCATAGCCCTCTATGGGCTTCCAAATATCCCTTTGCCAATTCCACAAGAACAGCCTTAGCGAAAGACTTCTTGAAGGGTAAGATGTAACTCTGTGAGATGAATTAACAGAACACAGAGCAGTTTCTCAGAAAGCTTCTTTCCAGTTTTGAACGGAAGATATTTCCTTTTTCACCAGAGCCCTCTATGGGCTTCCAAACATCCCTTTGCCAATTCCACAAGAACAGCCTTGGCGAAAAGCTTCTTGAAAGGATAGATGTAACTCTGTGAGATGAATTAACAGAACACAGAGCAGTTTCTCAGAAAGCTTCTTTCCAGTTTTGAACGGAAGATATTTCCTTTTTCACCATAGCCCTCTATGGGCTTCCAAATATCCCTTTGCCAATTCCACAAGAACAGCCTTAGCGAAAGATTTCTTGAAGGGAAAGATGTAACTCCGTGAGATGAATTAACAGAACACAGAGCAGTTCCTCAGAAAGCTTCTTTCCAGTTTTGAACGGAAGATATTTCCTTTTTCACCATAGCCCTCTATGGGCTTCCAAATATCCCTTTGCCCATTCCCCAAGAACAGCCTTAGCGAAAGGCTTCTTGAAGGGAAAGATGTAACTCTGTGAGATGAATAAACAGAACACAGAGCAGTTTCTGAGAAAGCTTGTTTCCAGTTTTGAACGGAAGATATTTCCTTTTTCACCATAGCCCTCTATGGGCTTCCAAATATCCCTTTGCCAATTCCACAAGAACAGCGTTAGCGAAAGGCTTCTTGAAGGGAAAGATGTAACTCTGTGGGATGAATTAAGAGAACACAGAACAGTTTCTCAGAAATCTTCTTTCCAGTTTTGAACGGAACATATTTCTTTTTTCACCATAACCCTCTATGGGCTTCCAAATATCCCTTTTCCAATTCCAAAAGAACAGCCATAGCGAAAGGCTTCTTGAAGGGAAAGATGTAACTCTGTGAGATGAATTAACAGAACACAGAGTAGTTTCTCAGAAAGCTTCTTACCAGTTTTGAACGGAAGATATTTCCTTTTTCACCATAACCCTCTATGGGCTTCCAAATATCCCTTTGCCAATTCCACAAGAACAGCCTTATCGAAAGGCTTCTTGAGGGGAAAGATGTAACTCTGTGAGATGAATTAACAGAACACAGAGCAGTTTCTCAGAAAGCTTCTTTCCAGTTTTGAACGGAAGATATTTCCTTTTTCACCATAACCATCAATGGGCTTGCAAGTATCCCTTTGCAATTGCACAAGAACAGCCTTAGCGAAAAGCTTCTTGAAAGGATAGATGTAACTCTGTGAGATGAATTTACGGAACACAGAGCAGTTTCTCAGAAAGCTTCTTTCCAGTTTTGAACGGAAGATACTTCCTTTTTCACCATAGCCCACTATGGGCTTCCAAATATCCCTTTGCCAATTCCACTAGAACAGCCTTATCGAAAGGCTTCTTGAGGGGAAAGATGTAACTCTGTGAGATGAATTAACAGAACACAGACCAGTTTCTCAGAAAGCTTCTTTCCAGTTTTGAACGGAAGATATTTCCTTTTTCACCATAGCCCTCTATGGGCTTCCAAATATCTCTTTGCCAATTCCACAAGAACAGCCTTAACGAAAGGCTTCTTGAAGGGAAAGATGTAACTCTGTGAGATGAATTAACAAAACACAGAGCAGTTTCTCAGAAAGCTTCTTTCCAGTTTTGAACGGAAGATGTTTCCTTTTTCACAATAGCCCTCTATGGGCTCCAAATATCCCTTTGCCAATTCCACAGGAACAGCCTTAGCGAAAGGCTGCTTGAAGGGAAAGATGTAACTCTGTGAGATGAATTAACAGAACACAGAGCAGTTTCTCAGAAAGCTTGTTTCCAGTTTTGACGGAAGATATTTCCTTTTTCACCATAGCCCTCCATGGGCTTCCAAATATCCCTTTGCCAATTGCACAAGAACAGCCTTAGCGAAAGGCTTCTTGAAGGGAAAGATGTAACTCTGTGAGATGAATTAACAGAACACAGAGCAGTTTCTCAGAAAGCTTCTTTCCAGTTTTGAACGTAAGATATTTCCTTTTTCACCATAGCCCTCTATGGGCTTCCAAATATCCCTTTGCCAATTCCACAAGAACAGCCTTAGCGAAAGACTTCTTGAAGGGTAAGATGTAACTCTGTGAGATGAATTAACAGAACACAGAGCAGTTTCTCAGAAAGCTTCTTTCCAGTTTTGAACGGAAGATATTTCCTTTTTCACCAGAGCCCTCTATGGGCTTCCAAACATCCCTTTGCCAATTCCACAAGAACAGCCTTGGCGAAAAGCTTCTTGAAAGGATAGATGTAACTCTGTGAGATGAATTAACAGAACACAGAGCAGTTTCTCAGAAAGCTTCTTTCCAGTTTTGAACGGAAGATATTTCCTTTTTCACCATAGCCCTCTATGGGCTTCCAAATATCCCTTTGCCAATTCCACAAGAACAGCCTTAGCGAAAGATTTCTTGAAGGGAAAGATGTAACTCCGTGAGATGAATTAACAGAACACAGAGCAGTTCCTCAGAAAGCTTCTTTCCAGTTTTGAACGGAAGATATTTCCTTTTTCACCATAGCCCTCTATGGGCTTCCAAATATCCCTTTGCCCATTCCCCAAGAACAGCCTTAGCGAAAGGCTTCTTGAAGGGAAAGATGTAACTCTGTGAGATGAATAAACAGAACACAGAGCAGTTTCTGAGAAAGCTTGTTTCCAGTTTTGAACGGAAGATATTTCCTTTTTCACCATAGCCCTCTATGGGCTTCCAAATATCCCTTTGCCAATTCCACAAGAACAGCGTTAGCGAAAGGCTTCTTGAAGGGAAAGATGTAACTCTGTGGGATGAATTAAGAGAACACAGAACAGTTTCTCAGAAATCTTCTTTCCAGTTTTGAACGGAACATATTTCTTTTTTCACCATAACCCTCTATGGGCTTCCAAATATCCCTTTTCCAATTCCAAAAGAACAGCCATAGCGAAAGGCTTCTTGAAGGGAAAGATGTAACTCTGTGAGATGAATTAACAGAACACAGAGTAGTTTCTCAGAAAGCTTCTTACCAGTTTTGAACGGAAGATATTTCCTTTTTCACCATAACCCTCTATGGGCTTCCAAATATCCCTTTGCCAATTCCACAAGAACAGCCTTATCGAAAGGCTTCTTGAGGGGAAAGATGTAACTCTGTGAGATGAATTAACAGAACACAGAGCAGTTTCTCAGAAAGCTTCTTTCCAGTTTTGAACGGAAGATATTTCCTTTTTCACCATAACCATCAATGGGCTTGCAAATATCCCTTTGCAATTGCACAAGAACAGCCTTAGCGAAAAGCTTCTTGAAAGGATAGATGTAACTCTGTGAGATGAATTTACGGAACACAGAGCAGTTTCTCAGAAAGCTTCTTTCCAGTTTTGAACGGAAGATACTTCCTTTTTCACCATAGCCCACTATGGGCTTCCAAATATCCCTTTGCCAATTCCACTAGAACAGCCTTATCGAAAGGCTTCTTGAGGGGAAAGATGTAACTCTGTGAGATGAATTAACAGAACACAGACCAGTTTCTCAGAAAGCTTCTTTACAGTTTTGAACGGAAGATATTTCCTTTTTCACCATAACCATCTATGGGCTTGCAAATATCCCTTTGCCAATTGCACAAGAACAGCCTTAGCGAAAAGCTTCTTGAAAGGATAGATGTAACTCTGTGAGATGAATTTACAGAACACAGAGCAGTTTCTCAGAAAGCTTCTTTCCAGTTTTGAACGGAAGATATTTCCTTTTTCACCATAGCCCTCTATGGGCTTCCAAATATCCCTTTGCCAATTCCACAAGAACAGCCTTAGCGAAAGATTTCTTGAAGGGAAAGATGTAACTCCGTGAGATGAATTAACAGAACACAGAGCAGTTTCTCAGAAAGCTTCTTTCCAGTTTTGAACGGAAGATATTTCCTTTTTCACCATAGCCGTCTATGGGCTTCCATATATCCCTTTGCCCATTCCCCAAGAGCAGCCTTAGCGAAAGGCTTCTTGAAGGGAAAGATGTAACTCTGTGAGATGAATAAACAGAACACAGAGCAGTTTCTGAGAAAGCTTGCTTCCAGTTTTGAACGGAAGATATTTCCTTTTTCACCATAGCCCTCTATGTGCTTCCAAATATCCCTTTGCCAATTCCACAAGAACAGCCTTAGCGAAAGGCTTCTTGAAGGGAAAGATGTAACTCTGTGGGATGAATTAAGAGAACACAGAACAGTTTCTCAGAAATCTTCTTTCCAGTTTTGAACGGAACATATTTCCTTTTTCACCATAACCCTCTATGGGCTTCCAAATATCCCTTTTCCAATTCCAAAAGAACAGCCATAACGAAAGGCTTCTTGAAGGGAAAGATGTAACTCTGTGAGATGAATTAACAGAACACAGAGTAGTTTCTCAGAAAGCTTCTTACCAGTTTTGAACGGAAGATATTTCCTTTTTCACCATAACCCTCTAGGGGCTTCCAAATATCCCTTTGCCAATTCCACAAGAACAGCCTTATCGAAAGGCTTCTTGAGGGGAAAGATGGAACTCTGTGAGATGAATTAACAGAACACAGAGCAGTTTCTCAGAAAGCTTCTTTCCAGTTTGGAACGGAAGATATTTCCTTTTTCACCATAACCATCTATGGGCTTGCAAATATCCCTTTGCCAATTGCACAAGAACAGCCTTAGCGAAAAGCTTCTTGAAAGGATAGATGTAACTCTGTGAGATGAATTTACGGAACACAGAGCAGTTTCTCAGAAAGCTTCTTTCCAGTTTTCAACGGAAGATACTTCCTTTTTCACCATAGCCGTCTATGGGCTTCCAAATATCCCTTTGCCCATTTCCCAAGAACAGCCTTAGCGAAAGGCTTCTTAAAGGGAAAGGTGTAACTCTGTGAGATGAATAAACAGAAGACAGAGCAGTTTCTCAGAAAGCTTCTTTCCAGTTTTGAAAGGAAGATATTTCCTTTTTCACCATAGCCCTCTCTGGGCTTCCAAATATCCCTTTGCCAATTCCAGAAGAACAGCCCTAGCGAAAGGCTGCTTGAAGGGAAAGATGTAACTCTGTGACATGAATTAACAGAACACAGAGCAGTTTCTCATAAAGCTTCTTTCCAGTTTTGAACGGTAGATATTTCCTTTTTCATGATAGCCCTCTATGGGTTTCCAAATATCCCTTTCCCAATTCCCCAAGAACAGCCTTAGCGAAAGGCTTCTTGAAGGGAAAGATGTAACTCTGTGAGATGAATTAACAGAACACAGAGCAGTTTCTCAGAAAGCTTCTTTCCAGTTTTGAACTGAAGATATTTCCTTTTTCACCATAGCCCTCTATGGGTTTCCAAATATGCCTTTGCCAATTCCACAAGAACAGCCTTAGCGAAAGGCTTCTTGAAGGGAAAGATGTAATTCTGTGAGATGAATTAACAGAACACAGAGCAGTTTCTCAGAAAGCTTCTTTCCAGTTTTGAACGGAAGATATTTCCTTTTTCACCATAACCCTCTATGGGCTTCCAAATATCCCTTTGCCAATTCCACAATAACAGCCTTAGCGAAAGGCTTCTTGAAGGGTAAGATGTAACTCTGTGAGATGAATTAACAGAACACAGAGCAGTTTCTCAGAAAGCTTCTTTCCAGTTTTGAACGGAAGATATTTTCTTTTTCACCATAGCCCTCTATGGGCTTCCAAACATCCCTTTGCCAATTCCACAAGAACAGCCTTACCGAAAGGCTTCTTGAAGGGAAAGATGGAACTCTGTGAGATGAATAAACAGAACACAGAGCAGTTTCTCAGAAAGCTTGTTTCCAGTTTTGAACGGAAGATATTTCCTTTTTCACCATAGCCCTCTATGGGCTTCCAAATATCCCTTTCCCAATTCCACAAGAACAGCCTTAGTTAAAGGCTTCTTGAAGGGAAAGATGTAACTCTGTGAGATGAATTAACAGAACTCAGAGCAGTTTTTCAGAAAGCTTCTTTCCAGTTTTGAACGGAAGATATTTCCTTTTTTACCAAAACCCTCTATGGGCTTCCAAATATCCCTTTGCCAATTCCAAAAGAACAGCCTTAGCGAAAGACTTCTTGAAGGGAAAGATGTAACTCTGTGAGATGAATTAACAGAACACAGAGCAGTTTCTCAGAAAGCTTCTTTCCAGTTTTGAACGGAAGATATTTCCTTTTTCACCCTAGCCCTCTATGGGCTTCCAAATATCCCTTTGCCAATTCCACAAAAACAGCCTTAGCGAAAGGCTTCTTGAAGGGAAAGATGTAACTCTGTGAGATGAATTAACAGAACACAGAGCAGTTTCTCAGAAAGCTTGTTTCCAGTTTTGAACGGAAGATATTTCCTTTTTCACCATAGCCCTCTATGGGCTTCCAAATATCCCTTTGCCAATTCCACAAGAACAGCCTTAGCGAAAGGCTTCTTGAAGGGAAAGATGTAACTCTGTGGGATGAATTAAGAGAACACAGAACAGTTTCTCAGAAATCTTCTTTCCAGTTTTGAACGGAACATATTTCTTTTTTCACCATAACCCTCTATGGGCTTCCAAATATCCCTTTTCCAATTCCAAAAGAACAGCCATAGCGAAAGGCTTCTTGAAGGGAAAGATGTAACTCTGTGAGATGAATTAACAGAACACAGAGTAGTTTCTCAGAAAGCTTCTTACCAGTTTTGAACGGAAGATATTTCCTTTTTCACCATAACCCTCTATGGGCTTCCAAATATCCCTTTGCCAATTCCACAAGAACAGCCTTATCGAAAGGCTTCTTGAGGGGAAAGATGTAACACTGTGAGATGAATTAACAGAACACAGAGCAGTTTCTCAGAAAGCTTCTTTCCAGTTTTGAACGGAAGATATTTCCTTTTTCACCATAACCATCAATGGGCTTGCAAATATCCCTTTGCAATTGCACAAGAACAGCCTTAGCGAAAAGCTTCTTGAAAGGATAGATGTAACTCTGTGAGATGAATTTACGGAACACAGAGCAGTTTCTCAGAAAGCTTCTTTCCAGTTTTGAACGGAAGATACTTCCTTTTTCACCACAGCCCACTATGGGCTTCCAAATATCCCTTTGCCAATTCCACTAGAACAGCCTTATCGAAAGGCTTCTTGAGGGGAAAGATGTAACTCTGTGAGATGAATTAACAGAACACAGAGCAGTTTCTCAGAAAGCTTCTTTCCAGTTTTGAACGGAAGATATTTCCTTTTTCACCATAACCATCTATGGGTTTGCTAATATCCCTTTGCCAATTGCACAAGAACAGCCTTAGCGAAAAGCTTCTTGAAAGGATAGATGTAACTCTGTGAGATGAATTTACGGAACACAGAGCAGTTTCTCAGAAATCTTCTTTCCCGTTTTCAACGGAAGATACTTCCTTTTTCACCATAGCCGTCTATGGGCTTCCAAATATCCCTTTGCCCATTTCCCAAGAACAGCCTTAGCGAAAGGCTTCTTAAAGGGAAAGGTGTAACTCTGTGAGATGAATAAACAGAAGACAGAGCAGTTTCTCAGAAAGCTTCTTTCCAGTTTTGAACGGAAGATATTTCCTTTTTCACCATAACCATCTATGGGCTTGCTAATATCCCTTTGCCAATTGCACAAGAACAGCCTTAGCGAAAAGCTTCTTGAAAGGATAGATGTAACTCTGTGAGATGAATTTACAGAACACAGAGCAGTTTCTCAGAAAGCTTCTTTCCAGTTTTGAACGGAAGATATTTCCTTTTTCACCATAGCCCTCTATGGGCTTCCAAATATCCCTTTGCCAATTCCACAAGAACAGCCTTAGCGAAAGATTTCTTGAAGGGAAAGATGTAACTGCGTGAGATGAATTAACAGAACACAGAGCAGTTTCTCAGAAAGCTTCTTTCCGGTTTTGAACGGAAGATATTTCCTTTTTCACCATAGCCGTCTATGGGCTTCCATATATCCCTTTGCCCATTCCCCAAGAGCAGCCTTAGCGAAAGGCTTCTTGAAGGGAAAGATGTAACTCTGTGAGATGAATAAACAGAACACAGAGCAGTTTCTGAGAAAGCTTGTTTCCAGTTTTGAACGGAAGATATTTCCTTTTTCACCATAGCCCTCTACGTGCTTCCAAATATCCCTTTGCCAATTCCACAAGAACAGCCTTAGCGAAAGGCTTCTTGAAGGGAAAGATGTAACTCTGTGGGATGAATTAAGAGAACACAGAACAGTTTCTCAGAAATCTTCTTTCCAGTTTTGAACGGAACATATTTCCTTTTTCACCATAACCCTCTATGGGCTTCCAAATATCCCTTTTCCAATTCCAAAAGAACAGCCATAACGAAAGGCTTCTTGAAGGGAAAGATGTAACTCTGTGAGATGAATTAACAGAACACAGAGTAGTTTCTCAGAAAGCTTCTTACCAGTTTTGAACGGAAGATATTTCCTTTTTCACCATAACCCTCTAGGGGCTTCCAAATATCCCTTTGCCAATTCCACAAGAACAGCCTTATCGAAAGGCTTCTTGAGGGGAAAGATGGAACTCTGTGAGATGAATTAACAGAACACAGAGCAGTTTCTCAGAAAGCTTCTTTCCAGTTTTGAACGGAAGATATTTCCTTTTTCACCATAACCATCTATGGGCTTGCAAATATCCCTTTGCCAATTGCACAAGAACAGCCTTAGCGAAAAGCTTCTTGAAAGGATAGATGTAACTCTGTGAGATGAATTTACGGAACACAGAGCAGTTTCTCAGAAATCTTCTTTCCCGTTTTCAACGGAAGATACTTCCTTTTTCACCATAGCCGTCTATGGGCTTCCAAATATCCCTTTGCCCATTTCCCAAGAACAGCCTTAGCGAAAGGCTTCTTAAAGGGAAAGGTGTAACTCTGTGAGATGAATAAACAGAAGACAGAGCAGTTTCTCAGAAAGCTTGTTTCCAGTTTTGAACGGAAGATATTTCCTTTTTCACCATAGCCCTCTCTGGGCTTCCAAATATCCCTTTGCCAATTCCACAAGAACAGCCCTAGCGAAAGGCTGCTTGAAGGGAAAGATGTAACTCTGAGAGATGAATTAACAGAACACAGAGCAGTTTCTCTTAAAGCTTCTTTCCAGTTTTGAACGGTAGATATTTCCTTTTTCATGATAGCCCTCTATGGGTTTCCAAATATCCCTTTGCCAATTCCACAAGAACAGCCTTAGCGAAAGGCTTCTTGAAGGGAAAGATGTAACTCTGTGAGATGAATTAACAGAACACAGAGCAGTTTCTCAGAAAGCTTCTTTCCAGTTTTGAACGGAAGATATTCCCTTTTTCACCATAACCCTCTATGGGCTTCCAAATATCCCTTTGCCAATTCCACAAGAACAGCCTTAGCGAAAGGCTTCTTGAAGAGTAAGATGTAACTCTGTGAGATGAATTAACAGAACACAGAGCAGTTTCTCAGAAAGCTTCTTTCCAGTTTTGAACGGAAGATATTTTCTTTTTCACCATAGCCCTCTATGGGCTTCCAAACATCCCTTTGCCAATTCCACAAGAACAGCCTTAGCGAAAGGCTTCTTGAAGGGAAAGATGGAAATCTGTGAGATGAATAAACCGAACACAGAGCAGTTTCTCAGAAAGCTTGTTTCCAGTTTTGAAGGGAAGATATTTCCTTTTTCACCATAGCCCTCTATGGGCTTCCAAATATCCCTTTGCCAATTCCACAAGAACAGCCTTAGGGAAAGGCTGCTTGAAGGGAAAGCTGTAACTCTGTGAGATGAATTAATAGAACACAGAGCAGTTTCTCATAAAGCTTCGTTCCAGGTTTGAACGGAAGATATTTCCTTTTTCATCATAGCCCTCTATGGGCTTCCAAATATCCCTTTGCCAATTCCACAAGAACAGCCTTAGCGAAAGGCTTCTTTAAGGGAAAGATGTAACTCTGTGAGATGAATTTACAGAACACAGAGCAGTTTCTCAGAAAGCTTCTTTCCAGTTTTGAACGGAAGATATTTCCTTTTTCACCATAGCCCTCTATGGGCTTCCAAATATCCCTTTCCCAATTCCACAAGAACAGCCTTAGTTAAAGGCTTCTTGAAGGGAAAGATGTAACTCTGTGAGAGGAATTAACAGAACTCAGAGCAGTTTTTCAGAAAGCTTCTTTCCAGTTTTGAACGGAAGATATTTCCTTTTTTACCAAAACCCTCTATGGGCTTCCAAATATCCCTTTGCCAATTCCACAAGAACAGCCTTAGCGAAAGACTTCTTGAAGGGAAAGATGTAACTCTGTGAGATGAATTAACAGAACACAGAGCAGTTTCTCAGAAAGCTTCTTTCCAGTTTTGAACGGAAGATATTTCCTTTTTCACCCTAGCCCTCTATGGGCTTCCAAATATCCCTTTGCCAATTCCACAAAAACAGCCTTAGCGAAAGGCTTCTTGAAGGGAAAGATGTAACTCTGTGAGATGAATAAACAGAACCCAGAGCAGTTTCTCAGAAAGCTTGTTTCCAGTTTTGAAGGGAAGATATTTCCTTTTTCACCATAGCCCTCTATGGGCTTCCAAATATCCCTTTGCCAATTCCACAGGAACAGCCTTAGCGAAAGGCTGCTTGAAGGGAAAGATGTAACTCTGTGAGATGAACTAAAAGAACACAGAGCAGTTTCTCAGAATGCTTCGTTCCAATTTTAAATGGAAGATATTTCCTTTTTCATGATAGCCCTCTATGGGCTTCCAAATATCCCTTTGCCAATTCCCCAAGAAGAGTCTTAGCGAAAGCCTTCTTGAAGGGAAAGATGTAACTTTGTGAGATGAATTAACAGAACACAGAGCAGTTTCTCAGAAAGCTTCTTTACAGTTTTGAACGGAAGATATTTCCTTTTTCACCATAGGCCTCTATGGGCTTCCAAATATCCCTTTGCCAATTCCACAAGAACAGCCTTAGCGAAAGGCTTCTTGAAGGGAAAGATGTAACTCTGTGAGATGAATAAACAGAACACAGAGCAGTTTCTGAGAAAGCTTGTTTCCAGTTTTGAACGGAAGATATTTCCTTTTTCACCATAGCCCTCTACGTGCTTCCAAATATCCCTTTGCCAATTCCACAAGAACAGCCTTAGCGAAAGGCTTCTTGAAGGGAAAGATGTAACTCTGTGGGATGAATTAAGAGAACACAGAACAGTTTCTCAGAAATCTTCTTTCCAGTTTTGAACGGAACATATTTCCTTTTTCACCATAACCCTCTATGGGCTTCCAAATATCCCTTTTCCAATTCCAAAAGAACAGCCATAACGAAAGGCTTCTTGAAGGGTAAGATGTAACTCTGTGAGATGAATTAAGAGAACACAGAACAGTTTCTCAGAATTCTTCTTTCCAGTTTTGAACGGAAGATATTTCCTTTTTCACCATAACCCTCTAGGGGCTTTCAAATATCCCTTTGCCAATTCCACAAGAACAGCCTTATCGAAAGGCTTCTTGAGGGGAAAGATGGAACTCTGTGAGATGAATTAACAGAACACAGAGCAGTTTCTTAGAAAGCTTCTTTCCAGTTTTGAACGGAAGATATTTCCTTTTTCACCATAACCATCTATGGGCTTGCAAATATCCCTTTGCCAATTGCACAAGAACAGCCTTAGCGAAAAGCTTCTTGAAAGGATAGATGTAACTCTGTGAGATGAATTTACGGAACACAGAGCAGTTTCTCAGAAAGCTTCTTTCCAGTTTTCAACGGAAGATACTTCCTTTTTCACCATAGCCGTCTATGGGCTTCCAAATATCCCTTTGCCCATTTCCCAAGAACAGCCTTAGCGAAAGGCTTCTTAAAGGGAAAGGTGTAACTCTGTGAGATGAATAAACAGAAGACAGAGCAGTTTCTCAGAAAGCTTGTTTCCAGTTTTCAACGGAAGATATTTCCTTTTTCACCATAGCCCTCTCTGGGCTTCCAAATATCCCTTTGCCAATTCCACAAGAACAGCCCTAGCGAAAGGCTGCTTGAAGGGAAAGATGTAACTCTGTGAGATGAATTAACAGAACACAGAGCAGTTTCTCATAAAGCTTCTTTCCAGTTTTGAACGGTAGATATTTCCTTTTTCACCATAGCCCTCTATGGGTTTCCAAATATGCCTTTGCGAATTCCACAAGAACAGCCTTAGCGAAAGGCTTCTTGAAGGGAAAGATGTAATTCTGTGAGATGAATTAACAGAACACAGAGCAGTTTCTCAGAAAGCTTCTTTCCAGTTTTGACGGAAGATATTTCCTTTTTCACCATAGCCCTCTATGGGCTTCCAAATATCCCTTTGCCAATTGCACAAGAACAGCCTTAGCGAAAGGCTTCTTGAAGGGAAAGATGTAACTCTGTGAGATGAATTAACAGAACACAGAGCAGTTTCTCAGAAAGCTTCTTTCCAGTTTTGAACGGAAGATATTTCCTTTTTCACCATAACCCTCTAAGGGCTTCCAAATATCCCTTTGCCAATTCCACAAGAACAGCCTTAGCGAAAGGCTTCTTGAAGGGTAAGATGTAACTCTGTGAGATGAATTAACAGAACACAGAGCAGTTTCTCAGAAAGCTTCTTTCCAGTTTTGAACGGAAGATATTTTCTTTTTCACCATAGCCCTCTATGGGCTTCCAAACATCCCTTTGCCAATTCCACAAGAACAGCCTTAGCGAAAGGCTTCTTGAAGGGAAAGATGGAACTCTGTGAGATGAATAAACAGAACACAGAGCAGTTTCTCAGAAAGCTTGTTTCCAGTTTTGAAGGGAAGATATTTCCTTTTTCACCATAGCCCTCTATGGGCTTCCAAATATCCCTTTGCCAATTCCACAAGAACAGCCTTAGCGAAAGGCTTCTTGAAGGGAAAGATGGAACTCTGTGAGATGAATAAACAGAACACAGAGCAGTTTCTCAGAAAGCTTGTTTCCAGTTTTGAAGGGAAGATATTTCCTTTTTCACCATAGCCCTCTATGGGCTTCCAAATATCCCTTTGCCAATTCCACAAGAACAGCCTTAGGGAAAGGCTGCTTGAAGGGAAAGCTGTAACTCTGTGAGATGAATTAATAGAACACAGAGCAGTTTCTCATAAAGCTTCGTTCCAGGTTTGAACGGAAGATATTTCCTTTTTCACCATAGCCCTCTATGGGCTTCCAAATATCCCTTTCCCAATTCCACAAGAACAGCCTTAGTTAAAGGCTTCTTGAAGGGAAAGATGTAACTCTGTGAGATGAATTAACAGAACTCAGAGCAGTTTTTCAGAAAGCTTCTTTCCAGTTTTGAACGGAATATATTTTCTTTTTCACCATAGCCCTCTATGGGCTTCCAAAGATCCCTTTGCCAATTCCACAAGAACAGCCTTAGCGAAAGGCTTCTTGAAGGGAAAGATGGAACTCTGTGAGATGAATAAACAGAACACAGAGCAGTTTCTCAGAAAGCTTGTTTCCAGTTTTGAAGGGAAGATATTTCCTTTTTCACCATAGCCCTCTATGGGCTTCCAAATATCCCTTTGCCAATTCCACAAGAACAGCCTTAGGGAAATGCTGCTTGAAGGGAAAGCTGTAACTCTGTGAGATGAATTAATAGAACACAGAGCAGTTTCTCATAAAGCTTCGTTCCAGGTTTGAACGGAAGATATTTCCTTTTTCACCATAGCCATCTATGGGCTTCCAAATATCCCTTTCCCAATTCCACCAGAACAGCCTTAGCGAAAGGCCTCTTGAAGGGAAAGATGTAACTCTGTGAGATGAATTAACAGAACACAGAGCAGTTTCTCAGAAAGCTTCTTTCCAGTTTTGAACGGAAGATATTTCCTTTTTCACCCTAGCCCTCTATGGGCTTCCAAATATCCCTTTGCCCATTTCCCAAGAACAGCCTTAGCGAAAGGCTTCTTGAATGGAAAGATGTAACTCTGTGAGATGAATAAACAGAACCCAGAGCAGTTTCTCAGAAAGCTTGTTTCCAGTTTTGAAGGGAAGATATTTCCTTTTTCACCATAGCCCTCTATGGGCTTCCAAATATCCCTTTGCCAATTCCACAGGAACAGCCTTAGCGAAAGGCTGCTTGAAGGGAAAGATGTAACTCTGTGAGATGAATTCACAGAACACAGAGCAGTTTCTCAGAAAGCTTCGTTCCAGTTTTGAACGGAAGATATTTCCTTTTTCATCATAGCCCTCTATGGGCTTCCAAATATCCCTTTGCCAATTCCACAAGAACAGCCTTAGCGAAAGACTTCTTGAAGGGAAAGATGTAACTCTGTGAGATGAATTAACAGAACACAGAGCAGTTTCTCAGAAAGCTTCTTTCCAGTTTAGAACGGAAGATATTTCCTTTTTCACCCTAGCCCTCTGTGGGCTTCCAAATATCCGTTTGCCAATTCCACAAGAACAGCCTTAGCGAAAGGCTGCTTGAAGGGAAAGATGTAACTCTGTGAGATGAATTAACAGAACACAGAGCAGTTTCTCAGAATGCTTCGTTCCAATTTTAAACGGAAGATATTTCCTTTTTCATGATAGCCCTCTATGGGCTTCCAAATATCCCTTTGCCAATTGCCCAAGAACAGCCTTAGCGAAAGGCTGCTTGAAGGGAAAGATGTAACTCTGTGAGATGAATTAACAGAACGCAGAGCAGTTTCTCAGAATGCTTCGTTCCAATTTTAAACGGAAGATATTTCCTTTTTCATGATAGCCCTCTATGGGCTTCAAAATATCCCTTTGCCAATTGCACAAGAACAGCCTTAGCGAAAGGCTTCTTGAAGGGAAAGATGTAACTCTGTGAGATGAATTAACAGAACACAGAGCAGTTTCTCAGAAAGCTTCTTTCCAGTTTTGAACGGAAGATATTTCCTTTTTCACCATAGCCCTCTATGGGCTTCCAAATATCCCTTTGCCAATTCCACAAGAACAGCCTTAGCGAAAGGCTTCTTGAAGGGAAAGATGTAACTCTGTTAGATGAATTAACAGAACACAGAGCAGTTTCTCAGAAAGCTTCTTTCCAGTTTTGAACGGAAGATATTTCCTTTTTCACCATAGCCCTCTATGGGCTTCCAAATATCTCTTTGCGAATTCCACAAGAACAGCCTTAGCGAAAGGCTTCTTGAAGGGAAAGATGTAACTCTGTGAGATGAATTAACAGAACACAGAGCAGTTTCTCAGAAAGCTTCTTTCCAGTTTTGAACGGAAGATGTTTCCTTTTTCACCATAGCCCTCTATGGGCTCCAAATATCCCTTTGCCAATTCCACAGGAACAGCCTTAGCGAAAGGCTTCTTGAAGGGAAAGATGTAACTCTGTGAGATGAATAAACAGAACACAGAGCAGTTTCTGAGAAAGCTTGTTTCCAGTTTTGAACGGAAGATATTTCCTTTTTCACCATAGCCCTCTATGTGCTTCCAAATATCCCTTTGCCAATTCCACAAGAACAGCCTTAGCGAAAGGCTTCTTGAAGGGAAAGATGTAACTCTGTGGGATGAATTAAGAGAACACAGAACAGTTTCTCAGAAATCTTCTTTCCAGTTTTGAATGGAACATATTTCCTTTTTCACCATAACCCTCTATGGGCTTCCAAATATCCCTTTTCCAATTCCAAAAGAACAGCCATAACGAAAGGCTTCTTGAAGGGTAAGATGTAACTCTGTGAGATGAATTAACAGAACACAGAGTAGTTTTTCAGACAGCTTCTTACCAGTTTTGAACGGAAGATATTTCCTTTTTCACCATAACCCTCTAGGGGCTTCCAAATATCCCTTTGCCAATTCCACAAGAACAGCCTTATCGAAAGGCTTCTTGAGGGGAAAGATGGAACTCTGTGAGATGAATTAACAGAACACAGAGCAGTTTCTCAGAAAGCTTCTTTCCAGTTTTGAACGGAAGATATTTCCTTTTTCACCATAACCATCTATGGGCTTGCAAATATCCCTTTGCCAATTGCACAAGAACAGCCTTAGCGAAAAGCTTCTTGAAAGGATAGATGTAACTCTGTGAGATGAATTTACGGAACACAGAGCAGTTTCTCAGAAAGCTTCTTTCCAGTTTTCAACGGAAGATACTTCCTTTTTCACCATAGCCGTCTATGGGCTTCCAAATATCCCTTTGCCCATTTCCCAAGAACAGCCTTAGCGAAAGGCTTCTTAAAGGGAAAGGTGTAACTCTGTGAGATGAATAAACAGAAGACAGAGCAGTTTCTCAGAAAGCTTGTTTCCAGTTTTGAACGGAAGATATTTCCTTTTTCACCATAGCCCTCTCTGGGCTTCCAAATATCCCTTTGCCAATTCCACAAGAACAGCCCTAGCGAAAGGCTGCTTGAAGGGAAAGATGTAACTCTGTGAGATGAATTAACAGAACACAGAGCAGTTTCTCATAAAGCTTCTTTCCAGTTTTGAACGGTAGATATTTCCTTTTTCATGATAGCCCTCTATGGGTTTCCAAATATCCCTTTGCCAATTCCCCAAGAACAGCCTTAGCGAAAGGCTTCTTGAAGGGAAAGATGTAACTCTGTGAGATGAATTAACAGAACACAGAGCAGTTTCTCAGAAAGCTTCTTTCCAGTTTTGAACTGAAGATATTTCCTTTTTCACCATAGCCCTCTATGGGTTTCCAAATATGCCTTTGCCAATTCCACAAGAACAGCCTTAGCGAAAGGCTTCTTGAAGGGAAAGATGTAATTCTGTGAGATGAATTAACAGAACACAGAGCAGTTTCTCAGAAAGCTTGTTTCCAGTTTTGACGGAAGATATTTCCTTTTTCACCATAGCCCTCTATGGGCTTCCAAATATCCCTTTGCCAATTGCACAAGAACAGCCTTAGCGAAAGGCTTCTTGAAGGGAAAGATGTAACTCTGTGAGATGAATTAACAGAACACAGAGCAGTTTCTCAGAAAGCTTCTTTCCAGTTTTGAACGGAAGATATTTCCTTTTTCACCATAACCCTCTATGGGCTTCCAAATATCCCTTTGCCAATTCCACAAGAACAGCCTTAGCGAAAGGCTTCTTGAAGGGTAAGATGTAACTCTGTGAGATGAATTAACAGAACACAGAGCAGTTTCTCAGAAAGCTTCTTTCCAGTTTTGAACGGAAGATATTTTCTTTTTCACCATAGCCCTCTATGGGCTTCCAAACATCCCTTTGCCAATTCCACAAGAACAGCCTTAGCGAAAGGCTTCTTGAAGGGAAAGATGGAACTCTGTGAGATGAATAAACAGAACACAGAGCAGTTTCTCAGAAAGCTTGTTTCCAGTTTTGAAGGGAAGATATTTCCTTTTTCACCGTAGCCCTCTATGGGCTTCCAAATATCCCTTTGCCAATTCCACAAGAACAGCCTTAGGGAAAGGCTGCTTGAAGGGAAAGCTGTAACTCTGTGAGATGAATTAATAGAACACAGAGCAGTTTCTCATAAAGCTTCGTTCCAGTTTTGAACGGAAGATATTTCCTTTTTCACCATAGCCCTCCATGGGCTTCCAAATATCCCTTTCCCAATTCCACAAGAACAGCCTTAGTTAAAGGCTTCTTGAAGGGAAAGATGTAACTCTGTGAGATGAATTAACAGAACTCAGAGCAGTTTTTCAGAAAGCTTCTTTCCAGTTTTGAACGGAAGATATTTCCTTTTTTACCAAAACCCTCTATGGGCTTCCAAATATCCCTTTGCCAATAGCACAAGAACAGCCTTAGCGAAAGACTTCTTGAAGGGAAATATGTAACTCTGTCAGATGAATTAACAGAACACAGAGCAGTTTCTCAGAAAGCTTCTTTCCAGTTTTAACGGAAGATATTTCCTTTTTCACAATTGCCCTCTATGGGCTTCCAAATATCCCTTTGCCCATTTCCCAAGAACAGCCTTAGCGAAAGGCTTCTTGAATGGAAAGATGTAACTCTGTGAGATGAATAAACAGAACCCAGAGCAGTTTCTCAGAAAGCTTGTTTCCAGTTTTGAAGGGAAGATATTTCCTTTTTCACCATAGCCCTCTATGGGCTTCCAAATATCCCTTTGCCAATTCCACAAGAACAGCCTTAGCGAAAGGCTGCTTGAAGGGAAAGATGTAACTCTGTGAGATGAATTAACAGAACACAGAGCAGTTTCTCAGAATGCTTTGTTCCAATTTTAAACGGAAGATATTTCCTTTTTCATGATAGCCCTCTATGGGTTTCCAAATATCCCTTTGCCAATTGCCCAAGAACAGCCTTAGCGAAAGGCTTCTTGAAGGGAAAGATGTAACTCTGTGAGATGAATTAACAGAACACAGAGCAGTTTCTCAGAAAGCTTCTTTCCAGTTTTGAACGGAAGATATTTCTATTTCACCATAGCCCTCTATGGGCTTCCAAATATCCCTTTGCCAATTCCACAAGAACAGCCTTAGCGAAAGGATTCATGAAGGGAAAGATGTAACTCTGTGAGATGAATTTACAGAACACAGAGCAGTTTCTCAGAAAGCTTCTTTCCAGTTTTGAACGGAAGATATTTCCTTTTTCACCATAGCCCTCTACAGGCTTCCAAATATCCCTTTGCCAATTCCACAAGAACAGCCTTAGCGAAAGGCTTCTTGAAGGGAAAGATGTAACTCTGTGAGATGAATTAACAGAACACAGAGCAGTTTCTCAGAAAGCTTCTTTCCAGTTTTGAACGGAAGATATTTCCTTTTTCACCATAGCCCTCTATGGGCTTCCAAATATCCCTTTGCCAATTCCACAAGAACAGCCTTAGCGAAAGGCTTCTTGAAGGGAAAGATGTAACTCTGTGAGATGAATTAACAGAACACAGAGCAGTTTCTCAGAAAGCTTCTTTCCAGTTTTGAACGGAAGATATTTCCTTTTTCACCATAGCCCTCTATGGGCTTCCAAATATCTGTTTGCGAATTCCACAAGAACAGCCTTAGCGAAAGGCTTCTTGAAGGGAAAGATGTAACTCTGTGAGATGAATTAACAGAACACAGAGCAGTTTCTCAGAAAGCTTCTTTCCAGTTTTGAACGGAAGATGTTTCCTTTTTCACCATAGCCCTCTATGGGCTCCAAATATCCCTTTTCCAATTCCAAAAGAACAGCCATAACGAAAGGCTTCTTGAAGGGAAAGATGTAACTCTGTGAGATGAATTAACAGAACACAGAGTAGTTTCTCAGAAAGCTTCTTACCAGTTTTGAACGGAAGATATTTCCTTTTTCACCATAACCCTCTAGGGGCTTCCAAATATCCCTTTGCCAATTCCACAAGAACAGCCTTATCGAAAGGCTTCTTGAGGGGAAAGATGGAACTCTGTGAGATGAATTAACAGAACACAGAGCAGTTTCTCAGAAAGCTTCTTTCCAGTTTTGAACGGAAGATATTTCCTTTTTCACCATAACCATCTATGGGCTTGCAAATATCCCTTTGCCAATTG
The DNA here is from genome assembly GCF_047675955.1 of Chlorocebus sabaeus. Taxonomy (NCBI): domain Eukaryota; kingdom Metazoa; phylum Chordata; class Mammalia; order Primates; family Cercopithecidae; genus Chlorocebus; species Chlorocebus sabaeus. The sequence goes on from NC_132921.1 coordinate 26,849,886, forward strand.
CACAAGAACAGCCTTAGCGAAAAGCTTCTTGAAAGGATAGATGTAACTCTGTGAGATGAATTTACGGAACACAGAGCAGTTTCTCAGAAATCTTCTTTCCCGTTTTCAACGGAAGATACTTCCTTTTTCACCATAGCCGTCTATGGGCTTCCAAATATCCCTTTGCCCATTTCCCAAGAACAGCCTTAGCGAAAGGCTTCTTAAAGGGAAAGGTGTAACTCTGTGAGATGAATAAACAGAAGACAGAGCAGTTTCTCAGAAAGCTTGTTTCCAGTTTTGAACGGAAGATATTTCCTTTTTCACCATAGCCCTCTCTGGGCTTCCAAATATCCCTTTGCCAATTCCACAAGAACAGCCCTAGCGAAAGGCTGCTTGAAGGGAAAGATGTAACTCTGAGAGATGAATTAACAGAACACAGAGCAGTTTCTCTTAAAGCTTCTTTCCAGTTTTGAACGGTAGATATTTCCTTTTTCATGATAGCCCTCTATGGGTTTCCAAATATCCCTTTGCCAATTCCACAAGAACAGCCTTAGCGAAAGGCTTCTTGAAGGGAAAGATGTAACTCTGTGAGATGAATTAACAGAACACAGAGCAGTTTCTCAGAAAGCTTCTTTCCAGTTTTGAACGGAAGATATTCCCTTTTTCACCATAACCCTCTATGGGCTTCCAAATATCCCTTTGCCAATTCCACAAGAACAGCCTTAGCGAAAGGCTTCTTGAAGAGTAAGATGTAACTCTGTGAGATGAATTAACAGAACACAGAGCAGTTTCTCAGAAAGCTTCTTTCCAGTTTTGAACGGAAGATATTTTCTTTTTCACCATAGCCCTCTATGGGCTTCCAAACATCCCTTTGCCAATTCCACAAGAACAGCCTTAGCGAAAGGCTTCTTGAAGGGAAAGATGGAAATCTGTGAGATGAATAAACCGAACACAGAGCAGTTTCTCAGAAAGCTTGTTTCCAGTTTTGAAGGGAAGATATTTCCTTTTTCACCATAGCCCTCTATGGGCTTCCAAATATCCCTTTGCCAATTCCACAAGAACAGCCTTAGGGAAAGGCTGCTTGAAGGGAAAGCTGTAACTCTGTGAGATGAATTAATAGAACACAGAGCAGTTTCTCATAAAGCTTCGTTCCAGGTTTGAACGGAAGATATTTCCTTTTTCATCATAGCCCTCTATGGGCTTCCAAATATCCCTTTGCCAATTCCACAAGAACAGCCTTAGCGAAAGGCTTCTTTAAGGGAAAGATGTAACTCTGTGAGATGAATTTACAGAACATAGAGCAGTTTCTCAGAAAGCTTCTTTCCAGTTTTGAACGGAAGATATTTCCTTTTTCACCATAGCCCTCTATGGGCTTCCAAATATCCCTTTCCCAATTCCACAAGAACAGCCTTAGTTAAAGGCTTCTTGAAGGGAAAGATGTAACTCTGTGAGAGGAATTAACAGAACTCAGAGCAGTTTTTCAGAAAGCTTCTTTCCAGTTTTGAACGGAAGATATTTCCTTTTTTACCAAAACCCTCTATGGGCTTCCAAATATCCCTTTGCCAATTCCACAAGAACAGCCTTAGCGAAAGACTTCTTGAAGGGAAAGATGTAACTCTGTGAGATGAATTAACAGAACACAGAGCAGTTTCTCAGAAAGCTTCTTTCCAGTTTTGAACGGAAGATATTTCCTTTTTCACCCTAGCCCTCTATGGGCTTCCAAATATCCCTTTGCCAATTCCACAAAAACAGCCTTAGCGTAAGGCTTCTTGAAGGGAAAGATGTAACTCTGTGAGATGAATAAACAGAACCCAGAGCAGTTTCTCAGAAAGCTTGTTTCCAGTTTTGAAGGGAAGATATTTCCTTTTTCACCATAGCCCTCTATGGGCTTCCAAATATCCCTTTGCCAATTCCACAGGAACAGCCTTAGCGAAAGGCTGCTTGAAGGGAAAGATGTAACTCTGTGAGATGAATTAACAGAACACAGAGCAGTTTCTCAGAAAGCTTGTTTCCAGTTTTGACGGAAGATATTTCCTTTTTCACCAAAGCCCTCTATGGGCTTCCAAATATCCCTTTGCCAATTGCACAAGAACAGCCTTAGCGAAAGGCTTCTTGAAGGGAAAGATGTAACTCTGTGAGATGAATTAACAGAACACAGAGCAGTTTCTCAGAAAGCTTCTTTCCAGTTTTGAACGTAAGATATTTCCTTTTTCACCATAACCCTCTATGGGCTTCCAAATATCCCTTTGCCAATTCCACAAGAACAGCCTTAGCGAAAGACTTCTTGAAGGGTAAGATGTAACTCTGTGAGATGAATTAACAGAACACAGAGCAGTTTCTCAGAAAGCTTCTTTCCAGTTTTGAACGGAAGATATTTCCTTTTTCACCAGAGCCCTCTATGGGCTTCCAAACATCCCTTTGCCAATTCCAAAAGAACAGCCTTAGCGAAAGGCTTCTTGAAGGGAAAGATGTAACTATGTGAGATGAATTAACAGAACACAGAGCAGTTTCTCAGAAAGCTTCTTTCCAGTTTTGAACGGAAGATATTTCGTTTTTCACCATAGCCCTCTATGGGCTTCCAAATATCCCTTTGCCAATTGCACAAGAACAGCCTTAGCGAAAGGCTTCTTGTAGGGAAAGATGTAACTCTGTAAGATGAATTAACAGAACACAGAGCAGTTTCTCAGAAAGCTTCTTTCCAGTTTAGAACGGAAGATATTTCCTTTTTCACCCTAGCCCTCTGTGGGCTTCCAAATATCCCTTTGCCAATTCCACAAGAACAGCCTTAGAGAAAGGCTGCTTGAAGGGAAAGATGTAACTCTGTGAGATGAACTAAAAGAACACAGAGCAGTTTCTCAGAATGCTTCGTTCCAATTTTAAATGGAAGATATTTCCTTTTTCATGATAGCCCTCTATGGGCTTCCAAATATCCCTTTGCCAATTCCCCAAGAAGAGTCTTAGCGAAAGCCTTCTTGAAGGGAAAGATGTAACTTTGTGAGATGAATTAACAGAACACAGAGCAGTTTCTCAGAAAGCTTCTTTACAGTTTTGAACGGAAGATATTTCCTTTTTCACCATAGGCCTCTATGGGCTTCCAAATATCCCTTTGCCAATTCCACAAGAACAGCCTTAGCGAAAGGCTTCTTGAAGGGAAAGATGTAACTCTGTGAGATGAATAAACAGAACACAGAGCAGTTTCTGAGAAAGCTTGTTTCCAGTTTTGAACGGAAGATATTTCCTTTTTCACCATAGCCCTCTACGTGCTTCCAAATATCCCTTTGCCAATTCCACAAGAACAGCCTTAGCGAAAGGCTTCTTGAAGGGAAAGATGTAACTCTGTGGGATGAATTAAGAGAACACAGAACAGTTTCTCAGAAATCTTCTTTCCAGTTTTGAACGGAACATATTTCCTTTTTCACCATAACCCTCTATGGGCTTCCAAATATCCCTTTTCCAATTCCAAAAGAACAGCCATAACGAAAGGCTTCTTGAAGGGTAAGATGTAACTCTGTGAGATGAATTAAGAGAACACAGAACAGTTTCTCAGAATTCTTCTTTCCAGTTTTGAACGGAAGATATTTCCTTTTTCACCATAACCCTCTAGGGGCTTTCAAATATCCCTTTGCCAATTCCACAAGAACAGCCTTATCGAAAGGCTTCTTGAGGGGAAAGATGGAACTCTGTGAGATGAATTAACAGAACACAGAGCAGTTTCTTAGAAAGCTTCTTTCCAGTTTTGAACGGAAGATATTTCCTTTTTCACCATAACCATCTATGGGCTTGCAAATATCCCTTTGCCAATTGCACAAGAACAGCCTTAGCGAAAAGCTTCTTGAAAGGATAGATGTAACTCTGTGAGATGAATTTACGGAACACAGAGCAGTTTCTCAGAAAGCTTCTTTCCAGTTTTCAACGGAAGATACTTCCTTTTTCACCATAGCCGTCTATGGGCTTCCAAATATCCCTTTGCCCATTTCCCAAGAACAGCCTTAGCGAAAGGCTTCTTAAAGGGAAAGGTGTAACTCTGTGAGATGAATAAACAGAAGACAGAGCAGTTTCTCAGAAAGCTTGTTTCCAGTTTTCAACGGAAGATATTTCCTTTTTCACCATAGCCCTCTCTGGGCTTCCAAATATCCCTTTGCCAATTCCACAAGAACAGCCCTAGCGAAAGGCTGCTTGAAGGGAAAGATGTAACTCTGTGAGATGAATTAACAGAACACAGAGCAGTTTCTCATAAAGCTTCTTTCCAGTTTTGAACGGTAGATATTTCCTTTTTCACCATAGCCCTCTATGGGTTTCCAAATATGCCTTTGCGAATTCCACAAGAACAGCCTTAGCGAAAGGCTTCTTGAAGGGAAAGATGTAATTCTGTGAGATGAATTAACAGAACACAGAGCAGTTTCTCAGAAAGCTTCTTTCCAGTTTTGACGGAAGATATTTCCTTTTTCACCATAGCCCTCTATGGGCTTCCAAATATCCCTTTGCCAATTGCACAAGAACAGCCTTAGCGAAAGGCTTCTTGAAGGGAAAGATGTAACTCTGTGAGATGAATTAACAGAACACAGAGCAGTTTCTCAGAAAGCTTCTTTCCAGTTTTGAACGGAAGATATTTCCTTTTTCACCATAACCCTCTAAGGGCTTCCAAATATCCCTTTGCCAATTCCACAAGAACAGCCTTAGCGAAAGGCTTCTTGAAGGGTAAGATGTAACTCTGTGAGATGAATTAACAGAACACAGAGCAGTTTCTCAGAAAGCTTCTTTCCAGTTTTGAACGGAAGATATTTTCTTTTTCACCATAGCCCTCTATGGGCTTCCAAACATCCCTTTGCCAATTCCACAAGAACAGCCTTAGCGAAAGGCTTCTTGAAGGGAAAGATGGAACTCTGTGAGATGAATAAACAGAACACAGAGCAGTTTCTCAGAAAGCTTGTTTCCAGTTTTGAAGGGAAGATATTTCCTTTTTCACCATAGCCCTCTATGGGCTTCCAAATATCCCTTTGCCAATTCCACAAGAACAGCCTTAGGGAAAGGCTGCTTGAAGGGAAAGCTGTAACTCTGTGAGATGAATTAATAGAACACAGAGCAGTTTCTCATAAAGCTTCGTTCCAGGTTTGAACGGAAGATATTTCCTTTTTCACCATAGCCCTCTATGGGCTTCCAAATATCCCTTTCCCAATTCCACAAGAACAGCCTTAGTTAAAGGCTTCTTGAAGGGAAAGATGTAACTCTGTGAGATGAATTAACAGAACTCAGAGCAGTTTTTCAGAAAGCTTCTTTCCAGTTTTGAACGGAATATATTTTCTTTTTCACCATAGCCCTCTATGGGCTTCCAAAGATCCCTTTGCCAATTCCACAAGAACAGCCTTAGCGAAAGGCTTCTTGAAGGGAAAGATGGAACTCTGTGAGATGAATAAACAGAACACAGAGCAGTTTCTCAGAAAGCTTGTTTCCAGTTTTGAAGGGAAGATATTTCCTTTTTCACCATAGCCCTCTATGGGCTTCCAAATATCCCTTTGCCAATTCCACAAGAACAGCCTTAGGGAAAGGCTGCTTGAAGGGAAAGCTGTAACTCTGTGAGATGAATTAATAGAACACAGAGCAGTTTCTCATAAAGCTTCGTTCCAGGTTTGAACGGAAGATATTTCCTTTTTCACCATAGCCATCTATGGGCTTCCAAATATCCCTTTCCCAATTCCACCAGAACAGCCTTAGCGAAAGGCCTCTTGAAGGGAAAGATGTAACTCTGTGAGATGAATTAACAGAACACAGAGCAGTTTCTCAGAAAGCTTCTTTCCAGTTTTGAACGGAAGATATTTCCTTTTTCACCCTAGCCCTCTATGGGCTTCCAAATATCCCTTTGCCCATTTCCCAAGAACAGCCTTAGCGAAAGGCTTCTTGAATGGAAAGATGTAACTCTGTGAGATGAATAAACAGAACCCAGAGCAGTTTCTCAGAAAGCTTGTTTCCAGTTTTGAAGGGAAGATATTTCCTTTTTCACCATAGCCCTCTATGGGCTTCCAAATATCCCTTTGCCAATTCCACAAGAACAGCCTTAGCGAAAGGCTGCTTGAAGGGAAAGATGTAACTCTGTGAGATGAATTCACAGAACACAGAGCAGTTTCTCAGAAAGCTTCGTTCCAGTTTTGAACGGAAGATATTTCCTTTTTCATCATAGCCCTCTATGGGCTTCCAAATATCCCTTTGCCAATTCCACAAGAACAGCCTTAGCGAAAGACTTCTTGAAGGGAAAGATGTAACTCTGTGAGATGAATTAACAGAACACAGAGCAGTTTCTCAGAAAGCTTCTTTCCAGTTTAGAACGGAAGATATTTCCTTTTTCACCCTAGCCCTCTGTGGGCTTCCAAATATCCGTTTGCCAATTCCACAAGAACAGCCTTAGCGAAAGGCTGCTTGAAGGGAAAGATGTAACTCTGTGAGATGAATTAACAGAACACAGAGCAGTTTCTCAGAATGCTTCGTTCCAATTTTAAACGGAAGATATTTCCTTTTTCATGATAGCCCTCTATGGGCTTCCAAATATCCCTTTGCCAATTGCCCAAGAACAGCCTTAGCGAAAGGCTGCTTGAAGGGAAAGATGTAACTCTGTGAGATGAATTAACAGAACACAGAGCAGTTTCTCAGAATGCTTCGTTCCAATTTTAAACGGAAGATATTTCCTTTTTCATGATAGCCCTCTATGGGCTTCAAAATATCCCTTTGCCAATTGCACAAGAACAGCCTTAGCGAAAGGCTTCTTGAAGGGAAAGATGTAACTCTGTGAGATGAATTAACAGAACACAGAGCAGTTTCTCAGAAAGCTTCTTTCCAGTTTTGAACGGAAGATATTTCCTTTTTCACCATAGCCCTCTATGGGCTTCCAAATATCCCTTTGCCAATTCCACAAGAACAGCCTTAGCGAAAGGCTTCTTGAAGGGAAAGATGTAACTCTGTTAGATGAATTAACAGAACACAGAGCAGTTTCTCAGAAAGCTTCTTTCCAGTTTTGAACGGAAGATATTTCCTTTTTCACCATAGCCCTCTATGGGCTTCCAAATATCTCTTTGCGAATTCCACAAGAACAGCCTTAGCGAAAGGCTTCTTGAAGGGAAAGATGTAACTCTGTGAGATGAATTAACAGAACACAGAGCAGTTTCTCAGAAAGCTTCTTTCCAGTTTTGAACGGAAGATGTTTCCTTTTTCACCATAGCCCTCTATGGGCTCCAAATATCCCTTTGCCAATTCCACAGGAACAGCCTTAGCGAAAGGCTTCTTGAAGGGAAAGATGTAACTCTGTGAGATGAATAAACAGAACACAGAGCAGTTTCTGAGAAAGCTTGTTTCCAGTTTTGAACGGAAGATATTTCCTTTTTCACCATAGCCCTCTATGTGCTTCCAAATATCCCTTTGCCAATTCCACAAGAACAGCCTTAGCGAAAGGCTTCTTGAAGGGAAAGATGTAACTCTGTGGGATGAATTAAGAGAACACAGAACAGTTTCTCAGAAATCTTCTTTCCAGTTTTGAATGGAACATATTTCCTTTTTCACCATAACCCTCTATGGGCTTCCAAATATCCCTTTTCCAATTCCAAAAGAACAGCCATAACGAAAGGCTTCTTGAAGGGTAAGATGTAACTCTGTGAGATGAATTAACAGAACACAGAGTAGTTTTTCAGACAGCTTCTTACCAGTTTTGAACGGAAGATATTTCCTTTTTCACCATAACCCTCTAGGGGCTTCCAAATATCCCTTTGCCAATTCCACAAGAACAGCCTTATCGAAAGGCTTCTTGAGGGGAAAGATGGAACTCTGTGAGATGAATTAACAGAACACAGAGCAGTTTCTCAGAAAGCTTCTTTCCAGTTTTGAACGGAAGATATTTCCTTTTTCACCATAACCATCTATGGGCTTGCAAATATCCCTTTGCCAATTGCACAAGAACAGCCTTAGCGAAAAGCTTCTTGAAAGGATAGATGTAACTCTGTGAGATGAATTTACGGAACACAGAGCAGTTTCTCAGAAAGCTTCTTTCCAGTTTTCAACGGAAGATACTTCCTTTTTCACCATAGCCGTCTATGGGCTTCCAAATATCCCTTTGCCCATTTCCCAAGAACAGCCTTAGCGAAAGGCTTCTTAAAGGGAAAGGTGTAACTCTGTGAGATGAATAAACAGAAGACAGAGCAGTTTCTCAGAAAGCTTGTTTCCAGTTTTGAACGGAAGATATTTCCTTTTTCACCATAGCCCTCTCTGGGCTTCCAAATATCCCTTTGCCAATTCCACAAGAACAGCCCTAGCGAAAGGCTGCTTGAAGGGAAAGATGTAACTCTGTGAGATGAATTAACAGAACACAGAGCAGTTTCTCATAAAGCTTCTTTCCAGTTTTGAACGGTAGATATTTCCTTTTTCATGATAGCCCTCTATGGGTTTCCAAATATCCCTTTGCCAATTCCCCAAGAACAGCCTTAGCGAAAGGCTTCTTGAAGGGAAAGATGTAACTCTGTGAGATGAATTAACAGAACACAGAGCAGTTTCTCAGAAAGCTTCTTTCCAGTTTTGAACTGAAGATATTTCCTTTTTCACCATAGCCCTCTATGGGTTTCCAAATATGCCTTTGCCAATTCCACAAGAACAGCCTTAGCGAAAGGCTTCTTGAAGGGAAAGATGTAATTCTGTGAGATGAATTAACAGAACACAGAGCAGTTTCTCAGAAAGCTTGTTTCCAGTTTTGACGGAAGATATTTCCTTTTTCACCATAGCCCTCTATGGGCTTCCAAATATCCCTTTGCCAATTGCACAAGAACAGCCTTAGCGAAAGGCTTCTTGAAGGGAAAGATGTAACTCTGTGAGATGAATTAACAGAACACAGAGCAGTTTCTCAGAAAGCTTCTTTCCAGTTTTGAACGGAAGATATTTCCTTTTTCACCATAACCCTCTATGGGCTTCCAAATATCCCTTTGCCAATTCCACAAGAACAGCCTTAGCGAAAGGCTTCTTGAAGGGTAAGATGTAACTCTGTGAGATGAATTAACAGAACACAGAGCAGTTTCTCAGAAAGCTTCTTTCCAGTTTTGAACGGAAGATATTTTCTTTTTCACCATAGCCCTCTATGGGCTTCCAAACATCCCTTTGCCAATTCCACAAGAACAGCCTTAGCGAAAGGCTTCTTGAAGGGAAAGATGGAACTCTGTGAGATGAATAAACAGAACACAGAGCAGTTTCTCAGAAAGCTTGTTTCCAGTTTTGAAGGGAAGATATTTCCTTTTTCACCGTAGCCCTCTATGGGCTTCCAAATATCCCTTTGCCAATTCCACAAGAACAGCCTTAGGGAAAGGCTGCTTGAAGGGAAAGCTGTAACTCTGTGAGATGAATTAATAGAACACAGAGCAGTTTCTCATAAAGCTTCGTTCCAGTTTTGAACGGAAGATATTTCCTTTTTCACCATAGCCCTCCATGGGCTTCCAAATATCCCTTTCCCAATTCCACAAGAACAGCCTTAGTTAAAGGCTTCTTGAAGGGAAAGATGTAACTCTGTGAGATGAATTAACAGAACTCAGAGCAGTTTTTCAGAAAGCTTCTTTCCAGTTTTGAACGGAAGATATTTCCTTTTTTACCAAAACCCTCTATGGGCTTCCAAATATCCCTTTGCCAATAGCACAAGAACAGCCTTAGCGAAAGACTTCTTGAAGGGAAATATGTAACTCTGTCAGATGAATTAACAGAACACAGAGCAGTTTCTCAGAAAGCTTCTTTCCAGTTTTAACGGAAGATATTTCCTTTTTCACAATTGCCCTCTATGGGCTTCCAAATATCCCTTTGCCCATTTCCCAAGAACAGCCTTAGCGAAAGGCTTCTTGAATGGAAAGATGTAACTCTGTGAGATGAATAAACAGAACCCAGAGCAGTTTCTCAGAAAGCTTGTTTCCAGTTTTGAAGGGAAGATATTTCCTTTTTCACCATAGCCCTCTATGGGCTTCCAAATATCCCTTTGCCAATTCCACAAGAACAGCCTTAGCGAAAGGCTGCTTGAAGGGAAAGATGTAACTCTGTGAGATGAATTAACAGAACACAGAGCAGTTTCTCAGAATGCTTTGTTCCAATTTTAAACGGAAGATATTTCCTTTTTCATGATAGCCCTCTATGGGTTTCCAAATATCCCTTTGCCAATTGCCCAAGAACAGCCTTAGCGAAAGGCTTCTTGAAGGGAAAGATGTAACTCTGTGAGATGAATTAACAGAACACAGAGCAGTTTCTCAGAAAGCTTCTTTCCAGTTTTGAACGGAAGATATTTCCTTTTTCACCATAGCCCTCTATGGGCTTCCAAATATCTGTTTGCGAATTCCACAAGAACAGCCTTAGCGAAAGGCTTCTTGAAGGGAAAGATGTAACTCTGTGAGATGAATTAACAGAACACAGAGCAGTTTCTCAGAAAGCTTCTTTCCAGTTTTGAACGGAAGATGTTTCCTTTTTCACCATAGCCCTCTATGGGCTCCAAATATCCCTTTGCCAATTCCACAGGAACAGCCTTATCGAAAGGCTTTTGAAGGGAAAGATGTAACTCTGTGAGATGAATAAACAGAACACAGAGCAGTTTCTGAGAAAGCTTCTTTCCAGTTTTGAACGGAAGATATTTCCTTTTTCACCATAACCATCTATGGGCTTGCAAATATCCCTTTGCCAATTGCACAAGAACAGCCTTAGCGAAAAGCTTCTTGAAAGGATAGATGTAACTCTGTGAGATGAATTTACGGAACACAGAGCAGTTTCTCAGAAAGCTTGTTTCCAGTTTTGAAGGGAAGATATTTCCTTTTTCACCATAGCCCTCTATGGGCTTCTAAATATCCCTTTGCCAATTCCACAAGAACAGCCTTAGGGAAAGGCTGCTTGAAGGGAAAGCTGTAACTCTGTGAGATGAATTAATAGAACACAGAGCAGTTTCTCATAAAGCTTCGTTCCAGGTTTGAACGGAAGATATTTCCTTTTTCATCATAGCCCTCTATGGGCTTCCAAATATCCCTTTGCCAATTCCACAAGAACAGCCTTAGCGAAAGGCTTCTTGAAGGGAAAGATGTAACTCTGTGAGATGAATTTACAGAACACAGAGCAGTTTCTCAGAAAGCTTCTTTCCAGTTTTGAACGGAAGATATTTCCTTTTTCACCATAGCCCTCTGTGGGCTTCCAAATATCCCTTTCCCAATTCCACAAGAACAGCCTTAGTTAAAGGCTTCTTGAAGGGAAAGATGTAACTCTGTGAGATGAATTAACAGAACTCAGAGCAGTTTTTCAGAAAGCTTCTTTCCAGTTTTGAACGGAAGATATTTCCTTTTTTACCAAAACCCTCTATGGGCTTCCAAATATCCCTTTGCCAATTCCACAAGAACAGCCTTAGCGAAAGACTTCTTGAAGGGAAAGATGTAACTCTGTGAGATGAATTAACAGAACACAGAGCAGTTTCTCAGAAAGCTTCTTTCCAGTTTTGAACGGAAGATATTTCCTTTTTCACCCTAGCCCTCTATGGGCTTCCAAATATCCCTTTGCCAATTCCACAAAAACAGCCTTAGCGAAAGGCTTCTTGAAGGGAAAGATGTAACTCTGTGAGATGAATTAACAGAACACAGAGCAGTTTCTCAGAAAGCTTCTTTCCAGTTTTGAACGGAAGATATTTCCTTTTTCACAATAGCCCTCTATGGGCTTCCAAATATCCCTTTGCCAATTCCACCAGAACAGCCTTAGCGAAAGGCCTCTTGAAGGGAAAGATGTAACTCTGTGAGATGAATTAACAGAACACAGAGCAGTTTCTCAGAAAGCTTTTTTCCAGTTTTGAACGGAAGATATTTCCTTTTTCACCCTAGCCCTCTATGGGCTTCCAAATATCCCTTTGCCAATAGCACAAGAACAGCCTTAGCGAAAGACTTCTTGAAGGGAAATATGTAACTCTGTCAGATGAATTAACAGAACACAGAGCAGTTTCTCAGAAAGCTTCTTTCCAGTTTTGAACGGAAGATATTTCCTTTTTCACAATTGCCCTCTATGGGCTTCCAAATATCCCTTTGCCCATTTCCCAAGAACAGCCTTAGCGAAAGGCTTCTTGAATGGAAAGATGTAACTCTGTGAGATGAATAAAGAGAACCCAGAGCAGTTTCTCAGAAAGCTTGTTTCCAGTTTTGAAGGGAAGATATTTCCTTTTTCACCATAGCCCTCTATGGGCTTCCAAATATCCCTTTGCCAATTCCACAAGAACAGCCTTAGCGAAAGGCTGCTTGAAGGGAAACATGTAACTCTGTGAGATGAATTCACAGAACACAGAGCAGTTTCTCAGAAAGCTTCGTTCCAGTTTTGAACGGAAGATATTTCCTTTTTTATCATAGCCCTCTATGGGCTTCCAAATATCCCTTTGCCAATTCCACAAGAACAGCCTTAGCGAAAGGCTTCTTGAAGGGAAAGATGTAACTCTGTGAGATGAATTAACAGAACACAGAGCAGTTTCTCAGAAAGCTTCTTTCCAGTTTAGAACGGAAGTTATTTCCTTTTTCACCCTAGCCCTCTGTGGGCTTCCAAATATCCGTTTGCCAATTCCACAAGAACAGCCATAGCGAAAGGCTGCTTGAAGGGAAAGATGTAACTCTGTGAGATGAATTAACAGAACACAGAGCAGTTTCTCAGAATGCTTTGTTCCAATTTTAAACGGAAGATATTTCCTTTTTCATGATAGCCCTCTATGGGCTTCCAAATATCCCTTTGCCAATTGCCCAAGAACAGCCTTAGCGAAAGGCTTCTTGAAGGGAAAGATGTAACTCTGTGAGATGAATTAACAGAACACAGAGCAGTTTCTCAGAAAGCTTCTTTCCAGTTTTGAACGGAAGATATTTCCTTTTTCACCATAGCCCTCTATGGGCTTCCAAATATCTCTTTGCGAATTCCACAAGAACAGCCTTAGCGAAAGGCTTCTTGAAGGGAAAGATGTAACTCTGTGAGATGAATTAACAGAACACAGAGCAGTTTCTCAGAAAGCTTCTTTCCAGTTTTGAACGGAAGATGTTTCCTTTTTCACCATAGCCCTCTATGGGCTCCAAATATCCCTTTGCCAATTCCACAGGAACAGCCTTAGGGAAAGGCTGCTTGAAGGGAGAGATGTAACTCTGTGAGATGAATTAACTGAACACAGAGCAGTTTCTCAGAAAGCTTGTTTCAAGTTTTGACGGAAGATATTTCCTTTTTCACCAAAGCCCTCTATGGGCTTCCAAATATCCCTTTGCCAATTGCACAAGAACAGCCTTAGCGAAAGGCTTCTTGAAGGGAAAGATGTAACTCTGTGAGATGAATTAACAGAACACAGAGCAGTTTCTCAGAAAGCTTCTTTCCAGTTTTGAACGTAAGATATTTCCTTTTTCACCATAACCCTCTATGGGCTTCCAAATATCCCTTTGCCAATTCCACAAGAACAGCCTTAGCGAAAGACTTCTTGAAGGGTAAGATGTAACTCTGTGAGATGAATTAACAGAACACAGAGCAGTTTCTCAGAAAGCTTCTTTCCAGTTTTGAACGGAAGATATTTCCTTTTTCACCAGAGCCCTCTATGGGCTTCCAAACATCCCTTTGCCAATTTCACAAGAACAGCCTTAGCGAAAGGCTTCTTGAAGGGAAAGATGTAACTATGTGAGATGAATTAACAGAACACAGAGCAGTTTCTCAGAAAGCTTCTTTCCAGTTTTGAACGGAAGATATTTCGTTTTTCACCATAGCACTCTATGGGCTTCCAAATATCCCTTTGCCAATTCCACAAGAACAGCCTTAGCGAAAGGCTTCTTGAAGGGAAAGATGTAACTCTGTAAGATGAATTAACAGAACACAGAGCAGTTTCTCAGAAATCTTCTTTCCAGTTTAGAACGGAAGATATTTCCTTTTTCACCCTAGCCCTCTGTGGGCTTCCAAATATCCCTTTGCCAATTCCACAAGAACAGCCTTAGAGAAAGGCTGCTTGAAGGGAAAGATGTAACTCTGTGAGATGAACTAAAAGAACACAGAGCAGTTTCTCAGAATGCTTCGTTCCAATTTTAAATGGAAGATATTTCCTTTTTCATGATAGCCCTCTATGGGCTTCCAAATATCCCTTTGCCAATTCCCCAAGAAGAGTCTTAGCGAAAGCCTTCTTGAAGGGAAAGATGTAACTTTGTGAGATGAATTAACAGAACACAGAGCAGTTTCTCAGAAAGCTTCTTTCCAGTTTTGAACGGAAGATATTTCCTTTTTCACCATAGCCCTCTATGGGCTTCCAAATATCCCTTTGCCAATTCCACAAGAACAGCCTTAGCGAAAGGCTTCTTGAAGGGAAAGATGTAACTCTGTGAGATGAATTAACAGAACACAGAGCAGTTTCTCAGAAAGCTTCTTTCCAGTTTTGAACGGAAGATATTTCCTTTTTCACCATAGCCCTCTATGGGCTTCCAAATATCCCTTTCCCAATTCCAGAAGAACAGCCTTAGCGAAAGGCTTCTTGAAGGGAAAGATGTAACTCTGTCAGATGAATTAACAGAACACAGAGCAGTTTCTCAGAAAGCTTCTTTCCAGTTTTGAACGGAAGATATTTCCTTTTTCACCATAGCCCTCTATGGGCTTCCAAATATCCCTTTGCCAATAGCACAAGAACAGCCTTAGCGAAAGACTTCTTGAAGGGAATGATGTAACTCTGTCAGATGAATTAACAGAACACAGAGCAGTTTCTCAGAAAGCTTCTTTCCAGTTTTGAACGGAAGATATTTCCTTTTTCACCATAGCCCTCTATGGGCTTCCAAATATCCCTTTCCCAATTCCACAAGAACAGCCTTAGTTAAAGGCTTCTTGAAGGGAAAGATGTAACTCTGTGAGATGAATTAACAGAACTCAGAGCAGTTTTTCAGAAAGCGTCTTTCCAGTTTTGAACGGAAGATATTTCCTTTTTTACCAAAACCCTCTATGGGCTTCCAAATATCCCTTTGCCAATTGCACAAGAACATCCTTAGCGAAAGGCTTCTTGAAGGGAAAGATGTAACTCTGTGAGATGAATTAACAGAACACAGAGCAGTTTCTCAGAAAGCTTCTTTCCAGTTTTGAACGGAAGATATTTCCTTTTTCACCCTAGCCCTCTATGGGCTTCCAAATATCCCTTTGCCAATTCCACAAAAACAGCCTTAGCGAAAGGCTTCTTGAAGGGAAAGATGTAACTCTGTGAGATGAATTAACAGAACACAGAGCAGTTTCTCAGAAAGCTTCTTTCCAGTTTTGAACGGAAGATATTTCCTTTTTCACAATAGCCCTCTATGGGCTTCCAAATATCCCTTTGCCAATTCCACCAGAACAGCCTTAGCGAAAGGCCTCTTGAAGGGAAAGATGTAACTCTGTGAGATGAATTAACAGAACACAGAGCAGTTTCTCAGAAAGCTTCTTTCCAGTTTTGAACGGAAGATATTTCCTTTTTCACCCTAGCCCTCTATGGGCTTCCAAATATCCCTTTGCCAATAGCACAAGAACAGCCTTAGCGAAAGACTTCTTGAAGGGAAATATGTAACTCTGTCAGATGAATTAACAGAACACAGAGCAGTTTCTCAGAAAGCTTCTTTCCAGTTTTGAACGGAAGATATTTGCTTTTTCACAATTGCCCTCTATGGGCTTCCAAATATCCCTTTGCCCATTTCCCAAGAACAGCCTTAGCGAAAGGCTTATTGAATGGAAAGATGTAACTCTGTGAGATGAATAAACAGAACCCAGAGCAGTTTCTCAGAAAGCTTGTTTCCAGTTTTGAAGGGAAGATATTTCCTTTTTCACCATAGCCCTCTATGGGCTTCCAAATATCCCTTTGCCAATTCCACAAGAACAGCCTTAGCGAAAGGCTGCTTGAAGGGAAAGATGTAACTCTGTGACATGAATTCACAGAACACAGAGCAGTTTCTCAGAAAGCTTCGTTCCAGTTTTGAACGGAAGATATTTCCTTTTTCATCATAGCCCTCTATGGGCTTCCAAATATCCCTTTGCCAATTCCACAAGAACAGCCTTAGCGAAAGGCTTCTTGAAGGGAAAGATGTAACTCTGTGAGATGAATTAACAGAACACAGAGCAGTTTCTCAGAAAGCTTCTTTCCAGTTTAGAACGGAAGATATTTCCTTTTTCACCCTAGCCCTCTGTGGGCTTCCAAATATCCGTTTGCCAATTCCACAAGAACAGCTTTAGCGAAAGGCTGCTTGAAGGGAAAGATGTAACTCTGTGAGATGAATTAACAGAACACAGAGCAGTTTCTCAGAAAGCTTGTTTCCAGTTTTGAACGGAAGATATTTCCTTTTTCACCATAGCCCTCTATGGGCTTCCAAAT
The DNA here is from genome assembly GCF_047675955.1 of Chlorocebus sabaeus. Classification (NCBI taxonomy): domain Eukaryota; kingdom Metazoa; phylum Chordata; class Mammalia; order Primates; family Cercopithecidae; genus Chlorocebus; species Chlorocebus sabaeus. Next base: position 26,866,201 of record NC_132921.1, read on the forward strand.
ATCCCTTTGCCAATTGCACAAGAACAGCCTTAGCGAAAGGCTTCTTGAAGGGAAAGATGTAACTCTGTGAGATGAATTAACAGAACACAGAGCAGTTTCTCAGAAAGCTTCTTTCCAGTTTTGAACGTAAGATATTTCCTTTTTCACCATAACCCTCTATGGGCTTCCAAATATCCCTTTGCCAGTTCCACAAGAACAGCCTTAGCGAAAGACTTCTTGAAGGGTAAGATGTAACTCTGTGAGATGAATTAACAGAACACAGAGCAGTTTCTCAGAAAGCTTCTTTCCAGTTTTGAATGGAAGATATTTCCTTTTACACCAGAGCCCTCTATGGGCTTCCAAACATCCCTATGCCAATTCCACAAGAACAGCCTTAGCGAAAGGCTTCTTGAAGGGAAAGATGTAACCATGTGAGATGAATTAACAGAACACAGAGCAGTTTCTCAGAAAGCTTCTTTCTAGTTTTGAACGGAAGGTATTTCGTTTTTCACCATAGCCCTCTATGGGCTTCCAAATATCCCTTTGCCAATTCCACAAGAACAGCCTTAGCGAAAGGCTTCTTGAAGGGAAAGATGTAACTCTGTAAGATGAATTAACAGAACACAGAGCAGTTTCTCAGAAAGCTTCTTTCCAGTTTAGAACGGAAGATATTTCCTTTTTCACCCTAGCCCTCTGTGGGCTTCCAAATATCCCTTTGCCAATTCCACAAGAACAGCCTTAGAGAAAGGCTGCTTGAAGGGAAAGATGTAACTCTGTGAGATGAATTAACAGAACACAGAGCAGTTTCTCAGAATGCTTCGTTCCAATTTTAAACGGAAGATATTTCCTTTTTCATGATAGCCCTCTATGGGCTTCCAAATATCCCTTTGCCAATGGCCCAAGAACAGCCTTACCGAAAGGCTGCTTGAAGGGAAAGATGTAACTCTGTGAGATGAATTATCAGAACTCAGAGCAGTTTCTCAGAATGCTTCGTTCCAATTTTAAACGGAAGATATTTCCTTTTTCATGATAGCCCTCTATGGGCTTCCAAATATCCCTTTGCCAATTGCCCAAGAACAGCCTTAGCGAAAGGCTTCTTGAAGGGAAAGATGTAACTCTGTGAGATGAATTTACAGAACACAGAGCAGTTTCTCAGAAAGCTTCTTTCCAGTTTTGAAAGGAAGATATTTCCTTTTTCACCATACACCTCTATGGGCTTCCAAATATCTCTTTGCGAATTCCACAAGAACAGCCTTAGCGAAAGGCTTCTTGAAGGGAAAGATGTAACTCTGTGAGATGAATTAACAGAACACAGAGCAGTTTCTCAGAAAGCTTCTTTCCAGTTTTGAACGGAAGATGTTTCCTTTTTCACCATAGCCCTCTATGGGCTCCAAATATCCCTTTGCCAATTCCACAAGAACAGCCTTAGCGAAAGGCTTCTTGAAGGGAAAGATGTAACTCTGTGAGATGAATTTACAGAACACAGAGCAGTTTCTCAGAAAGCTTCTTTCCAGTTTTGAAAGGAAGATATTTCCTTTTTCACCATAGCCCTCTATGGGCTTCCAAATATCTCTTTGCGAATTCCACAAGAACAGCCTTAGCGAAAGGCTTCTTGAAGGGAAAGATGTAACTCTGTTAGATGAATTAACAGAACACAGAGCAGTTTCTCAGAAAGCTTCTTTCCAGTTTTGAACGGAAGATGTTTCCTTTTTCACCATAGCCCTCTATGGGCTCCAAATATCCCTTTGCCAATTCCACAGGAACAGCCTTAGGGAAAGGCTGCTTGAAGGGAAAGATGTAACTCTGTGAGATGAATTAACAGAACACAGAGCAGTTTCTCAGAAAGCTTGTTTCCAGTTTTGACGGAAGATATTTCCTTTTTCACCAAAGCCCTCTATGGGCTTCCAAATATCCCTTTGCCAATTGCACAAGAACAGCCTTAGCGAAAGGCTTCTTGAAGGGAAAGATGTAACTCTGTGAGATGAATTAACAGAACACAGAGCAGTTTCTCAGAAAGCTTCTTTCCAGTTTTGAACGTAAGATATTTCCTTTTTCACCATAACCCTCTATGGGCTTCCAAATATCCCTTTGCCAATTCCACAAGAACAGCCTTAGCGAAAGACTTCTTGAAGGGTAAGATGTAACTCTGTGAGATGAATTAACAGAACACAGAGCAGTTTCTCAGAAAGCTTCTTTCCAGTTTTGAACGGAAGATATTTCCTTTTTCACCAGAGCCCTCTATGGGCTTCCAAACATCCCTTTGCCAATTTCACAAGAACAGCCTTAGCGAAAGGCTTCTTGAAGGGAAAGATGTAACTATGTGAGATGAATTAACAGAACACAGAGCAGTTTCTCAGAAAGCTTCTTTCCAGTTTTGAACGGAAGATATTTCGTTTTTCACCATAGCACTCTATGGGCTTCCAAATATCCCTTTGCCAATTCCACAAGAACAGCCTTAGCGAAAGGCTTCTTGAAGGGAAAGATGTAACTCTGTAAGATGAATTAACAGAACACAGAGCAGTTTCTCAGAAAGCTTCTTTCCAGTTTAGAACGGAAGATATTTCCTTTTTCACCCTAGCCCTCTGTGGGCTTCCAAATATCCCTTTGCCAATTCCACAAGAACAGCCTTAGAGAAAGGCTGCTTGAAGGGAAAGATGTAACTCTGTGAGATGAACTAAAAGAACACAGAGCAGTTTCTCAGAATGCTTCGTTCCAATTTTAAATGGAAGATATTTCCTTTTTCATGATAGCCCTCTATGGGCTTCCAAATATCCCTTTGCCAATTCCCCAAGAAGAGTCTTAGCGAAAGCCTTCTTGAAGGGAAAGATGTAACTCTGTGAGATGAATTAACAGAACACAGAGCAGTTTCTCAGAAAGCTTGTTTCCAGTTTTGAACGGAAGATATTTCCTTTTTCACCATAGCCCTCTATGGGCTTCCAAATATCCCTTTGCCAATTGCACAAGAACAGCCTTAGCGAAAGGCTTCTTGAAGGGAAAGATGTAACTCTGTGAGATGAATTAACAGAACACAGAGCAGTTTCTCAGAAAGCTTCTTTCCAGTTTTGAACGTAAGATATTTCCTTTTTCACCATAACCCTCTATGGGCTTCCAAATATCCCTTTGCCAATTCCACAAGAACAGCCTTAGCGAAAGACTTCTTGAAGGGTAAGATGTAACTCTGTGAGATGAATTAACAGAACACAGAGCAGTTTCTCAGAAAGCTTCTTTCCAGTTTTGAACGGAAGATATTTCCTTTTACACCAGAGCCCTCTATGGGCTTCCAAACATCCCTATGCCAATTCCACAAGATCAGCCTTAGCGAAAGGCTTCTTGAAGGGAAAGATGTAACCATGTGAGATGAATTAACAGAACACAGAGCAGTTTCTCAGAAAGCTTCTTTCCAGTTTTGAACGGAAGATATTTCGTTTTTCACCATAGCCCTCTATGGGCTTCCAAATATCCCTTTGCCAATTCCACAAGAACAGCCTTAGCGAAAGGCTGCTTGAAGGGAAAGATGTAACTCTGTAAGATGAATTAACAGAACACAGAGCAGTTTCTCAGAAAGCTTCTTTCCAGTTTAGAACGGAAGATATTTCCTTTTTCACCCTAGCCCTCTGAGGGCTTCCAAATATCCCTTTGCCAATTCCACAAGAACAGCCTTAGAGAAAGGCTGCTTGAAGGGAAAGATGTAACTCTGTGAGATGAACTAAAAGAACACAGAGCAGTTTCTCAGAATGCTTCGTTCCAATTTTAAATGGAAGATATTTCCTTTTTCATGATAGCCCTCTATGGGCTTCCAAATATCCCTTTGCCAATTCCCCAAGAAGAGTCTTAGCGAAAGCCTTCTTGAAGGGAAAGATGTAACTTTGTGAGATGAATTAACAGAACACAGAGCAGTTTCTCAGAAAGCTTCTTTCCAGTTTTGAACGGAAGATATTTCCTTTTTCACCATAGCCCTCTATGGGCTTCCAAATATCCCTTTGACAATTACACAAGAACAGCCTTAGCGAAAGGCTTCTTGAAGGGAAAGATGTAACTCTGTGAGATGAATTAACAGAATACAGAGCAGTTTCTCAGAAAGCTTCTTTCCAGTTTAGAACGGAAGATATTTCCTTTTTCACCATAGCCCTCTATGGGCTTCCAAATATCCCTTTGCCAATTCCACAAGAACAGCCTTAGCGAAAGACTTCTTGAAGGAAAAGATGTAACTCTGTGAGATGAATTAACAGAACACAGAGCAGTTTCTCAGAAAGCTTGTTTCCAGTTTTGAACGGAAGATATTTCCTTTTTCACCATAGCAATCTATGGGCTTCCAAATATCCCTTTGCCAATTCCACAAGAACAGCCTTAGCGAAAGGCTTCTTGTAGAGAAAGATGTAACTCTGTGAGATGAATTAACAGAACACAGAGCAGTTTCTCAGAAAGCTTCTTTCCAGTTTTGAACGGAAGATGTTTCCTTTTTCACCATAGCCCTCTATGGGCTCCAAATATCCCTTTGCCAATTCCACAAGAACAGCCTTAGCGAAAGGCTTCTTGAAGGGAAAGATGTAACTCTGTGAGATGAATTTACAGAACACAGAGCAGTTTCTCAGAAAGCTTCTTTCCAGTTTTGAAAGGAAGATATTTCCTTTTTCACCATAGCCCTCTATGGGCTTCCAAATATCTCTTTGCGAATTCCACAAGAACAGCCTTAGCGAAAGGCTTCTTGAAGGGAAAGATGTAACTCTGTTAGATGAATTAACAGAACACAGAGCAGTTTCTCAGAAAGCTTCTTTCCAGTTTTGAACGGAAGATGTTTCCTTTTTCACCATAGCCCTCTATGGGCTCCAAATATCCCTTTGCCAATTCCACAGGAACAGCCTTAGGGAAAGGCTGCTTGAAGGGAAAGATGTAACTCTGTGAGATGAATTAACAGAACACAGAGCAGTTTCTCAGAAAGCTTGTTTCCAGTTTTGACGGAAGATATTTCCTTTTTCACCAAAGCCCTCTATGGGCTTCCAAATATCCCTTTGCCAATTGCACAAGAACAGCCTTAGCGAAAGGCTTCTTGAAGGGAAAGATGTAACTCTGTGAGATGAATTAACAGAACACAGAGCAGTTTCTCAGAAAGCTTCTTTCCAGTTTTGAACGTAAGATATTTCCTTTTTCACCATAACCCTCTATGGGCTTCCAAATATCCCTTTGCCAATTCCACAAGAACAGCCTTAGCGAAAGACTTCTTGAAGGGTAAGATGTAACTCTGTGAGATGAATTAACAGAACACAGAGCAGTTTCTCAGAAAGCTTCTTTCCAGTTTTGAACGGAAGATATTTCCTTTTTCACCAGAGCCCTCTATGGGCTTCCAAACATCCCTTTGCCAATTTCACAAGAACAGCCTTAGCGAAAGGCTTCTTGAAGGGAAAGATGTAACTATGTGAGATGAATTAACAGAACACAGAGCAGTTTCTCAGAAAGCTTCTTTCCAGTTTTGAACGGAAGATATTTCGTTTTTCACCATAGCACTCTATGGGCTTCCAAATATCCCTTTGCCAATTCCACAAGAACAGCCTTAGCGAAAGGCTTCTTGAAGGGAAAGATGTAACTCTGTAAGATGAATTAACAGAACACAGAGCAGTTTCTCAGAAAGCTTCTTTCCAGTTTAGAACGGAAGATATTTCCTTTTTCACCCTAGCCCTCTGTGGGCTTCCAAATATCCCTTTGCCAATTCCACAAGAACAGCCTTAGAGAAAGGCTGCTTGAAGGGAAAGATGTAACTCTGTGAGATGAACTAAAAGAACACAGAGCAGTTTCTCAGAATGCTTCGTTCCAATTTTAAATGGAAGATATTTCCTTTTTCATGATAGCCCTCTATGGGCTTCCAAATATCCCTTTGCCAATTCCCCAAGAAGAGTCTTAGCGAAAGCCTTCTTGAAGGGAAAGATGTAACTCTGTGAGATGAATTAACAGAACACAGAGCAGTTTCTCAGAAAGCTTGTTTCCAGTTTTGAACGGAAGATATTTCCTTTTTCACCATAGCCCTCTATGGGCTTCCAAATATCCCTTTGCCAATTGCACAAGAACAGCCTTAGCGAAAGGCTTCTTGAAGGGAAAGATGTAACTCTGTGAGATGAATTAACAGAACACAGAGCAGTTTCTCAGAAAGCTTCTTTCCAGTTTTGAACGTAAGATATTTCCTTTTTCACCATAACCCTCTATGGGCTTCCAAATATCCCTTTGCCAATTCCACAAGAACAGCCTTAGCGAAAGACTTCTTGAAGGGTAAGATGTAACTCTGTGAGATGAATTAACAGAACACAGAGCAGTTTCTCAGAAAGCTTCTTTCCAGTTTTGAACGGAAGATATTTCCTTTTACACCAGAGCCCTCTATGGGCTTCCAAACATCCCTATGCCAATTCCACAAGATCAGCCTTAGCGAAAGGCTTCTTGAAGGGAAAGATGTAACCATGTGAGATGAATTAACAGAACACAGAGCAGTTTCTCAGAAAGCTTCTTTCCAGTTTTGAACGGAAGATATTTCGTTTTTCACCATAGCCCTCTATGGGCTTCCAAATATCCCTTTGCCAATTCCACAAGAACAGCCTTAGCGAAAGGCTGCTTGAAGGGAAAGATGTAACTCTGTAAGATGAATTAACAGAACACAGAGCAGTTTCTCAGAAAGCTTCTTTCCAGTTTAGAACGGAAGATATTTCCTTTTTCACCCTAGCCCTCTGAGGGCTTCCAAATATCCCTTTGCCAATTCCACAAGAACAGCCTTAGAGAAAGGCTGCTTGAAGGGAAAGATGTAACTCTGTGAGATGAACTAAAAGAACACAGAGCAGTTTCTCAGAATGCTTCGTTCCAATTTTAAATGGAAGATATTTCCTTTTTCATGATAGCCCTCTATGGGCTTCCAAATATCCCTTTGCCAATTCCCCAAGAAGAGTCTTAGCGAAAGCCTTCTTGAAGGGAAAGATGTAACTTTGTGAGATGAATTAACAGAACACAGAGCAGTTTCTCAGAAAGCTTCTTTCCAGTTTTGAACGGAAGATATTTCCTTTTTCACCATAGCCCTCTATGGGCTTCCAAATATCCCTTTGACAATTACACAAGAACAGCCTTAGCGAAACGCTTCTTGAAGGGAAAGATGTAACTCTGTGTGATGAATTAACAGAATACAGAGCAGTTTCTCAGAAAGCTTCTTTCCAGTTTAGAACGGAAGATATTTCCTTTTTCACCATTGCCCTCTATGGGCTTCCAAATATCCCTTTGCCAATTCCACAAGAACAGCCTTAGCGAAAGACTTCTTGAAGGAAAAGATGTAACTCTGTGAGATGAATTAACAGAACACAGAGCAGTTTCTCAGAAAGCTTGTTTCCAGTTTTGAACGGAAGATATTTCCTTTTTCACCATAGCAATCTATGGGCTTCCAAATATCCCTTTGCCAATTCCACAAGAACAGCCTTAGCGAAAGGCTTCTTGTAGAGAAAGATATAACTCTGTGAGATGAATTAACAGAACACAGAGCAGTTTCTCAGAAAGCTTCTTTCCAGTTTTGAACGGAAGATATTTCGTTTTTCACCTTAGCCCTCTATGGGCTTCCAAATATCCCTTGGCCAATTCCACAAGAACAGCCTTAGAGAAAGGCTTCTTGAAGGGAAAGATGTAACTCTGTGAGATGAATTAACAGAACACAGAGCAGTTTCTCAGAAAGCTTCTTTCCAGTTTTGAACGGAAGATATTTCCTTTTTCACCATAGCCCTCTATGGGCTTCCAAATATACCTTTGCCCATTCCCCAAGAACAGCCTTAGCGAAAGGCTTCTTGAAGGGGAAGATGTAACTCTGTGAGATGAATTACAGAACACAGAGCAGTTTCTCAGAAAGCTTCTTTCCAGTTTTGAACGGAAGATATTTCCTTTTTCACCATAGCCCTCTATGGGCTTCCAAATATCTCTTTGACAATTCCACAAGAACAGCCTTAGCGAAAGGCTTCTTGAAGGGAAAGATGTAACTCTGTGAGATGAATTAACAGAACACAGAGCAGTTTCTCAGAAAGCTTCTTTCCAATTTTGAACGGAAGATATTTCCTTTTTCACCCTAGCCCTCTATGGGCTTCCAAATATCCCTTTGCCAATAGCACAAGAACAGCCTTAACGAAAGACTTCTTGAAGGGAAAGATGTAACTCTGTCAGATGAATTAACAGAACACAGAGCAGTTTCTCAGAAAGCTTCTTTCCAGTTTTGAACGGAAGATATTTCCTTTTTCACCATAGCCCTCTATGGGCTTCCAAATATCCCTTTGCCAATTCCACAAGAACAGCCTTAGCGAAAGGCTTCTTGAAGGGAAAGATGTACCTCTGTGAGATGAATTAACAGAACACAGAGCAGTTTCTCAGAAAGCTTCTTTCCAGTTTTGAACGGAAGGTATTTCCTTTTTCACCATAGCCCTCTATGGGCTTCCAAATATCCCTTTGCCAATTCCACAAGAACAGCCTTAGCGAAAGGCTTCTTGATGGGAAAGATGTAACTCTGTGAGATGAATTAACAGAACACAGAGAAGTTTCTCAGAAAGCTTCTTTCCAGTTTTGAACGGAAGATATTTCCTTTTTCACCATAGCCCTCTATGGGCTTCCAAATATCCCTTTGCCAATTCCACAAGAACAGCCTTAGCGAAAGGCTTCTTGGAGGGAAACATGTAACTCTGTGAGATGAATTAACAGATTACAGAGCAGTTTCTCAGAAAGCTTCTTTCCAGTTTTGAACGGAAGATATTGCCTTTTTCACCATAGCCCTCTATGGGCTTCGAAATATCCGTTTGCCAATTCCACAAGAACAGCCTTAGCGAAAGACTTCTTGAAGGAAAAGATGTAACTCTGTGAGATGAATTAACAGAACACAGATCAGTTTCTCAGAAAGCTTGTTTCCAGTTTTGAACGGAAGATATTTCCTTTTTCACCATAGCCCTCTATGGGCTTCCAAATATGCCTTTGCCAATTCCACAAGAACAGCCTTAGCGAAAGGCTTCTTGAAGGGAAAGATGTAACTCTGTGAGATGAATTAACAGAACACAGAGCAGTTTCTCAGAAAGCTTCTTTCCAGTTTTGAACGGAAGATGTTTCCTTTTTCACCATAGCCCTCTATGGGCTCCAAATATCCCTTTGCCAATTCCACAGGAACAGCCTTATCGAAAGGCTTCTTGAAGGGAAAGATGTAACTCTGTGAGATGAATAAACAGAACACAGAGCAGTTTCCGAGAAAGCTTGTTTCCAGTTTTGAACGGAAGATATTTCCTTTTTCACCATAACCCTCTAGGGGCTTCCAAATATCCCTTTGCCAATTCCACAAGAACAGCCTTATCGAAAGGCTTCTTGAGGGGAAAGATGGAACTCTGTGAGATGAATTAACAGAACACAGAGCAGTTTCTCAGAAAGCTTCTTTCCAGTTTTGAACGGAAGATATTTCCTTTTTCACCATAACCATCTATGGGCTTGCAAATATCCCTTTGCCAATTGCACAAGAACAGCCTTAGCGAAAAGCTTCTTGAAAGGATAGATGTAACTCTGTGAGATGAATTTACGGAACACAGAGCAGTTTCTCAGAAAGCTTCTTTCCAGTTTTCAACGGAAGATACTTCCTTTTTCACCACAGCCGTCTATGGGCTTCCAAATATCCCTTTGCCCATTTCCCAAGAACAGCCTTAGCGAAAGGCTTCTTAAAGGGAAAGGTGTAACTCTGTGAGATGAATAAACAGAAGACAGAGCAGTTTCTCAGAAAGCTTGTTTCCAGTTTTGAACGGAAGATATTTCCTTTTTCACCATAGCCCTCTCTGGGCTTCCAAATATCCCTTTGCCAATTCCACAAGAACAGCCCTAGCGAAAGGCTGCTTGAAGGGAAAGATGTAACTCTGTGAGATGAATTAACAGAACACAGAGCAGTTTCTCATAAAGCTTCTTTCCAGTTTTGAACGGTAGATATTTCCTTTTTCATGATAGCCCTCTATGGGTTTCCAAATATCCCTTTGCCAATTCCCCAAGAACAGCCTTAGCGAAATGCTTCTTGAAGGGAAAGATGTAACTCTGTGAGATGAATTAACAGAACACAGAGCAGTTTCTCAGAAAGCTTCTTTCCAGTTTTGAACTGAAGATATTTCCTTTTTCACCATAGCCCTCTATGGGTTTCCAAATATGCCTTTGCCAATTCCACAAGAACAGCCTTAGCGAAAGGCTTCTTGAAGGGAAAGATGTAATTCTGTGAGATGAATTAACAGAACACAGAGCAGTTTCTCAGAAAGCTTGTTTCCAGTTTTGACGGAAGATATTTCCTTTTTCACCATAGCCCTTTAGGGGTTCCAAATATCCCTTTGCCAATTGCACAAGAACAGCCTTAGCGAAAGGCTTCTTGAAGGGAAAGATGTAACTCTGTGAGATGAATTAACAGAACACAGAGCAGTTTCTCAGAAAGCTTCTTTCCAGTTTTGAACGGAAGATATTTCCTTTTTCACCATAACCCTCTATGGGCTTCCAAATATCCCTTTGCCAATTCCACAAGAACAGCCTTAGCGAAAGGCTTCTTGAAGGGTAAGATGTAACTCTGTGAGATGAATTAACAGAACAAAGAGCAGTTTCTCAGAAAGCTTCTTTCCAGTTTTGAACGGAAGATATTTTCTTTTTCACCATAGCCCTCTATGGGCTTCCAAACATCCCTTTGCCAATTCCACAAGAACAGCCTTAGCGAAAGGCTTCTTGAAGGGAAAGATGGAACTCTGTGAGATGAATAAACAGAACACAGAGCAGTTTCTCAGAAAGCTTGTTTCCAGTTTTGAAGGGAAGATATTTCCTTTTTCACCATAGCCCTCTATGGGCTTCCAAATATCCCTTTGCCAATTCCACAAGTACAGCCTTAGGGAAAGGCTGCTTGAAGGGAAAGCTGTAACTCTGTGAGATGAATTAATAGAACACAGAGCAGTTTCTCATAAAGCTTCGTTCCAGGTTTGAACGGAAGATATTTCCTTTTTCACCAGAGCCCTCTATGGGCTTCCAAATATCCCTTTGCCAATTCCACAAGAACAGCCTTAGCGAAAGGCTTCTTGAAGGGAAAGATGTAACTCTGTGAGATGAATTTACAGAACACAGAGCAGTTTCTCAGAAAGCTTCTTTCCAGTTTTGAACGGAAGATATTTCCTTTTTCACCATAGCCCTCTATGGGCTTCCAAATATCCCTTTCCCAATTCCACAAGAACAGCCTTAGTTAAAGGCTTCTTGAAGGGAAAGATGTAACTCTGTGAGATGAATTAACAGAACTCAGAGCAGTTTTTCAGAAAGCGTCTTTCCAGTTTTGAACGGAAGATATTTCCTTTTTCTCCATAGCCCTCTATGGGCTTCCAAATATCCCTTTCCCCATTCCGGAAGAACAGCCTTAGCGAAAGGCTTCTTGAAGGGAAAGATGTAACGCTGTGAGATGAATTAACAGAACACAGAGCAGTTTCTCAGAAAGCTTCTTTCCAATTTTGAACGGAAGATATTTCCTTTTTCACCCTAGCCCTCTATGGGCTTCCAAATATCACTTTGCCAATAGCACAAGAACAGCCTTAACGAAAGACTTCTTGTAGGGAAAGATGTAACTCTGTCAGATGAATTAACAGAACACAGAGCAGTTTCTCAGAAAGCTTCTTTCCAGTTTTGAACGGAAGATATTTCCTTTTTCACCATAGCCCTCTATGGGCTTCCAAATATGCCTTTGCCAATTCCACAAGAACAGCCTTAGCGAAAGGCTTCTTGAAGGGAAAGATGTACCTCTGTGAGATGAATTAACAGAACACAGAGCAGTTTCTCAGAAAGCTTCTTTCCAGTTTTGAACGGAAGGTATTTCCTTTTTCACCATAGCCCTCTATGGGCTTCCAAATATCCCTTTGCCAATTCCACAAGAACAGCCTTAGCGAAAGGCTTCTTGATGGGAAAGATGTAACTCTGTGAGATGAATTAAGAGAACACAGAGAAGTTTCTCAGAAAGCTTCTTTCCAGTTTTGAACGGAAGATATTTCCTTTTTCACCATAGCCCTCTATGGGCTTCCAAATATCCCTTTGCCAATTCCACAAGAACAGCCTTAGCGAAAGGCTTCTTGGAGGGAAACATGTAACTCTGTGAGATGAATTAACAGATTACAGAGCAGTTTCTCAGAAAGCTTCTTTCCAGTTTTGAACGGAAGATATTGCCTTTTTCACCATAGCCCTCTATGGGCTTCGAAATATCCGTTTGCCAATTCCACAAGAACAGCCTTAGCGAAAGACTTCTTGAAGGAAAAGATGTAACTCTGTGAGATGAATTAACAGAACACAGATCAGTTTCTCAGAAAGCTTGTTTCCAGTTTTGAACGGAAGATATTTCCTTTTTCACCATAGCCCTCTATGGGCTTCCAAATATGCCTTTGCCAATTCCACAAGAACAGCCTTAGCGAAAGGCTTCTTGAAGGGAAAGATGTAACTCTGTGAGATGAATTAACAGAACACAGAGCAGTTTCTCAGAAAGCTTCTTTCCAGTTTTGAACGGAAGTTGTTTCCTTTTTCACCATAGCCCTCTCTGGGCTCCAAATATCCCTTTGCCAATTCCACAGGAACAGCCTTATCGAAAGGCTTCTTGAAGGGAAAGATGTAACTCTGTGAGATGAATAAACAGAACACAGAGCAGTTTCTGAGAAAGCTTGTTTCCAGTTTTGAACGGAAGATATTTCCTTTTTCACGATAACCCTCTAGGGGCTTCCAAATATCCCTTTGCCAATTCCACAAGAACAGCCTTATCGAAAGGCTTCTTGAGGGGAAAGATGGAACTCTGTGAGATGAATTAACAGAACACAGAGCAGTTTCTCAGAAAGCTTCTTTCCAGTTTTGAACGGAAGATATTTCCTTTTTCACCATAACCATCTATGGGCTTGCAAATATCCCTTTGCCAATTGCACAAGAACAGCCTTAGCGAAAAGCTTCTTGAAAGGATAGATGTCACTCTGTGAGATGAATTTACGGAACACAGAGCAGTTTCTCAGAAAGCTTCTTTCCAGTTTTCAACGGAAGATACTTCCTTTTTCACCACAGCCGTCTATGGGCTTCCAAATATCCCTTTGCCCATTTCCCAAGAACAGCCTTAGCGAAAGGCTTCTTAAAGGGAAAGGTGTAACTCTGTGAGATGAATAAACAGAAGACAGAGCAGTTTCTCAGAAAGCTTGTTTCCAGTTTTGAACGGAAGATATTTCCTTTTTCACCATAGCCCTCTCTGGGCTTCCAAATATCCCTTTGCCAATTCCACAAGAACAGCCCTAGCGAAAGGCTGCTTGAAGGGAAAGATGTAACTCTGTGAGATGAATTAACAGAACACAGAGCAGTTTCTCATAAAGCTTCTTTCCAGTTTTGAACGGTAGATATTTCCTTTTTCATGATAGCCCTCTATGGGTTTCCAAATATCCCTTTGCCAATTCCCCAAGAACAGCCTTAGCGAAATGCTTCTTGAAGGGAAAGATGTAACTCTGTGAGATGAATTAACAGAACACAGAGCAGTTTCTCAGAAAGCTTCTTTCCAGTTTTGAACTGAAGATATTTCCTTTTTCACCATAGCCCTCTATGGGTTTCCAAATATGCCTTTGCCAATTCCACAAGAACAGCCTTAGCGAAAGGCTTCTTGAAGGGAAAGATGTAATTCTGTGAGATGAATTAACAGAACACAGAGCAGTTTCTCAGAAAGCTTGTTTCCAGTTTTGACGGAAGATATTTCCTTTTTCACCATAGCCCTCTAGGGGTTCCAAATATCCCTTTGCCAATTGCACAAGAACAGCCTTAGCGAAAGGCTTCTTGAAGGGAAAGATGTAACTCTGTGAGATGAATTAACAGAACACAGAGCAGTTTCTCAGAAAGCTTCTTTCCAGTTTTGAACGGAAGATATTTCCTTTTTCACCATAACCCTCTATGGGCTTCCAAATATCCCTTTGCCAATTCCACAAGAACAGCCTTAGCGAAAGGCTTCTTGAAGGGTAAGATGTAACTCTGTGAGATGAATTAACAGAACAAAGAGCAGTTTCTCAGAAAGCTTCTTTCCAGTTTTGAACGGAAGATATTTTCTTTTTCACCATAGCCCTCTATGGGCTTCCAAACATCCCTTTGCCAATTCCACAAGAACAGCCTTAGCGAAAGGCTTCTTGAAGGGAAAGATGGAACTCTGTGAGATGAATAAACAGAACACAGAGCAGTTTCTCAGAAAGCTTGTTTCCAGTTTTGAAGGGAAGATATTTCCTTTTTCACCATAGCCCTCTATGGGCTTCCAAATATCCCTTTGCCAATTCCACAAGTACAGCCTTAGGGAAAGGCTGCTTGAAGGGAAAGCTGTAACTCTGTGAGATGAATTAATAGAACACAGAGCAGTTTCTCATAAAGCTTCGTTCCAGGTTTGAACGGAAGATATTTCCTTTTTCATCATAGCCCTCTATGGGCTTCCAAATATCCCTTTGCCAATTCCACAAGAACAGCCTTAGCGAAAGGCTTCTTGAAGGGAAAGATGTAACTCTGTGAGATGAATTTACAGAACACAGAGCAGTTTCTCAGAAAGCTTCTTTCCAGTTTTGAACGGAAGATATTTCCTTTTTCACCATAGCCCTCTATGGGCTTCCAAATATCCCTTTCCCAATTCCACAAGAACAGCCTTAGTTAAAGGCTTCTTGAAGGGAAAGATGTAACTCTGTGAGATGAATTAACAGAACTCAGAGCAGTTTTTCAGAAAGCGTCTTTCCAGTTTTGAACGGAAGATATTTCCTTTTTTACCAAAACCCTCTATGGGCTTCCAAATATCCCTTTGCCAATTCCACAAGAACAGCCTTAGCGAAAGACTTCTTGAAGGGAAAGATGTAACTCTGTGAGATGAATTAACAGAACACAGAGCAGTTTCTCAGAAAGCTTCTTTCCAGTTTTGAACGGAAGATATTTCCTTTTACACCAGAGCCCTCTATGGGCTTCCAAACATCCCTATGCCAATTCCACAAGAACAGCCTTAGCGAAAGGCTTCTTGAAGGGAAAGATGTAACCATGTGAGATGAATTAACAGAACACAGAGCAGTTTCTCAGAAAGCTTCTTTCCAGTTTTGAACGGAAGATATTTCGTTTTTCACCATAGCCCTCTATGGGCTTCCAAATATCCCTTTGCCAATTCCACAAGAACAGCCTTAGCGAAAGGCTTCTTGAAGGGAAAGATGTAACTCTGTAAGATGAATTAACAGAACACAGAGCAGTTTCTCAGAAAGCTTCTTTCCTGTTTAGAACGGAAGATATTTCCTTTTTCACCCTAGCCTTCTGTGGGCTTCCAAATATCCCTTTGCCAATTCCACAAGAACAGCCTTAGAGAAAGGCTGCTTGAAGGGAAAGATGTAACTCTGTGAGATGAACTAAAAGAACACAGAGCAGTTTCTCAGAATGCTTCGTTCCAATTTTAAATGGAAGATATTTCCTTTTTCATGATAGCCCTCTATGGGCTTCCAAATATCCCTTTGCCAATTCCCCAAGAAGAGTCTTAGCGAAAGCCTTCTTGAAGGGAAAGATGTAACTTTGTGAGATGAATTAACAGAACACAGAGCAGTTTCTCAGAAAGCTTCTTTCCAGTTTTGAACGGAAGATATTTCCTTTTTCACCATAGCCCTCTATGGGCTTCCAAATATCCCTTTGCCAATTCCACAAGAACAGCCTTAGCGAAAGGCTTCTTGAAGGGAAAGATGTAACTCTGTGAGATGAATTAACAGAACACAGAGCAGTTTCTCAGAAAGCTTCTTTCCAGTTTTGAACGGAAGATATTTCCTTTTTCACCATAGCCCTCTATGGGCTTCCAAATATCCGTTTGCCAATTCCACAAGAACAGCTTTAGCGAAAGGCTGCTTGAAGGGAAAGATGTAACTCTGTGAGATGAATTAACAGAACACAGAGCAGTTTCTCAGAATGCTTCGTTCCAATTTTAAACGGAAGATATTTCCTTTTTCATGATAGCCCTCTATGGGCTTCCAAATATCCCTTTGCCAATTGCCCAAGAACAGCCTTAGCGAAAGGCTTCTTGAAGGGAAAGATGTAACTCTGTGAGATGAATTAACAGAACACAGAGCAGTTTCTCAGAAAGCTTGTTTCCAGTTTTGAACGGAAGATATTTCCTTTTTCACCATAGCCCTCTATGGGCTTCCAAATATCCCTTTGCCAATTGCACAAGAACAGCCTTAGCGAAAGGCTTCTTGAAGGGAAAGATGTAACTCTGTGAGATGAATTAACAGAACACAGAGCAGTTTCTCAGAAAGCTTCTTTCCAGTTTTGAACGTAAGATATTTCCTTTTTCACCATAACCCTCTATGGGCTTCCAAATATCCCTTTGCCAATTCCACAAGAACAGCCTTAGCGAAAGACTTCTTGAAGGGTAAGATGTAACTCTGTGAGATGAATTAACAGAACACAGAGCAGTTTCTCAGAAAGCTTCTTTCCAGTTTTGAACGGAAGATATTTCCTTTTACACCAGAGCCCTCTATGGGCTTCCAAACATCCCTATGCCAATTCCACAAGAACAGCCTTAGGGAAAGGCTTCTTGAAGGGAAAGATGTAACCATGTGAGATGAATTAACAGAACACAGAGCAGTTTCTCAGAAAGCTTCTTTCCAGTTTTGAACGGAAGATATTTCGTTTTTCACCATAGCCCTCTATGGGCTTCCAAATATCCCTTTGCCAATTCCACAAGAACAGCATTAGCGAAAGGCTGCTTGAAGGGAAAGATGTAACTCTGTAAGATGAATTAACAGAACACAGAGCAGTTTCTCAGAAAGCTTCTTTCCAGTTTAGAACGGAAGATATTTCCTTTTTCACCCTAGCCCTCTGTGGGCTTCCCAATATCCCTTTGCCAATTCCACAAGAACAGCCTTAGAGAAAGGCTGCTTGAAGGGAAAGATGTAACTCTGTGAGATGAACTAAAAGAACACAGAGCAGTTTCTCAGAATGCTTCGTTCCAATTTTAAATGGAAGATATTTCCTTTTTCATGATAGCCCTCTATGGGCTTCCAAATATCCCTTTGCCAATTCCCCAAGAATAGTCTTAGCGAAAGCCTTCTTGAAGGGAAAGATGTAACTTTGTGAGATGAATTAACAGAACACAGAGCAGTTTCTCAGAAAGCTTCTTTCCAGTTTTGAACGGAAGATAATTCCTTTTTCACCATAGCCCTCTATGGGCTTCCAAATATCCCTTTGCCAATTCCACAAGAACAGTCTTAGCGAAAGGCTTCTTGAAGGGAAAGATGTAACTCTGTGAGATGAATTAACAGAACACAGAGCAGTTTCTCAGAAAGCTTCTTTCCAGTTTTGAACGGAAGATATTTCCTTTTTCACCATAGCCCTCTATGGGCTTCCAAATATCCCTTTCCCTATTCCAGAAGAACAGACTTAGCGAAAGGCTTCTTGAAGGGAAAGATGTAACTCTGTCAGATGAATTAACAGAACACAGAGCAGTTTCTCAGAAAGCTTCTTTCCAGTTTTGAACGGAAGATATTTCCTTTTTCACCATAGCCCTCTATGGGCTTCCAAATATCCCTTTGCCAATTCCACAAGAACTGCCTTAGCGAAAGGCTTCTTGAAGGGAAACATGAAACTCTGTGAGATGAATTAACAGACACAGAGCAGTTTCTCAGAAACTTCTTCCCAGTTTTGAACGGAAGATATTTCCTTTTTCACCATAGCCCTCTATGGGCTTCCAAATATCCCTTTTCCAATTCCACAAGAACAGCCTTAGCGAAAGGCTTCTTGATGGGAAAGATGTAACTCTGTGAGATGAATTAACAGAACACAGAGCAGTTTCTCAGAAAGCTTCTTTCCAGTTTTGAACGGAAGATATTTCCTTTTTCACCATAGCCCTCTATGGGCTTCCAAATATCCCTTTGACAATTACACAAGAACAGCCTTAGCGAAAGGCTTCTTGAAGGGAAAGATGTAACTCTGTGAGATGAATTAACAGAATACAGAGCAGTTTCTCAGAAAGCTTCTTTCCAGTTTAGAACGGAAGATATTTCCTTTTTCACCATAGCCCTCTATGGGCTTCCAAATATCCCTTTGCCAATTCCACAAGAACAGCCTTAGCGAAAGACTTCTTGAAGGAAAAGATGTAACTCTGTGAGATGAATTAACAGAACACAGAGCAGTTTCTCAGAAAGCTTGTTTCCAGTTTTGAACGGAAGATATTTCCTTTTTCACCATAGCAATCTATGGGCTTCCAAATATCCCTTTGCCAATTCCACAAGAACAGCCTTAGCGAAAGGCTTCTTGTAGAGAAAGATATAACTCTGTGAGATGAATTAACAGAACACAGAGCAGTTTCTCAGAAAGCTTCTTTCCAGTTTTGAACGGAAGATATTTCGTTTTTCACCTGAGCCCACTATGGGCTTCCAAATATCCCTTGGCCAATTCCACAAGAACAGCCTTAGAGAAAGGCTTCTTGAAGGGAAAGATGTAACTCTGTGAGATGAATTAACAGAACACAGAGCAGTTTCTCAGAAAGCTTCTTTCCAGTTTTGAACGGAAGATATTTCCTTTTTCACCATAGCCCTCTATGGGCTTCCAAATATACCTTTGCCCATTCCCCAAGAACAGCCTTAGCGAAAGGCTTCTTGAAGGGGAAGATGTAACTCTGTGAGATGAATTACAGAACACAGAGCAGTTTCTCAGAAAGCTTCTTTCCAGTTTTGAACGGAAGATATTTCCTTTTTCACCATAGCCCTCTATGGGCTTCCAAATATCTCTTTGACAATTCCACAAGAACAGCCTTAGCGAAAGGCTTCTTGAAGGGAAAGATGTAACTCTGTGAGATGAATTAACAGAACACAGAGCAGTTTCTCAGAAAGCTTCTTTCCAGTTTTGAACGGAAGATGTTTCCTTTTTCACCATAGCCCTCTATGGGCTATAAAATATCCCTTTGCCAATTCCACAGGAACAGCCTTAGCGAAAGGCTGCTTGAAGGGAAAGATGTAACTCTGTGAGATGAATTTACAGAACACAGAGCAGTTTCTCAGAAAGCTTCTTTCCAGTTTTGAACGGAAGATATTTCCTTTTTCTCCATAGCCCTCTATGGGCTTCCAAATATCCCTTTCCCCATTCCGGAAGAACAGCCTTAGCGAAAGGCTTCTTGAAGGGAAAGATGTAACTCTGTGAGATGAATAAACAGAACACAGAGCAGTTTCTCAGAAAGCTTGTTTCCAGTTTTGAAGGGAAGATATTTCCTTTTTCACCATAGCCCTCTATGGGCTTCCAAATATCCCTTTGCCAATTCCACAAGAACAGCCTTAGGGAAAGGCTGCTTGAAGGGAAAGCTGTAACTCTGTGAGATGAATTAATAGAACACAGAGCAGTTTCTCATAAAGCTTCGTTCCAGATTTGAACGGAAGATATTTCCTTTTTCATCATAGCCTTCTATGGGCTTCCAAATATCCCTTTGCCAATTCCACAAGAACAGCCTTAGCGAAAGGCTTCTTGAAGGGAAAGATGTAACTCTGTGAGATGAATTTACAGAACACAGAGCAGTCTCTCAGAAAGCTTCTTTCCAGTTTAGAACGGAAGATATATCCTTTTTCACCCTAGCCCTCTGTGGGCTTCCAAATATCCCTTTGCCAATTCCATAAGAACAGCCTTAGCGAAAGGCTACTTGAAGGGAAAGATGTAACTCTGTGAGATGAATTAACAGAACACAGAGCAGTTTCTCAGAAAACTTCTTTCCAGTTTTGACGGAAGATATTTCCTTTTTCACCATAGCCCTCTATGGGCTTCCAAATATCCCTTTGCCAATTGCAAAAGAACAGCCTTAGCGAAAGGCTTCTTGAAGGGAAAGATGTAACTCTGTGAGATGAATTAACAGAACACAGAGCAGTTTCTCAGAAAGCTTCTTTCCAGTTTTGAACGTAAGATATTTCCTTTTTCACCATAACCCTCTATGGGCTTCCAAATATCCCTTTGCCAATTCCACAAGAACAGCCTTAGCGCAAGACTTCTTGAAGGGTAAGATGTAACTCTGTGAGATGAATTAACAGAACACAGAGCAGTTTCTCAGAAAGCTTCTTTCCAGTTTTGAACGGAAGATATTTCCTTTTTCACCAGAACCCTCTATTGGCTTCCAAACATCCCTTTGCCAATTCCACAAGAACAGCCTTAGCGAAAAGCTTCTAGTAGGGAAAGATGTAACTATGTGAGATGAATTAACAGAACACAGAGCAGTTTCTCAGAAAGCTTCTTTCCAGTTTAGAACGGAAGATATTTCCTTTTTCACCCTAGCCCTCTGTGGGCTTCCAAATATCCCTTTGCCAATTCCACAAGAACAGCCTTAGAGAAAGGCTGCTTGAAGGGAAAGATGTAACTCTGTGAGGTGAACTAAAAGAACACAGAGCAGTTTCTCAGAATGCTTCGTTCCAATTTTAAATGGAAGATATTTCCTTTTTCATGATAGCCCTCTATGGGCTTCCAAATATCCCTTTGCCAATTCCCCAAGAACAGTCTTAGCGAAAGCCTTCTTGAAGGGAAAGATGTAACTTTGTGAGATGAATTAACAGAACACAGAGCAGTTTCTCAGAAAGCTTCTTTCCAGTTTTGAACGGAAGATATTTCCTTTTTCACCATAGCCCTCTATGGGTTTCCAAATATCCCTTTGCCAATTCCACAAGAACAGCCTTAGCGAAAGGCTTCTTGAAGGGAAAGATGTAACTCTGTGAGATGAATTTACAGAACACAGAGCAGTTTCTCAGAAAGCTTCTTTCCAGTTTTGAACGGAAGATATTTCCTTTTTCACCATAGCCCTCTATGGGCTTCCAAATATCCCTTTCCCCATTCCGGAAGAACAGCCTTAGCGAAAGGCTTCTTGAAGGGAAAGATGTAACTCTGTGAGATGAATTAACAGAACACAGAGCAGTTTCTCAGAAAGCTTCGTTCCAGTTTTGAACGGAAGATATTTCCTTTTTCATCATAGCCCTCTATGGGCTTCCAAATATCCCTTTGCCAATTCCACAAGAACAGCCTTAGCGAAAGGCTTCTTGAAGGGAAAGATGTAACTCTGTGAGATGAATTAACAGAACTCAGAGCAGTTTCTCAGAAAGCTTCTTTCCAGTTTAGAACGGAAGATATTTCCTTTTTCACCCTAGCCCTCTGTGGGCTTCCAAATATCCCTTTGCCAATTCCACAAGAACAGCCTTAGCGAAAGGCTGCTTGAAGGGAAAGATGTAACTCTGTGAGATGAATTAACAGAACACAGAGCAGTTTCTCAGAAAGCTTCTTTCCAGTTTTGACGGAAGATATTTCCTTTTTCACCATAGCCCTCTATGGGCTTCCAAATATCCCTTTGCCAATTGCACAAGAACAGCCTTAGCGAAAGGCTTCTTGAAGGGAAAGATGTAACTCTGTGAGATGAATTAACAGAACACAGAGCAGTTTCTCAGAAAGCTTCTTTCCAGTTTTGAACGTAAGTTATTTCCTTTTTCACCATAACCCTCTATGGGCTTCCAAATATCCCTTTGCCAATTCCACAAGAACAGCCTTAGCGAAAGACTTCTTGAAGGGTATGATGTAACTCTGTGAGATGAATTAACAGAACACAGAGCAGTTTCTCAGAAAGCTTCTTTCCAGTTTTGAACGGAAGATATTTCCTTTTTCACCAGAGCCCTCTATTGGCTTCCAAACATCCCTTTGCCAATTCCACAAGAACAGCCTTAGCGAAAGGCTTCTTGAAGGGAAAGATGTAACTATGTGAGATGAATTAACAGAACACAGAGCAGTTTCTCAGAAAGCTTCTTTCCAGTTTTGAACGGAAGATATTTCGTTTTTCACCATAGCCCTCTATGGGCTTCCAAATATCCCTTTGCCAATTCCACAAGAACAGCCTTAGCGAAAGGCTTCTTGAAGGGAAAGATGTAACTCTTTAAGATGAATTAACAGAACACAGAGCAGTTTCTCAGAAAGCTTCTTTCCAGTTTAGAACGGAAGATATTTCCTTTTTCACCCTAGCCCTCTGTAGGCTTCCAAATATCCCTTTGCCCATTCCACAAGAACAGCCTTAGACAAAGGCTGCTTGAAGGGAAAGATGTAACTCTGTGAGATGAACTAAAAGAACACAGAGCAGTTTCTCAGAATGCTTCGTTCCAATTTTAAATGGAAGATATTTCCTTTTTCATGATAGCCCTCTATGGGCTTCCAAATATCCCTTTGCCAATTCCCCAAGAACATTCTTAGCGAAAGCCTTCTTGAAGGGAAAGATGTAACTTTGTGAGATGAATTAACAGAACACAGAGCAGTTTCTCAGAAAGCTTCTTTTCAGTTTTGAACGGAAGATATTTCCTTTTTCACCATAGCCCTCTATGGGCTTCCAAATATCCCTTTGCCAATTCCACAAGAACAGCCTTAGCGAAAGACTTCTTGAAGGGTAAGATGTAACTCTGTGAGATGAATTAACAGAACACAGAGCAGTTTCTCAGAAAGCTTCTTTCCAGTTTTGAACGGAAGATATTTCCTTTTTCACCAGAGCCCTCTATTGGCTTCCAAACATCCCTTTGCCAATTCCACAAGAACAGCCTTAGCGAAAGGCTTCTTGAAGGGAAAGATGTAACTATGTGAGATGAATTAACAGAACACAGAGCAGTTTCTCAGAAAGCTTCTTTCCAGTTTTGAACGGAAGATATTTCGTTTTTCACCATAGCCCTCTATGGGCTTCCAAATATCCCTTTGCCAATTCCACAAGAACAGCCTTAGCGAAAGGCTTCTTGAAGGGAAAGATGTAACTCTGTAAGATGAATTAACAGAACACAGAGCAGTTTCTCAGAAAGCTTCTTTCCAGTTTAGAACGGAAGATATTTCCTTTTTCACCCTAGCCCTCTGTGGGCTTCCAAATATCCCTTTGCCAATTCCACAAGAACAGCCTTAGACAAAGGCTGCTTGAAGGGAAAGATGTAACTCTGTGAGATGAACTAAAGGAACACAGAGCAGTTTCTCAGAACGCTTCGTTCCAATTTTAAATGGAAGATATTTCCTTTTTCATGATAGCCCTCTATGGGCTTCCAAATATCCCTTTGCCAATTCCCCAAGAACAGTCTTAGCGAAAGCCTTCTTGAAGGGTAAGATGTAACTCTGTGAGATGAATTAACAGAACACAGAGCAGTTTCTCAGAAAGCTTCTTTCCAGTTTTGAACGGAAGATATTTCCTTTTTCACCAGAGCCCTCTATTGGCTTCCAAACATCCCTTTGCCAATTCCACAAGAACAGCCTTAGCGAAAAGCTTCTAGTAGGGAAAGATGTAACTATGTGAGATGAATTAACAGAACACAGAGCAGTTTCTCAGAAAGCTTCTTTCCAGTTTAGAACGGAAGATATTTCCTTTTTCACCCTAGCCCTCTGTGGGCTTCCAAATATCCCTTTGCCAATTCCACAAGAACAGCCTTAGAGAAAGGCTGCTTGAAGGGAAAGATGTAACTCTGTGAGGTGAACTAAAAGAACACAGAGCAGTTTCTCAGAATGCTTCGTTCCAATTTTAAATGGAAGATATTTCCTTTTTCATGATAGCCCTCTATGGGCTTCCAAATATCCCTTTGCCAATTCCCCAAGAACAGTCTTAGCGAAAGCCTTCTTGAAGGGAAAGATGTAACTTTGTGAGATGAATTAACAGAACACAGAGCAGTTTCTCAGAAAGCTTCTTTCCAGTTTTGAACGGAAGATATTTCCTTTTTCACCATAGCCCTCTATGGGCTTCCAAATATCCCTTTGCCAATTCCACAAGAACAGCCTTAGCGAAAGGCTTCTTGAAGGGAAAGATGTAACTCTGTGAGAGGAATTTACAGAACACAGAGCAGTTTCTCAGAAAGCTTCTTTCTAGTTTTGAACGGAAGATATTTCCTTTTTCACCATAGCCCTCTATGGGCTTCCAAATATCCCTTTCCCCATTCCGGAAGAACAGCCTTAGCGAAAGGCTTCTTGAAGGGAAAGATGTAACTCTGTGAGATGAATTAACAGAACACAGAGCAGTTTCTCAGAAAGCTTCTTTCCAGTTTTGAACGGAAGATATTTCCTTTTTCACAATAGCCCTCTATGGGCTTCCAAATATCCCTTTGCCAATTACACCAGAACAGCCTTAGCGAAAGGCCTCTTGAAGGGAAAGATGTAACTCTGTGAGATGAATTAACAGAACACAGAGCAGTTTCTCAGAAAGCTTCTTTCCAGTTTTGAACGGAAGATATTTCCTTTTTCACCCTAGCCCTCTATGGGCTTCCAAATATCCCTTTGCCAATAGCACAAGAACAGCCTTAGCGAAAGACTTCTTTAAGGGAAAGATGTAACTCTGTCAGATGAATTAACAGAACACAGAGCAGTTTCTCAGAAAGCTTCTTTCCAGTTTTGAACGGAAGATATTTCCTTTTTCACAATAGCCCTCTATGGGCTTCCAAATATCCCTTTGCCCATTTCCCAAGAACAGCCTTAGCGAAAGGCTTCTTGAATGGAAAGATGTAACTCTGTGAGATGAGATATTTCCTTTTTCACCATAGCCCTCTATGGGCTTCCAAATATCCCTTTGCCAATTCCACAAGAACAGCCTTAGCGAAAGGCTGCTTGAAGGGAAAGATGTAACTCTGTGAGATGAATTAACAGAACACAGAGCAGTTTCTCAGAAAGCTTCGTTCCAGTTTTGAACGGAAGATATTTCCTTTTTCATCATAGCCCTCTATGGGCTTCCAAATATCCCTTTGCCAATTCCACAAGAACAGCCTTAGCGAAAGGCTTCTTGAAGGGAAAGATGTAACTCTGTGAGATGAATTAACAGAACTCAGAGCAGTTTCTCAGAAAGCTTCTTTCCATTTTAGAACGGAAGATATTTCCTTTTTCACCCTAGCCCTCTGTGGGCTTCCAAATATCCCTTTGCCAATTCCACAAGAACAGCCTTAGCGAAAGGCTGCTTGAATGGAAAGATGTAACTCTGTGTGATGAATTAACAGAACACAGAGCAGTTTCTCAGAAAGCTTCTTTCCAGTTTTGACGGAAGATATTTCCTTTTTCACCATAGCCCTCTATGGGCTTCCAAATATCCCTTTGCCAATTGCACAAGAACAGCCTTAGCGAAAGGCTTCTTGAAGGGAAAGATGTAACTCTGTGAGATGAATTAACAGAACACAGAGCAGTTTCTCAGAAAGCTTCTTTCCAGTTTTGAACGTAAGTTATTTCCTTTTTCACCATAACCCTCTATGGGCTTCCAAATATCCCTTTGCCAATTCCACAAGAACAGCCTTAGCGAAAGACTTCTTGAAGGGTAAGATGTAACTCTGTGAGATGAATTAACAGAACACAGAGCAGTTTCTCAGAAAGCTTCTTTCCAGTTTTGAACGGAAGATATTTCCTTTTTCACCAGAGCCCTCTATTGGCTTCCAAACATCCCTTTGCCAATTCCACAAGAACAGCCTTAGCGAAAGGCTTCTTGAAGGGAAAGATGTAACTATGTGAGATGAATTAACAGAACACAGAGCAGTTTCTCAGAAAGCTTCTTTCCAGTTTTGAACGGAAGATATTTCGTTTTTCACCATAGCCCTCTATGGGCTTCCAAATATCCCTTTGCCAATTCCACAAGAACAGCCTTAGCGAAAGGCTTCTTGAAGGGAAAGATGTAACTCTGTAAGATGAATTAACAGAACACAGAGCAGTTTCTCAGAAAGCTTCTTTCCAGTTTAGAACGGAAGATATTTCCTTTTTCACCCTAGCTCTCTGTAGGCTTCCAAATATCCCTTTGCCCATTCCACAAGAACAGCCTTAGACAAAGGCTGCTTGAAGGGAAAGATGTAACTCTGTGAGATGAACTAAAAGAACACAGAGCAGTTTCTCAGAATGCTTCGTTCCAATTTTAAATGGAAGATATTTCCTTTTTCAAGATAGCCCTCTATGGGCTTCCAAATATCCCTTTGCCAATTCCCCAAGAACATTCTTAGCGAAAGCCTTCTTGAAGGGAAAGATGTAACTTTGTGAGATGAATTAACAGAACACAGAGCAGTTTCTCAGAAAGCTTCTTTTCAGTTTTGAACGGAAGATATTTCCTTTTTCACCATAGCCCTCTATGGGCTTCCAAATATCCCTTTGCCAATTCCACAAAAACAGCCTTAGCGAAAGACTTCTTGAAGGGTAAGATG
Organism: Chlorocebus sabaeus; assembly: GCF_047675955.1. Taxonomy (NCBI): domain Eukaryota; kingdom Metazoa; phylum Chordata; class Mammalia; order Primates; family Cercopithecidae; genus Chlorocebus; species Chlorocebus sabaeus. The sequence continues at coordinate 26,892,330 of NC_132921.1, forward strand.
TAACTCTGTGAGATGAATTAACAGAACACAGAGCAGTTTCTCAGAAAGCTTCTTTCCAGTTTTGAACGGAAGATATTTCCTTTTTCACCAGAGCCCTCTATTGGCTTCCAAACATCCCTTTGCCAATTCCACAAGAACAGCCTTAGCGAAAGGCTTCTTGAAGGGAAAGATGTAACTCTGTGAGATGAATTAACAGAACACAGAGCAGTTTCTCAGAAAGCTTCTTTCCAGGTTTGAACGGAACGTATTTCCTTTTTCACCATAGCCCTCTATGGGCTTCCAAATATCCCTTTGCCAATTCCACAAGAACAGCCTTAGCGAAAGGCTTCTTGAAGGGAAAGATGTAACTCTGTGAGATGAATTAACAGAACACAGAGCAGTTTCTCAGAAAGCTTCTTTCCAGTTTTGAACGGAAGATATTTCCTTTTTCACCATAGCCCTCTATGGGCTTCCAAATATCCCTTGGCCAATTCCACAAGAACAGCCTTAGCGAAAGGCTTCTTGAAGGGAAAGATGTAACTCTGTGAGATGAATTAACAGAACACAGAGCAGTTTCTCAGAAAGCTTCTTTCCAGTTTTGAACGGAAGATATTTCCTTTTTCACCATTGCCCTCTATGGGCTTCCAAATATACCTTTGCCCATTCCCCAAGAACATCCTTAGCGAAAGGCTTCTTGAAGGGGAAGATGTAACTCTGTGAGATGAATTACAGAACACAGAGCAGTTTCTCAGAAAGCTTCTTTCCAGTTTTCAACGGAAGATATTTCCTTTTTCACCATAGCCCTCTATGGGCTATCAAATATCCCTTTGCCAATTCCACAAGAACAGCCTTAGCGAAAGGCTTCTTGAAGGGAAAGATGTAACTCTGTGAGATGAATTAACAGAACACAGAGCAGTTTCTCAGAAAGCTTCTTTCCAGTTTTGAACGGAAGATATTTCCTTTTTCACCATAGCCCTGTATGGGCTTCCAAATATCCATTTGCCAATTCCACAAGAACAGCCTTAGCGAAAGACTTCTTGAAGGAAAAGATGTAACTCTGTGAGATGAATTAACAGAACACAGAGCAGTTTCTCAGAAAGCTTGTTTCCAGTTTTGAACGGAAGATATTTCCTTTTTCACCATAGCCCTCTATGGGCTTCCAAATATCCCTTTGCCAATTCCACAAGAACAGCCTTAGCGAAAGGCTTCTTGTAGAGAAAGATGTAACTCTGTGAGATGAATTAACAGAACACAGAGCAGTTTCTCAGAAAGCTTCTTTCCAGTTTTGAACGGAAGATATTTCGTTTTTCACCATAGCCCTCTATGGGCTTCCAAATATCCCTTTGCCAATTCCACAAGAACAGCCTTAGCGAAAGGCTTCTTGAAGGGAAAGATGTAACTCTGTGAGATGAATTAACAGAACACAGAGCAGTTTCTCAGAAAGCTTCTTTCCAGTTTTGAACGGAAGATATTTCCTTTTTCACCATAGCCCTCTATGGGCTTCCAAATATCCTTTTGCTAATTCCACAAGAACAGCCTTAGCGAAAGGGTTCTTGAAGGGAAAGATGTAACTCTGTGAGATGAATTAACAGAACACAGAGCAGTTTCTCAGAAAGCTTCTTTCCAGTTTTGAACGGAAGATATTTCCTTTTTCACCATAGCCCTCTAAGGCTTCCAAATATCCCTTTGACAATTCCACAAGAACAGCCTTAGCGAAAGGCTTCTTGAAGGGAAAGATGTAACTCTGTGAGATGAATTAACAGAACACAGAGCAGATTCTCAGAAAGCTTCTTTCCAGTTTTGAACGGAAGATATTTCCTTTTTCACCATAGCCCTCTATAGGCTTCCAAATATCCCTTTGCCAATTCCACAAGAACAGCCTTAGCGAAAGGCTTCTTGAAGGGAAAGATGTTACCCTGTGAGGTGAATTAACAGAACACAGAGAAGTTTCTCAGAAAGCTTCTTTCCAGTTTTGAACGGAAGATATTTCGTTTTTCACCATAGCCCTCTATGGGCTTCCAAATATCCCTTTGCGAATTCCACAAGAACAGCCTTAGCGAAAGGCTTCTTGAAGGGAAAGATGTAACTCTGTGAGATGAATTAACAGAACACAGAGCAGTTTCTCAGAAAGCTTCTTTCCAGTTTTGAACGGAAGGTATTTCGTTTTTCACCATAGCCCTCTATGGGCTTCCAAATATCAATTTGCCAATTCCACAAGAACAGCCTTAGCGAAAGGCTTCTTGAAGGGAAAGATGTAACTCTGTGAGATGAATTAACAGAACACAGAGCAGTTTCTCCTAAAGCTTCTTTCCAGTTTTGAACGGAAGATATTTCCTTTTTCACCATAGCCCTCTATGGGCTTCCAAATATCCCTTTGCCAATTCCACAAGAACAGCCTTAGCGAAAGGCTTCTTGAAGGGAAAGATGTAACTCTGTGAGATGAATTCACAGAACACAGAGCAGTTTCTCAGAAAGCTTCTTTCCAGTTTTGAACAGAAGATATTTCCTTTTTCACCATAGCCCTCTATAGGCTTCCAAATATCCCTTTGCCAATTCCACAAGAACAGCCGTAGCGAAAGGCTTCTTGAAGGGAAAGATGTTACCCTGTGAGATGAATTAACAGAACACAGAGAAGTTTCTCAGAAAGCTTCTTTCCAGTTTTGAACGGAAGATATTTCCTTTTTCACCATAGCCCTCTATGGGCTTCCAAATATCCCTTTGCCAATTCCACAAGAACAGCCTTAGCGAAAGGCTTCTTGATGGGAAACATGTAACTCTGTGAGATGAATTAACAGAGCACAGAGCAGTTTCTCAGAAAGCTTCTTTCCAGTTTTGAACGGAAGATATTTCCTTTTTCACCATAGCACTCTATGGGCTTCCAAATATCCCATTGCCCATTCCCCAAGAACAGCCTTAGCGAAAGGCTTCTTGAAGGGAAACATGTAACACTGTGAGATGAATTAACAGAACACAGAGCAGTTTCTCAGAAAGCTTCTTTCCAGTTTTGAACGAAAGATATTTCCTTTTTCACCATAGCCCTCTATGGGCTATCAAATATCCCTTTTCCAATTCCACAAGAACAGCCTTAGAGAAAGGCTTCTTGAAGGGAAAGATGTAACTCTGTGAGATGAATTTACAGAACACAGAGCAGTTTCTCAGAAATCTTCTTTCCAGTTTTGAACGGAAGATATTTCCTTTTTCACCATAGCCCTCTATGGGCTTCAAAATATCTCTTGGCCAATTCCACAAGAACAGCCTTAGCACAAGGCTTCTTGAAGGGAAAGATGTAACTCTGTGAGATGAATTAACAGAACACAGAGCAGTTTCCCAGAAAGCTTCTTTCCAGTTTTGACCGGAAGATATTTCCTTTTTCACCATAGCCCTCTACAGGCTTCCAAATATCCCTTTGCCAATTCCACAAGAACAGCCTTAGCGAAAGGCTTCTTGAAGGGAAAGATGTTACCCTCTGAGATGAATTAACAGAACACAGAGCAGTTTCTCAGAAAGCTTCTTTCCAGTTTTGAACGGAAGATATTTCGTTTTTCACCATAGCCCTCTATGGGCTTCCAAATATCCCTTTGCCAATTCCACAAGAACAGCCTTAGCGAAAGGCTTCTTGATGGGAAACATGTAACTCTGTGAGATGAATTAACAGAACACACAGCAGTTTCTCAGAAAGCTTCTTTCCAGTTTTGAACGGAAGGTATTTCCTTTTTCACGATAGATCTCTATGGGCTTCCAAATATCCCTTTGCCAATTCCACAAGAACAGCCTTAGCGAAAGGCTTCTTGAAGAGAAACATGTAACTCTGTGAGATGAATTAACAGAACACAGAGCAGTTTCTCAGAAATCTTCTTTCCAGTTTTGAACGGAAGATATTTCCTTTTTCACCATTGCCCTCTATGGGCTTCGAAATATCCCTTTGCCAATTTCACAAGAACATCCTTAGCGAAAGGCTTCTTGAAGGGAAAGATGTAACTCTGTGAGATGAATTAACAGAACACAGAGCAGTTTCTCAGAAAGCTTCTTTTCAGTTTTGAACGGAAGATATTTCCTTTTTCACCATAGCCCTCTAAGGGCTTCCAAATATCCCTTGGCCAATTCCACAAGAACAGACTTAGCGAAAGCCTACTTGAAGGGAAATATGTAACTCTGTGAGATGAATTAACGGAACACAGAGCAATTTCTCAGAAAGCTTCTTTCCAGTTTTGAACGGAAGATATTTCCTTTTTCACCATAGACCTCTATGGGCTTCCAAATATCCCTTTGCCAATTCCACAAGAACAGCCTTAGCGAAACGATTCTTGAAGGGAAAGATGTAACTCTGTGAGATGAATTTACAGAACACAGAGCAGTTTCTCAGAAAGCTTCTTTCCAGTTTTGAACGGAAGATATTTCCTTTTTCACCATAGCCCTCTATGGGCTTCCAAATATCCCTTTGCCAATTCCACAAGAACAGCCTTAGTGAAAGGCTTCTTGAAGGGAAAGATGTAACTCTGTGAGATAAATTAACAGAACACAGAGCGGTTTCTCAGAAAGCTTCTTTCCAGTTTTGAACGGAAGATATTTCCTTTTTCACCATAGCCCTCTATGGGCTTCCAAATATCCCTTTTCCAATTCCACAAGAACAGCCTTAGCGAAAGGCTTCTTGTAGGGAAAGATGTAACACTGTGAGATGAATTCACAGAACATAGAATAGTTTCTCAGAAAGCTTTTTTCCAGTTTTGAACGGAAGATATTTCCTTTTTCACCATAGCCCTCTATGGGCTTCCAAATATCCCTTTGCCAATTGCACAAGAACAGCCTTAGCGAAAGGCTTCTTGAAGGGAAAGATGTAACTCTGTGAGATGAATTAACAGAACACAGAGCAGTTTCTCAGAAAGCTTCTTTCCAGTTTTGAACGGAAGATATTTCCTTTTTCACCATAGCCCTCTATGGGCTTCCAAATATCCCTTTGCCAATTCCACAAGAACAGCCTTAGAGAAAGACTTCTTGTAGGGAAATATGTAACACTGTGAGATGAATTAACAGAACATAGAATAGTTTCTCAGAAAGCTTTTTTCCAGTTTTGAACGGAAGATATTTCCTTTTTCACCATAGCCCTCTATGGGCTTCCAAATATCCCTTTGCCAATTCCACAAGAACAACCTTAGCGAAAGGCTTCTTGAAGGGAAAGATGTAACTCTGTGAGATGAATTAACAGAACACAGAGCAGTTTCTCAGAAAGCTTCTTTCCAGTTTTGAACCGAAGGTATTTCCTTTTTCAAGATAGCCCGCTATGGGCTTCGAAATATCCCTTTGCCAATTCCAGAAGAACAGCTTTAGCGAAAGGCTTCTTGATGGGAAAGATGCAACTCTGTGAGATGAATTAACAGAACACAGAGCAGTTTCTCAGAAAGCTTCTTTCCAGTTTTGAACGGAAGATATTTCCTTTTTCACCATAGCCCTCTATGGGCTTCCAAATATCCCTATGCAAATTCCACAAGAACAGCCTTAGCGAAAGGCTTCTTGAACGGAAAGTTGTAACTCTGTGAGATGAATTAACAGAACACAGAGCAGTTTCTCAGAAAGCTTCTTTCCAGTTTTGAACGGAAGATATTTCCTTTTTCACCATAGCCCTCTATGGGCTTCCAAATATCTCTTTGCCAATTCCACAAGAACAGCCTTATCGAAAGGCTTCTTGAAGGGAAAGATGTACCTCTGTGAGATGAATTAACAGAACACAGAGCAGTTTCTCAGAAAGCTTCTTTTCAGTTTTGAACGGGAGATATTTCCTTTTTCACCGTAGCCCTCTATGGGCTTCCAAATATCCCTTTGCCAATTCCACAAGAACACCCTTAGCGAAAGGCTGCCTGAAGGGAAAGATGTAACTCTGTGAGATAAATTAACAGAACACAGAGCAGTTTCTCTGAAAGCTTCTTTCCAGTTTTGAACGGAAGATATTTCCTTTTTCACCATAGCCCTCTATGGGCTTCCAAATATCCCTTTTCCAATTCCACAAGAACAGCCTTAGCGAAAGGCTTCTTTAAGGGAAAGATGTAACTTTGTGAGATGAATTAACAGAACACAGAGCAGTTTCTCAGAAAGCTTCTTTCCAGTTTTGAACGGAAGATATTTCCTTTTTCACCGTAGCCCTCTATGGGCTTCCAAATATCCCTTTGCCAATACCACAAGAACAGCCTTAGGGAAAGGCTCCTTGAAGGCAAAGATGTAACTCTGTGAGATGAATTAACAGAACACAGAGCAGTTTCTCAGAAAGCTTCTTTCCAGTTTTGAACGGAAGATATTTCCTTTTTCACCATAGCCTTCTATGGGCTTCCAAATATCCCTTTGCCAATTCCACAAGAACAGCCTTAGCGAAAGGCTTCTTGAAGGGAAAGATGTAACTCTGTGAGATGAATTAACAGAACACAGAGCAGTTTCTCAGAAAGCTTCTTTCCAGTTTTGAACGGAAGATATTTCCTTTTTCACCATAGCCCTCTTTTGGCTTCGAAATATCCCTGTTCCAATTCCACAAGAACAGCCTTAGCGAAAGGCTTCTTGAAGGGGAAGATGTAACTCTGTGAGATGAATTAACAGAGCACAGAGCAGTTGCTCAGAAAGCTTCTTTCCAGTTTTGAACGGAAGATATGTCCTTTTTCACCATAGCCCTGTATGGCCTTCCAAATATCCCTTTGCCAATTCCACAAGAACAGCCTTAGAGAAAGGCTTCTTGAAGGGAAAGATGTAACTCTGTGAGATGAATTAACAGAACACAGAGCAGTTTCTCAGAAAGCTTCTTTCCAGTTTTGAACGGAAGATATTTCCTTTTTCACCATAGCCCTCTATGGGCTTCCGAATATCCCTTTGCCAATTCCACAAGAACAGCCTTAGCGAAAGACTTCTTGAAGGGAAAGATCTAACTCTGTGAGATGAATTAACAGAACACAGAGCAGTTTCTCAGAAAGCTTCTTTCCAGTTTTGAACAGAAGATAATTCCTTTTTCACGATAGCCCTCTTTGGGCTTCGTCCCTTTGCCAATTCCACAAGAACAGCCTTAGCGAAAGACTTCTTGATGGGAAAGATGTAACTCTGTGAGATGAAATAACAGAACACAGAGCAGTTTCTCAGAAAGCTTCTTTCCAGTTTTGAACGGAAGATATTTCCTTTTTCACCATAGCCCTCTATGGGCTTCCAAATATCCCTTTGCCAATTCCACAAGAACAGCCTTAGCGAAAGACTTCTTGAAGGGAAAGATGTAACTCTGTGAGATGAATTAACAGAACACAGAGCAGTTTCTCAGAAAGCTTGTTTCCAGTTTTGAACAGAAGATAATTCCTTTTTCACGATAGCCCTCTTTGGGCTTCGTCCCTTTGCCAATTCCACAAGAACAGCCTTAGCGAAAGGCTCCTTGATGGGAAAGATGTAACTCTGTGAGATGAATTAACAGAACACAGAGCAGTTTCTCAGAAAGCTTCTTTCCAGTTTTGAACGGAAGATATTTCCTTTTTCACCATAGCCCTCTATGGGCTTCCAAATATCCCTTTGCCAATTCCACAAGAACATCCTTAGCGAAAGACTTCTTGAAGGAAAAGATGTAACTCTGTGAGATGAATTAACAGAACACAGAGCAGTTTCTCAGAAAGCTTGTTTCCAGTTTTGAACGGAAGATATTTCCTTTTTCACCATAGCCCTCTATGGGCTTCCAAATATCCCTTTGCCAATTCCACAAGAACAGCCTTAGCGAAAGGCTTCTTGTAGAGAAAGATGTAACTCTGTGAGATGAGTTAACAGAACACAGAGCAGTTTCTCAGAAAGCTTCTTTCCAGTTTTGAACGGAAGATATTTCGTTTTTCACCATAGCCCTCTATGGGCTTCCAAATATCCCTTTGCCAATTCCACAAGAACAGCCTTAGCGAAAGGCTTCTTGAAGGGAAAGATGTAACTCTGTGAGATGAATTAACAGAACACAGAGCAGTTTCTCAGAAAGCTTCTTTCCAGTTTTGAACGGAAGATATTTCCTTTTTCACCATAGCCCTCTATGGGCTTCCAAATATGCCTTTGCCAATTCCACAAGAACAGCCTTAGCGAAAGGCTTCTTGAAGGGAAAGATGTAACTCTGTGAGATGAATTAACAGAACACAGAGCAGTTTCTCTGAAAGCTTCTTTCCAGTTTTGAACAGAAGATATTTCCTTTTTCACCATAGCCCTCTATGGGCTTCCAAATATCCCTTTGCCAATTCTACAAGAACAGCCTTAGCGAAAGGCTTCTTGAAGGGAAAGATGTAACTCTGTGAGATAAATTCACAGAACACAGAGCAGTTTCTCAGAAAGCTTCTTTCCAGTTTTGAACAGAAGATATTTCCTTTTTCACCATAGCCCTCTATAGGCTTCCAAATATCCCTTGGCCAATTCCACAAGAACAGCCTTAGCGAAAGGCTTCTTGAAGGGAAAGATGTTACCCTGTGAAATGAATTAACAGAACACAGAGAAGTTTCTCAGAAAGCTTCTTTCCAGTTTTGAACGGAAGATATTTCCTTTTTCACCATAGCCCTCTATGGGCTTCCAAATATCCCTTTGCCAATTCCACAAGAACAGCCTTAGCGAAAGGCTTCTTGATGGGAAACATGTAACTCTGTGAGATGAATTAACAGAGCACAGAGCAGTTTCTCAGAAAGCTTCTTTCCAGTTTTGAACGGAAGATATTTCCTTTTTCACCATAGCACTCTATGGGCTTCCAAATATCACTTTGCCCATTCCCCAAGAACAGCCTTAGCGAAAGGCTTCTTGAAGGGAAACATGTAACACTGTGAGATGAATTAACAGAACACAGAGCAGTTTCTCAGAAAGCTTCTTTCCAGTTTTGAACGAAAGATATTTCCTTTTTCACCATAGCCCTCTATGGGCTATCAAATATCCCTTTTCCAATTCCACAAGAACAGCCTTAGAGAAAGGCTTCTTGAAGGGAAAGATGTAACTCTGTGAGATGAATTTACAGAACACAGAGCAGTTTCTCAGAAATCTTCTTTCCAGTTTTGAACGGAAGATATTTCCTTTTCCACCATAGCCCTCTATGGGCTTCAAAATATCTCTTGGCCAATTCCACAAGAACAGCCTTAGCGCAAGGCTTCTTGAAGGGAAAGATGTAACACTGTGAGATAAATTAACAGAACACAGAGCAGTTTCTCAGAAAGCTTCTTTCCAGTTTTGAACGGAAGATATTTCCTTTTTCACCATAGCCCTCTATGGGCTCCAAATATCCCTTTGCCAATTGCACAAGAACAGCCTTAGCGAAAGGCTGCTTGAAGGGAAAGTTGTAACTCTGTGAGATGAATTAACAGAACACAGAGGAGTTTCTCAGAAAGCTTCGTTCCAGTATTGAACGGAAGATATTTCCTTTTTCATGAGAGCCCTCTTTGGGCTTCCAAATATCCCTTTGCCAATTCCACAAGAACAGCCTTAGCGAAAGGCTTCATGAAGGGAAAGATGTAACTCTGTGAGATGAATTAGCAGAACACAGAGCAGTTTCTCAGAAAGCTTCTTTCCAGTTTTGAACGGAAGATATTTCCTTTTTCACCATAGCCCTCTATGGGCTTCCAAATATCCCTTTGCCCATTCCCCAAGAACAGCCTTAGCGAAAGGCTTCTTGAAGGGAAAGATGTAACTCTGTGAGATGAATTAACAGAACACAGAGCAGTTTCTCAGAAAGCTTCTTTCCAGTTTTGAACGGAAGATATTTCCTTTTTCATCATAGCCCTCTATGGGCTCCAAATATCCCTTTGCCAATTGCACAAGAACAGCCTTAGCGAAAGGCTGCTTGAAGGGAAAGTTGTAACTCTGTGAGATGAATTAACAGAACACAGAGGATTTTCTCAGAATGCTTCGTTCCAGTATTGAACGGAAGATATTTCCTTTTTCATGAGAGCCCTCTTTGGGCTTCCAAATATCCCTTTGCCAATTCCACAAGAACAGCCTTAGCGAAAGGCTTCATGAAGGGAAAGATGTAACTCTGTGAGATGAATTAACAGAACACAGAGCAGTTTCTCAGAAAGCTTCTTTCCAGTTTTGAACGGAAGATATTTCCTTTTTCACCATAGCCCTCTATGGGCTTCCAAATATCCTTTTGCCAATTCCACAAGAACAGCCTTAGCGAAAGGCTTCTTGAAGGGAAAGATGTAACTCTGTGAGATGAATTAACAGAACACAGAGCAGTTTCTCAGAAAGCTTCTTTCCAGTTTTGAACGGAAGATATTTAATTTTTTACCATAGCCCTCTATGGGCTTCCAAATATCCCTTTTCCAATTGCACAAGAACAGCCTTAGCGAAAGGCTTCTTGAAGGGAAAGATGTAACTCTGTGAGATGAATTAAGAGAACACAGAGCAGTTTCTCAGAAAGCTTCTTTCCAGTTTTGAACGGAAGTTATTTCCTTTTTCACCATAGCCCTCTATGGGCTTCCAAATATCCCTTGGCCAATTCCACAAGAACAGCCTTAGCGAAAGGCTTCTTGAAGGGAAAGATGTAACTCTGTGAGATGAATTAACAGAACACAGAGCAGTTTCTCAGAAAGCTTCTTTCCAGTTTTGAACGGAAGATATTTCCTTTTTCACCATAGCCCTCTACGGGCTTCCAAATATACCTTTGCCCATTCCCCAAGAACAGCCTTAGCGAAAGGCTTCTTGAAGGGGAAGATGTAACTCTGTGAGATGAATTACAGAACACAGAGCAGTTTCTCAGAAAGCTTCTTTCCAGTTTTGAACGGAAGATATTTCCTTTTTCACCAGAGCCCTCTATGGGCTTCCAAATATCTCTTTGCCAATTCCACAAGAACAGCCTTAGCGAAAGGCTTCTTGAAGGGAAAGATGTAACTCTGTGAGATGAATTTACAGAACACAGAGCAGTTTCTCAGAAAGCTTCTTTCCAGTTTTGAACGGAAGATATTTCCTTTTTCACCATAGCCCTCTATGGGCTTCCAAATATCCCTTTCCCCATTCCAGAAGAACAGCCTTAGCGAAAGGCTTCTTGAAGGGAGAGATGTAACTCTGTGAGATGAATTAACAGAACACAGAGCAGTTTCTCAGAAAGCTTCTTTCCAATTTTGAACGGAAGATATTTCCTTTTTCACCCTAGACTTCTATGGGCTTCCAAATATCCCTTTGCCAATTCCACAAGAACAGCCTTAGCGAAAGACTTCTTGAAGGGAAAGATATAACTCTGTGAGATGAATTAACAGAACACAGAGCAGTTTCTCAGAAAGCTTCTTTCCAGTTTTGAACGGAAGATATTTCCTTTTTCACCATAGCCCTCTATGGGCTTCCAAATATCCCTTTGCCAATTCCACAAGAACAGCCTTAGCGAAAGGCTTCTTGAAGGGAAAGATGTAACTCTGTGAGATGAATTAACAGAACACAGAGCAGTATCTCAGAAAGCTTCTTTCCAGTTTTGAACGGAAGATATTTCCTTTTTCACCATAGCCCTCTAGGGGCTTCCAAATATCCCTTTGCCAATTCCACAAGAACAGCCTTAGCGAAAGGCTTCTTGATGGGAAAGATGAAACTCTGTGAGATGAATTAACAGAACACAGAGCAGTTTCTCAGAAAGCTTCTTTCCAGTTTTGAACGGAAGATATTTCCTTTTTCACCATAGCCCTCTATGGGCTTCCAAATATCCCTTTGACAATTCCACAAGAACAGCCTTAGCGAAAGACTTCTTGAAGGGAAAGATGTAACTCTGTGAGATGAATTAACAGAATACAGAGCAGTTTCTCAGAAAGCTTCTTTCCAGTTTTGAACGGAAGATATTTCCTTTTTCACCATAGCCCTCTATGGGCTTCCAAATATCCCTTTGCCAATTCCACAAGAACAGCCTTAGCGAAAGACTTCTTGAAGGAAAAGATGTAACTCTGTGAGATGAATTAACAGAACACAGAGCAGTTTCTCAGAAAGCATGTTTCCAGTTTTGAACGGAAGATATTTCCTTTTTCACCATAGCCCTCTATGGGCTTCCAAATATCCCTTTGCCAATTCCACAAGAACAGCCTTAGCGAAAGGCTTCTTGTAGAGAAAGATATAACTCTGTGAGATGAATTAACAGAACACAGAGCAGTTTCTCAGAAAGCTTCTTTCCAGTTTTGAACGGAAGATATTTCGTTTTTCACCTTAGCCCTCTATGGGCTTCCAAATATCCCTTTTCCAATTCCACAAGAACAGCCTTAGCGAAAGGCTTCTTGAAGGGAAAGATGTAACTCTGTGAGATGAATTAACAGAACACAGAGCAGTTTCTCAGAATGCTTCTTTCCAGTTTTGAACGGAAGATATTTCCTTTTTCACCATAGCCCTCTATGGGCTTCCAAATATCCTTTTGCCAATTCCACAAGAACAGACTTAGCGAAAGGCTTCTTGAAGGGAAAGATGTAACTCTGTGAGATGAATTAACAGAACACAGAGCAGTTTCTCAGAAAGCTTCTTTCCAGTTTTGAACGGAAGATATTTCCTTTTTCACCATAGCCCTCTATGGGCTTCCAAATATCCCTTTGCCAATTCCACAAGAACATCCTTAGCGAAAGTCTTCTTGAAGGGAAAGATGTAACTCTGTGAGATGAATTAACAGAACACAGAGCAGTTTCTCAGAAAGCTTCTTTCCAGTTTTGAACGGAAGATATTTCCTTTTTCACCATAGCCCTCCATGGGCTTCCAAATATCCCTTGGCCAATTCCACAAGAACAGCCTTAGCGAAAGGCTTCTTGAAGGGAAAGATGTAACTCTGTGAGATCAATTAACAGAACACAGAGCAGTTTCTCAGAAAGCTTCTTTCCACTTTTGAACGGAAGATATTTCCTTTTTCACCATAGCCCTCTATGGGCTTCCAAATATACCTTTGCCCATTCCCCAAGAACAGCCTTAGCGAAAGGCTTCTTGAAGGGGAAGATGTAACTCTGCGAGATGAATTACAGAACACAGAGCAGTTTCTCAGAAAGCTTCTTTCCAGTTTTCAACGGAAGATATTTCCTTTTTCACCATAGCCCTCTATGGGCTTCCAAATATCCCTCTGCCAATTCCACAAGAACAGCCTTAGCGAAAGACTTCTTGAAGGAAAAGATGTAACTCTGTGAGATGAATTAACAGAACACAGAGCAGTTTCTCAGAAAGCTTGTTTCCAGTTTTGAACGGAAGATATTTCCTTTTTCACCATAGCCCTCTATGGGCTTCCAAATATCCCTTTGCCAATTCCACAAGAACAGCCTTAGCGAAAGGCTTCTTGTAGAGAAAGATGTAACTCTGTGAGATGAATTAACAGAACACAGAGCAGTTTCTTAGAAAGCTTCTTTCCAGTTTTGAACGGAAGATATTTCATTTTTCACCATAGCCCTCTATGGGCTTCCAAATATCCCTTTGCCAATTCCACAAGAACAGCCTTAGCGAAAGGCTTCTTGAAGGGAAAGATGTAACTCTGTGAGATGAATTAACAGAACACAGACCAGTTTCTCAGAAAGCTTCTTTCCAGTTTTGAACGGAAGATATTTCCTTTTTCACCATAGCCCTCTATGGGCTTCCAAATATCCTTTTGCTAATTCCACAAGAACAGCCTTAGCGAAAGGCTTCTTGAAGGGAAAGATGTAACTCTGTGAGATGAATTAACAGAACACAGAGCAGTTTCTCAGAAAGCTTCTTTCCAGTTTTGAACGGAAGATATTTCCTTTTTCACCATAGCCCTCTATGGGCTTCCAAATATCCCTTTGCCAATTCCACAAGAACAGCCTTAGCGAAAGGCTTCTTGAAGGGAAAGATGTAACTCTGTGAGATGAATTAACAGAACACAGAGCAGTTTCTCAGAAAGCTTCTTTGCAGTTTCGAACGGAAGATATTTCCTTTTTCACCATAGCCCTCTATAGGCTTCCAAATATCCCTTTGCCAATTCCACAAGAACAGCCTTAGCGAAAGGCTTCTTGAAGGGAAAGATATTACCCTGTGAGATGAATTAACAGAACACAGAGAAGTTTCTCAGAAAGCTTCTTTCCAGTTTTGAACGGAAGATATTTCCTTTTTCACCATAGCCCTCTATGGGCTTCCAAATATCCCTTTGACAATTCCACAAGAACAGCGTTAGCGAAAGGCTTCTTGATGGGAAACATGTAACTCTGTGAGATGAATTAACAGAACACAGAGCAGTTTCTCAGAAAGCTTCTTTCCAGTTTTGAACGGAAGATATTTCCTTTTTCACCATAGCCCTCTATGGGCTTCCAAATATCCCTTTGACAATTCCACAAGAACAGCCTTAGCGAAAGGCTTCTTGAAGGGAAAGATGTAACTCTGTGAGATGAATTAACAGAACACAGAGCAGTTTCTCAGAAAGCTTCTTTCCAGTTTTGAACGGAAGATATTTCCTTTTTCACCATAGCCCTCTATGGGCTTCCAAATATCTCTTTGCCTATTCCACAAGAACAGCCTTAGCGAAAGACTTCTTGAAGGAGAAGATGTAACTCTGTGAGATGAATTAACAGAACACAGAGCAATTTCTCAGAAAGCTTGTTTCCAGTTTTGAACGGAAGATATTTCCTTTTTCACCATAGCCCTCTATGGGCTTCCAAATATCCCTTTGCCAATTCCACAAGAACAGCCTTAGCGAAAGGCTTCTTGTAGAGAAAGATATAACTCTGTGAGATGAATTAACAGAACACAGAGCAGTTTCTCAGAAAGCTTCTTTCCAGTTTTGAACGGAAGATATTTCGTTTTTCACCTCAGCCCTCTATGGGCTTCCAAATATCCCTTTGCCAATTCCACAAGAACAGCCTTAGCGAAAGGCTTCTTGAAGGGAAAGATGTAACTCTGTGAGATGAATTAACAGAACACAGAGCAGTTTCTCAGAAAGCTTCTTTCCAGTTTTGAACGGAAGATATTTCCTTTTTCACCATAGCCCTCTATGGGCTTCCAAATATCCCTTTGCCAATTCCACAAGAACAGCCTTAGCGAAAGGCTTCTTGTAGAGAAAGATATAACTCTGTGAGATGAATTAACAGAACACAGAGCAGTTTCTCAGAAAGCTTCTTTCCAGTTTTGAACGGAAGATATTTCCTTTTTCACCAGAGCCCTCTATTGGCTTCCAAACATCCCTTTGCCAATTCCACAAGAACAGCCTTAGCGAAAGGCTTCTTGAAGGGAAAGATGTAACTCTGTGAGATGAATTAACAGAACACAGAGCAGTTTCTCAGAAAGCTTCTTTCCAGGTTTGAACGGAACGTATTTCCTTTTTCACCATAGCCCTCTATGGGCTTCCAAATATCCCTTTGCCAATTCCACAAGAACAGCCTTAGCGAAAGGCTTCTTGAAGGGAAAGATGTAACTCTGTGAGATGAATTAACAGAACACAGAGCAGTTTCTCAGAAAGCTTCTTTCCAGTTTTGAACGGAAGATATTTCCTTTTTCACCATAGCCCTCTATGGGCTTCCAAATATCCCTTGGCCAATTCCACAAGAACAGCCTTAGCGAAAGGCTTCTTGAAGGGAAAGATGTAACTCTGTGAGATGAATTAACAGAACACAGAGCAGTTTCTCAGAAAGCTTCTTTCCAGTTTTGAACGGAAGATATTTCCTTTTTCACCATTGCCCTCTATGGGCTTCCAAATATACCTTTGCCCATTCCCCAAGAACATCCTTAGCGAAAGGCTTCTTGAAGGGGAAGATGTAACTCTGTGAGATGAATTACAGAACACAGAGCAGTTTCTCAGAAAGCTTCTTTCCAGTTTTCAACGGAAGATATTTCCTTTTTCACCATAGCCCTCTATGGGCTATCAAATATCCCTTTGCCAATTCCACAAGAACAGCCTTAGCGAAAGGCTTCTTGAAGGGAAAGATGTAACTCTGTGAGATGAATTAACAGAACACAGAGCAGTTTCTCAGAAAGCTTCTTTCCAGTTTTGAACGGAAGATATTTCCTTTTTCACCATAGCCCTGTATGGGCTTCCAAATATCCATTTGCCAATTCCACAAGAACAGCCTTAGCGAAAGACTTCTTGAAGGAAAAGATGTAACTCTGTGAGATGAATTAACAGAACACAGAGCAGTTTCTCAGAAAGCTTGTTTCCAGTTTTGAACGGAAGATATTTCCTTTTTCACCATAGCCCTCTATGGGCTTCCAAATATCCCTTTGCCAATTCCACAAGAACAGCCTTAGCGAAAGGCTTCTTGTAGAGAAAGATGTAACTCTGTGAGATGAATTAACAGAACACAGAGCAGTTTCTCAGAAAGCTTCTTTCCAGTTTTGAACGGAAGATATTTCGTTTTTCACCATAGCCCTCTATGGGCTTCCAAATATCCCTTTGCCAATTCCACAAGAACAGCCTTAGCGAAAGGCTTCTTGAAGGGAAAGATGTAACTCTGTGAGATGAATTAACAGAACACAGAGCAGTTTCTCAGAAAGCTTCTTTCCAGTTTTGAACGGAAGATATTTCCTTTTTCACCATAGCCCTCTATGGGCTTCCAAATATCCTTTTGCTAATTCCACAAGAACAGCCTTAGCGAAAGGGTTCTTGAAGGGAAAGATGTAACTCTGTGAGATGAATTAACAGAACACAGAGCAGTTTCTCAGAAAGCTTCTTTCCAGTTTTGAACGGAAGATATTTCCTTTTTCACCAT